>NC_086237.1:0-1200000 GCF_036321145.2 Pelmatolapia mariae | reverse complement strand
AAGGGAGATCCTTGTCTCCTTGTCTGTGGAATGTTTTCCTCTTTGAAAGAGGAAGAAAAAATCCAGTGGTGATGCTGACTTGAAGTGCTCTGTCAGTGGCGAATCAAGCTGTCTGTGATGGTTCATTCTTAGCACTGACTCACACTACACCTCCTGATGTGTAACACAATGCAAAAACACTCATTTCAGTTCAGATTTCATTTCACTCACTTTTTCTTTTGCCTTCAAAAGTCAGAAATGTTTTCCCTTGCCAGATTTGGACAACCTTCGGTTGTAACATCTGTCAGTTTGTCCCATTTCAGCCTCTGCTGTAGTTTCGTTCATTCATCACATTGCTGCCAGCTGCTCCATAATCTCAAACTCTTTCTGTAGTTCAGGAATAAAGATGAGAAACTGAGGAGAAAAAGTTAAACTCGTCTGCTTTGTTTTCAACCGAATGTCCTTGATCAGTCTTGTTAGGGTTCACCTGGAACGGGGCACATTTTTGACTGCCTCCTTTTTTCTCAGTGGGCTTGAACAAGTGCATTAATTAACAGCAGTACACCGAGGACTCTTTGATGAGCTCTCCATCGGAGAACGGCTTGTTTTTTTTTTGTAATTCTGTGTTTAATCACAAAGCTAGTCTCGACTGCTCCGTCACTCGGTAAAAAGTTGTTTTTGCAGCAAAGGTTCAGATGTCTGTTCCTGCTCAGCAACAGTCAGTTTCCTTTTTTTCTCAATTGAAATGTCGTTTTTTAGTATGAGCTGACATCTTTCAAGGCTAGCAAACTCAAAACCCTTGTAAACCTTGGTTGCAACACATTTTACACTGAAGCTGCCTTCAAAATAAAAGCAAAAAAACTGTATTGTCATTTCCAATAAAATCACTAGTTTATCAAATAGAGTTTGTTAGTTGAAATGTGAAAAACAGCAGCTGATGTATGAAGTGTGCTTATTTGTATTTGAATCCTAATTTTCCATCTACCTCACGTGGGCTGGTCAGGTGGGCGTGGCCATATTATTCCCAATTCTTTCATAGAGAATCTGATCTGTGGAATTTTCCCTCTAAAATATAAAGGGCCATGAGACGCTTGTGTAAATAAAATTCATTAAAAAACAGCCAAAGAGCAAACTTTTGTTCCCATCATAGATGATTTTAACAATAGTCTAAAAGGCCGTATGTTTAAAACACGAGTGAGACCAAAAATAAGGATTTCCATGTACTTTGGGAGCAGGGAAAGTTGTGCCAGAAATCCCTGTGTGCACTTGATATGAATAGAATCCATCTTTTAAAAAACCTGCAAACTAAACCCATGCTCAGATAAAATGACACTCTCTCTCAAAGACACCAACATTTAATGTGTTAATTAATGCCTGAGATTCAAAGAGTGTTAATAATTGTTTACAATCTGAACTGTTAATTCGATTTTTCTTTAGCAGGCAGAACTGAAAAGTAAACCTCTCCACTGTGTCTTCCCCGAACTGATTAAACCCCCAGATTATATTTTACACAGCACTCTTTGTCCCATACAGCGAGATAAAGAGGATATGGCATGACGCAGCAGCATAAACACGCTCGCTCTCGGGCATCTTTTATGAGAGCATAACTGTAACTGTATTCTTGTTTCCCATCTCGACCATTATGGTAAATGTTTACCTCTTGCTGTACTTTCCCCTGAGGCAGCTTAGATTTCCCAGGTCTGGTGTCGTGAGGCTCGGAGCCCCGGCTGGGCCGAGGCGCGTGCTGTCTGTCCATCTGTCTGTTTGTGTTTTTGTTAAACATTTAGCTCTCAGACTGAGCAAAGATAATCAGTGGCACCCTGCAGTTTCAGTCTAAAGGTTGCATGTTTCACATTTATTAAAGGAATTTTTTAACGGCAGCTGTTTCCAGCTGTACACTGAATACAAATGTCGGTAAACGCTTAGTTTAATGAGACAGAGAAAAGCAAAGAAGAGGCATTACTGGATTCTGATTGGCTTGCAGCAGAATCAAAGTGAGAAAGGTTATAGCTGGTGTAAAGGTACTGCAGATAAAAGCAGTGTGGATGAATAGAGGTTCTTTAGATACTCAGCTGTTTTCACATAATGTCATAGTTCTGGACCCGCGTCCAATCAGTTAATTACTCTACCCAGTGTGAATACTCCCCTGGTTCCTCTACTCAGGTTCCAGTTTTTAACCTTTCAAGCTATTTCTAGTCTTTCCAGGCTTTTTTAGTCTCAAGGATTGTTTTCTGTCATAGACTGGGCATTTCTCACATTTCTCTCGCTCACTCACAGACCGACCTCGACCAGAAATATTAAACTTACACATACCTGCTGTTTCCACGTGCCATTTTAAAAACATTTAACACATCATTCAGAAGTCAGACGATGGCATTTTCACCCTGATTTTATTAGTGCAAAGATTTTACGGTTTATTTTTTAAGTCTGTCTATATTCTGGTGTGAGATATGAAGAAGGCCAAAGGCCACTTTTGGTTGCTTTAAGGCAGGATTGTCAAACATAAGGCCTTGGGCCCAGAAACGGCCCGGCAAAGACTCTAATCTGGCCCATTGGATAGCTTTGGAATATGTGGAGGGGATAGATTTGGGATTTTTAACTGTGTTGTAATAAGTTTTACACCTTTCAGACTTCTTCTGCTGCCATTCACAAAAGTAATTAAGTAACAGATAAATAATTAAATGACAGAAAAGTTCCTGTCTTGGGTCCAGATTGAAAAAAAACAGCAACTATTTCCTCTTTTTTATTTACTACAACATTTCTTCATCATGTAAAAAACTGAAACTTCTTTTTCTTATATTAAGACATCTCATGAATTTTAAATGTGTAGTTTTACTTCTTTACAGTGACAGAAAGGAGCGTTTCACTGGTCTGGCCCATTTCAGATTAAATTGAGCTGCATGTGGCCCATGAAATAAAATGAGTTTTACACCCCTGCTTTAGGGAATTATAAAATTTTCCATTTTTGGTGGGAAATTTTAAGCGACTCAGCTGGTCTAATAACATAATAGATGTATAAAATATGAAAATAACAGTCATTATAACAGTCATTTCATTGTTCTGTTCATAATAATCAGTGAAATAGATTTTTTAAAATCTAGAACGTTAATGCGATGAATAAAAAGTCTAGTGTGGTCCCTGATACGGCTGCTTGGCGATCCACACATGAGATTATGTCTTTAAATATGCTGATTAGCCATAAGTATCAAACCACTCACTGGGCAGGTGAATAACATTGATTACCTGATTACAGTGTAATAGGAACCCAACCTGTCAGCCTCAGCTACCCCCTCTCATTTCTGCAGTGTATCATAGTTATTAGGGGTTCAATAAATCCCAGCTCTGTTTACATATTTCCAAACCTTTTTAGAAGCATAGCATAACTACAGCAAAGTGGTGCATTGCTGTGTAACTGTTTGGTCAAAAGTCAGAACTTATTAAAACTGTATATTAGTCGATTACAAACATGAAAGTTTAATATTTAAAAGCTTGTTTTTGTATTATTATCCCACTGGGCTCGAGTCTCTGTGTTGCAGACATGTCCTGATCTTTTTCTGAGCTTGTCATCACACTAAGAACTTTATAAACCTGCATCTTAACAGGGGGACTGATTGATTGTCCTTCATACAGCTCATTTGCTGTTTAACCATCTGCAGGATGATCTCACAGGTATGATTCAGACTGAACTCTGATACTAATGGTGTGTTTTTTTTCTGTATCTCTCCCTCTCTTCCTTCTATGTCACCCCAGGAGCTTGTATCTATGAGGGAGCGCTGCATGCGGTAGGTACACCAACTCCTTTTGTACTCTCCTACCTCTTGCCTAGCACTGCTTTAAATCTCCGTCCCTACTGTTCACAGAATTCGGTGTGTTTATAAGGCTTAATGGGTCTTAGCTCGTGCATTATTCACTGGAGACTTGAGCAGGTTGGTGTGACTGACGTTTGAAGCTCTTACCTGTATGTGTGTGTATTCGGGGATAGGCGGTACGATGTATTATCGGTAGGAGTTGCTGCGCATCCTCTGTTGTTTGAGAAGTAGCTAAGAAGATGTGTCTCATCAGTAATGCATAGAAGATCCCGACTTTGTGTTTGATAATGGCGATGAAAGAACGTGATGCAGGGTCACTAGCAAAGATGAGCTGCTGTCTCCTGCTGTGCTGCCAATTGAAGGTTAGGCTGTTCTAAAAAAAAGTTTAAAAGAAGTTTATGATGAGCTTTGCTCCTGTGGTTCTGCTGGGTATTGGCTAACATCCAGCGCTTCGCTCTGAGGTGTGCTTCTGCTTTATATTCTTTAAACCCGGCTGCTGGTTACTCATATCTTTGCTTGAGAGTTATTTTAATGTTTAAAGTTGTCGTGTTTGGCTAGAGGCATCGGCAGATGAGGAGTGGTTTTGTTCCTCTGTGCAGGCAGCCGGGGGTTGCCCACAGATGTAATTTATATGATTATAAACTCAGACCAGCTTATTAACTTTTCCCCTTACACCACACGGGTGCACTCTTCTGGTTTCAGTCTGTCTGCTTGATTCTGGGACCAGGTATTGATGGGTTCTTCACACTGAGATGCAGTGGGAAAAGTGGGTGATGTTGGGTGATGACTTTTGCAAGAGAGAACCATGGCGGTAAATCTAATAGACTCCAAAGAGCCAATCAACAGCTACATTCTGAAACATATGGGCCAATCATGTTGCTTTACTAACAAAGAGGTTGTTTTACCTGTGTGGCAGCAGAGGTATCTGCTCATTATGATAGTATAGATGTAAGTAAGTGTATGATGTTTGCTGGATAACCATAGCCATAATGTGCATTTGTGTAATCCCATGAGCAGAAATGTGGATTGTTTACTTTTTCAGTCCCAGTAAGCACTTGGAATGGAAGCTGTGGCTCTCACCCCAATATGATAGATAGAGATTTAGTCTGGTTAATTCCAGATAACTGCAAACCTTTGTCAAGTTGCTGAGCTGCAGGAGTTGCTTCTGGTTTGGCAAGTTAGTGCTCGAACTGGTTTTGGGCTCTTTACAGGTTCGTTCTTGGGCTTCCACACCATATTTCATGTTAAAAAGGATGAGGACAAACATAAAGTGGACATACTTTGCAGTTTTTACAGCATATTTCAGTCAGAATCATTAAAAATAAAGTTCTATTCTGGGACCTCTGGGACCTTTCTTGAACTTAAATGAAAAGCCCAACAAGGGCAGAGCAGCAACAAGACTAGCATTACTGAACAGAGTAAGCATCAATAACAACAAACACTGCGGTGATTAAATCTGATAAAGTATAAATGATGATCTGGGCTGGAGGTGGGTTGCAAAGCAGCTTGCAGATACTCAGCAAGAGGCTTTGGCTATCAGCTAATGTGGACTGGCACTAAAATCAGCACTAACACTGTCCACATTAGCTTTAGGAGTTCCCTTCATGGTGGTTAGATGGTGTAATACATTTGACTGTATCCTTTATGTCATAATATATACGTAGAGATAATGGGTGGAATCAAAAGAACATTTTTTAATCTGACTACATTTCGCTAATGCTTTTTCAAATGTTTAATCTCGTTACCTTTCTTTGTTTAATGTCTGATGTCTGTCTTTCAGCTGTCTGTTGCCCTTCAGTTTGAATGCAGCTGCATAAAAAAAAATATCATGAAAGGTGCACAGTGAAAATACACATATTAAGCCAAAACAGGTTTGAACTGGGCAGAACTGGGCAGGTGTAACAGGCCGATTTAACCAACAAGGGCCAAACCATTAAAACAGGGATCACTCAACAGACTGGCAAAGGACGTCCAGCACCTGAGGCAGGGGTGGTCATAATGCTTTGCCTCATCAGAATACATTTTATATATTTAATAAAAACCCTGATTTGTTTTTTTCCTGTGAGTTACACGACTTTAACCTTGCCTGAAAGAGCCGCGAGTCTTTAAAGAAATTTGTCAGCCAGGTTTAAGTGAAGACTTCTGAGGGTCTACATGATGTTTCTAATGCTTTTCCTTCCCGAGGCTTCTTAAAGAAAGAAAAGCTGACCTGTTAAAGTCATTCATTATTAGCACAGCTTGCACTTTGAAACGATTCAGCCTTAACATATCTTTTTCTCCTTTTAGCAGTTGAACCTGAGGAAACGCAAATGAAAAGAATGAAATTTGCTGCTGTGCACTTTAGAAAAAGACCACTTGTGTCTTTCAGCAAATGGTAAACTCTCTTAAAAAGCCTTAAACATGGGTCTCAGCAGTAGAGTTGCGGTTCCCAGGTAGACTAATGATGAGCTCCTGCTTCTTTCCTGCTGTGTCATCAGTGTAATTACAGCAAAGCTCAGAGCAGCAAGCTGTAACATACCTGCAATCCTGTAAATGCACACAAACACATCCTGTCCCCTGTGTTACTTTTCCCTCCGCTTTGAAGGAGGGGAATGTTTGCAGCAGGGCCGTAAAGACAGGCATGGCTCAGTTAGTGTTTTAGGAGGGAAAAGGGGGGAGGAGGAGTGAGGGTGGAACAGAAGGGAAAAAAGGAGAGGGCAGAGAGACGGGAGGGACGTCCCAGCATGTTCGAACGCAGCTGGGAAAAGGCCCTCCTGGAGTTCAAAGTAAGTGGCGGCCCCTCAACACCTGGAGTGGTGGGCCGATAGAAACAAATGTGCAAAAGAAACACGCGCGGATTAAAGTGCAGGTCTCGGTAAAAGCCTGCAGGGCCCTCTGTGTGTTTGGTTCTGTGGTGAAAATAATCACAAGTCCTCGGTGTCCTCTTTCTTCTTTTTCCAGACTTTAATTTCTTTATTTGATTTGGTTTAGCGATCGGCTTGATTTATGCCAATAATAACTCTGTCAGTGCCTGAACAAAGATCATTCTGATCACTCGTCACAGCTAAATTAAAAAAGACATAAAGGTGCGATTATAAATATGAGCTGACAGGCATTTTAAACCACAGACCTATTTCATATCAGGGCAGTGAGCCAGTTTTCCCATATGTTTCTCAGCGACTTCCTTCAGCTATTTTCAGTGCTTTAGCGATTTCATGGTTAAAGTCATACGTTGACATTGTGACCCTCATGTAAAGTTTGACAAACACAGCAGTTTTATTTTCTACAACTTGTGCTCACACGTTTCATTTACCCTCTCTGGCCTGCTCAAATACACAAGGTTTTACTCACGCTGTGTGGTTTGATTGATCGGTCAAACATGAGTTAATGTTTTTCCTACGTCCAAGCATTTTTATACATTTCAGGAAAAGTGTCACAGTTGGCTTCACTGCATGAAAAAGTGGATTTCCAGCCACATGAACTGCCATAAACCTCACTGTTTCAGGAAAGAAAAGTGAAGACTTATTATTATTAGTAGTAGTAAAAGTACTGCATTTACTAAGGACTTTGACATCCAGTATGCATGTGTTCATGTTGTTATCATCATATAGTTTAACTGTCATCAGGGACATGAATGATTATCAGGAAACTAAAACGTTTAAAAGGAACGTGTCGGTTCTGAATCAAAGCTTTATTAAAACTCTAAGATTCCAGGAAATGAACTTATCTGATTTCCACAGTCAGAGTCGCAGACATAGATTACAGGACATGGTCTTCCCTTGCTGGAGTCCTCTTAGTGAACCATGATTTCATGGTCTACAGGTATACATGTAACTGGGTTTCTAAAAGGATTTTTAGACGTTTGCATCTGCACGCCAAAGCTTTTTCACACAAATCTCAGTAATACTTGGATAAATGTTAAGGGACACTCCTCTTAATCTTTGAATTCAGGTGTTTTCAGTCTCATTGCCACATGGTATAAAATGAAGCGGCTAGGTGCTTGACTGAATTTGTGGAAGCATTTACAGAACCACAGCACTAAATGGCAGAGCACCATGCGCCGTAAAAGTCGCCAACTCTCTGCTGACTCACTGACTGCAGAGCTTCATGACATGGGTCTCAACAGCTAAGCAGCTCCTGTACGTGCAATGCATGGGTTCAGATAGTGCGTATAAAAGATGAACTATGCTTTCTAAAAGCAAAGTTCTTTTAAAGCTGCATTCTTGCTAATGGCCAGCAGGGGTCGACTTCTCTGATGTTGTGATTTATTCATAAAAGGTTCTCGAATAAATTCATGGTCTCAGTTGCTGGGTCCAAGTATTCATGAATACAGTAGTATACTTTATGTAAGCTAACATCCCCATTAGAGTAAAAAAGGTAAAAATAAAAGGGCATGGTTTAAGGTGTCCTTTACAAGTTGCTAAGATATGAACGTGCACTGTTCCACATATTCAGAGACCTCACTAACTAACTGGTGATGTTCCTGTCTTTTATATACAGTTTATGTCTGCATGTTTTTTGATTTAGAAGAGAAGGACATTTGGACACACAGATGGCTGGGGAGATTCTGACAATATGGTCTGTCTATTTTACATCAAAGATGGATTTAAAGTTGTCTTTTGACAGCGGCCATCTGGGAAATCAGAACAAGTAACTGTTCAGACAGCCGGCAGCAAACTGTCTGATCGTCCAACAGCCAATGTGTTGAGCAAGTGAAATAACAATTAGTGTTCGGGAGGCACCACTGTGAGCACTGCTGTAGAAATACTTACTGTTTTTCTGGCTTGTTCTTCAGTATTAATATTCAGTGTTAATAAAGGCCTTACAGCCAAAAGTTCTAATTTTCCCACATGTAAGAGTCGAATTCTCGTGGTAGAAGTTTTCCCGTGATCAAACCTTCCCATTGTTTGGATTTCTTCACTGACTGAATCACCAGTCAGCAGTGTCTCTGCTGCAGCCCTGGAGGTTGTAGAGCATCCTGAACAGTCTGCAGAAAGACCTTCAGTGGTGCCATCACCCTGAGGAAATCCTGAATATCCCAAACTTGCAGCTCATACCAGCCTGAATGCTTACAGCGTTTTCTGAACATGGCTGCCGGCGGAGAAAGAGCCTTTTTATTTAATTGATTCATTTAAACGTTTTTAAACTGAATAAATTTTTGACTGTCACCTCTGTTTCACTCTCTGGCCTTTCTAAATAAAGTGTCTTTATTTTTTATTATTAGTCTTTTGACTTTATTACAAATTATGTGTTGTGTTTTGTTTCTTTTGCTTGTTTTGAGTGCCCAGAAGTCCTAAACCCAACAATATCTTTACATAACTTACACATTTTTATTTTTAAAGGAAAGAAAGGCAGCAAGTCCTCATATCTCCAGTCTAGAACCAACATTTTTAGATGTTTTTCCCAATATATGACTAGTTCTTTTAGTTGTTGAATATTTTTTTACCATTTTTACCATTACTAGAATTCAGCAAAACTGAAGCATAAGCTTCTTGAGTGTCTGTACGACACAGCAAACTGTAATAATCCATTACAGTGGTCTAAAGGCACCAGTGCTGTAAAGTTAAGTATTTTAAGTTTGAGGGGATTGAGACACTTTTAGAGCCAGCCTCTTGTGGCAGTTAGATGAACTGCAGTTTTCTTTTCATGCATGTTCATATCTGTTAAGATCCACTTTAAAGGAGTAACAGGAAAGAAAAACAACAACAACAAAAAATAAAAAAACAAAACAAAAAAAACCTCCATCTTTTATGTACAGTTTATGGTTAAAATCTAATTTTATCAAACCAGAACAGAAAGGTTTGTAGTATTTATGATCTTACCTTATGTTCTTACTTTTCTGTGGAGTAAAGGAAGCGTAATTTCTCTGAAATATGTAGTGACAGAAAAATAGAAAGCATTTGTTCCTAAACAATCAAATTCTGTCGGCAGGAGTTCAGGTTCTTCAGTCACCCCCAGGCGGTACAGTACAAAGCTGAGGGGATTGTGGGTAACGTGTAGTACATGCGTCTTGACAGATTCATGCTTCGCACTTATTGCAGCGGTGCAGTGTGCCACCGGGCCTGACGTGCCGCTGAAAAAGAGTATAAAGCCTGCAGTGAAGGACAGCAAGCCTCCACAACATGCAGCACCATGTCCAAATATATCACCTGCCCCTCAAGGCTTGAATTCCTGGCATTGCAAGTCACCCGTCCGCAAGGAATCAAAATATAGGGCACCTCAAGAATAGCGCTACCAGGACAGAGGTCCGAACTGTATGTTTACAAAGAAGCAGAGCTGGGATTGACCTAACAATACCTGTTTCTACCTGTCCTGCACCCCTTAAGTGCTGTATTGTAAAGATGATACATTACAGTAAAGTAAATGTGTTTTTAGAAGAATGAAGTTTCTTCCAGTCCTAACTCATCCCCTGTATATTTAGACTTTTACTCCAGATTTAGTAAGAACAGCTTTGTTATTCCTCTCAATAGGACTCCAGTAGTTACTTTCCTCAGCTGAGCTTGTGACATGTCCAATTATGCACACGATAATGCACAGGCAGAGAGTTCACACTATAGTAAACAATAAAAGGGTAATGAATATTGTTGCTCCACACTTGGGAAAGCAAATCTTTTGTCTCGTTGAGCTGCTCTGATTTCTCTGCAGCCCCTCAGACGGTTCTTAGAGTCGTCTACGTGTTCGATGTTTACATGCAAAACTGACACTGTGATCACTTCCTTTTGTTTGAATTGCTGTAGCTTGTAAAAACCTTTCATGTCTTCATACACAAACTCAACTTTGGTCAACTTTAGAGCAGTTATTGCTTTGAGGGAGCTGCTTGGTGAAATGTGCAGCGTTCAAGACATTCTCACATGCTAAAGGTTTGTGTCATCTCTCTCCTTTCTGGTCTCAGCACTATCTGCTGTTAATTAATGCTAAGATACCCTCATTCTTTATATTAGGTGGTGATGGTGGTGTTGATAGTTTGACTCTGCCTTCAAGCGAAGCCATTTGGAACAATTATAAACACTTTTAATTGGACGACATGCTGTTTAAACTCGCTCCATTCAACCACAGCCTGACCCCGAAACCATGACCACTCACCCCACATCTTACCCCCCCCCCCTTTTTTTTTTTTTTTACATCTGCCAGGTAGATTATGATTATCTGTGTGTTTGTTTGTGTGTTTGCTGGTTAGCAGGATTATTCAAAAAGTTATGGGCAGCAGGAAGTGTGGGGCTTGGCCCAACTTAGAATAATAATAATAACTGTGAAGTTTATTTGTAAAGCAAATTGTTTTATTACACACGATATAATGCAATCAGTGAAGAGGAGGAAGAGATCAAAAGAAGATTAAACACCAACAAATCAGTCTCTAAAGATGAATTATAAAATTAATTGGTGTATCAGTTTAAATCAGGACACTGAGACTCAACAGCTTGGTTGTCTTTTCGTTCCAGATCTAGATTCAGGAACTTTTGGAAGTGTTCATAACTTCACATCATAACTTTACAAGTCAAATCAAAATAAGAAAAAAATGCCATGGTGCTGGTTTCCCATCTCAGACTGTTCTTGTTTGTTTCCAGTAATAGTTTTAGTAGTGATAACTGATCCCTGTTATAGCTGTTAAATAGATTTAATCTAGTCAGTCGCTTCTTCTTCTTCTACTTCTTTCAGCTGCTCCCTTCAGGGGTCGCCACAGTGGGTCGTCTGCCACCATCTTACCCTATCCCAGCATCCTCCTCTGTCACACCAACCCTCCTTCACTACATCCATGAATCTTCAATTCAACATTCGTTGTCAAATATATCCACCATCCCTCCTCCCTAACCCTAACCCCATCTCAGCCTTCCCTCTCTAACTTTGTCTCCAAAGCTGGTGCAGACTCTGCGCTGTTGCTATAGTCAACAGATTGTGGAGCACTGATATAGAGCAATGGTTAAATATTGAAGCATCCTGATGAATAGTTTAAACAGACTCACACGAGCTAATCAGAAAGAAGAATTTTGTAAATATGTTTGAATATCATTTAAAGCATATGAATGATCAACACCATTAATGTTGCTTTTTAAGGGTGTGCGAGTCAGGTAGTTGATGACATTGTGGACCTTTTGAATCTGAGTAGCCCTCATCACTTTTCATCACACGGCCTCCCCTCTGAAGTAAAACTCCGTATATAATTTTCCCGCAGTGGAAATGCATCACAGCTTTCGACGTGTATGCAGCTCTCCAAGGTGATCTCTCAGGAAAATAGTTTTGCACAAGACTTCCAGTCACCGTCAGAAAAACAATCTCAGCAGTATGTCTGATCGCCGCTGCTGCCCGACACGCTTCACAACTTGAGTTTGATGAGCCTGACTGGAAAAAAAAAGAAATAAAACTAGCTAGAAAAACTTCATCTCCAACTCAAATTAAAACAAGAGTTCAGTGAAGGCAAATACAAGAAGCTCTTTTAAAGGAGAGAGAGACGTCTGTGCCGAGGTGTAATATCCTCATCACGGATATTCATAACCATCAGCGCAGTTCCCCGTAGGGTTCAGTGGTGAAAAATGATATTAAAAGAACTAAGAGGATCTGACTGCTGTTAGACTGAATATGTATATCGAGGTAAACTGCCTTCTTCAAGGCTCCTTTGTGGATTAATGCAGAAACTGTAGTGATATTTCCTCAGTGACCACAGGACCACTGCTGTTCTCCATACAGGGCTCTAAACCACCCATGTGATCGAATCAAATCAGACCTCATTTCTGTACACCCCCTGAGTGACGAGACATTCGCCCCAGGCGCACTTCACGGCTGCAGGAGTGAGCCAAGAGCAGAAAAACAGAAAAATACTGAAATGCCAAAAGCAGATATGAAAGTGAAAACAGGATGAGGGGTTGGGCAGAAGAAGCTCGATTTGAAAGGTGACAGTCTGCGACAGAAACACAGTCAACAGGGAGAATGTGCAAAATCTGACAGCAGCGACCCGACTTCACTTTACTCGCATGAGACAGAAAGTCAGAGTCAGCAATTTCTTCTTCTAAGCGTGTTAAGAAATCCTGGGCTGGTGGGATCACCTGAAACCAGCAGAGGAAACATCGACTGAAAAGCTAAACTCAATGAATATTGCAGTATTTCTGGCTCCTAAGTGGTTTATGGGCATCTTTGTCACCAACAGTCTGATTACTGTTTACAGGAAAACCCAACTTGATTTGAAGCAGACCAAATATGATAATTTTTATCCATTTTATTATTGTTGGGCTCTACTAGATTAGCTTTGCATGATTCACAATTCAAAATAATCTTTATTTATCTTACACTGGGTCTTGGTGCAGCCCTTCAGCTCATCTTCTCTTTGGACAAAGCTGTTTTATCTCCTCTCTCTCTTACAACAACCTTGTGACCAGCTGCCATTTGTGGGGTGAGATGACCATATTATAAATACCTGCTATGATATCATCCGAATCCAAAAAGGAGAGCAGTCTGAAACATGAGATTGTAACTTATAAGATTTACACAAATTTAACTAAACTTTTATAAACCGTAAATATATAATAGAAAATAATGAAAAGCATAATAGGTTCCACTTAAGATGTCTGAAGTGTTAGTTTTGTTGGTGTTTTCTTGATGATAACGCGTGATCATAAAGGATGAAGCCAACATTATAATTAAATCTTTGTTATTATTAGAACAACAAGTCCATTAGCTGTTACTGAAGGTGTATTAACAGTCTTTAAATATTCAAAAGTGGGTGAAAAATATAGATATTCTCTTTGAAAAAGGACTGAGCTGACTAATTTAAGAAAACTAGGAACTGTAACTTTTTGGTATGCAGTTAAATCGCAGCTAGCAGGTAATTTTATTATTTTATAGGCCAACTACTGTGATCCACAACATGTTTTTTTCTGTTAAAAATGCTGCAGCTCTATCTTGAACTATCAGTTCATTACAGTTACTCTTCATTGCGCTGATGCAGTTCCCGAAGCAGTTAAGGCGCACGTTATAGGAAAGACTCACCTGTGCAAAAAAATCACACACAACAAAAACCTTTTTATCACAATATACAAAGTTTGACAGTGACTTCAAGTCTGTGACAAAACAATAAATACCTTTCACCATTTCAAGACTTAAATACTAAATGATTTTACACTTTTCTCAAAACTGCACTGACTGAATGCAAAGAAATGTGTCCTGTTGAACTGGAGCACGCACACGGCCCCATCTAAGACTCAATGGCAGCAGACAGTACTGGAATATGTGTGACTAGACTTCCTAACATGCAAGTTACATAGTAGGGACAACAGGTTTCATAAAATATGGGACTCATTTATGGTGTACGCCGGTTTGGATATTTCTGCTATTTTCTCACAGGCCCTGGTATAATATAAGCATGCCACTGAGTATTGCTAACTCTATCTCATAATCAAAGTATCTGGATTTTCCATTTATTTACTTGTATTCTTAAGGCAGGTTCTCTGTTTTCAATTCAATTCAATTCAGTTTTATTTATATAGCGCCAAATCACAACAACAGTTGCCTCAAGGCGCTTTATATTGTACAGTAGATCCTACAATAATAGATACACAGAAAAACCCAACAATCATATGACCCCCTATGAGCAAGCACTTTGGCAACAGTGGGAAGGAAAAACTCCCTTTTAACAGGAAGAAACCTCCGGCAGAACCAGGCTCAGGGAGGGGCGGGGCCATCTCTTTTGTCTGTTTTGTTCTGTTCTGTTGATTTTGTTTTGTTTAATACTGGTGTTATTGTAAAAGTTTAAAACTCAATAAATACGTCAAGGAAAAATAACTGCACTGACTTTGAAAGCCTACTCACGTTTCATTTTTGTCTTCAGACATAAATGAAATGTGAAGGATTTATTTGAAACCTTTAAACAATATAACTGTTGACAATGAGAAAACAGTGAAACTGTATGCATCAGAAAGCAAAGAGAAATATATAAACTTAGACTATAGCACCAAGTATAGCACAGTAAAGTCACTCTACACACAGACACACACACACACTCTCTCAGGTGGGACATCATTGTAGCCAGTATCCGTTGCTTCCTTTAGATGTATCAGATCACGAGGCTGTCGGTTATACCCCTTCCTCCTCCAAGCAGAGAAGAATTCCTCAGTTGGGTCGACAAATGATGACTGTGGTGTCACGAACACCGTGTCTGGAGGTGGAAACTTTACCAACTGTATCACGTGAAGCGAGGGCATTGTAGAGCGCTTTGCAGGACCCAGCATGTTCAGCAACAGCAGCACACATTGTTTTCCCTGACATATTGACCGTGGCTCTGACTGATGATACTCCTGCCACATCTCCTTACATCTCGCGCAACTCAAATATTGTCTGTAAAATCCAAAAGTCTTCACATTATAAAAATCTGAGTGTAGCTTAGAGAAAAGAGAAAACTTCTCACCTTTGTTGGTATTTCCCTGGTGTCACATTCTGCATTTTAACTACCCTGAAGACGATCTCCTCTACTGGAGTCTGTATTGTTGTCATGGATCCAGTCTCACATGAGTTTTATTCTCAACCTTTAAGTTATTGATTTGTGTTTCCACGCTTTTGTTTTTGTTCCTCAACACAAATTTCCCAACATTATTTTGTGTCCCTGAACACAACATTTCATCTGTCTGCTCTCATGAGTACTGATGTGTCCATGTATACAAAAAAACATATATTTGCCTCGTTAAGAAGTTGAAAGTGTGATGATCGAGCTAATCGTTTTGCCTTTCACGCCAAGTTTGAGTTATATACACCTCATGTGTTACCATTGTTTTGTTTTTGTTTTTTTTAAATTAAAAATAGTAACAGTGACTTAGTTGGGTTTAGAAAATGACAACGGTTTAAGTTAAAATGTAACCTTTGGCACATCTTTTAAAACTTCGTCTTCTTGACTGCCAAGGTGACGCAGCTGACAATTCGTGTCCTTGAACACATATTGTATTTTCATAACTGTTACTCAAAGTGACGTGAAACTGGGCTGTTTGAGTGGGTTCCTTGCTAACCCTTAAATTTGTTCTGTATCACATTAAACTTTGAAATTCTAAATACAAAAAAGCACAAATGGAAAAACAACAGTTTTGTAATGTAAAAATGCAAAGATCGGTATGTTACTGCAATGCATTTTGAATATCTACACCAATTACGACAGGTTTTGAACTTTCCTTAAGGAAAAAATGTAAATCATCACCCGAGCAAGCGTCCTTCATAAACAAACACAGCTAGTATCAAATCTGCTTTTTTGGCATCTGTTAGGTAATTTTCTGGTGGCATGAATAACAGATGCAGCGCTCGCACTGCGCTGCATATTAATGTTTTATATTTGATCTTGTGTCAACATTAACTTTATGAAGCTTGTTGATGGCTCAAAACACTGCATTGTCAGTCAAGTTTTTCCTGCAGTAGGAGTTTATTGTAATGTTGGGATCGTGTTTCTGTTTTAAAAAGACGGGCTTTCTTTTCGTTTTTCAGAATATTTAAATCGGTTGATTCGGTGACGACTCATCCGTTTGGCTTTGGTGCTCAGCATAAACATCACATAAAAAACGAATTAAAGCAAACGATGAAGTTCAGTCTGGGACATGCTGTGCTGCACTTTCCGTCACTGCCACTGTTGAGTGGATAAAGCCTCGTGTTGACTGCAGCGAGTTTTTCTTTACCTACTCGACTTACTGAGGAGTTCTGTTAGATTGTGAATGCTGATTTATCCAAATTAAACCTCGCTCACACTGCGCCTCGCTGTTTATCCCTTTGAGAGGTTTTTCCTGCTCCTGTGATGTGTGAAGTTCCGAACATAATGAGACGAGCGCCGGCCGCACTGATGTCAGGAGAATAGGGGCTTTTCAGAAGTACTGTGGCCCAGGACACAGAAATAGATTATCTGAGGACTTGCCATTCGTGGCTGTACCACATCTGAATTATTAAGTGGCCCGAGGCTGTGAGGTGCCTACACTGGCTGCTCTTTTCATGATGCTTTTAAAGCTAAACTGCTTCTTGCATTTTGAATTCCTGCGTATACTTTTGAGCCAGAGCAGCAGTTCCCCATTTGTTTTGCTCAAGGGGGAAACCTATATACAGCAATATGTCCATCACTGAGATTGGTTTGGATTGCGTAGAGGCATTAAAGTTTCAAGGACACTCTAGAGTTACTCGGTAAGGCGCTACAGGTTACAGTGGTTTAAATCTTAAAATGTAACATCCAGGAGAGGAAATGGCACTTCATTTTTTTTCAGTTCATTTTATCCTTACTGCTCGCTAAACAGATTTTTTTTTTTTTTTTTTTTTTTTTTTTTAGGTGTGAATACATTTGTTTTTATGTTTGTGGTGCAGGCAGGGAAAAAACAAACTTTTTCTAAAAACGATCTGCATCTTCAGACATCCGTGACTGTAAAGACAAAAACATGAAAACTTTGAGCACTGGAAGAGTTTTCAAGGTTAGTCTTTGTTTTAATTTCCAACAGAAGCACAGCAATGACAGCAAGAACCAGCATAACATACACTTTGTAATATGGAATTATTAATGATGGATCATGGTTTTATTGTCTTGCTGTATAAGGAGCTGTTACCTGCAGCATTCCCCACCAGGGCTTCTCCGGGTGCCTCCTTGAAGTATATTAAAGTCCTTCTAAGTATATTTCATTACTCATTTTGGCATAATGAGTAATGAAATATACATAAATAAAGCAATCTCATGACGACAGCAGTCTTTGTCCAGCTCTGAAGCGCTGCTGTGAGCTGGAGGGTCACTTTAACCAGAACCTGCAGCAGGTGGAGAGTTGCTGTGTCTGTGTCAGTGCCAAGCACACTGTTATTGTTACTGCTAGCTACTTTCCAAGACGGAGCCTGGGGGAGGTAGCTGATTATTGCAGGCCAACTTTTATTTGCAAGTGGTTTGATTAGATGATTCTTTGAACAGATACACAGGTTCATGGTCACAGAAACCTTTGTGTGTGTTGCGTTGTTTGTATGATGTGTCCTCTAGTTGTATCGAGTCTGTACTGAGGATGTAAATTAGAAAGAAATTGTGGAAGGAATACACTGTTGTGGTGCACATATATCAAACTTAATGTAGTAAATAAATGTATTAAACTTGTGCCAAGTGGCTGTAATAAACTTCTATGACTGCTCAAAGCTCACAGTCTGTGCCTGAAGGCTATGTAAGGATGGAAAACAGTCGTGTTTCTCCCCGAGGCTTTGTCAGTCCAGACATGTCTCTTCATGTACAGGTAAGATGTGAGATCGGGGAAGTCCAGCTTGAGTAATATAAATGGTACAGATATTTTAGCTCAGTGGAAGCTCTTCCTCTTACTGAGATGTGTGGAACTGTAACTGGGGGGCCAGTGCAGTTTGTTGTTGGATTATGCTGAATTTCACTGTAGTTGCTTAACTGGATGACACTGGAGTCTTTTCTTGTTTTTTCTCAGAGTTCTGTGTGACGGAGCCTTGACTGTGAGATGGATGATGAGACATTTTTCTTTAGAGCATTACTAATATAGAACACGTTACCTTGAAAGGTGATTGATGTGGGTGACTGAAGGAAAAAAAAGTTTGGTTTATATACTACAAGAAGGTTTCAGTTGACCAAAAGGACTGATCATTGTATCAAAAACTTTATTGTTCCATGTTTCATGCAACAGAGGCCTCTCGCACGGCTCTAAACCTTGGTTTGAGACCCTCTGCTTGACGCTATCCCATGCCTCAGCGCTGCCGCTTGGCCTAAATGAGAGCTCGCCATGCTTTCTCGACTGGAACTAAGCCTTTTTTCCCCACCAGTTCTTTGCAGACATGCAGAGCTATGGAGGACTGCACTGAAGTGGTACAACCTTTGGCAAACACCCAATTGCTGGGCTAATGGGCAAACAAACAAGCTAGCCTCTCCCCTTTGTGGTCAATCCTCCCCCACCCCTGACCTCTCCGACCCTCCGGGCCATCCGGTGCTGGCTGTGACAGTGTCATCGCTGAAGGTCTGGGAGGTTGTCGGTCTTTTGTCTCTCACTTCATTCAGAGCTTTTAATTCCCAGCTCACCATTCAAGCCAGTGTGCCTCTTATCTGTAAATACCAGCATGCAGCCCCCCCACATGCCTCAGTTTGTCTTTCTTGCTCTGCTTTTCTTTCCGTCTGTGCCCGCAGGCTCTTGGAGCTACAAGTGTTTAGACAGAGAAGAGTTAAATTCAACCCCGCTTTTGTCCCTGTTGGCTCTGATGGCCGTGTTCACACATGCAGCAGATCCCAAAACAAGGCTCATTCTTTCAACTTTATCCCTACTTTTCCCTCCTGTATCTGTCCATGAATACTGGTTGGAAGAATGAGAACATCCAGACAGAGAACTGCTTAGAAACTACTTAAACACTATTGTTTGCAATGCAAAAAGCTTTAAAAAGCTAATAGTTGAGAGCTAAGCGGGATTTTTTTTTTCATTACAGTTTAGAACATTTTTATTTATTCTGTTTAAAAAAGTTAATTATGAGTAATCATTCATTCTGTGAGGTCTTTTTTCGAGATGCGCTATGGGAAAAATTAGAATCCAACATTGTTTGTCTTCTGAAGGACAAAATGTGTAAAATCTGTAAAAATAAACCAAAAGCTAATCAAAAATACAAATTAAGCTTTGAGCTCTTGGTGTTGTTTTGTGAGGCCTGCTGACATTACATTCAAGGTTTTTTAAGGACTCAGAATAAAGAAATGTTGATTATTAATTGGCTTTTGGCACCTTGCAGTTTTAAGTGGTTGAAGTGACTGGTGGGCTCTCCATCTTCAGCATCTGCTGCTGAAGTGCCATTGAGCCTGGCAGTGAATCTATAGCAACTTCAGTTCAAGACTGCTAACAGAGAACTGGAATGATGATCGTAATCTGGGCGTGGCGGTCCAGCCTCTTCTTCGTCCACTCTGTGCTTACAGGCAGGAATCATCATCTGCTGTCAGGGATTCATGGTCAGTCCTGTCTTCCTCCTCCCCTCCTCGTTGGAACTATTTTTCCTACTAGGAAGTCAATCACTGGTCAACCACATTTTCCCTTGTCCTCGTATGGATTATTGATGAAGCAGGTGGAGCGAAACCAAACAGACTTCAGATAGAATGAGGAGTTAAAGAGGTTCAGGAGGTAGAGAGTCTAATACGTACACTCGGTGTGGAAGCACTTCAGGTTCAGGTTTCGACTGCTAACTGTTGTCCTGATGGATTTATATTTAGCACATCGACAGACTGGTGACCTGCCCAATGTCTGCCCTGCCTCTCGTCCAGGCATGTCAGCTGGGAAAGGCTCCAGCCTCCAGAAAGGGAATGGATAGATGGATGGATTTCTCTGTTTACAGTGTAAATACAGGGATGATGAATGACATAATAAAGTAATTGAAAACACGAGGATCAAACCACAGGAACCTTTTGTAACTCTTGGAGGAAAACTTGCTTTCTTTTTGTGTCAACGCGCTGTGGGAACTAGGAGCTATCAAAGTTCTTAGAACTTCATTTTTAGTGTCCTTTTAAACTCTCGCTTCAGGAGAAGAGCAAGCGTCTTGTGACAGAATTACAAGATGGAAATGTATATATGTGTGTGTGTGTGTGTGTGTGTGTGTGTGTGTGTGTGTGTGTGTGTGTGTGTGTGTGTGTGGACGGGTATTAACATCTTCATGGGGACCAAAAATTGGTAGTTTACTATACTTGTGGGGACAAACAGCCCTTGTGGGGACCAAAATCCCGGTCCCCACGAGTTTGAAGGCATTTTTGAGCCTCAAAATGTGGTTTTAGTGTCAGGGTTACAATTAGGTTATAGTTAGGTTTAGGGTAAGGGTCAGGGTTAGGCATTCATTTTTGATGGTTAGGGTTAGGGTAAGGGGCTAGGGAAAGCATTGTGTCAATGAAATGTCCCCACAAGGATATAAATACACACATGTGTGTGTGTGTGTGTGTGTGTGTGTGTGTGTGTGTGTGTGTGTGTGTGTGTGTGTGTGTGTGTGTGTGTATATATAATCCATATAGATATCTGCAGGATATAAGATGTGATGTTGACTTTGTAAAGCAGAAACTTTGCACTCATATTTCCTACCTTAATGGAGAGAAAATACATAAACAGGAACAGGATTAGAAGAAAGTAATAGACCACACAGTTGCTCAGCTGAAACAACACCAAAGCGTGCAACAAGCCAGCAGTTGTGGGGTAAATTTGGCACGTGCTGACATTTGCAAGGACGACAATTGCGGGCATGAACTGCTTGAAGAGGGGACAGGTGGGCCCAAACCATTTAGAAAAATGCCCCCAAGAGCATAACGGCTGAAATGTTTCAGTTTAAAAAATGTCTGTAAAACTCTATGCACTCGTAGTTTCGTCACCCATCTGTGTCTGACTCATCACCGTGATTATTCACATGCTCCTGTCACATAAAATTATCTTGAAAACCTGAAATTCTCACATCAAGCGCTGTGTTTTTAGTGTTAAAGGGCTAATTGTAACATCTGTTTTTAATTGACAGCTGGTGCTACTTTGCAGCCTACTGTGGCTCATTTTTGTTGCACTGTGCATGAGAGTGATTTCAAGTCTGAAGTTCGACTATTTTGTCGGGTATTAGTATTATTTTTATCTAAACTCATCCCGCTGCTTGACAATCAAATCTGTGTTTACCAGTCACACTTCTTTTTCTGATTACTTATTGATAGAATATAAGATGGACTGCATCAGCTCTTCTTCCTGACATGAATAGATAATCAGATGTCTGTCCTAATCATGCTCACGCCTTTTTGCACATGAAAGGCATAAATCTCAGAACGGATGACAGGAAAAGCCTTAGAGAAATATTCCTGAGATTTAAAGCTAAGTGGTTTAATCGTGACCCGGTCCGTAAAGGAGAATTTTATGAGTACAGCATGATTATCTGTGAGTCTGTGCTCATTACCCTGCACTGTTAACCTTTTACTAAAAGGAGCCCGGTGGAATTGCGGCCCTGCAGATAAAGCCGATGATGACAGGTAGAGATGGATGTTTGCCTCGGGCTAACATGTTGGAAGCCAGACCTGGCTCAGCCCGACGATGACTTCATTTCTCTGTCTTACCTGAAAGCTGCTGCTTCACTCAGCAGAAAACAAAGCCTGTTCCCACTGTGTCTGACCCCGCAGGATGTCGGGATTACTCTACAGATCCCTCTACCAGTGTACAAATCTTGGCTCCTGGCTGCCTGACATAAAAAAAATGAGGAAATATGAAGATTGCTGGATTGGCGAGGAAATGATTTGTCTTTTTCACTTACTTGAAGCTGCAAATAAAATGTGTTTGTGTGTTTATTCGTGGCTGACAAGTAAAGTTGGCATCGTTTCATCTGGATTTTTGCTGACTTTTTCTTCACATCCTCTTGTTTGATGTTATTGAGTTCAGCAGGTCATACTGGCTGGCTTTAAAACGGCATTATTCATTCAGTCAGACACTATAAAAGGCAATACCCTGTGTTGCATAGTGAGGAGTAACAGGAGATTTTTGGACCTTTAGAATTCAGGATTTTGCCCCATTAACATTAACTACCTATCTAAGGCGAGATCTGGCGATATTGTTGACTTCTGGTTCTAGGTTCACAGCAACATTTAGTCAGTAAATAGTCATTAAAAAAAATCCTAAAGACCATTAGTGTTTTTGAAATAACCCAGACTTTGAACAAATGGTTGTGTTTTTTTGGCAAAAGTCAGAGGAGCCCAAGTTCATTTGTGTTTCAGCAACTTTGAATTTTCTTTCACATCCATGAAAATAGTTTAAGACAATGTTTCAACTGCTCAAAACAGCTCTAAACAAAAACAAAACTGGAACCAAAATAAAATGTATGTTCCCCAGCTGGTTGGTGAGCAGTTGTGTCACAGGCGCGGCGGCAGACGTGTGAAGTGGTGACCGAAGGACCCAAATGCAGGCACTGATTTACTGCGAGTGTAATTTATTTACAGGTGGTGACAAAATTAATAAAAGAAGAGATAGTGGGAACCAAGACCTAGAAAACCTAAACTGGGAAAATCTAAGAAACTTAAACCATAACTGGCAAGGAGAAACACAGGATGACACGCAGAGGAACACAGATGGAGCAGTAACAAGGAGAAGACAACAAAGGGCTTAAATACACGCTGGAGAATCAGGGAGACAGCTGGGAGAAATCGGAGCTGACGAGACAAGGGGAAGCAAAACCAGACACACTACACACAGGACAGGGACTATCAAAGTAAAACAGGAAATACAACAGGCACGCACAGACTACGCTTAACACTAAGACATCAGATATGGCGACATAGAGGGAACACAGAGACGTAGGACCAGGGCAGGCACAAAGACACAGAACAGAAGGAGCTCAAATCTGAACAAGAATTAAACTGAAACATAAGATAATAATCAAACCACTGAGTCCACAGATTCAGGACTCAGTCCAGCAAGACTCTGGCTTGCTGGGCTTCCTGAATAAAGGTTTCTTTTACTATTTTATTTAACAGCCTCTTACTCAAACAAACCAGTCAAAATAGTTCAATTTTTAATCAATAGATGTATAACACCATTAAAGTTATACACAAAATCCTTCTATTATATATTTATGTATACAGCAAAGAGCAAAATACTTTTAGTAACCTCAGAAAGCCAGTTGTCAGTGACTTTGATACGTTCATGAGAACAATAATGCTGAAAGAGCCTGCTTTCAGACTATTTCAGCAACACAAACCTTTAACTCCATTTGAAGTGACGTACCCTCTCAGTATCTGTACTTTAGTGCTACCTTCTCGTGCCTCTTCAAACCTGTACTGTTTTTCAAACAGACAGAAGGAAACATCTCAAATATTCGGTGGACAGCTTGTAACCCACTGACCTTTTGCATTTCTGTTTCGATAAAGACACCGGGCGCCTCTCTAGCTCGTCTAACTGACCGTTTACTCTCAGGTCTGTTTGAGTGGTCTTTGCCCTTTAGTTAGAAAAGGATCATGCCTCAACTCGTTTTATTACAAGCCAGTCTTACTGACTGAAGGCTTCTCAACCTTTGCTTTGCCTGTGAAAGGAACCTGGTTAAGAGAATAGGAGACCTTGAATCAGTTTCAGTGCTTCCAAGCTTTAGATGCAGCACAAGAACACTTATGAACCACATACTGTATGACTCCAGCTCGAAGAACTGCTCTATACTCCAGATTTGATTTCCTGTCAGAGCAAGTGTTGACGCTGTGTTTAACCCCACAGTTATTGTATTCTCCTGCTGTGAGAGAAAGAAGGAGTGTTAAACATTTAGTTTAAGTGGCTTCATTGCCCCAGTGATGTGATGTGGCTCTTGACATTTTTTTGGGCTGTGAACAGTGACAGATTTTTGTAGCTGCAATAAAAAGGGACATTTTTGTTTCTTTACATTCGAACCTGGAAGATGTCTGCGTGCTGTTTCAACATCTTGCTGTGTAAACATGTAGTTGTTTGTGCTTTTTTGAGTACAACGTGTGAAACACTAGGGACGTGTGTGTCACAGGTGCATGTTTGAATACGATAACCACGAAGAGGCTAAAAATGTTTGTCTTGGAACCAAAATGTGGGAGGATTTTTGGTAACTTGCTGTGCCACAGAGGGATAGAGTAAACTGTTTCCTCTGAGTCAAATAATGTAATCACAATTAAACCATATGTGTTTGACGCTACACTGTTATGTTTATGTAAGAGCGTGAAACCACTTTTAAATTGTGCTTTTATTCACCGCTGTTTCCTCTGTGACGCCATCGGCTGAGTCAGCTGTCCTACTTGTTGACACCCGCTGGGCATCTGGCAACTCTGTCTCCGGTGAGTTGTCAGGGATCTACTGAGGTTTCTACCCCTGTGATACTGCTGTTCAGTGGGGTGTCTGTCATTTAGTGCAAACAAAGTCCTAGCTGGTTTAAATAAAGGTTTGTTGATTGAATACATCAAGAAGGTCTCAAACTACAAGCTGAAATATTTATTGCTCCACAGAGGCCCAATGGAGAAGTGCTTTTCCTTTATTGGGAAAGATCAGAAAAGCTGTTCATACTGTTTTCTTCTGATTGGCTGCCCCTCACGAGCAGAAGGTTTAAGGAGTACATGGGTGGGGCTTCTGTGTGCATATTTAAAAGTGTGTGCCTGACCAAATTTGGGAAATCTCCCCTGTATTACATCATACAGAGCAAAGGGTAGAAAAAATGGTCTCAAAGCATTAAGACAAGACTGAGCCTGAGCTTTTGAGTCACAGGGATCTAGGTGGGAAATAACGCAGTACAAATACTTAGAAGAGTAGAATTTTCAGGTATCAGTACTTTATTTGAGTAGTTATTTTTCTGGCAACAAAAAGTGTAGTGAGTTGGCGCTTTACTTTCCATTTAAGGAATTTAAGGGGAGTTATTGTTTTAAGTTACCTTGGGCCTTCAAACATTAAATCGATTTGAACCTAAACATTTACACATGACAGGCAATCCTACTCATGTACTGATCACCAGCGGATGTGGCATAAAGAGAGATAAAAGAGGCAAAACCGTGTGCCATACTCAGGGGTTAATGTGGGCCGGTGTTCTGGGAATCTATCCTACCTCACAAACCATCCTACCCGTTGTTTCTGCTCATACGCTGCGCATGCATGTAACACAGACCCCAGATTTACATCATTTTTTTTTAACCCATTGTGAAGATTCCTTATGGTTATGGTTAGTGTTAGGGCTATGGTTAGGGTTTGTATTAGTCACAAGTCGCTGTCAAATTATAATATGGGTAGGCTGATTTTCCAAAGTAGGACGGTTTCTCAGAACACCGACCCAACAACCAGGAGTGCTAACGTCCATAAGCATTTAGCATTTAGTTAGCTCCACAAAAAAGGAGCAAGAGGAGCACAAAGGGAATAACGTTTTAAATGGCAGGTAATTTCAAATACTACGTTTCTATCAGCTAAACAAACATCCGCACACACAAACTCTTTGTGTGCAGTTTGTCGGACAGTGTGTTGCTAGCTAAAGGTCCAGTTGCTGTTTTTCACAGAGAAAAGACAGAGCTAAGTTCACTCCGAGATGGAGAAAGATAAGAAAGACAGGACAGGAGAGGAAGAGGAGAGGTTATGTTTAAAGGTAAGTACTGCTCATTGGTATTTGATAAATTGGAAATTTAAAGCTTACATGTAAGTCCTCATGTTTTTAAATTAGATATTGGGTCTGTACATGTGACGATTTGGTTTTTCATATTGTGAAACCTGCTGTAAATCAAACTGAGGTTGACTAACTGTTATTTAAAGACTTCATGAAAATACTATGCAGGTTAGTGCAGGATGAACACATTAGTTTGCTGTACAGTGATGGATTGTGATGAATAGGCAGTACTCTGTTAGTGTAGAGGATGGAACTCATAAAACGTCTACAATATAGGCAACAGAAAACAGAGGGGCTCAAGTGTGCCATGGAAATATTCCCCACACCATTACATCACCTCCAGCCTTTTACCGTTGATACGAAGCAGAATGGAAACATACTTACATGTCATTTACACTGAATTCTGACCCAACCATCCGAATGTCACAGCAGATATAAACTTGTCAGACCAAACAATGTTTTTGCAATCTTCTATTATCCAGTTTTGGTGAGGCTGTGTGAATTGTGGTTTTCTGCTACTGTATCCCATCTGCTTCCATTTGTTTCATGTGTTTTGTGTTCAGAGATGTTCTTCAGCATACCTGGTCATAATAAGTAGTTATTTGAGTTGCTGTTGCTCTTGTTGTTCTTATCTGCTGGAAGCAGTGAGGCCAATCTCATCTGACCTTTGCCACTAACAAAGCATTTTCACCCAGAGAACTTCCACCCACTATTTTCTCTTTTTTTGACCACTCTCTGTAAAACATTCTCTGGTTGTTGGTTGTTGAAAAGTTCAAGTAATCCAATCAGCAATGCATGAAAAACTCAGACCAGGCCAACTAGCATCAACAAAAATGCCCCAATCACTTAAATCACCTTCTGAGGCTTGATATGAAATACAAACCATGTCTGCATGCCTAAATTCATTGAGTTGCTGCCATATGATTGACTAGTTAAATATTTGCGTTATTACTGAAAAAAATCTGCTATATTTTATCGTTATTGTCGTATATAATCTAAACCTATTTTTAAACCCTCTTCCCCATATCTATGTAATATACCTCATTTAGCCGGGTTATTATAATTTATGTTAAATTAACTTGTTCTGTGTTTTTTATCGGAAGATTCCAGGGGAGCTGCTGTTATCAAAGATTGTTTATGGAAAAGTGCTTGACTTATTGTCCAATTTCACATACACAAAAAATAGCAGGTAATGGTTCATGAATGCTCTTTTTATTTAAATAAATGTCAGGCCTGATGAAGGATGAAGCTAAATATTTTCTCAGACTTTTCCCTGGAGACTTTAAAAGTGTTCGAAGGACTCCTGAGTCCCTGATGCTCACTTTGGAAACCACTTTGTCGTTGCTTCATGCTGAGATGAATGTGATGGCGAAAATGACTCTTTCTGATGTCTGGTGGTTTTACTGGCTCTCCCTCTGTTGCATCATAAAGTAAGGAAGCCCTTTAACAATAGTTTAGCTTTCTAAAAAGCTGTCAGTAAAATGCCCACGCTTTACATGAGCGGTGATGCAGATTTTATGGTTCGTTATGCATGGAAAAGCTGCTGTGTACTTGAAAGAGGAATGCTAGAGTATGAGTGAAAAAATAGGAGGAGGAGGCACTATTCTTGTCTCCACAGGGTTAAAATGCCACCAATAAGCCCGGAGGGACAATAATAGCAGGCAATTACTGCTAGCCAGCGCCCCATGCCTCCCACGTCTGAGCACAGCGACATGGACATCCTTTATCTTGTCCACTGGAAATAGCTTGGTGCTTGCCGTGTCTCCTGCTCAATGTTAGGCCCCAGCAGACCCTTGAGTCTCAGCCAACGACAGCTTTGGAAAGTAAACACAGTCTTGCAGCTCCCTTCCCGCCACCTCATACCTACCCTCCCTGGCACAGAGGGCGAGCAGTCATTAATCTAGAACGTAAACAGAGCTACAACAATGCTAAACAATCCCCTGTCCTCCTCCTCATCTACACCTCCTATCCCTTCCCTTTTCACCCGTCCACCCACCCGTCTCTTCTGGACTTTCCCAAGGCAAGCTGTTGAAGGCGGAACATAAATTGTTTAGAACTTTATTTCTGCTCTAACAGCAAGAGACTAATAGCACGTACTAAGATTGAAATATCTTTAATGACATTTTGATAATAAATAAAATTAACACATTAAACCATTAAACATAGAGGAGGATGAGACAACAATCTGAGGGAGAATACACAGACTGTATAGAGCTACTCACATCAGTGAGGTGGATGATAAGGCACAGGTGAATATAAAGAAAATATCAAGGGAAGTGAAAATAAAGAAGGGAAGTAACAGAACAAAAACTAAGAGAACTTACTTTTACAATACAGTAGGAAGAGAACTGAAGAACAGATTCTAGGACAAACATAATGACACAAGGGACACAAAAGGAAAAGAAAAACAAAAAGTCTGAGGGTCAACACACCCACCTCACACCTTACTCTAATGCCTGCTGATATTGTATCTCAGGACTGACCATGACAACTTGTCTGCGAGTTCCTCTTCCGGGAGCAGGACCTGATTTCCCACTTCCAGGCCGGGCACTGAAGACTAGGAGGAACCACTGGGGTAGACCAAGAACCTAAGGGATAGATTATGCATCTTATGTCCTGGGAACAGTTTAGGAGCTTCCAGGGGCAACTGGAAAGTGTTGGTGGGGAGAAGAAGGTCTGTAGTGGCCCGCTTAGGCTGCTGCCAACCTGATTTTTGGATAGAAGTCAGTCCAAAAAAAAGAGAAAGAAACAAAAACAAATCATTGCTTCAGTGCTGAAATAAGAATAGAAGTAAAAACAGGAAACAAAAAGATCACTGAGATGTTATTCAAAGTTTTCTGCAGAAATCATCTTTTCCAGCTGTCACTGACATGCCTGGTTAGATCAACCTGCCCATACACCATGCATCTACTTTGGCCATAATGCAAACAGCAGGTTCTAAAAGTGGGTGAGCACAACAAGCGGAAATGTCATCAAAGTGCAGTGCATGCTGGCAGTGGTGGTGGCACTTTTTTCATGCATCAGCTGGCTATAATGTCCTGAATGAGAACGTTTAGTATGAACAACCAGATTTTTGGCCACATGCTTCCAGCTCTTTGCAATGTCATCCCCTAAATAAAGCTGAAGAGTTACTGTTTAGAACCAATAGAGGGGATCCTGCACACTTGGCGAAGCTGACTGAGCATAGCGGGAGCTCTGGAGCAGTGCAGCACTGCCCTAAGTGATGCCCTTAAAGAGGAAAAGAAACTTAAACCTGGTATTTTGTTGCTTTTTATGGGCCGAGTGGCATCAATTCTTGATCATACCTTTGGCAACCCAAAGATATAAACAGAAGGGATTTTGTGTGCTGTGTCCTTTGTGGAGATCTGAAATGGATATTTCTCCTATAAGTAAAGGAGTTAAGAACACATCTTCTCACAGTCATGAGTCATACATTCCCACACTAGCCCTTTCAACCTGAAAAATGCATCCTGTGGTCTGCTAACATGTAGACGCATGCAATATGAATTAGACATGGACATGTTGTGCAAAACCATACTGGGGTGGCTGCAGAGGCTTGAAGCAGTGCTCCTCCCACTACTTGAGTTTCTTCTTGGCCATAATTTGATAGTTTGTTGAAAGAAAATGGGCCGGGACCAGCCACTCATCATCAAGTTTTATTTCTCACCCATCAGCCCCCTCCTTCTCAACGACCAGCTCTTTGTTGCGAGGAATGTCCTTGTTCTTTGTGCCGTCTGTCTTTTGGCTCAGGTCTGTGTTGGCAGATGTCCAGGGCTGCCGAGCTTCTCTGTTAGTTCAGACAATGCAGAAAAAATGATAGATGATAGGCAGCAGGCAGCGTACTGATACAAATCATCATCTTCATCAACAGGCGCTCTGAGCCTGTTTTGTCCTGTCAGAAAATCGATTTACTTTTTCCTATTTTATTTATTTATTTATTTATTACAGCTTTGGTGGGGTATTAAAACATATTTTATTCAAAGAGGAGCACAAGCTTTATATCAGCAGTGACAGAAAATGGTTATTTTGCCCTGAATTATTTCACTCAGGCAGAGCTTTTGCAAATGAGTCGGGTGTTTCTCAGAACAAGGGCAACAAACCAGATCAATTCTGTTGCCGCCACATCTTTGGCTGCCTGCAATGGTCCAGACAGATCAGCAGAATTACAATTTATTTACAAGTGTCAAAAGAACCTTCTGTCATTCAGAAATATTGGCAAAACACAGACTGCAGTGCAGAATTTGTCATAATATAGAGTTGTGTCAGGTGCTGTGTGATGCTAATACTCATACTTGATGCTGCAAACACATTTCAGTGTTTTTTACACATCCAGCAGATATAAAGCAGCATTACCCCTCACTCATAATCCTGTTTGTGGTGCCATAAACTGTAGTACCTCTAATGACCACTTGGGGCTCCAGGCGTGAGTCAGCCCCTGCAGGCTCCCATATTAAAATGTCCAACAAGAGAGGAAATAAATGTGTTTACAGCCTGGTATAAAATTTTATAGTCTCTATAGCTAATTTGTGACAACTGCACACTCAATGAACTTTTACATAACCCACCTATATAAATTGTATTAGCGTTTAAAGATATGCATCACTAACGTCTCAGTCACATAGACTTGGAGGCTGATTGGTGATCACCTGGAAAGTACTAGTTGATGATGAATATTCTCTGACTGGTTTGTGAGTGGTTGCAGGATTGCTTTGGTTGCCAGCAGATTGCTGCAGTCGCCCATAGTTTGCCTGGCTGCCTATTTGTCTGCAAACACTTGCCAGCTACTTTTTAAGTGGTTCTGAAAGTATGAAAAGTGCAATGCAAAAGTGTTATGCCTTATTGATGTAAGTAACATGCTTCAAAAGGCATAACTTCTAATTTGAAGGCGCTTGGTGGTTGCTTAGCTAGTGTTGCAGTAAAGTTGGTGTCTTCCATGCAAACTGCAGGAATTCATAACAATCTGCAAATGACCAAACCAAGGAGGTTGTTGGCGAAGCACCCCCTTTGTCACTGATTTCACTTAGCAACCTCCAACAGCCTCCAGCAACCACTTGCCAAGCGGTGGGGGAATACACATTTTTCCACAGAGATTTTAGGTTTCTAGGGGGTCATCAAACAGGGTTGTGTGACTGATGCCTTATGGCGTGGCCAAAACATTATAAAGAGGAGATACTGCACTAAGAATTCATGAACTAAAATCTATGCTTGTGTAACTGTGTCAATACTTCAAAATCACAGTCCACTTTGGCAGGATACATCTGTTTCTTTCAGTCTGTGGTAGCCACCTGATAACAGAAAGCCCAGATTTACTCTCTCTGCACTGAACTTTAGATGTTTTTGGTCTCGAGACAGAAAGAGCTGACTCCACTGTGTTCACCAGCTCATCAAACTATGTCTGGCTGTTGCTTGGTGCTGAACAGCTAGTGGACAGTGTCAGAAAATTAGAGCTTTGGGAATGAACCAAAAGTTTTAGACAAGACAGCTTAACAATGAGTTGAAACTACAAAACCGGGAACGCTAATTTACCTCCTTCACTCCAACTCTAATCATGAAAGTTTAAAAAGACAATCATCTGGTCTCTAAACAGCATAGGTCATGTACTAAGAGGCAATTAAGCTTGCACCTTCAGATATTTCTTAGCAGGAGAGCTGCTCAGCAAACAGCTACTTTGGCTCTCAGTGCTGCAATTAGTGTTCAGAGTGCTGCAGCAGAGCGGCACTGACATAATGTCAGGTGTTGAAGCTGCAGCGCAACATCTGGACCTGTGAGCCGCTGAAGTCGACTCCACTGTAATTTGTAAAGGAATGGCAGTAAAAAAAACACAAGCCCGGAAAAATGAGTAAAGGTTGGGCTTCTCGTTATCTGTCATTAGTTGACTGAGCCATTCATCTCTCTGGCATGCAAGCGTGAGGAATACAGGTCGGCAGTACCCCAGAGAGCTCAGGAGATGACTTCTGTAACAGTGGTTAGAAAGAGCTACCTCTGTTGAAGGGAAGTAGGAGCATATTTAGAGGTGCAGGGGGAAATAGTGGTGTTCCAAGGGCAAGTAGGCCACAGAGACTTGAAACAGTGAGTTTGATGTGTGGTTAGAAGAGCACCAGTCAATGTTTGAGAGATATTGATCCAGCTGATAATTGTCTGTGTGAGAGGGCTTTTACAGGCTGCTTCAGGTATTAAGGAAGAGCCTGCAGAGTAGCACCGGTGTCCTCATGTTGACTTTGGTTGCTGCCTATGAATAGGAGAAATAAGAGCTTCTCATGGAGATCATTATATCTAAAGCAGTGGATGAAAAAAGCCACTTACATGGCTTCGTTTCTGTCAGCAACAGCCTATTCTGAGCCTTCACTTGTATACATCAGTCTTCACTCCACAGCGCTGCAGAGAGACGTTTGAAACTTTGAAGTAATTTTGTAGAGCTGCTGACGAGCTTGTTAGTTCTGAGCTGATGTTTTACATGAATTTAAAGGCTGGGCATGAATTTAGTCTATTTTTTAAGAGTGTACCTTTTTGACCTGACCTTTTTTTAAAAATTTTTTTAGTTGAGTTAACTTTCACAGTACACAGGAAACTACTGGAAGTGCAGATTACAAATTTAGACCATTTTGCTGAAAAACAGAAACTGGGAAAACATGGACTCATTATGGATCCTACTTATCCCAAACAATACTTGAACATGCTGGATGCATTTCCAAAGTTGATCAAATCAAATTAAATGGGATATTTTATCAGATTAAGAAAAATATAATAACCCCCAAAACACATCTGTTTTAAAAGCTACCCCCCAGTGGGCTCAGTGGGCAGTAATTGTTTGTGGTTGCTTCATTATTGCTGAATGCAAACAAGTGTTTCCACTCTTAACAAGGTTAGAGGGGGGCTGATAAAGTCTGTTGTTCAACATTTTCATTTTCTCTTTGCTTTCAATTTTCACTTGCTGTTTGGTCAGACTTTAGGACCCATCTGCATACTTAAGTCTTGGAAAATTTAAGTGTTTTGCTTAAAATCAAGCACAAAGTGACAAAAGCTGCAGTTCCTCTAGTGACCACTGGAGGCTGGCTCTAAAACCAAGCCAGTCCCCATACACCTCATAACACTGTGTTAGAATGTTTAACTTTACAGCAGAAATAATTGTGTTTACATCCATACAAAGACCACTTGGAGAGATTGGTGGATGCTGACAGGCTTCTTGTTACCTTTATAACAAGAAGCCTAACAAGAATGACTTTATAATTTGAGTCATTGAACTCATTCGTGACAGAGGCACCAACCTTAGTGAATTCACCAAGCGAACAAATTAGTGTGTGTGAGGTGTTTCGATGTCGAACCACATTTAGGAGCAATAACTTGAAATAATCATTTTCAGTGTGACTTTATTAGAGTTGTAGGCTTTCATTTGTTCACAGCTGTCTTAAGAATCCAACATATAATTTCAGTGAGTTGGGCGTGTGGACTTTGCAACACCTGGATTTTTTTTTTTTTTTTTTAGCCATTTGTTGCTTTGCTTGGGATCATTGTCCTGTTGTATGACTCCAGGTTGGCCAAAGCTTTAGCCTTGGCCTCATGTTTGTCTCTAGAATCCTTTTCTATACAGAGCAGCTCATGGTTGACTCAGTGGCTGCAAAAAATCATAACTCATTACCCCTCCACCATCATGCAAACAGTTGGGTATGAAGTATTTGTGTTGATATACTTCAGCCTGTTCTCACTCCCGAGGCGTAATATAGTGACGATTTGTCAAGTCCCGAGGCATTCCCGAGGAAGGCGAAAGGCGATCTTCCGTATTCTTATGCTACGCGCTGGGTTATGGATGAAATCCAGTAGAATGACGCTCCTGCGGTAATACACGTTCCAGCCATGTATTCCAGCCCTAACCCTAACCATAACCTTATCCCTAACCTTAACCAGCACTTTAATGACGTTAGATAGTGTTTTCCAAAGCGATTTAAGTGAAACGAACATACATGTGTAGGTTCATTCCAGACAGTTCTCATATTTCCCCATTTTTCCGATCTCATAATATAGGGACGTGTTGGGTGCCCCGAAGTGTAATATACTGATGATTTGTCACCTAGCGTAAAATGTTACGCTTTGGGAGTGAGAACGTGTTGTATACTTTTGTGCATTATGGGCAATGGTCTCCAGTTTACACAAAAGACATTGTTCCAGAAGTCTTGTCATTTGTTCAGATACAACTTTGCAAACCTAAGCTGTGCTGCCACATTCTTTTTAAAGAAAAGAGGCTTTCTCTGGGTAATCCCCCAGAGCCACAAGTGTTCTATCTTGTTGTATTGTCATGAACTTTAACCTTTAACCCTTAACATGCTAACTGAGGCCTGTAGAGTCTGAGATGTAGCTCTTTGCTTTTTTGGCTGCTTTAAAGTTTGTCTTGACCTTGAAGTCCCTTTTGCTGGGACATTGACTCTTAGGAAGATGCTCAAGACCAGCAAACTGCCAAAACTTCTGCTTATATAGACATTCATTTTTCAAATGACTGTAGCAATCCACCATCTGCTCTAATGACGTGGCTTCTGGCTCCAAAAACAAGATGACGAAAGCCACAATGTGAAAGTGGGACTTTGCTTACGCATGGCTGATGTCACAGTTAACGAATCAAAAGCACGTTGGTCAGGCTTTTAAGTTTAAAGAAGATGATTCTCCAGTGACAGTTTTATTACTGAACCGCACGACAGCCTCAGAGCGTCTAAACATGATTTGAATACGTACTTGGGGACTTGATTTCTCAATAGAAGGAAGAGTTCAATATCAGTGCAATTTCAACAGTTATATGAAACCAATGAAAACGGTCTCTCTCTCTGGTGTATCATGCTTCTTGCTTTGGCTTTTCATATCTTTTTATGCCATAACACTTTTTATGAGTCTCAAATGGATAGTTAAAGAGAAACAACTCGGCACTGTATCTGCATTTCAAGAGTTTATCATTACAAGAGTTATTATCAGCGGCATTCAACCTTTTAATGCCACAAGTGCAGCTACCTAATATTATTCTTCTGTTTTTATTTCTCCAGAGCGACTTTAGGAAACATTTTCAAATATTAGTTTCCTAAAATGTAGCAAAAATGATGTGAAGAACTGTCTCTTTTAGTATAATTTCACCCATCACCCTCTTGGCCTCTTGAGAATAAATGATTATAAACTGACTGTTTTCACCTGTTATTTTGGGTTTTTCTCCCCGAGTGCTGAATTGTCAGTTTTACATTCTTTGTAACTTCCCTGTCAGATCATTTTTTTCTTTTCAATCATGTTATACTGTTTGCAAAGCAAGTTGAAGCTCTGCCCCGTTGGAGTTCCACCCAAATAAGGTTTATCCTCATTAATAGTGGAGTACTTGCACAAGGCTTTTAAAAACACAGATGCTCTGATTTGGGATAAGTGCACAGGTCTAGCGTAAGCAGGAAAATTAGAGAGGCAAATATCATTAGTGTAACTCATACATGGAATTGGCTTATAGCTTAGATGCTTATATCAACAGATTTGCTCACAGAAGGCTGGGCTGAGGAGGAGTTGCCTCTCTGTTCTTTTGGCACGTTTCAGCTGTGCACCACAGCTTCCAGCCTGGGGCTTTGAAACGTCCACCTCGCATTAAGAAGCTGCCCTCTCTGACCTCTGGGAAGGCCAGCGTTGACACAGTTATGCTCACACAAAAGACCAGTTAAATGGAACAGGTGAAAATGGGGCAGCTTTGGGTTTTATTGAGTGCACAGAGAGAGGAAGGGGAGGCCACTTGTTGTTTTCCTTTCACAGCGCTTGGTTCTCGTCACTGAGCAGTAGTGCTTTAACTGTCAGATTAGATTTTCCAACCGCAGGCCCAAAGCTTCTTATGGGAGTAAAGTGTGGTGGTTTGTCACGTATTCTGGTCATGCTAATGGTGAATTAGGATCATTAGTGAAGCATCAGGGGGTTAAAGGTTAGGGGGAGACTGGTCTTAGCTGGAGATGGTACAGAGTTAACTGTTATGGCAGTCTCTCTCTGTAGAAGCACATTTTGGTTACAGAAAAAGCCTTTTAGTATTCTACATCTTTCATATTGTCAGCAGAACATTGTACGTGTATCCCAAGGTGCCATGGTGAAGAAAATGTTCATTAAATATTTGATTGACAGAACAGTTTGTAAATTGCTAACTTTTGGATTCTGGGCTTTTGAGGGCAATACTCGATGTTTAAAGGCATTATATTCCCTCTGGGAGCTTGTGCAGAGCAGTATTTTGGCACAGCTGTTAATATATATTGTTAAAATTGTGCACTTTTGGATGAACACCCGAGAAAAGGTAAAGTTTACTCCTGTTTTTTTTCCACAGGTTTTCTTTTCTGTGGTGCTGTTCCTAAATCTGCTCTGCATTCTGCATCTGTCCCATGTGCTTGTTGACTTCACCATCAGTTCATCTGATTTAGCTTAATAAGGTATTGATCAGGTATTGGTGCATGCCAGCAGCACATATCAAAGCTGACATAAAGAATCAGTTATTCAGCCTAGTTTGGGTCATTCAGCAGCTCCCAGAGTGGCTCTAAATTATTTTTATTATGATATATTGAAAGACATAAATCTGTAAAGTTGTTTTTTTTTCAGTGTGCAAATGGACTATGTGTGTGTTATGTGAAAAATTGATCCAAATGGGATTATATAAAATGAATATCAGACGATTTCATATAGAAGCTGAAACTTTTATCTGAGGCTGTATTTAGATCATAGAGGTCTGCAGTGGCTTCATACAGCAGATGAGCTGCACAGCCTGTGTGTGTTCCCACGTGAACAGTGAAGAGTTGTCTTCTATGTCTTAATTACAAGAGGCAACAGAGTGGGGGTTGTTTTGGCAGCAACAAAGGTGGTCTTTCTTTGGGTCTCATTTCCAGAGAGCTGTTGTCATTTTTTTTTAACCTAAACTTAAGAAAATCTAAACTACATCCAACAGCATAACGAAAGAACATCTCACTGAAAATAGTACAAAAATGTATTCATGCTTAACTAAGGTAGAAAAGTTGTGTGCCTAAAATTAGATACAATAAGAATGAAAAAAGTGAAAAGTGAAACTACGTCTTCTTCATATCTTGTTGTTTCTTCTTCTTCTTCTTCTTCTTTCAGCTGCTTCCTTTAGGGTCACCACAGTGACTCATTTGCCTCCATCTCACCCTATCCTCAGCATCCTCTTCTGTCACGCCAGCCCTCTGCGTGTCCTCCTCCACCACATCCATGAGCCTTCTCTCTGGGCTTCCTCTTTTCTTCTTGTCTGGGAGCTCCATATTTATCATCCTTGTGCAGTACCACAGTTCCTCCCTTGGCACCCTGTCACATGCTTTCTCTGGATCTACAAAGATGTAACTCCTTCTGACCTCCTCTATACTTCTCCATCAGTACTCTCAAATCAAGCCTTGCACCTGTAGTGCTCCTTCTTGGCATGAAGCCGTACAGCTGCTCAATGATCACCACCTTTCTTGTTAACCTAGCTTCAACAACTGTTTCACATAGCTTCATGTTATGGCTCATCAGCTTTATTTCCTCTCTCGTTACCACAGTTGTGCTCATCACCCTTGTTTTTGAAAGTGGGCACCAGTACACTTATTCTCCATTCACCAGTTTTATTTAACACTCTCCAAGATTGTGTTAAGTTCAACAAAGGGTGTCAAACATGAGGCCCAATGTGCAGAATTGGCCCAGCAAAGACTCAAATCCAGTCCCACTAGTTTTGGACTTTTTACTGCATATTTGTTATTTGTTTGTTTATTTTTGCAAATAATACATGGTTTAAAAAAAAAGAAGAAGACAATTTTCTGTGAATTAACTAATTTACCATCTACTATAGACATTTTGGGGATTTATTTATTTATTTTTACAATGGATATATGATTAACAAAGAACATTTTTAAAAACCTCTCAGTTTAGTAATTACTGGACAGTTTCTAGAACTTTTTCTATAATTTTACACATGCATTTCTTGCAATTTAAGCACAAAGGGCTGTGACAAGCTTCTTTAATATACTACAGCAGAATTTCTGTATCTTGTAGAAAAATCTGAGATGCTGAAAAATTGCACTGCCTTTTCTTATATTAAGATAGATTGAGAGTTTCTGTTGTGTTTACTGGATAAACTGGACAAATGAGGGGTGCACAACCACAGGTATCGCCCCCTGGTGACCTTTAAAAGGAATGCAGGATTAAGGCACTTTAATTTTTTCAGATCTGGAAGCTGCATCCATTGTTTATACTGTCTATGACTGAGCTGCAAGCAGCAACAACAACATGTCACTTGAAGCCCCCGGAGAAAGCTTTGAGTTAGTGCGATAGATTCAGAGATCAAACACCAACTTTCTGCATTTGTTTGCCTTCTTTGGTTAGTCTGTAGCAACAAAGCTACTTGGAGTCTCTCACATTTTCTTGGTTTGCAGACGTAGCCATGAGTGGCAGTCATAACACTAGCAGGGATTTAACATGACATTAGAAATAGATAGAGATGCACTTCTGTCTTACTATTAAATTCACTTTGATCTGTCTGAAGCATAATTATTTCAGTGAAGACACCTGATAACAGCCATTCAATGGGCTGATAACATTTTGTGTGAGATATTTTAAAAACACAAGAAATGAAATGTCTGCTTTTCATGTTTCTTGCATCTTTCGTAGTTCCAAAAACTGGGTGTTGGAAACTTTATTCATGATCTGTTTGTATTAAGAGAACAATAAGCATTGCTACGTGTAATTCTCCGGCTTCAAAGGAGATCTTCGTAGCTGTTCATTATCAGCTAAAACGGAAATCTTCGCTCGTACAATTAGAGTCACCCTGACGACGAATCTCTGTCAGTGAAATGCTTCAAATGTAAATGCAAAAGATGAAGAAAAGGCTTCATCTTTGGAGCTGTGCAGTATATGGAAATACATGACTGTGATTATGAATTATTCATGTTTCTCTACAAACTGAGAAGTTTAAAAAACTGACTTAGTGCTGGGATTTATTTCTCTTTAGTGACATTATACACCACTTTGATTCAGTCTCTTGCAGTCTTTAATTTCAGCTGCAGAACGCTTTGAAAACTTCAGTCTCGTCATAGTATTCTTTAAAAGATCAATCAGTCCTCTTCTTAAATCTCTGTTGACTCCTAAATTAGTTTTCACTTGTGTGGCCACGATGAAGACATGTACTTTGTGATGACTAATTCTCTAGAGGTGTTTTCCATTCAGCTTTTAATTACACAGTACCTGTTCCAAACCCTGTGTGCTCCCAGGGGAATCAAAGCACTGGAGGGCAGGAAGTTTTTAAGGTGTAGACTGGCTTCTGATGAGTCAGTCATGACCCAGAGGTTTCCGCTTCTCTTGTAAATTAGCCTTAAGAGGCTTGAGCAGCCAGAACCTCCCTGCCCTGCAGCGCTTGGCGTCGATGGGACATTAATGAGCACCAAGGTGCCCTAGGGCTCAACCTCATACAAAAGACTCCACACTAATAAGGACCAAAAAACAGTCTTTATATTTGTGGGTTGTTTTTTTTTTTTATTTCTGCAGGACTGAGTGAGTGGGTTCCCTGTTGCGTTAAAGTAAATCACAGCAGTGTGACAGTGGAACAAAATATTTTAAGCAAAGGTCATGCAGTCTGATTTTAGCCTGATGAACTCAGGAAGAAAACAGAAGAATGAAGGATGAGTGGAAGTAAAGAAGGACAGAAAAACATCTGACTGAATTTAGCCAATAGCTTCTGTCTTTGACTTGATTCTTCAAGTACCATTAGTAGTAGTAGTAGTAAGGGAAAAACAAGGGACTGTGCAGGGTTAGAGTGCAGGATGGACCATGGGGGGGAAGATACTTTGTGATTTGTTGAGTCCACAGCCTCAGCTCCACTGGGCTGCATCACATGAAAAATTAATTATAAAATATATTAAACTCCCAAACTCAAATTTAAATACCCTTTGACCCCTGACGTCCTACTCTCAAGTATTTGATTGTCATAAAAACTGCATGCAGCCATACATGGTATGAACTGAAGTAGGGGTGGGCGGTATAAACGGTATACGGTAGAAACCATATAAATTTGGCCAATGGTAGAGATTTTGACTTTATCGCTCTACCGCGATAGCGCATGTTGATGGCGTCATCAAGCGGTGCCTGTTTTGGTTGAAAGCATTGCAGCGGCTACAAACAACATCATCTGCAAATTATGCCGGGCGACAGTAATAGCAAAGAGACGAAGCACTTTTGGAATATGGGGAAAGCCAAAAACTGCGCTTCCTTCACTTCCATACCATTGATTCAATAATGCTGAATTCTCTCGCAGCTGCTCTATTCCCATGTTGTTGCAGTATATTAATGACTAACCTCGTATTGTGGATGGATTATCTCAGTTGTTCTCCTGACTGAAGTTTGGTCCGTTTACAGCATCCTGCCATGCAATTGCATTTGTCCCTAACCACTAGAAACCCTCACGTTAACTTTTATAGAGTGGGAAAAAGTTTGCGTTCATCCTTCAGCTTCACTGTGCTAATGTTATGCTAACGTAGCTGTTTTGCTAGCGATCACGTAGCACATCATTATATACCAGCTAGTCCAACCCTACAAACGTCACTGGTGTTTAGTTTTCTGTCTTCATTTATGTTAGAAATGATAGCAGAGCTGTACGTTTAAATTTTTTCAGAAATCTCTCAGTCAGAAAATGCTGTATCATGTTTAGGTGGAAACTAGCGAGCTAACTTCCGCTAACTTCCTGCTAACTTCTAACTCCATTAAATTTAATAGATTCTGTTTTCATGGATCCCTGGATGTTAAACTTAATTGTTACACCTGGTAAAGCAGCAGCTCTGATCATTTTATTAAAGATGAAAGAATTGAGACAGTTTTTAACTCTCAGTGATCCTGCAGTGTTCGTTTGACTTTGGGACCTGAAGCAGACGGAGTTTTGGACCCAGATTACTCCGCGAGGCTCCTGACTACGGCATCCATAATGCTCAGGCAATCCATCAAGCAGTGCGCCTTCATAGCTCTCCAAAGTCGTACTAAAACATTTTTTGACAGATTTCTGCGCGCCGTGTACCATATAAAATCGGTTCGAGGTGAGTAAGCACAACCAGAATTCATACATAAGGCACACTGTCGATTTTTGAGAAAATTAAAGGATTTTAAGTGCGCCTTATAGTGTGTAAAATAGGTTATACAGAAGAAAAGAATATATCGCGATATATATCGTTACCGCACATGCTTCAAATTATACTGTGATATGGATTTTAGGCCATATCTCCCAGCCCTAAACTGAAGTTTAATATTAAGACTGGAAGCAGGGGATGCTGTTTAACTTACATAAAACTCTCTAATTAAGGGAACGGACATTCGAAATTCACAGGGAACTATTTGACATCTCTGGAATGAATCGGTACGGTTTTTGTAGACTAGCTTTATTGTACAATAGCATATGTTTTATTGCAATATCTACTGCACCAATCCAGCTTATAGGTAGATTACTGTTAACTTCTGGTGGAGGTTGTGCTAGTGTACTAACAGGTGCTGGGAAATTAAAAGAAGAAATATATTTTTCAAAACAAAAAATCTTAACATAATTTCATGGCTCTTTGTAATGTCTTTAAATAGGGGAGCATTCCTTTCTATTATCATTAATTAAATATAGAGAAAAAGGTTATGTGTCCTCCAACAGTTTCCTCCTGGGTGTATGGACAATCTCCAGCTCCTCTGCTATCTGTGCTTCCGTGCAAATTAAACACCACCCAATGTGTAAATTAGTGTTTGGTGTTGGCAGACAAGTATTTCACACAAGCTTCATGAGACTAAATTCAAGGCTGTTCCGCCTTTCTGTTAATACCAAGTTGAACTATCCATGCTTCTCACTAGCTTCATACATAAAGGAATTCGTTAAAATGTTGTGAAACAAACCATTTATTATTTCTGTATCTTTAGTTATTCTGTGTTTTCTCTCAGAGAGTTTAAAATTGGAAAAATAATACAAATATCATAAGGTGAAAAATGTAAACGAAGTAAATAAATAGAAAGTTGTGAAGCTAACAGGTCAAATTTAAATAGTTGTAGCTAGTTTGGAATTTTCATTTTTTCAGATTGGCTGAGGAGAGAAGGATAAATAGCAGAAAAGAAAAGAAGACCACTAACCCCACTGGGGTAGTGGGGTTTGGTAAATTGGTGGTTCTAAATTGGTGTGAGGTGGTTGTCTGTCTCTCTGTTAACCCGGTGTCACATTGACAACCTGTCCAGGGTGTACCTCGCCTCTCGCCCTATCGTAGCTGGGATAGGTGTGACCTTATAAGCATAAGTGGAAGAGAAAGGATGGCTAAATGGATTGAAGGAAAGAAAAGAAAGGGAAGGAAGAAAGGAGGGAAAGCTAACAAGCTGTGAGCCTGAACTATAGCACTTCACTGGTTTTGCTCTCTCTTCTTACCCAAGCCCCATGCAGGGAGGGAAGGATTTAGGAAGTCAACCAGACCCGAGCCCCAACAGGAGACCTGGATAGCAGCACTGGGAGGGCGGGGGATTGGAGGGGCATTGTTGTTGGGCTTCAACTGTATTTTATGTGTGTCTAAAAGCAAGTGAATGAGGCAGGAGGAGCTTTTCTTCCTATGCTGTGCTCTTGTGAAGGCTGGGATGACAGTAGGCGAGAGGGAAGATGCTGCCAGACGAAAAGACCCCACACATCCATTTTGTCCTTATCAGACACAACTCTGCTCCTCTTCCATCTGTTACCTGAGATTGCCTTTTTGTAATGATGCTCTTTTTCTTGTCAATGCGTTTATGTCTAAAAAAAGGCACAAAAGCAGAGAGTTGTGGTGTAATTTGTGTTGTGACAATGGTGGAAGACGGACTCAGATCCTCTGAGCACTTAGTCACGCTTTCATTCAAGGTGTGACTTGAATAGAAGAAGCTTTTCTTTTTGTTCCAACAGGTATGTTAAATAAAGAACTTATTATAAAAACACAGCTCCAAACAGCCACAAGAAGGCCAACGAGTTTGGTAAGATACAGTCGCCATAGCAACTCGAACTTGTCAACTGCATGGCTGCAAGGACTGCTGGGAAATAAAAACACGTTTTTGCTTATTGCAGCATCATCCAGTGTTAAAATGACAATTTCAAGAAGGTCGAGTGTCGAGTTGGATCACGTACTTCCATTCTTCAGCTTGCTATTTTGAGAGTGCTCGCATCATCAAGTATGGCTACATGAAGCGCACCACCCAGATGGTGTGCTCTTAACAGTCAGAAAGTTGAGGGCAGACTGTACCAACCAATTTACAGCCGGGAGGAGGATATGTTGTCAGTGCTGATAATGATGATGGTGCCAGTCGTAGATATGTCGCTGAAAGGGGCAGATTTTTTCCGGGTACTGAATGTCTGACTCGTTATGAGCCATTTGGTCCCTGTGCAGTTGTAGTGAAAGCTTCGTTTGCAGGGCCGGTGCTCAGTCAGAGCCTTTTACACTGGGTCGGTGTTAGACTGTGCCATGGCCCCCTTTGTCAGTGATTCTGCTCATAACTTTTATGGACAGAATTTCTAGGTGCAGCCAAGAGATCATCTGTACTTGTTGTGGGATGGCTGTAGCTCAGGAGGTAGAGCAGGTCATCAGCTACTTGGAAGGCATGTAGTTCAATCACTGGCTGCTCCAATTTGCATCCCCTTGGGCAAGATACTAACTCCAAGTTGCTTCCTCTGATGCATATATTGACATATCAGTGCGTGTGAGACATGTTAGACAGAAAGCACTTAAGCATAAAAAAGTGCTTGTGTTAATGGGTGAATGAGGGATGATGTATAAAGTGCTTTGAGTGCTCGGGTAGAGTAGAAAACTGTTATATAAAGAACCAGTCCATTTACCATTTGAGATGTTTTGGGCATGTCCCACCTGATGGAGGCCCCGTGCAGACCCAGGACACACTACAGAGACTATATCTCTCCTTTTTTATTTCTCTCCAAAAGAAATAAAAAAAAAAGACAAAGATAGGAAATAGGAAGATAAAGATGAAAGAAATAACAATAAATAAATTGTTGGAAGGAAGGAGAAGAAGACTTGTTTTCAAAGAGAGTAAAGACGTGAACAAAAAGAGACAAAACAAAAGGAAAGTAAGGGCAAGAAAAAGAAAAGAACAATGAAAAGTGTGAAAAACCCCTTAAGTGAAGGGGATTCACTGAAGAAAAGTACCTGTAAAGAGGATTACACAGTGATAAGGAGAGTAAATGACGAACAAACATCTGTAGACTAGATAAAATATTTACATCTGACGGAAGGAGGACATTTGCTGAAGCGTGCGCACAATGTGTTTTTGTTTACACTCTGCACTGTCCTTGCCTTTGAAACCACTCCTGTATATTTAAGAGCACAGCCCTGCGGAGGATTTTTGTCTTTGCGTCTCTCCAGTGCGACCGTGTCTCTGCGGGCTGACAAGGACTCACAGCTAAAACTGTCAGAGCTCCTGAATAAGTCGAGGGTGACCTTCACAAACTACGTCAGACTAGAACAATGGTGCTCCATTAGAGCTGTACATCAACAGTGTGTTAGCGAGGACAGGGGTGCACTGACAGTGAAAGTCAGAGGAGGGAAATGGACATTTTATCTGAGGTTCTGATGTCCAGATGGATCCACTGCAGCACCACAGATACAGCTTTAAAGCACAGAAGTCAGAAAGGGCCTGCAGGAAAATGATCTGCAGTGATTCTTAACGGCAACTTGAAATAGAGTTGATTCAGAGTTAAAGGAGGCACACAGTCATCGCTCCGTGAAGCCTTAAATTTCAATCTGTTATGTCTACAGATTCAGATTATATTTTAACATAAGACCCTAAATCTGCAAATATCTTTCCTTCTTTCACTCCCTGCTTCATTTTTTTCTTTTCCCTTTTATAACAGTTCTTTATTTCGACACAGCCTGTTTTCCTTTTTTCTGTCTGTTCCTGTCTTCTTTCCTTTTATTTAAAGTCTGCTCCATCATTCATGTTTTATTCCTTTCATTTCCTGTTCTGCTTTTGTTCTTTGCGTATGTCTTCTGTTTCCTCATTCTTCCTTCCCCCAATCTTTACCCATTTATTTGTTCTTCACTAAAGTAGAATTTTCATTGGCATTTATATTTTCTCATATTTTTAAATGATTAAATATGAATGAAAAGCCTTGGTTTGTGTTTGCTCAGTCATATATGTACATTAGAGTATTTGAGGCACAGCTGAGCTTCGCAAGGTTCCAGCAGATCCTTAAGTAGCTTTAAAAGTCTCAGAATGCATTAATCTATGAAAACAAAAAGTCTGGTGTTAAGGTGTACGATTTTAAGATTTGTTTGCTAAAATTGCAGTGTACGTCATTCAATAATTGGTAACATCTCTTTTTCAATTTGAAAAAACATTACCTTTTACATTATCGCTGAAGAGTTGGTACAACTAGGGATGCTTTGAGCTGATGTACTGTGCAAATGCAAAGTGCATTGCTCAAAGCATTTTACATGAGACAAGTGCAAGGGATAAAAGCATGCTTTACAAAGTTGCTGGCATTGCTAACATTTGCATACAGTTTGTAGAAGACGGTGAGTTTCCATTAGCTCCTTACACTTCAGACTCTTTTGTTTTAATGTTTGACAACCAAACCATAAAAATCAAAGTACATGACTATTTCAAAATTCCCTGGTAGTATAAAACAGCTTTTTCTTCTCTTAGGTTGTATGAACCTCGAGACTCTCATTAGGAAAGTTATCGGTGTGTGTCGTTAACACTGATTCTTCTCGGGATGACAGTAATGTGATCGAGTTCGGCTCTGATCCAAGCACCAGCTGCTCTTCTGTCCAAAGAATCAGCAACATCAGGCCCGGCACAATCGAAGATGACACTGTTTCGTTTCACCTTGTTTTCATTCCTCAGCTGGAGGACAAAAGGATGTTTACGGATGAACTCCATCAAAAAAAAGAGAAAAAAAACCTCACTGTTGTAGTGCACAGAGCATGAATGTGGTCTTTGTGCTGTGGGAGTCTTCCCAGCGCTTCCAAAGAGACCAGACAGCTCCTAAAAACATGCCTTTGTCCGGCCTCATTTGTTCCCCAGTTGGCTTCAGAGTGACTTTGCAGATCCTGCAAGAGGTTTACAGTGTCTGGTCTGCTTGTGGAAATCAACCAGAATCTTCGTTAAAGTGGGATACAGCCTCTGTATCAAACCCCAACACCATTACACACCTTCCCAATTTCTGCCTGCATACACACACATACACAGCAGCATAATGGAATTCAAGGGTGGCTGATCCCAAGGCTCCGGCTTTGTAAGGAGGCTTTGAACTTGAACTGATTGACAGCAGGAATTCACTTTGTTTACACCCACAGCACAACGTCGACTTTGGAGTCCATTCACCCCCACCCACCCTCATCCGTCCCGGGAGGGACGGCGAGAGGAAGCAAGCAGAGGAAGGGATTTGTGCAAACTCGGTCCTGTCTAAGCGGATATCGGTGACCCGGCTTTGATTTTGGTTCATCGCGTAATGTTTCTGCTGAAGGTTATCACTGTAGGTTTTGACACAAAATTCATTTAGTCAGAGCAAGCAGGGGGCCTAATTGGGAGCTAAAATCTGAAATCATGTCATTACCTTGCACAGTTGTTATATAATTACTGGCCGAGCTGCAGTCTTGTTCTTTGTTAATTAGGTTTTGTGCTCGGGGTGTTTGTTGCTTTAATGTAAAATCCTTCATATACATAATGGAAAGGTGCTGCTGTATAACATGACTATTTGAAATGTTTATGTTTATCATTTTTAACAGTAGTAGTAGTAGCCATAAATTAAGGATGCGAGTTATATTTTTGTGCGTTATTTGGCTGTGGTGTAAATACCCATGAAAATCTCCAAACAGCTCTAGTTTGTGGTCTAATTGTTTGCCAATTATTTTCTCAGTCAAAATGTTTCAAGCTTGTTTTTACATTATTATTAAATTAAATCCACAGTTAAATGGGTGAGATGTAATGACCAGTGCGCAGGGAAGTTTTAAAAAAAGGAGCTGTAAGGATGTTTTGCACATTGTTGGATTGAGATGTGGAGACTGTGGAGGCCACATGAGTACAGTGAACTCATAAGAAACTAGTTTGAGATGATCTGAGCTTTAGGACACTGCATGTTATTCTCCTGGAAACAGCCATGAGAAAGCGGGTATGGTGTGGGCATAAACGAATGAACATGGTCAGCAACAACATTTTCTGTTTCTCTGACCATTCCTTGTAAACTATAGAGATGTGAATGAAAATTTCATTAGATCATCAGATCATCATTAGATCGTTTTACCAACAACCGTGCCACATATAATATTTGAACTTCAGCAGGTCATCTTGAGCATGTCTACTTGACTTAAGGCAATGAGTTGTTGTTATATGATTGGCTAATTATTTGACCATTAATAAATACAAACTAGGGGGTCAAAACCTCTGATGAACTAAAATGTATTGGCACTTTTGTCAACAAATTAAAAACAAAAACTAATTTGGAGAGACGAATCAGAGCAAAATATGTTGTGCAGAAAGGCGGGACGATCAGATGTAATGTCCTTGTGCAGTTGGGTTAGACTGTCAAAGGTGCTGCAGCGGCAGACCTTATATTTCTTTTAACAGACCCAATTGCAGACACTCGAGACAGGGGCAGGGTTTAAACAAAAAGTGAACCGTTTATTAAGCTGGAAAAAATAACACACACAAGTAAGAAAATGCAAAACTTAACTAGAGCTACACTGTTAAAAACTATATACTAAATTCAAGGGACAAAGAACATTGAAAGAATATGATAAAAACCTAAACACAGGATTACCAGAACGTGGAAACCAGGAAGCGTGGAAGCTAGGGAACTTGACGTGAATACAACAGACAGCCTGACAACGATTGACATAGGTTGTGTCCCAATTCAGGGTCTGCACGCTTGAAGTACGCACACTACGCGTACTACGGACGGTGCGTACTATAAGTACGGGAAGTGTGGAAGTGAGAGGCTTGTGAAATGGGACGGTCTAGCCTTCGTCGCGCTGTTCAGGTTGCCTAGCAACCATGATACTAACCGCGAGAAACGTGTCATACAGCTTTGTTTGACAGAAATGAAGGAGAAGAAAATGTTCTGTTGGTCATTCATTTTTGTCATGATATCACTTTGATTAGTTGAGTATCTGAGGCTGAGACCACGGGACTGTAAAACACGATAGTTGGGCTTCATTTCTGTACTGAACAGTCATTTCAAGATTAGTTAGTAAATAACAATCAGCTAATGTTGTTCATGAGACTAAAATCATCTCACTGTGGTAATGTAAATATAATATGGCCAATATTATATGTATTGTCAGATTATTATGGTATATATATATATATATATTAGGGGTGCAACGATACTCGTATCGATATTGAACCGTTCGATACAGTGCTTTCGGTTCGGTACGCATGTGTATCGAACAATACAAAATTTTTAATTTATTTTATCAACTTTTCTTCTGACGATGCTGTGGATCTGCGTTCGACTACTCCGCCTAGGCTGCACTGTCGAGCGCAGATCCACTGAGCGCAGCGCAAGCTAGCAAGACAGAAGCTTAGCTCATTGCAGCATGGCAAATTGAACCTCCCCCACCCTCATTCAGATCTGGCCTTTGGAACTATTTTGGTCTTCATGTGAAGTATGACCCTGAAGGTAAGCGCGTCATGGACAAAAGTAAAACAGCATGTCGGATGTGCCACGCAATGCTCAATTACATGGGTGGGAACTAGTGCGTTAGCGCAGTTTGCTCGTTAACGTGTTGACGCTGTCCAGCCCCACGCACGGGGCGATCCGCGGTAGCTCGTTAACGGAGATTTGCCTTGTTGTGGTGTTAATGTCATTTCAGATTAACGCTGACAGCACTAGTGGGAACACAATGAATATGACTGCACATTTACTCCGACATCATCCTAGTGCAAAGACAAGTGGAAGCAGACAAAAACAACAAGCACGCATGCTACAAACTTTACCCGAGTCATTTAGACAGCCGTTAGCACATGATTCTCCTTATGGGGACCTGATATGTTTAATATGCTGCTTAGAGTATACCCCAGAAGAAGCGTATAGTATAGCTTTTATTTTGGAAAGAGCCATTTCTCTGTAATAAACTCTCTTTTCCAAAGATGAGGGATTTTTCCATGAGATATTTATTTTTTTATTACTTTGTCGTTTCAGCAACATTAAATTTAAAAACTGTACTTTTGAGTTAAAATATATATTTATAATTTTAATAAATGACAAATTAAAAAAGCATGAACATTTTTTTGTATCGAAAAAATATCGAACCGTGACACCAAAGTATCGAACCGAACCGAACCGTGAATTTTGTGTATCGTTGCACCCCTAATATATATATATATATATATATATATATATATAAAAATATATATTACAGCAGTGAGCTTGAACTCTGGGTCAAAGATTAAAGTTGCAGTTATTTATATTTCCTATCACCTTAAATCTTCACTCAAAGACAAGTATCTTTGACAGTGTATATATAGATGTATTATATATAAGAGACAAATATTGTTCGTCTAATATGTTGGCATTACTAAATTTGGCTCAATGCTTACATATATGTGTAAAAAGGAAAATGTACGAGCTGTGAAAACTGTTTCTGATAGAATGAAGAGTAGACTGATATATTAAATATTCCTTTATTGGGTGAGAAAATCAGACCATGTCATAACTGCTTTAAGTCATACAGAATAGATATCAGAGCCGTAAACAGGCTGACTTCTGCTAAATGGGTCAAACTGGGCAGAAAGTAAACAAACACATAACATCCTTATAGAATATGATGTAACACTATAGATCAACTTACCTCAGAATATATAAAGCATATAAACAATTACAGCAATATGATGCAACAAACACAGCAGTGCTACTAATCCAAAATACTCAAAGCTTCATAGAACTGAAACAAACATTTATTTTTAGCTCCATTCTGCTGCTGATACATACTTTAGGTTTCTTAACATTAAACTTGTTTCTGCCTTTCATAGTGTGTAACTTGAGGCCCTGAGCACTTTCTCCCACACTGAAAACACTGGAATGATAACATTATTTGAACATTACCTAATAAGACTGATTCAGGACAGACAATTAGTTATTTTAAACTTTCCTAGCAGTCCTTCACAAACAGGGAACAGTCTGTCTATTCTCTCCATCTGTCAGCTGCTGCTGGCTCTTCCTCCTCCTCTTCCTCACACACTGCTGAGTTTGTCCTGGTGGATCATCAGGGGTGCAAAGCCTCACAGATGATGTGCAGCAGTGGGTCCCTCAGTCTGTCCTCACTCTGGACACTTGCAGTCGTCACACATGGAAATCAAATGTGTGATAAGCTGCAGGATTCAAATACAAGTGTAACTTATAAATACATGTTGATACTTTTATTCCACAATCAGAGAGAAAGAAAAAGAGAGAGAGTGCAGGACAGACAGGTGACAGTCTCAGGTGTATACACTGCTACAAAACAGCACAAGAGAAGGAGGATTTAGTGTTTGTGTTATTACGAGTGCTAAACAAGAAGAGTTCCCAGATGGTACAGTGGACACATGTGTGACTCCTGTGATTAAAGCATCTTTCTTTCAGCTTAACGAGTGAACCGTCAGCTCGTTCAAACACACGTTAAAGTCCGTTTGGCTCGACACCACCGAACAGAGGCAGCAATATAACATAGCTAACATTAACAGTGCAGTGAATCCTGCTTGTGCCGTGATATTCAGGACTGCAAACCGAGAAGCATCACTGACTTTCAGCTTGTTGTGTTTGTGGATATATGACTGACTTTAATTATCCATAAAATCATCACATTCTCTGTACGATTAAGGTCGACTATATATATATATAGGAGTAAAGGCTTTAAAACCAAGTGAAAGTGCAAACATCACTAATGTCACATAACTTTGCCGACATGTGGCCAACAGTAATGTTTTCATGTTCTTCATTATTAAACATTCGCACATAAATAAGTGACATAATATTCAGTACTTACTTTTGCCAGTTCACTCTTTCGGCCGCTCCCTTCTGCCGTATTTTGCTGCAAAATTATCCACACCCACCGCTGCGCTATGAATTGTGGGATATATGGGACCACGAAGCGTGCACCGGACCACGCTTGATATTTGGGGAAATCGACGGCGCATTTGGAGTATGCATTTGAAGTACACTTTGAATTGGGACAGCCGTCGTCGCGTGGCGGTGACGTATTCGCACTTGAAATGCGTACTTCAAGCGTGCATACCCTGAATTGGGACACAGTCATCGAGTGGAGACGAGGGGAGTGGCAACACCTGGGGAAGACAGCTGAAACAAATGAACACAGGGGAAGGAAAACTGAACACACAGAACATGGAGCCGAGACTTTCAAAATAAAACAGGAAACACTGTGAGGCGTGGACTTGCACATGAACTTGACACAGGAGGAAAGGCAGACGAGAGAGGGAGCGAGGGAACACGAGAGAGCGTACATGAAAGCACAACGACAACAACAAAGACATGGTAGACTCAGAAAATGACACAGGGATAGGAAAATAAGGGCTAAGAGTATTATTAGCTAAACATGAAAACCAAGGACTAAACTAAATGAAAAAACTAACATTTTTCAAAGAAATCAGGAAAACCTCACAATGAACCATGACATAGGCGGCCACATTTCATTTGCAACTGGGAAGACGGTCCAACGATCTCCAACGCTTCCTGTTTTTCATGAAAACGCTTTGGAAGAAGAGAGTAGACATATGGACACCTATATGGAAAAAAGACACTTTGTAAACCATGTGTAACCAACAAATCTTTACACTTTATATTTTAGCCAACTGAATCAACATTAGATTTAGGCTATGATAGTTGACGAAAACTAAAAGATTTAGAGGCATAAATTAGGACTAAAAGGACGTTTTAGTAAAAGACTATGACTAAAACTAAATCAAAATTTTGAAGCGTTCAGTGTATGTGGAAGTAATCCCTGTGAGCCAAATACTAAGGGTTCAGACTGCTTCAGCATTCAGTTTTAGAAATGTTTCTGCTCTTCATCATAGTCTAGATGATATTACTGAGAGTCGGTATCCCCAACATGGTCATCTCAACACAACTGTGGCAGTGACAAATAGAGAAGCTGCTCCAAGGCTGAGGTCAAATATGGATTGGTTTGAACTGTGTGTCATGCAGAGCTACACTAGTGGAGTCCAAGAATGAGCATAGAGGACTGGAAAGCCATCTTCTTTCAGTCTTTTTATTTTACACCTGTACTTCTCACACAAGGCAGATTGCTGTAATGAGCCGGGCTGTTGTCCAGCAACTATCAGCCGCACACCTTGGTTTGTTTTTGTATTTCATGGCGCTGTGAAAGAGCTGTTTGGCCTTCACAGGCTCAAGCCTCTCACATAGTAAATATCGTCTTTGAATCCTCACCTTGTGCCTAGTGGGCTTACGCTTGACTATAATTACTTCCCAAACACGATCGTAAATCCGTGGTTCCCCACCCTCCCTCTCCCTGCGGTCGACAGTTCAGCTTCTGGTGAAGCTTTGCCCTTCGCTGATGGGGATGATATGAAGGCTGCTGCGACAGGTTGCTGCTTTGCAGGGATGCCCTGAGTTTGTCCTGAACATTGCCAGATGGAGGAGATTTTTAACCTTTGTTTCACAGATTTGCAGAGCACAGGAGCCCTGCTTTACACTGACACTTGTAGTCAGTTACAGTCATGCCTGCCAGCTAGAGGCCAAATGGCCACCTGGAACAGTGGGAGGTTTTTTTCTCCAGGGACAGCCGTGAGTGCAAAAATGTGCAGAGTAAAAAAAGATAAAAATACCTGAGGCTGTTTTGGCAGAATAGCTCTTGTAGTTGTCATCCGGTTTTTGTTGGAGGGGTCAAACTGTAAGTGCCCATACACCGGGGCGGTATTCCCCCACAGGTCCAACTTCTATTTGAAGCGTATTTGTTCATGTGTAAACAAGCAGAAAAAGTGAACGCACAACTAAATAGAAAGCTACTTTCTGCTGCTCCTCAGGCAGCTCTGCTTGTTTGATTTGGCAGATTTTAAAAACGGATAAACTTCCCGATGCAAACCCAAAGGGATTTGTGTCCTCTCCTGGGACTGAACTGGGCAGCTTTTGCTTGTTAGGAATGTGTAAACTACACCTACGTGAATTATAAAGCAGTACTTTATATGAGTTTTTAGTGGTTCCATAGTGTAGTGGTTTACACATTTGCCTAACAAGTCAAAGAACCCTAGCTCAGTCCTAAGAGGAAACACAGGGGTTGTCAGGAAAAGCATATGGCATAAAAATCCGTCAGATCAGTTACGTGGAGCTACTCAATTCAATTTTATTTATACAGTCACCTCAAGGTGCTTTACTCCCTCGTGAATATGGGAGTCGCTAAAAGTAGCCTCACTCTACATGCGTTTTTCTCCCTGCAAATCTTTTAATGTAAAGTTATGTTGTGACAAACTGAGTTTTACACCCTGCTGCCTCTCCAGTGAGCCTCTCCTCCCACGGATGGAGTCCAACTCCATTGCTCCGGACTGCAGCTGAGTCCTTATTTCTGCAGCCTCGTGAAGAACAGAACAGGGATTGCTGTGGCCTCACTGGAGAGGCAACTTCATGACACTGAGGTTCAACTTTCTTTTTAACATAAAATACTGTGGAAAACACAAGTTAATTAAAAAAAGGGTCAGAATGTTTGCCACATATACTTACCAAGGCTACATCTACTGGTGGATGTTAATTTGTTCACATCACCTGGTTGCTGGAGCTCTGTCTAGGCTTTGAGTTGAGTTTTGTATAAACCACAATCTAAATGTTAAAATGTACAAAATATGAGACTATGGGAGAATCGTATATTCCAAAACTTATCCCACATTTGCAAATTGCACATATAGAACTGCTCTTCTGGTTGGAAACAAGGTTCTGGTCAGTTTCTTCCTTGTACGAATCAGCCTCATATTTATCAGCGATTTACATCTTGATCAACCTGAGATTAAAACTCCTCTTGACTGTCTGTCACATTTGTACTGCTGGCTCTGCGCTCTTGCTGTCCTCCCAGCGGACCCTGAGAAACGTGGCGCAGTCACCTTTCAGGTAGCCCTTGGCGTGCAGATGATTTGTGCCGACACGCTCGGTTGCTTCCTCCCACCGGTTCACTCCGCCTGTCCTGCTCTTTGGTCCCACAGAGAGGTCATCGCCGCTGCTATTTCAGCCACCCCTCCTGCTGGTAGAGAAAATGTAAAATGTGGTGAAAGCGCTGCAACAAACAACAAATGAATATCCAGCACTGCAGCCTCTCTTTCTGCCAGCAGGAAATTATGTGTGTGGCTGACTCTCAGATTCATGACTGCCTCTGGGATGATTTTTTCTGTATTTCCATTCTCATGTTGGATTTCTGAATTTGCATCATGCATCCAAGTACTGCAGTACAGAAGATAAAACTAAATGTTTGATTTAAAAATCTGGATTATGTGTTGATATTGGCCTTAAAGTCTACGCATCAACTCCACCAGCTAAAGTAAATATGTAATTTCACTAATGACTGATGCAACAGATGATTTTTTTTTTTTTTTTTTTTTTTACAGACGCTCAGTATATCTGAGAGAATGGCTGATATTTTGTTGCCTGATGTACAAAATAAGCTGAGCATTTAAAATTCCATCCAGGTATTAAAATGCTCACAGGGAAGATTATATTTTCTTGTCTCCAGTTTTTGGGATTAGCAGTTTTGGAATTTCAGGATGAAGCAGAAGAATGAGGAATAAATGAAACTAAAGACAGAGAGCAGGATAAAAGAGAAAAACTGCAATCTTGTATCAAAGCCTTCATTTAAATAGCTTCTTACTCTGACTGAAAAATCCAGTGTACCCTTTTCTGGCTTTGTACTTCCGCCCTCAGTTGTCAGCTTGCTGTTTGTACTGAATGCCTCCTGCCACACAGATCACCTGAAATTTTCTGCAACTGTTCATTTGGCTTCGGCTTTTTAAAAGCTCTGACTGGACTTATGTCATGTTTTGAGGGAAGCTTATTTGATCGCTCTCCACCGTGTGCGTGCTTACCTTGTTGAGTCCTCATAAGGAGCGCGGAGTTCAGAGATTAGGCTCGATACACAATGCGGTGTAAATAATGTGCATTTACATAAATGATTATGTAAATGCAAATGTGTATTTGATGTGTTGTCATCCCAAAATTTGAATCTGAATAGAAACTGCTGCCACCAAGAGACAAGATAAACGTGAAAATTGTCTCTAAATTAAAATGTACTTGTTACTTTAGTCGGTGTTAATTATAGAATCGTTACTCAGCCTGTGTGAATGTCACATCCCTCCATAAAGTAACACTTGCCTGTGTGCTGTTTGTGCACTGAGTTCAGAGGAGGTCAGGTCCCCTCTTCCTCCATCTACCCTTCCTCCTCCTCCTCCCTTCCTCTTTCTGTTGCATGTCATGCACAGATGAACCTGAGGGGAAGGTTGGGAAGGAGTAACTCTGGGGTCAGGAGTTCCTTTCAGGCCTGGCTGAAGTATTGAGCTTTTCAGCATCAATAAATCATTACCTCGTCAGATTTGGGATGTTAGTGTAATTACAGTAAACCGATCAGGCATAACTAAACAGACGTTTGGCCTCAAGAGGCCCACATTCTGCATCTAATGTTATTAAACCTCAGGTTCAGCTCAGAAATTATCATTTTACAGCAGGAAGAGCGCTACTTGTGAATCAGCAAATGGAGCTGTGTTTGCAGTTTTCATTTGATGGCAGATCATACGAGAGTAAAGGACCAATAAAAACTTAAGATGTTTTTCCGCTTCAGGAAAGGCAAAGAGGTGATGTCAGCAAAGAGGTTAATGGAAGTCGGCTAATGATTTCCTACAGTTAACCCTACAGAAGTTGTGTTGCAGTTGGTATTTATAAGTGTTGCTTTCTTTCCTAAGATTGTCTCAGTATGAGCAGAACTTGGAAGGTTAAATACATTTAAAACACTGAAGCAGCCTTGCCTTGATCCTTGTTAAAGTACCATACAAGGTGAAAGTTACACAACTCCACCTATAATTAAGTTTAATTTGGTCTTCTCGTTCGCCGCTGCACTACTTTCAGCACATCTGTGACTCCGTCGCAGACTTTATATTTGCAGCGACTTTTATATCGAGGACCACCGCTGATAAAGAGAGAGATGTCCAAGCATGAAGGTGGAACATCAGATTGTTTAATTTTTCTCCGTGGTAGGACATTTAAGGAAGCATATTTGCCAAAACAGAACCCAGAAGAAGGATTTATTTGGCCACACCAGCTCAGCTCACCATGCACCAGTGCAGGTAGAAACAGGACACACTAGAAACTCCTCTCAAGTCCACAACTGGAAAAGATGATTGAACAAATTTATATCAGATATTTTGTCGCACAGTGATATAGGTCTGTAGGTTTGTGGCAATATGAAAACAAACACATCTGCAGAAAAATGCAACCAGTGCATGAAACTGAAGCAAACATGCATCTGCAGTATGTGGACTCAGAAAACAGGAGGTGTGGAGGACACAAGCAATGGTTTGTTGTCAGTTTTGAGATCTGTCTGTCTCAGCTGTCACACAGCTGTCAGTGCTTCCTGTCTGAGCAAACCGTCTTCCTGTCAATCTGTAAACCCGTTGGCTGTCAGCGTCTGCAAAAACAGTCCAAAGGTCAAAGAAAACAGAATTAAAAATTCACTTCTTGCTCGAAGCATGAAAACAGCTCGGGATTAAACTTTGTTGTACTCTGAAAAAGACTCTGTTTGGGGCCCCACCTGCTGTGGATATTTACCAATTATATCAACCCTAAGTATATAGTACGCTGGTTCGATCCCTTTAGGGTTGCATCAGGAAGGGTGTTTGGCATAAACACTGCCAGATGAAATATGTGGATCTACCTGCTGTGGCTGCTCCTTGTGAGTAAGTTGAAAGGAGCTTCTTGTTTTCTTTTATAAGTATATTGTGGTCATGATTATATTTGCATAAATTAAAAGTCGATTATATCACCACTTTAAAAACGCCCCGGTCGCCTCCCTAAACCGTAACTGTGATGGCGATGTGGAAAAGTAAATTCCTATAAAGAACATGAGAAAAGGCACTGATATCATCCTCCATCGTCCCTGAACTTCACCACATCCTGCCATATAAAAACATATCCCCTCGACTCTTTGATTTTTTTTTTCTTTTTTCATCTTTTCAAATTCAAGGCCGTTCTGCTCATCTAAAGGCCCAATTTATTCCTCAGCTGAAGTTGAAAGAGACTTTACACCCTCAGAGCTCTTTTTCCCAATGCGAATGCTTTTTTTCCTCCTTTTTATGAGGAGGAGGTTTTCGTGAAAGAAAGACAAATCTCAGCTCGTCAGCTTGGTTATGGCGACACCCGCCTGGGGTCGAGAGCTGGGATTTTCTCCGTGAGCCGGATCTCTGTCTCCTACGCATGCATGCTTGCAGAGCTGTGAGGTTTTAAGAAGTGATGTACAGCACGGAGACGCTTGTTCGGGAGAGTGTTGGGATGATGAATCTGGTTTTGTCAGACAAGTTTACGGAATGTTTATGGTTTTATGTGGCAGAACAAATGTGTGCGCTGAAATTCAGCTCTTTTTAAAGAGAGGTGCAGTCCTGTCTCTTGGCAGCTGGCTTTTTTTTTTTTTTGGAAAGGGAGAGAGCACAAAACAAATTGCCGTGTACTCCAGGACCCAAGAAAAATGAGTGGTCATCAGAAGGTGACATGTGGCAGGAGGGTGAGTGATTTATCCAAAACTCGGGAGATGGAATCCAAAGATAAATTTCCTTTTGAGGCACTGGGCTGGGACAGAAGAAGAAAGAGTCAGAGAGCCATGACTAGAATCTGTTCAGATCTCAGCAGATGAATCGATTAACGTTGCATAAGAAGCATGTTGTTTTTTCAGGTTTGGGTGCATCAAAAGGGATTTAAAAACAAAACAAAACGCGGCATTGTTGCTAATGTCTGATTGTGCAGTGTGAACCACCGACAGCTCCTGTGTCACAAGACTGTCATGAGCCTGTCAAGAGAAGCTTTTAGTTTTTCTCTCTTAAACTCAGAAACTAGTCCACGTGGACCCAGAGCAGAGAAAGTCCGAACTCACGATTACTATAGACTTATGAATAGGAAGAGCCGGTGCTGTGCAAGCTGACCCTTTTCAAAAAGCTCAAAAATCTGCTTGTGTAGATTAAAAAGAACAACGTCGTGCCCGCAGTTTCTGATTATTGCCGGGGTCTTAAAACCTTTTCCTTTTATAAAAGAACTTCAGAAACATAAATTTCTGTTCAAAGTATCCAACTGTTGAAATTAGGTAAATTTATTCGTGTATAAAGTTTTGGGCTACTTTTATCTTTGGTAACAAGATTGAACGTTTGACCTTCTCGTTGCTTTTCTCCTTCACCTTCCTCCTATTAGCCATTGTTTTTGTGTAGGTTTATTTTTTTGTTCTAATTTATTGAACTCCATGTGGGAGTTTTCCAATATTTTGCAATAAACAAGCTCCCTGCATACAAAACAGTTTGAGATGAGTTCAGGGTATTCGTGTTGTGCTAGGGGTGGAGATGACCGTCTCACATTGATTTTCTCTGAGTCTGGAGGAGAGTTTTTGTGGCCTCGGTTGTAGGCTGCAAAGACCAGCATCGCTCTGACTCTTCTAACTCTGCCTGCCAATTGTTTACATATTTGACATAACTTCTGCTGTTGTGCCTCCAGGCACCTGCTGCGCAGCTCAAAATGCCTCGCCAGGGGCAGCGTATCCAATAGCTGCTCTGTCAGTCTGCATCTGCTTGATAACACAAGAAATTACAGCTTTCTGTCCGTCTGCCTTCCTGAGTGAGATTTCTCTGCTTTGACAGGCAGTGGACAGACTGCAGAGCTGTTTACTGTGTTTTCATGGCAAAAGAAGCTTGTCTCACCTTGTCCTGAACATCAACTGAACCCTCGTCAGTGCGCTGACAAATGTGGAGCTGACTTTTACTATTTTGAAAAGGCCATGCATCGCTGAAATAGCATGCTTTAACCAAGTTAATGAATTTATATGTATTACACTATTAAAATGACCCAGTATGCATGCAGAATATACTGTAGAGGACTTTGTTTCAATGTTAAATCCTACATACTACAGAAAAATCTAGAAAATAAGGTTAAAAAAAATAAAACTACAGTACTATTTATTTTGCCCCCCTTAAAAAAAATCCTTAAACTTGTGCTATTATTGTCAACGCATTGATTATTTTAAGTTTGATACCAACATGTAGCTTTTCTTACCACTCCAAACTTTGTCCTGTTTACTCAGTCCTCGTGCTGAGTGTTTAGATCCACATATTCCTGCTCCCAAGTAACATTCGGAGATAAATTATCAGAATTTCAGGAGCTGGGCCACGCCTCCAAACATGACCCTTCTGGTTCTTATCTATGTATCACCCCCCATTTCTACAAGCTGTTTGTTCTCGTTCTCGTGCCCCACCCTCCCTCCCCTTTTTCAATTCGTTCTCTTTTACACTTCTCTTTAGTCTATGGGGGATCTGCCAGGCCTGGGAGCTGCCACCAGTCCCCTTCAAGGCCTTTTCCAAACTGCAGCTCAATTCTTGTTTAAGCCATTCGCCTTTATCGAGTAAAAAATGCTGCCAAACCTAAAATGAGGACGTGGGCCCAGCTAGTGAATGGTATTTTATTGAAACAGAGCAGAACTGAACTGAACTTTATGGACCAATAAAGGGAGGAGGATGATCCTGATGCAAGATGCATACAACAATCTTGTTTGTAAGGTATCTTGAGCTGCACTGAATGTCACATGGTTGCTGATGCGTCTCCAGGTCTGTGTAAGTGGGACCTACTGTGGGGAATAGACTCCACCTACTAATTGCCAAGCCCCAAAAATGAGAAACTTCAGTTTACAAAACAGACAAAAAGACAAACCAATTTACTCCTTTTTTTATTAGTGTTTTGAATTGTTTTTTAATTCTTAATTCTGGTTTTATTTTGTGTAGGTCAGCCTATCATATTTGATTTGGAGAGCAGTGTGGGTTTTAAGCAGCTCCCTGTAATCATCATTAATGCCACTGTGTTTCTTGGCTAGATCAATGTATTCCTTCTGTAGGTTGTATAAAGCCTTTGTGTTCTGATCCAGAGCAGTTTTGTGCTTATTGTCACTAATTTTTTGTTCCTGAACCCTGGAGCTGTCTTGACTTTTCTGCACGGTCACAGACAATTCTTGCTTTTCCTCCAGGGTTTCTATGTACTTGGCCAAAACCTCCTCGAACTTAGAACGCTGCTTCTTGCACGTCTTGAGCTCCTTTTCAAGAGCACCAACTCTCTGCGGTAATTGAGAGGTTTGTTTCTTCTTTTCTTTTAGAGTGATTTCAAGTTCTTTCTGCACAGTATCTTTCTCAGACTGCCGTCCTTTGAGCTCATCTATCATCTGCAGGAGCTTGTCTCGGTGCTGCTCAGAGAGAGCTTCATGTTTAAACTTTGCTCCGCTGTACTGATTTTCCATAGCCTCTAATTTAGCTGTGAGATTCGCGTTCTCCATCTTTAGTGTCTCCATGTCATAGAGAAGATGCTCTGCAGATTTTGAAGTTCTTCTCTGCCCAGGTGGAGCTAACGTCTTCTCTGACAGCTCTTTCTCTTTCATTTGCAACTTTTTATATACTTGAGAAAACCGAGATTTCTCTTCCTTAACAGCTTCCTCAAGTTCTCTGCGAGCCCCTTTCTCTTCATCGAGATTTTTTTGCATAAGCTGCCTCTCATTTTTAAGAAACTCAACTTCGTCTCGCAGGGTCTGGTTTTCAGAAGACAGGTCCTGATTTTCGGAGGTCAGTCGATTCAGCTTTTGTGTTTTACCGTGCTCCTGGGAGACAATCGAGTCGTAGCTCCTCTGGAGTGCAGAGTTCTTCTCTTGTTCTTTCTGGACGTCTGATGCCCACTTGTTAACATTTTCCTGTAGCCTTAAAATCATGGTGTCCTTGGCCTCGATATCATCCTGGAGCTTTTGGACTTTGAGGCACAGCGACTGTATTTTATCGTCTTTTTCCAGGTTTTGTTTCTGCTGCTCAGTGAGACGATCCTCTAGTGCCTTAATATCAGCGGCCTCTGCATTTTCATTTTCATGTTTACGTGAGGACATCATCAGATCTTTGTGGAGTTTCTTGATCGTTTTCTTGTCCTCATCAGTGTTAGCCATCATTTGACTAATTCTGGTTTTAAGGTCCTCAGTGCTGCTCCGGTATTCTTTCTGTGACTTCTTTAGATCAGCCACTTTGGTCTTCATGCGCTTCAGTTCTTCACGCTCTTTTTTCACAGCTTTTTCAAGACGATTATTTTCCTCTTGCAGCTTTTTAAAAGCTTCATCCTGTTGAGATTTAGCCTCTTTTTCTCTTTCTAACTCCTTTTGGAGAGCAAGCTTGTCTTCTTCCAGTTGTTTGAGACAAGTGCTGGTCTTCTCAGACTTTTCAGGACCATCGTGCTGTGGAAAGCGAAAACAATTATCATGTTGTCGAATATGTCAAATAATTTGTAGAGAATAGAAACATGTAGTTTTGTTCATAGTTAAATATTTATATTTTTCTAGCATGTTTGTTCAGTTTAAAATAAATTTGCCAAAGCAGGTGGTGGTTGGATGTGAGTAAAAAATTCAAACATTCTCATCAGGGTGTTTTAATTTTCTTAAGACAAGAGAATTGTCTTTAAATATAAAGCAAAGCAACTATATTTTCTTAGCATGTTTCTTCAGTTGGTCATTAATTTGTGTGTGTGTGTGTGTGTGTGTGTGTGTGTGTGTGTGTGTGTGTGTGTGTGTGTGTGTTTTAATTGCCACACACACACACACACACACACACACACACACACACACACACACACACACACACACACACACACAAACTAACCTCTTCAAAATCATATTCATATCCCATTTCAGACTTGTCCACTGAAACAGGGTCTTCCTGAAAACCAGCAGCTCCCTCAGATTCCTCTTTGAATTCCTCTTCGAAGTGGTCGTAAGCAGACGAGTCTCCGGCCTCTTTTTTGGGGGCGTCCCAAAAATCACCAGATTTCTCAGACTCTTTGCTTTTTTCTGCTTTGTTTTCAAATTCTGACTTCTCTATTTCAAATTTGTAGAGATGATCGGATTTCTCCTCTTCCAAATCATTCTCACAGTTCTCTTGAATGTCATCTATAATTTCTTCCTCAATTTCATCATCATCTTCGTCAAAAGATTTGCCCGGACCACTCCACTGAGAATTCGTTATGGAGGAAAAAAGTACGTCTACACTTTTGTTGCTCATTTTCTTAGATGAAAACAGCTCCTTTGTAATAATTTCCTCTGAATGTCACTGGGTTAAAAACCTGGCTCTCTGAGCAACACGAACGGTAACTTGTGGTAATGCAGTCAGTGTGTGCCTGTATTTACTATCACATGCAGAATAGAGTTGCATCAGAACATCAGGCTCTAAGGAGAGATGCTTCTATTTCGAATAATAATAAAACGTCGTCATCACTGCCCAGTGTTGGCATTCTATTCTGCATTCAAACAAGTTTACATTCTAAAGAGTCTTTACCCAAATGTCAAAGAGTCTTGGCTTAATTTAATTGAACTTTCCTGAACTACCTTTATCCTATATATCACAATGCAATTTTATTGTCTAAAAGTAAATTCATATTTCTAGCACACACAAACCATCTTCCACTGTTTAACGAGACCAACTGGACCAGGTTAAAACAACATGCTGCTTTTATTCTTTTAAACACGCTGACAGCCTCCTGCAGCTCTGAAGAACAGAAGCTTTAAGTTATCTTTAAATAATGTTCTTTTCACAACAAGATTTTATTTCCATCAGTTTACCTTGTAATCTCTAAATAAAAAGGTTCTATAAATAAGGAATCACCGTAAATCAAATGTGTATAATAAGATAATATACAGTATAGAAAAAAATCAGGTTAAAAATGCAGCTGTGGTTTGGTTTTTGATGAAGTCACTGCTAAAGCAGCATTGAAAGCCTTGTTTCCCTCAGTGATGGTCATGTATCCAACAGTGCAGTGTCCCTACCATCTTCGCTATGGCACTCTAGACATGTGTGTCATTCATACTAACACAGACCTGAAACATTTAAATGTGACAAATATGCAAAAAAATAAAAGAAATCAGGAGAGGGGAATATTTTTTCACAACACTATAAAACGGGTAATAAAGCATGGTAGGCCCTCAAGTTGTGGGGACTTTGGCTGACATTATTGTGCATATATACATTGTTTAATTCAAAATAAAGTATTGGCACATACTTTTTTATAATATTTCACCGCCAAATTGGGAGCATTTACTGGGTATATGATGTTGACTGTCTGAACTTTTCAGGCTTTGCATTTGTTGATGGCAAAATTCCCCTCAGAATCTGCTGAACAGCCTGAATTCAGAAGATTATATGATGTTATGATAACACAGAGAGTAACGTCAGGGTGCAATGCTTCAATCACCACATACTCCAGTATCTATCAGTACTGTGGCACCAAACAATCGGTGTATGTTTATGTGTATCCATGCTTTTGTTGCAGTGACATTGCCCACTTCTGATTTTGCTTTACAGATGCTGTCTTCACAGTGTGCTTGGGTTATGACATCGCTGCTTTTGACTTTTAGGTCCATCTCCAAAAGAAACAGCAATAACAGATCATTTTGTATATTTCCTTGTGTATATAAAAAGTACACAGTGAATGCTGATTGCATACAAATGTTTTTTTAAATTCTGTTGATTTAGTTAGACAGAAAATGTTTGGTTTTGTTTGTTTTAGCACAACCAAACTTAACAGCAGCAGTGATGCTCAACTGATCCTCATACGGCTTTAATGTAGTTTTTATATTAGTGGTTGTCTACCTCAGATTGCTCAATCAGTAACATTTTACTGTAGAGATATCTGAACATTTTGAGATCAAAAAACATAAGACATCCCTTTGCTTCGCTTTCAAAGAGCAGCTTTGAAATTAAACCCTCAGAGTGACACGAGGCTGTTATCTGTCGTGCAGAATCGATAGAAACTGAATGAAAGTGTGAAAGCTTATATTCTCTTTCATCGAGTAAAAGGTAAAAAAAAAACAACTGTCAAATGACTGAATCTGTTTATAACTGTAAAGCAGTTTGTTATAAGGGCTTTCATTTTAATTTAGTTACACTAACAAAAGCCAAACTGCAATGTAATCAAAACCTCTTAATGTAATTTTACTTTGATCGTTGTGCTGAATGGTGATGGTACAATGCAAGTATTACTGTCAGATAAATGTAGTATAGTAGCAAGTGGAACATTTCTAATTAGGGCTGTAATAGATTACCAACAGTAAGAATGACAACACGGCATTTCTGATGATGCAGATTTAAAAGACAAATGTGGTTTGGGAAGTCTCGCTTTGAATCCTTAATTTTTGCAGTTTGGAGGCTTCACAGAAATGCTCAAGGAGCTGTTCAGAAATTAAATGAAATTTAAATTCTTGGCAGTTTTACAAGCCTTTTTTTGGCTTTCTAATATGGGAGTCTTTGGGGATTGGCTTCATCGGCTTGTCTTCGTTTCTTTGCCTTGAAAGTTGTGGCATGGTCTGTGCTGTCTCCTGTTCCTCAAGTTTACCCTTGTTCATTTGACAATCCTCAAAATGAGGACTCATCTGTTTAGTGCACCTGAAAATAAGAAAAAATAAAATATTTTGATATTCGTTGCAGAGTATTGATAAGAGGCTAATACAATATATTACTGTTTCTCCTGCCCTATATCTAATTCATAGTTTTAGACCAATACCTGGTCTTTCATGCCTACCTACCTACCTTTCTTTCAGAGCCACTGTAGCTGCAGTCTTGACTGACACGGCGATATAAGCCATGATCCAGAATTGATAGAAAAAGATGAAAGCGTTGCAGAACTGTCTCTTGGCTCTGCACAAGCTAAATCCCCAGGTGACTGTGTTCAAAACAAACTCTGCAGCTGCAGCGAAAAATGAATCCACATCTGTTACTCCTCATCTGTTTTGCTTCCTTTGTTTTTATGAATTCATGATTGCCACATACGCTTCTGTTGCTTCAGTTTAATAAGCTTTTTCCTCACTATGTATGCTTTGATGCTGTTGTGTCTGCTCATTTCTTTTGTTCTTGTTTTCTTTTATTCTGCATAAGAAGAAAGTAAAGAAATGAGGGAACAGTAAGCCTGATTAATGCAGTGCTATCTGCCTACTATAACTCTAATTGTGAGGCACAGAGTAAGGGCATTGGTAGCTGCTGTTGTCATCACTGTGGGTGGGACAGAATGCAACGCCAGGAAGTTTATTTCCCACTTTAGATGCTTTTTATTCTTTTTCAGCTTTTTTCCCTCCATTTTTCAAGCTGTTTTTAATCTATAGTAAGTGAAGGCTATTAAGAAACATATCCATAGCACAGTAGCACACCGGCTAGCACTGTCACTGCATAGCAAGAAGGCTATGAGTTTAAACCTGCTGGCTAACTGGAGCACTGCTGTGTCAAGTTTGCATGATATTATTCCCATGCCTCCATGGTTTTCTGCAGGTACTCTGGCTTTCTCCCACAGTACAAAGACATGCATGTTATATTAGCTGGTGAATATAGCATGCATGCAGTCCATCACAGGCCCTGTGATGGACTGTCAGACTGTTGGCTGGAATAGTGTCCCACAGTCCTGATGGATAAGCAGTTAATAGCTGAAATTAACAGTTGTGGCTTTTGCTTAAAAATGATTCCCGAGTTCTTGGACTCAGTGGGGGAATTGATTGAGACCCGATGCACCGAGCTTCTGAAACACTGGAAGACCCCTTGAGTATTCCTAATAAATTCACCAGCGGAGAAGAAGTTACTTTGAACTGCTCCCTTATTTCCCAATGGCTCACCACAATGGATGGATCCACATGTTTACATTAGACAGCTTTCCTAGGGCAACCCTCTCAGTAGGAGTAGGAGAACATTAGGTTGTGACCAGGGATCTTACACCAGGGATACATAAAGTAGATATGTAAACCTCTGCATCACCTGTGTAGACCCATGCTAAATATGACAAACCTAAGATTGCACATTGACTGACCTTAGCATGACTTGATCGAACACATTATGTCTTGATAAGTAAACTTAAAAGGAGATGTCGTGTGAATGGCTACACAGCCTTATCAAGTTTTCTCAAGTTTTCTTGTTTTTTATCATTTGAAACACACGTTATGTAGTAAAATGCTTATAATATCAACATGCTTAGCTCCTTTCCACCTCGGCTCTGTAGGGCTCCTTATGCAAAATATTCTGTCTGAGAACGGATCCTAAACCATCCTCCTCTCTCCTCCTTTCGTGGCTTCTTTCCCTGTACCTCAAAAACATTGAGCCAAGATGGATAAATACAGTACGGCACTTTGGCGGTTTCCTTTATGAGGACACAAATAGTTGACTTGCAGTATCATGTTTGCCGCTCCAATGTAGGCCACGCCACGAGCAGTAATCCTTCTGATTTATAATGGCTGCCTGCCTGCCGCCGCCGTCTGCTAATCGGCGTCAGGAATGTTTTACTCCACCGACGGTGATTATTTATCCGGTTTTTGTGTGTACATGTGGATTTCAGCACTTACAAAGCATGTTCTGCATACACTCATCTGTCTGCCCCCAATAATTCAATAACTGTTCCACCCTCATATTCAGTTACGAAGTGAAAGTCAAAATAGCTGAGGTGTTTTCCTCTTGGCGCCTGGCTGCAGCTGTTTGTTCACTGGTGCCTGGAAAGTCTTTGCCACCAAAATAATCTGGGTTGGAGGCAGAGGGACAGTATGTGGAGTCATCACAGAGCTTTACTAAATATGGACAGAGCTGTCATGGATTCACGCGAGCACCTGCTGAGGCCCGGCTGTGTAGCACAGTGTGCAGACACGAAGAGTGAAGCTGCACAAGAGCAGGTTAAATAAAGTCCATCAGCATGTGGAAGCCACAGCCTGACTGGATGTATGTGAAAAAGACAACAATGACACTACCAGCCACGCAGGTTATAAAGACACATACCAAAGAGCAGGAGAGCTTTATTAAACCGCAGCAGCAGAGCAACTTCCCATCTCTGCTCGTAACCCAAAATCTTGAAGCCTACTGGAGGACGCCCTGTTCCACTTGAGTCACTCACCTCTTCTCCGGTGTCTTCCTCCTCCGCTGCCTCTAATACCCTCTAATTTGTTCCTGTCTTCAGGTAAAAATAACTCAGCTCTGCATCTCCTTAGCCAGCACTTTCCTGCTGTACATGTTTTTCTGAGGGGTCGCAGGAGTATTGTGTTTCCACTGCTGTCAGGAAACAATAGTGGGGACTCTGACTCGCAGCCTCCTCCTTATGGATTGAATGTAAAGCGAGTGGTACAGAAATTTCTTAGTGTACTATTACATTTGTTTGCTGTCACTTTCAAATGGATAGTCATTTAAAAATAAACTTTGCTTGGTGCCAGTAGTACTTTTAGTTACATGTGTAGAAAGTGTCTTTTTTAAAACAGCCCGAGTATGAAAAACAAAACTAATGACAAAGGGATTTAAATTTTCAGTCTTTCTAATGACCTGGAGGGTGTGACTCCTCTGGTTTAAACTAGAAGAATGATTATCTTGAAGTTTATTATAAAAAAGCTGGAACAATCAAGAGCTGTTTGGATGGTCTCCTTCTATATTACTGTGAATTCTCCTGCTGTGTTTGGATTGTTCCCTGTAAGTCCTGTTGTGATCAGTTGCTCCTGATCTTGCTCTTGTGGATCTTTAATGGTGAACCTTTAACTTGAATTTAATTTCAGAGAAACTAAACCTGGAAATAGAGTGGTTGGTATGGGAAGATTGTATTTTGTCACACTAGGGTAAAAATAGGGTGGCAACCTCCTTGGACTTGGAAAAAATCAGTGGTTGAGCCCAGAGCCCAATGGCGACCGTCACTACAGCAGGTTCGCCTGGTTGGAGGCAATCCCTCCTTAAATAATCGTGGTCCGTCTCATTGCAATCACTCTCAGACAGATTGGTGAAGGTTTGCGATCTAATTTGGAAACAATGTTTTTATCAACCCGAGCCAGTCTAAACTAATGAGCACAAGTATTTTGGTTATAGTTCTAAATAAAAGCAAGATTCCCAAGTGTCATTTTGCAGTTGAATGTCAATGAATGTCATGGGTTTGAGTAATGAAAATTGGTGTTTTGTCACTGTTTCATAGCCAAAGTCTCAGCAGCAGAAAGTGGTGAAAGAGACTCGTCAAATTGAAAGCACATACCCTTTTTAGTTGCTGCAGTGTGAGTATTTCTGTTGCTGAATCATTATACCAGAATTTGATGCTTACAGTGTATGTTTTGGATGTGCAGGTTGCCCCGTAACTCAGCCTGATGTTTCTGGTGCTTATGCAAGCCTTAAAAGCTCCTCACAAGGATTTAAAATAATGTTGTAAGAGTTTGTTTGAAGCTGCTGTCTAACATGCCTTTTGCTCTACAAGATAGGGATCAAACAGGGATGTTACATCACCCCTTACACTGAAACTGCATCTGGGAAAGACCAACCAAAAATAGAACTGACACTAGAAATTATGCCGGCAAACTAGGGGGAGACAAACATTGACACCTGCCTGGTTGCCAGGAATAAAGCATTATGTGCATTGCGCACCTCTTTCAACACTGTTGTGTGGATGTTTGAGTATCCCAACACCGCTGGACTGGAGGTTGCAGCATGCACTTGAGTCTCGACATGAAATAAAATGCATCAAACAGCAATATGACACTGAACGGTTCACTTCAGTGTTCCTGAAGTTATTTAGAGTGAAATGCCACAGCAGCTGAGAATGTCCAGAATTCATTGACATTTACAGGTAGAGTAAAACATTCATGGAAACCCCAGATTGTGTAACATTGATTTAAGATTCTCTTTACTGCTCAGGAATTGCATGAACATACTGAAGGAGTGTTGCGTCGACTTGTTTTTTCACGTGACTGAAGCTGAAAGAACAACGATTCCCATTGAGCTGTACCGCTGACAAAACCCATGCATTTTAATGGCTTTCATGATAAGCTGTTCATTATTGCAATAAGATGAAAAAGTAGGAGACAATGAGCAGTCCCACTAAGTCTAATATGTACTGTGTTTCTGTCTTATGTTTGTATTTTATGAAGCAAATCACGTGGAAATTTTGAGTTAAACTAAAATGAAGGACTTAAAAGGATAAAACAACTGAGAAATATATAGAAGAGACCTAAATATTCTTTTGTTCCTCTGTCTGCTCTTCCTTCAGTTCATAAAACCTTCATTTAAGCTTTGTTCAAGCAGCTTCTTCACTAATCCTTCAAATGAAGGGAAACTTAAAGCATTAACTTTACCAATAAAGGAAGTCTGTGTTTTAGCGTTTCTGCACATAAATTATGAGAACATAAAGACGATTTTAAAATATTAATTGAATGGTTGTCTGCTTGTGATGAATAGTTTGTCTTTATGTAAGCATGAACTCACCAGTTTGTATAAAATAGGGAAAAGTAGTGCTGTCTATTAGAGAGATCCTGGGAAAAGAGCCGTTTTTTGCTACAGTTAATGATAACTAGTTCCTTGAAAAGTAAAATGTGTGTTTTATGTATATTCTTCCATCAGTTCTTAGAGGAATCTTTTCTCATTCTCTAGGGATCCAAAGCCTGAAAAAGCCTTAAATGCTCATTTAAACTCATGTTTCCATGCCTAAAATCTTAAGTTAATGCGAGGATGTTCCTGGCTCTACCCTCCAAGTTGGTTCGAACCTTTCTCTGTGGGTAGGATGGGTATTCTGACCCTTCTGTAGTATAAAGACGTGATTAAAGACAGTTTAGTTGAATTCAAGGTTTTATATCCTCTATGCAGTTTAATAAAGTCTCCTCACTCTTCTCCTGGCCGATTCAACCTCTGGACGCAGTGCCACGATCGATTTGTAATTGACAAGTTTCTGAGGAAAACTGATTGGATGAGATAACCTTTAGAGTCAGAGGTGATTGGACCGACACAGACACTCGATTTCCAGCGTACGTGTCAATCTTGTCTGCTGTAGTGTAAAGATTTATCTGTTTGTCCAGAAGCGCTGAGGGTTACTCATCCTTTCTTTCACAGATGCTGAAGTTTGAGTAAATACATGTGTAGGTACTCGGGTCAAGTTTACTGCAGGTCAGTATAAAGTCTGTGAAAAAACAAACCGGGATTTGTATGTGGTTGTGGAAATAAATAAATTCTTGTCCTTTTTCTTGCTGTTCTGAGTCATGCCAGCAGCATCGGTGATGTTAGTCTGTTGGACCAAGACCATCAAAGATTTAACTCATATTCACCCTCAACTCATCATAGACTGATGTTTGGTAATGAAGCCTTTTCCTCCCTCACATTTTGGATGCCCTATTAGCAACAATTTCTGACAAAGCGTCCTCTCTTAAACGTCTTTTTCTGATGTATGTTAGACCTACAGCCTACAGTGATCCATGTCAGGAGGCTGGTGGAGCGATGAGAGGCACAATCGAACAACCTTCAAGTAGAAAACAGTGACTGTATCTGTTGTTGATCAGTTAGTTAGACACTAAAGTGCCGACGGCCAAAACGATCAGCTTGAGGTTTCGCCTACCAATGGGTGATGTCCATCTTTCAACCTTGATTACTACAGACACAATGACAGCAGAGGCAAAACTGCAGATAAGGAATTGTAATTACGCAGGTTAGTATTCTTACCCAGATCCTCTTTTAGAATATTAACTTGTCTTCATCGCCTCCCTTAATATCTCAAATGAGTAACCATCAACTTCTCCTAATCTTGATTCACGCCCAAATAACCCCAAATCTGTAGTGACATAAGGGCCTGTAACGGTACAGAAAATACAGGCCAGCACGGCAGTCATGCTTCATCCTCATTGTAATTGCAGCTGTCATATCCATTTCACGATGTCTTCTGCCAAATAATTACCCAGCGCTGTGCTCACTCGGGTTAGAAAACGTGCACGGCAGACTACTTCTTGGCTCCCGTTTCTCAGCCAAATCATTCAACGCAGCACAGCCTGTTGGCTGGATTCCCTCCATAAACACCTTTGTAGACGATCATCTGAGATCGAAGCTGCAGAGCTCCTACATTTCAGTCTGCTCTCAGAGACAGAGAAAACTTCACCTTTGTTCAGCCTGCTGGGAGAATAAAACAAACTCTTCACGGCTTCTATGTCATCACACACAAATAAATCAATGCATGTTATACCTTTATACTGACAGGTAGATATCTGCACACAGCAGCGTGTTAAATTAAGTGCAACACAATTCCCATGTTTGTCATCTTGGTGGTTTAATTGTGCTGCTATAAGCGAACTGATAGAGAATAATTAAGTTAAATATCATCATGCTTGTTGAAATTGGGAAATATTTTGCTGCAGTGTTGCAGGAAAGCCATGATACTGCATACATTTGTCTGAATTTCACTTGAAAGCAGTCCAGGTTTAGATCTTTGCATATGCAAATGATTCCCACAAGAAAATAAGATGGAGTGCTTAGTCCACTGATTCAAAGCAGATTCAAACTTATAATGGGGTGAAAACTAACTACGGTAAATATGAGTAAAATAGAAGAAGCAGAAGTTGAAAGAAGACTACAACAAATTGCAACAATGCTAAAAAAAGAAGTAAGTTTGGAAAATGAAAGACTGAAAAAGACTTAAAACACATGATGTGCATGTCATCGCCGAGCTTTCAGGAGAAGATGTGACGTTGGAACACTTGAACCGTCTAAAGGAGTTTATATTTTATGAAGCAAGTTTTTCCAAAAGACTACAAAATCAGTAGAAAAATTCCTGGAAGATCACCTGGGGGGTAACTATAGATTGCTCCTCTTCCTGAAGGAACATCCTGATAGTGCATCTGAAAAGATTTTACGTATGTACTTTATCCAAACGACATTTTCTAGGTAGCTCTGTGAATCTGTGTCTTTCACCCCTCGTGGAAGATAAAATGAGATGAGATGAGAAGATGATATCAGATGAGATGAACTTTATTGATCCCCGAGGGGAAGCTCGGTAATTACAGCGGCGAGGTGTAGAGGGATATGTTGAAGAGTGAAGTGAAGGTGAAAAATGTTTCTGATAATACAGGCTGTTGCTAAAGTAATGTCAATACATAGCATCAATATGCAGTTTAAAGAGAATTAAAAATCAGCTGAAAATACATCCTTTAATAATTATTTATTTGTAAAAAATTGCCAGTTTCAAGAGAAAGAAGACAAATCATTAGAAATGGAGTAATTAACTGTTTCAAAGAAGTGTTTCAAAAGATTTTTTTAAATCAGCTGAGTCATAAAACATAACCAAATGATTTTCTGATATCTTCACACTCATTTGATTCTGTCCTACTGGAAAATGACTTTGCGCTTTCTCCGATTTTATATAAAGAGGACATTATCTTGCTCGATTTGCCAGATTTTCATTCTCTTGCATGATTCTGCTGGTTCGGTTGGACTAGCGGTGCCAGTGGTGTAGTGGAGAGGAGGCTGAGAACTTGATGGAGCGGTGAAAGTAACTGCAGTAACTGAGGCAAATATTCCTGCAGCAAATGCATGAATTACTCATTAATTTGGTTTTCTTAGTTGCAACATGAGGTAACTAGATGTGATGTAGCCTTATGCATGTTATATCTTAGATGGTGAAAGGAAAATAAACCCTAAAACGAAATTCAGCTCAGTCAGATCTGGAGCTGCCTTGGAAGCGTTGAATTATGGAGGAAGACTTGGGAATCTGTAATTTGAGTGAGGATGAAGAGGCAGTTTATGCTTCATTTTCTCACTTTTGCATTCTAGGAACTCAGAGGATTTCTGAAACAGTTATTTGATAACTAATATTCTCAGTATAACCAAAACAAACTCAGCTGGTGATTCACCTACTTGCTTTGAGTCAAAGTCCAAACCGAAGCTTGTGGAGTCTGATGGCATGTGACCACAGCGAGGGGTCGCCCTGCTTCCTCTGCTGGCCTCTTGATGGGCGAGTCAGTGACAGTGAATAGATGAGTGATCGGTGATCTTCCTCTCCTCTCCAGCCTTCCAAGCCCACGGAAACACAGAGGTTCGCGTGATTGGACGAAGGCCCATCTCGTGAGCTTTCTGCTGTTGGATTTGAAATCAAGAGCAACATGCTACCTCAGTTGCAACCGCTCCCATATGTTATGAAAACATTTCAGTGATGTGTGTTTCTGAAAATGTCAGAGAGAAGAAATAAGCCTTTCAGTTGCTGAATATAGGGGTGAAGCAAGATACCTCTATTCGCCTAAAGCTTCATGCATATCATTGAAAAGGTCACGCTTCCAGAATGTGTTCCTAGTTTGGTGACACAGATAATGAAGAGGAAACATGGAAGTGATCGACATTGTGGATTTATATGCTGTAACTTGTAAGGCTGATGGATGAGCAGACACTATCCAGTCAGAGGCAGAGTAGGGGTGAGAATATTGCCACATAGTGATCCTCCACTTATAAAGAAAGTGGGAGCCTGCTGGCTCCTTTGCCCCGTACTTCCAGTGCCCTTTGATTCCCGCTATCTCGCTCATTTGTTGGCCTCAGATAAGCTCAGCTTTTAAGCCAGTGTGGACAAAAGTCTGTTTCTAAAAAGAAAAGTCTAAATTATGCTTTCAACTGCTGCTTCTAAGATCAAGAATGAATTGTCTTCTGATGATTTTAATGTGAAAATGTGCGACTTTGCACTGCCTTTTGTCTGGCTGAACTGAATCTCTAACTTTTTAGTAGATACAAAATAATCAAATTTGGTTCAGCTGAGTCTGATGTTCAGTTTTTTTGTTTTTTGGACACATTGTAAATCACTGATCTTTTAAATAATGGATTAATCTAATTAGTGTTTATTGAACTGATACAATCAGATGATGTGCGTGTACATGTGTTTGTGAACCAAAACAAGTCTTCCTTTCACAGGTTTGGTTCTTTTATTATAACAATGTTTGTTTGTTTTTACAATGAGAGAATTTACAAAATATGGGGTAAGAAAAGTATTTCTCATCTTATTATTATCTAAAATCTTAGTGTAAGATTAACCAAAGTTGGACTTAATGACCATGTAGCTCTAGTTTCTAAGGGTTTCCAGACAAAGCAATCTAATAAATACACCTGTGTGTGTGTTTGTGTGTGTAAGTGTCAGTCTCAGCCCGTGGATCTTACTACCAGGAAAGTACTCGAAATGTTCAGTGGTGATAATGTACTTTGATTATCAGTCACCCTGCAGGGCAATGCTGCGTTACACACACACACACGCAGCTTGATGCTTGTAACTTCCCTGCTTGTTGTGCAGAAACTGCAAAAGAATCCTGTCAGCGCTGGCAGGGGGTGTTTGGAGAGCCTGTGTGTGTCTCTGTGTGCATGTGTAGGTGTGAGTGTGGGTGTGTATGGGATGCTTTGATTGTCAAAAAAAAAATCAAGTGAAAGAAGACAAAAAAATCCCAGAAGGAAGATCCTGCCTGGGTTTGTGCTGCTGAGGACAAAACCAATTTTAGATCCGGAAGTAGGAAGATTGGATTATATGCAAACGCAGACTGTCACAACACAAACTCACAATAAATAAATGCACATCGCAGCCAGTTTGGCTTCTTTACCAACAGCTATGCTTCGCTTATCCTAATCAAGTCGCTAATATAGAGAGGAACACCACTCTGTGTGTTCTGGAAATGTCTTGTCCCTCTCTCTCTCTCTCTCTCTCACTCACACACACGTACACACACACACACACACACACACACACACACACACACACACACACACACACACAGTCAAACTTTGCCTTATGAAGTGACGCAATACTTTTGTAACAGCCGTGATTGTGACATCAGATCTCCATGTGTTAATGTTTGTAAGGAGTCAAAAATCAAAACATCAGTGGCACATACAGGAAGTTGTACCTTGTGTATGGCAAATTTCTAGGTATTGATTGGTTCCCCCATTGCTGCCTAAAAAAATACAGTGTTTGTTTTGCTTTTCATAATTAATGTTGATTCTAAGTTGTGCATCATCATTCTCATCATCAGGGTTCTTAAGTAGAGTGTTTCCCTGAAAAAGTATAATAAGTATAATAGCAGCTGTTCACACGGATGGAAAATGCACAAAAGTGTGTGGTTACCAACAATAAGGTTGTTTCGTATTTTCAAAAGTCCTGTGTGGACAAATGGAGACATAATCAAAGAGTTATGTGTCAAAATAACTCTTGATTTTTATTTTATTGAAGTCTTAAGGAGATTAATCTCGCAACTGGACCAGTTAGTGAGTGAAGATTGTGCTGGTTTGGCCAAAGAAGTGTATGAAATTGCAAAGTGCTGTGCGCAGCCACATGTTGGCTTAATGGCGGGGCTACATTTTAGGTGGTTTTTGCTTCTTCCTTAGACACCTCACTATGGTAAGACTCTGCTGTAAGAGTTTTATGGTGCACAATCTTTGAAATGTTGGGGAAAAAAGGAGCTGACTCCCGACCTAAAAGCTGCTGGTTTGTACCTGCAGAACCAGCCATCATCATCAGCTATGATCCTCCACATGCAAGTCAGAGATAAGTTTTAAAGGTGCACCCCATGGCAGATAGGAGTTATAGAGTGGGGCCTCCAGGAAGCGATCTAAAAATGCAGATGATCATGAAGGGAAATTTGCAAAAATTAAAATCAGCTATAGAAGAAAAAGTTCCAAGAACATTTTTTTAAATCTCTCATGTCTCAGTAAATTTCCTGGTCTGAATTTTATAAAAGTTCCTGACATAATGACACTTTTGCATCACCTGCAACACAAAGTTGAATGAATGCACCCACAAAAATTAATAGGTAAGCACAAGAATGTAAGAAAAAATATTTTGGAGGTTGTGGCTTAATGAATTATAGCTGCACCAAAAGAGTCATAAATGCGTAACTTCCTGTAGAGTCAAAAGTATGCCAGAAGTATATCGTGGCCTTTTTTGCAACAGTCTTGCGTTATCCAAACAAACATTTTTGTTCACCATGCCAGCAGTGGTTTATATTCTATTAATGAAGTAGGCTTATTCTCCATCCACTGTAACTGTGACTGCTCCAGATTCTGTGCTGGTTTCTACAAGCGGGTGTGTGTGTGGTCAGAGACCTGAAATAAAAATATGCTGTACCCAGTTCTCCACATCGCTGCCCTCAGTTACTGCATGCAAGCTAAAAACTTCCTGTCAAGGCTGCAGACACAAACTGGATTTTGGGGTATTTTTTCATGCAACAAAGTCACACTAGCATTTAAAATAGTTACATTTCATAGTCAAAGACATTTCCATTGCATGTCATGTTTTTCTAAGATACTTGTCAATTTTAAAATCCCACTTTGGTGATAAAACAGTGTTTAAAAGTTAAATTCTTTATTTTTCATCACCAGTGACGGAGATATAAATAGATAGAAAATGCCAACATGTAGAGGGATAAATCAAATCGAGTACTTTATGTTGGAGTGCAGTGTACTTTCATCTCTGTGAGAGTGTACTGACCCACGAGGAGAGCTGGTGAGTGTGTGTTTGTTCATAAGAGTGCCGAGGACAGTTGGTGTTTTTGTATTTCCTTCCTGGATCCGTGCATCTGTTGCATTTGCAGTCTGCTTAACGCTCTTTTAATTGGCTTGTCCTACTCCTACACACTCACATTTATACCAGACAGCACGTGTGATTTCTGTTGAGTAGCTTAAAGGGTAGACCTTGTTCCTAAACTAGATGCGCACACTCACACACAGCTGCTGCTCTTCTCATTTAGACAGCAGCACGCCTTGTTTCCTGTGTCAGGTTCCCTTTGGCTGCTGAATCTGTCAGAGAGCTGTCCCTCTGGTAATCCATACATCCTCATCCGTGTGCTTGCGCCACTGATTGGTGGCTGGTTCACAGTCATTTTACACCCATAAAGAGTGATGTGCAAACTTCCTGCGCTTATTTTACGAGCTTTAGATTTAGTTTTTATCGTCTGCCGCTTCTTGAACTCACCGCATCATATTTCTCAGAGCAGATGTAGCTGCTGTAGAACTTTCTTTTATTACATGCCGCTTGCTAAACTATTGCTGCACTTTTACACCCTGAAAAGAAAGTTTTGCTGCTTTTACATCCTGCCAGGAGGTACAAGGAGCAAATGGGCGGTTACTTTTCTGTGAGACTGCACTTAGTCTGTTTAGGCCAATACACAACATGGAAAATTGCTCGTTGATGTGAGCGTGGGCAGGAGACTGCAACGGCTGGTTGGAGAGAGAGAGGATACAAGCATCCTCAGGTCATATTTCATAGTGCAGTGACACTATTACATCATTAATTTTGGGCAGAGACTACATAGTTGTACTGGGAGAACATATGAATAAATAATGCCACTGATTCATGTTTCATTCTTTAAAAGGCAGATTCATTTACACCAAGTTGTAATCGGGAGGTTTATTCTTATAAATTCGTGGTGGCTTGATATTGTATTGTTAAGTCTATTTCAATATACACAGCTTTTCTATTTACTTATTGAAAGTGTCTGGATGTTTTTTTTTTTGGGGGGGGGGGGGGGGGGGGGTGGCCATGACGTTGGGACAAGGATTGAGGGTCTGTATTGTGCATTTGTGTTTTTGTACAGTCTATGGGAACAATAAAGTTATGAGCTGCAGTTTGCATGTTTTTAATGAATAAATTGACCCAAGATTCACACCAACGCTTCTTTCTTTCATCTCTAGCTGCCTGCAAAAATGAAGCCATTCCTCTGTCATTTCATCCCAACTCGACTGCTGTGATCGTCTTTATTCAGGTGTCAGTCTGTGATTGGTTAGCCGACTGCAGCTGGTCCAAAACGCTGCAGCTGGCACACACAAGCAAGACCACATATCTCCAATACTAGCATCATTACACTGGCTGCCAGTCAGTTTTCAAAATGATTTTAATATTTTAATATTTGTTTTTAAGGAGCTGCATGGGTTAGCGCCCTCGTACCATCTGATCTTTTCGATTTGTACACTCCTTCAAGATCACTGAGGTCTGCGGACCAAATGCTCCTTGCTGTCCCGAGGTCCCGATTAAAGCACAGAGGAGATCGAGGCTTTGCTGTGGCTGCTCCTAAACTGTGGAACAAATTGCCCCCTCACATCAGGAGCTCCCCAACATTAGACACTTTCAAAAACCGTTTGAAAACCAACTTTTATTCTCTGCCTTTTAAATCAGAATGGGTTGTGACTACTTTTTTTTTTTTCATTTAATGTTAGGGCTGTTCATATAAAGATGTATATCGGATGACGATATAAAAACATCTATCGTTTCATTTCACGCTATCATTTGTTTCGTGGTGTTGCAAAATAAACTGCAATATTCTTTTTTATCATTTTGATGGTCACTGTAGTGGCTATATTAATTTCTTAAAGTTCTCTCTTTCTCTTATATTTAATATAACCACATTACAGACGGACAAGCGCCTGCTTTTATGCGTTGTCGTTAGCAACAACAACGGTAAAACCATGGCGTGTCCGCTTGTTTATTTTCCACATAAACCTTTCACAATAAAGCTCAAGATCCTGTTGAGACTTTTCTGAATCACAAATAAACTGAATCCCGTGAAAGAGTATGCAGAGTATTTACGGATGAGAAGCAAAAAAGAGGCGTCAGGTGCTAAAAAATAAACCTTAGACTCAAACGTTAGAACAGGCTTTTCCCCGCAGCACGCTGTGTAATAAATACAAAGAAAACGGCGGCCGTTACAACCTATGTCTAAAAATGTATCGTTTAATGCATCTGTTAAAACGCTCGACTCCAGGTACACGACGCCCAGCTGGAAACACTTCGCGCAAGTCGAGCTGCCCGAGATTCACAGAATTTACAGAAAGTGTTAAATTTTTGTGTTTTATATCGTTATCGGACGATAGATGTCTTATATCGGGATATGAGATTTTGGTCATATCGCACAGCCCTATTTTATGTTTCTTTTCTTATATTTTGTCATCTGGTCCTATGTTTTGTACAGCACTTTGGTCAACAGCTGTTGTTTTGAATGTGCTTATAATAAATTTGACTCTGACTAACACTTAGGTAGCATTTGCCCTCTTCATCTCATCCCATAACTGTGAACGTGATGCTGGAAGGATACCTCACAGATTTTTGCATCGCATACTGGTTTCAGATTTTTCAGCCGCACATTCATGACTTGTGGCAAGCATTTTGAGTACAGTGAAATCATTGTTCATGTTCATGCCATTACGCCACTGATACAATAACCACTGATACAAGACAGGATTCATCCGTGCTTTCATGTTGTTTTCGCCAATTTCTGACCTGCCCATCTGACTGTAGCAGCAGAAATTGAGAGTCATCAGACAAGGCAATGTTTTTCCAATCTTCTACTGACCAATTTCAGTGAGCCCATTCGATTTGTAGCCTCACTTTCCTGTTATTAGTTGAAAGGAATCATAACTGCTGTGATCTTCTGGTGCTGTAGCCCATCTGTTTCAAGATTCAACATGTTGTGCATTACAGATCCTAATGAGAAATTAGAGTTACTGTTAGCTGGAAGCATCAGCTGCCCAATCTCCTTCGATTTCAACAAGAAATTTTCACCCAGAAAACTGCTGCTCGCTGGATATTTTCTATTTTTCAAACCATTTCAAACCAGTTTTAGAAATACTCAGAACAACCATGCATGTTCAGAGTTAGTTTACATGTCTAAAGTTTCTGCCATGTGATTGCTCATTCACACAGATATCAGATTGGCCAGTTGAACAGGTGTTATAAACAACAAACCTGATTACACCATCGTTAAGTTACAAATCTTTATGATAATGGACACAAAAACCTCCTTAGTTACTAACAACAACACATTCTCATCACTTCAAATCCTGCTGTTACCTGCAGATACCGGGATACCGAACTACTCCCCAGGTATCCTTTGATGTCTGAGCCATGACGCATCAGACACAATGATATTGTACTACTCAACTTAGAGGTCCTCTTTTGAAGAGTCTGGATCAGGAGGCTGGATGGTGGCTTTGATAGCTTCGTGTTTTGCACTTTAATTCGCCGGTCTTCAGGCATCCGTTTGTTTTTATTTGCTTTCTTACTTCAGCTTTCACTTGCTAGACTAAATTAGACTAGACTAAATCATCTGGTTTGGAAAAAGATTGTGTTTTTGGTTAAAGTACACTGAGAAATGGCCTTACCTGTTGTGTTTAAATGAACTTTATTGCCCAAATGTGGGAGATCAGGGACTGGATGGAAAACAAAACCTTGTGGATATTAAGATGCCACCAGCAGTATTTGGTGCCCTTGCAACGAGAATGGGTTTTTATTACTGAATAGTAGTAGTGGGAATGGGGAATTGTTAATGAGTGATTCATTAGTCATCACTTGCCTAGTAACTGCTGATTTGGGACTTTTGCTTTCTTTTAAGAGGAAGTTGAGAGGACACATTAACAGCAGGTGATGTGGACGTAATCCTGATGTAATGTCAACGTTAAATATGAACAACATAAAGAAAGTGGAATGAGGATGATTATGGATCATTTTGAATTACTAATGATTCAGTAAAATAGTATTACACAGTAATCGCTAAAAAGGTACTGCTGAGTAACTCAACTATCAGTTTATTCATAATTTATATTTTTGAATAATTAAGGAAATGCTTGTGTCCCTTTTTGCAAAGTCTTACTTTGACATCTTTATGTACAAGGAGCGAATCAGTCGAGCGCCCTGGTCTTGTGCATGGAGGCAAGGATGCCGTATTTAAGGGAGGCAATGGGCCAGTTCAAAGATTGCTGTATTCCCATTTCAGCTGTTACAGTTTACTCTTAAACATTAGATAAAGTGAAGCAGAAAACATTTAAAATTTGGTGTTAAATATATATAGAGGAAAGCTGACGTGCTACTGCAGTTTTAAGTCAGCGATGCCAGCTGGCGATGTTGTTTCTGTATCATTAAGCACGAGACGTGGCCTTTAAATCACAGCGCACCACTTATAAGGACATTTCGGGTGTCATGTCAACACATTTTAAGCTTTCGTGCGTCATTTCACAGCGTTTTGTTCCCACTCTGGAGAGATAACTTTAAATTACCAACCCTGACAAACGGCAACATCTCGGGGCCCGAGGCTTAAGCAAGTACAGCGCTCGTTCCTCAATCACGGGGTCAGCAGTTCAAGTCCTGGCCCCCAGCCTTTCCAGATAGCAATTTAACATTTGTTACGTGCCACCCACCCAAACCTCCTGACCCCTGTTCATGAAGCATTTTAAAAATGTAGTTCAGTCTAAGGAAATGCGAACATGAGCCGATTGTGACTTTCGTGCTGAAGCGAGACGTGAAATCCGATACAGCAAACGCTCTCTTAATTAATTCATTAATACAGAATAATTTGTGTTTGTTTGTTTTGTCTAATGAGATGTGTTTTGGATGTTGTGTCATATTTGTAGTGGGTCATTTTCACACCAGTTCAGGCACCATTCCAGTCACACTCCCTGAGGTTTTTATTTATTTTTAGTTGCTTTTAGTCTTATACTCGCCTTCTTTTTCCTGCGTTCCTCTCTCTCTGTCATCACTTTCAGTGTTTGTCTTCATGTGTCTTGGTTATTTGGTTGTTCCCTGTTTCACTGTGAAGATTAGTTTTCTAATTTTTCCCTATTTGTTTCGGTTTGACTTCCCATTTTTGTTTCCCCTCCTTGCCCCCACCCTCGTCTTATTCCTACCTGTGTCTTGTTTTGTTCTTATCCCTCTGTGTACATGCATGCAGCCCTGTCTTCCTTTGTCTTTGTTAGATCATGTTGTTTTATCACAATTGCCCATTTTTAGTTCATCTTTAATTTCTTCATCTGCACTTTGATCTATTTTTTGATCTATTCCGACAGTCTGTTGGTCACTAACATTATGCAACAACCATCCAGTATGTATGGAGTTTGAATACAGTGCAAACTAGAGATTTAGATCATTTGGTTTAAAACCACCAAATACAGCAATGCCATTAGCCTCGGTGAAGGAGCCAAGTACCTTGGAGCCAAGTGGATAGTGCTAAAATAAGAAAATTGTGCATTTTGCATGATTTGTATGTGGTTTTAAGTAGATTTAAAGGTTATGAAGACAAACATAGGCCTTCCTAAAAGTTAAAAAAGAAAGAAAGATGGATAGGAATGGGATGCATTTCAATTGGTTGGGAATGTGCAACATGACACTGGTTAGTATAAATATGTAAGTTTGAGTGGTAGCCAGTAATGGTGCCAACAGGACATCCTCTGACCTTTCCCCTTTTCTTCTCTCTGATGGGTCTGGAATTACCGGAGCAGCTTCATGAAACATTATCCAGCTGGTATTCCTCCAAGCGGGATTGCAGTTGTGTTGCAGCGCAGGTCTCCAGCTCTGCTCACAGCTGCCCCAAATTAAAATTTGGTTACAGATTCATAAGCTCCCCAAATCAAATCAGAGTGTCAAAATGGGTCAGAAATCACTCGTCATTAATTTTTAACTTCTTCTTTCCTCTGAGGTGGAAAACAGTGATTTAAAAAGTTGCTCAGCCTCAAATTTCTGGTTATGCTGTAGCTGGGAGACGGAGGGCTGCCGCCTACGTTACCTAACATGACTTTCACCGTGCCCAAGTGGTGTGTTATTAAAATTCTCGCTCGTGTACATGAGCGAGAGGGTTTGAGGATAACGCTTTGCAGTCCGAGCCACTTTCAGAGCTCCTCTGTCCATATGTTCAAGATTTTAAAACAATAGAGGCACTTCTCTGAGCTATCTAAATATATGAATTATTTACATTGTGTTTGTTTGTCTAAAAGCTGCTGTTCTTTTGTAGGAGCGATTCGCTGTAGCCTGCCAAGATGTTTGGTGTTGGAGGTGAAAATTGGAAGCTGGAGGGATGATGATGTGTCTGCAGTGTGATCACTGTGAGCTGACAGGAGCAACAAAACAGGAACAAATTAGACAGATTTGTCAAACAGATTTCAAATTATGCAATGTGGCATCAACCTGAAATCCTTTTGAATGAATGCAAATGAGTTTTGTAAGATGTGAGGAACCTCTACACTGGATAATGAATGAGTCAGCTCCTCCAAAAGCTCAACAATGAAAGGGAACAAACTTCTCAGATTGAACGCAGGAAGCATGCATTATGTATCACAGCGGGCCTGTGAGATGAAATATAGTATGTGATTTAGTTTCTCAGCTTTCTGTTCACCTGCATCTCAGCCATTGCCTCCCCCCCCACTTTGCACGTCTCCTTTGGACCATTCTCGATCTAAATCCCCACTGTGTTTTCTTTGGCTCACAAAAAATTTGTCTCTTTTGTTCTAGCCTTTCCAAAGTATAAATCCCTGAATCAAACTAAATCTGTAGTGCAGCACAAATGGAGTCCGAGCAGCGTCAAAACTTGTGGCTGGACTTGTGGCATAGATTTTTCATTAGAACTAATGGGTGCTGAGACAGAAGCGGTGAATTATTGAGCGAAATGCTTTTGTTTGCTCGCTCGTCGTTACAGAGCTCTGCACCTGGCTTGTTATAAACCTTCCCCTATCAGGACTTTTCCTGTGACTTCATTTATGAATTATGCAGATTTGATCAGTTTGTGCTTGTTTTCTCCTCATGGCACCTTAAGTAAAATAAACATATTAAAAATTACTAAGCAGCGAGCTTTCAGTGTGGATTTCTATCCTTGAGCCTCTTAAAGAGTTCACTGCTGAGTTGTTTTAGTTTGGCTTTATTTGCAGCACACTATCATATAAAAGCTGTTTTTCCTTTTGAGTCAAGTCACTCTTTTCAAGCTGACATGTTTATTTTTTGTGTAATAATTGCAAAAATACAGCAGTGACAAATTCCTAAAACAATTATGAATCTGCTCTGTGTCGCAAACCAAGCTTTTGCTTTTCTGTTCACGCCTGTGTGGCTTCACTGCTAATCTCTTTCTTGTTGCTGGACTCTGGCTCTTTTGGGCCATCTGTTTGATGATCCAGAACCCATTACGTGCTTGATGCTGATATTTGGCTGCAGGAGCGATAGCAGCTATGGTAGGGTGAGGGCAGACAGCTGGATTTATGGGTGCTGGGAGGCCAACGATCAGCCAGTCATTTGTCATGTCTTACCAGCAGGTCCTCTAATTGGACCGGAGGCATGGGGGAAAGTTGAATCAATGAGCTAAGCCACAACTTTTAAACTCTTCCTTTCTCTCAGATGGATTTGTGTGGCTATTAGCCTAACAATGCTAACCCTGTGGCAGAGGACACCGTCTCCTGCTTTGCATGCAGATTCATTAGTTGCTAGATAGCTCGTACTGGGGGTCAGTAATGAAAAAGATGTGAGACAGGCTGGGAAATTCATGATTAAACCATTGAGCAGAAAGAGTCGTCCCCTTTGTGAGTGCTTTGAATATTTGCCAACGCTTCGATTAAATCAGGCTTTTTGGCCCAGACTGCGACAGTTTTAGGTGTCCTTCAGCTGGGCAGCTCTATAACTTTGCTCGTTTTCACAGCTTGCCTTGTAAGAAATTAGCATATAATCAGCTGGCCGACACTGAGGGAAGTTGTGGGATGAAGCAGTTAAACGGCAGCAAATGAATGAATTTGAATTCATTTCAGCCGTGTTTTATTTGACAAAACATGAGCGACAAAGCTGCTGCCCTCTAAAAAGAGAAATGCTAACGCTCCTTCTGCATCAGCTGAACAATGAGGAAGCAGCCCGAGAGCAGGAAACGATGCTGAGGAAGTAAGGCCTGGTTTGTCCACTGCATCTGTATTTTCTTTTTTCTTTCTTTTTTATTTTTAAGCGAAACCCATACATTGAAACAGCACTTCTCCCAATATTGCAGTATCTTGATATCTGCAATTTTGCAATGCATTGTGAGTTGATACTTCATGGTATCTCTGCAACTGAAGAAGAAAATGTGCAGAAAAACAAAACATTAATAATGTAGGTTTTCACTTCATTGTGGTGTCAGTCTGTGTTTTATCATCATATTAACTCTCCCATTTGCCCCGTACGTCAGGGTTCCTCAATTTCTTCTTCATTATAAGTTTGTTAAATTCTGTTCACTTTACTGTAATTCAAGTAAAGAATAAATATGCAGAATCTGCAGGTAAAGGACATGACTTTCAGTACCAGAAGCTTTCTGCTTTCCCTTTGCAGCCTGAGCTTTATGGACCAGTCAGATTTGTACATGTTTGGATTTTTATGCAAGTAAATAATCTGTGTAGAGAGCAAAAGAGGGATTACGTTTTCCAGAATGCAGTTTTTTTTAACATATATATCTTTAAAAAATGTACCTTTGTTTATAAACAATGACTGATGCATAAAACAGGATGTCTTGACATGGATATCAGCGGCAGCACAGGATGCTCTGATATGAAGTGGAAATTGACCTTTAAGCCTCATATTGTTGACTCAATGTGATTTTTTGAGTGTAAATCAAAAAGGGCATCGAAAAATAATTCATTTGTCTGACGCCAAAATCACGCAGATAGATCGTTGTAGCTGTTTTCGGGTTTAGTTTCAAAACGTTTAACTTTCAATACGTTTACCATCCACACCGTTGTTACAGGGACGCCTAAAGCTGAGACTCTTGGAGGCACTGCTGTTTCAAGGGGAGAAACTATGACTTCTGTCTCTTGATGCAAAGATGGTTTTATGATGCACAGACCATTGTTTGCTTCAGTCTGATCAGTTCCAAAGAGTAAGCCAGAAAGTGCATGAAAGACAAAATATGATCATCTCATACTCCTATGTCTCTTCCAGTTCCATCTCATCAATGGTCTGTGCCAGGTAATCTCTGGTCTTGCTTTCTCCCTTGGCGGTTGTTCTTCATCAGTATTTTCTATAGGCCGATTTACACTCGCTGCACATGTCAAATTAAATGAAAACATATTAGATGTTATAACAACTCCAACTGAAGGCTCACCAAAGCCACCCTTGACCTGAGAACCCATCCATACCACTTCACATCAGTTTGGCTTTGAAATTAAAGCCGTAATTTAATTTTTGACTTGGAAAAACAAAAATATAAACCAAAACTCAATCTGTTAATTAAAGAAAAAAGATTGTCAGTAATTAGTTGTGTTTCCAAGAACAGCAATGAACTTTCATTTATTGTGATTACTGCTCTGTTAATGTGGAATAGTGGGTCAGAAAAAGAAATGCTAGTTTTAGCAATTACAGTAGGTGAGGTAATATTTAACAGTGCTGTCAAAGTAAATGTGCAAACTAATACTTTTTCCCCCAGCAGTGTCAAATTACCCAATACTTCAGATTCCCTGTTGCATTATTGAATCCTGGCCCAGATATCCATAGTTGTGAATACAACTTATTGCTTCGGTGTGATCCCGTTGATCAGCTGCAAATACAAAGTTGTGTTGACAGAAGCGGGTTCCCTTGAGGAGCAGCTCGAGTGTTTTTGCAGTCGTCTGAAGCGTCTCAGTCAGGGCTGTTTGGCTGCTGTAAGCCATCATGTCCCACGATTGAATTTGCCTCAGTAATAGCTTTAGTTTCTATCAGCTCCTGCCCCAATTTTAGCCCAATTACATTTTGCTTGCTGGGCAGCCTGCCTTTCTTCACACTTCTCTGTTTTCAATAGGAAAGTCCAACTAGTTCAACTGACAGCTCAACAAAACTGGGGCCTGTTAATGTTTGACTCTACCTTTTGTTCTTGATTGGATTTTAATCGAAACTGCCACTTAATCCCATGTAGGGCCAACCAAGTCCTCCCCTCGCTCTGTTTTCATCCAGGGAGAATTGACTCGGAGATGCTGGTTGTTTTTCAGCTTTATCCTGTTTGAGATTCAGCGAGGAAGACACACTTCTCACTGGGAGCTTCCCACTGTGACCACAGCCTTCTGATGCTGGCTGCTGAACAAACTAATGGAGGTTAAAGCTGCACTTCTCTCATCACTTAGCTTTCCACTTAACTGATAAGAACACAGCGTCCCCTGTGCTCTCTCTGCTTGTAAGTGTGAGACGTATGCATGCAGTCCGATAAGAGAAATGGTCATAAACATATGAACAAATCCCCGCAAACAGTCACTGGTTTTGCAGTAAAGCTGGAAAGATTAATCAAAGAAACAAATAATAAGCTGAATATGTTCTAGTCAAAATAATTTATCATATACTTTTTGTAGTGTTGTTCTTCCCATCGTGGCAGAAAAATCCATCTTTATTTATAATTTATTCATTTGACATTAACTATAGATAGCCTATACTTCATTCAAGTGGCTCTTTTTGGGATGTAATGAAACCTGGCAACCTTCCACTTCGACTTCCACACTGCAAACTGCTTTGTCGTGCAGAAAGCCTTGACCAGAATGTACTGTGTGCGAAAGTTATGGATCTATTTTCTTCTTTATGAAACTGGAGACATTCAGCCATGTTGGCTGAGCTGGCTCTGGCCTAAATCGAATCTGAGGCAGAGCTCTTTCTCCAGGGGGCGAATGAAATAAGCCTTCAACTCCTTAGATGTTTAATCAACGAATCCCAGGTATGGGTCCCTATAGGGGACAGTCTCACTGGGAGGGGGTGGGGAAGGAATTGCTACTACCGCCCACACTGCTGTCTGTATAGCTTCCATTGCTTGGACGTGTCAAAGCAGGAGGGAGTCGGTGTTTCTTGAGAAATCCTTGCCCTCCTGCCCTATCCTCTCTAAGAGGTCAGTGTTTACAGTGAACTCTGGGTCAATCCCATTTGGCTTGTCGTACACTCAGTACACTCACGACGTAGATCTGCAACAGAGTGTAACCTCCTGGACCTGGCCGAGACCTCGGCTGAAATGGACTCGGCCCCTGAGCCGTGGCACCCCGGTGCCAATGCAGTCAGACACCCATGCTATTAGCTGCCGTGCTAATTTTACACCGCTCTATTAAGAATGAGTCACTGCCACGAATGGCAGCCACAGAGCCATAATGGGAAAGTTATTTCTGAGGGCATACCTGCATGCACACAGGCTTATTATTAACCCCAGTGACCCCTTTACCTAAATTATATCTAAGCTATCCAACTCTTTCACACGATGCCCTTTTCTTGCACATACAGGTTATTAATATAATGTGACATGCCCATCCTTCAAAATACACCCACTGTGTTTAGATTTACATCTAAAAGGTTTTAGTAAAAAGGTGCTGCATGTTTGTTTTATTTTAAAAATCTTTTGAATAACAGTGAAACAACTTTGCTGTGAATATGATAATGCTGAGAGTGATGTTCACTTTGAACTGATTCCTTCAGTGAAAAAAAAAGATATTTTACAGAAAATAATCTCTGTGAGAAATAAAAGTTGATGATATTTACTATATACTATGTTTTGTATAATCTGTACAAATCCATCTGATCAACATTTCAAAAGCCCCTAAAGGTTTCTGTTTACTATAATACCATTTTCTATGACAAGTGTAAATGTCAGCATTAAAATGCTAATATTAGGCTTCTATGGTGTCTAGTCTGTGACTCCTTTGGTCTCATTTAGCCACTTTTTAGTGTATAACAAGTGGCTAAATGTGAGCACATGTAGAAATACGGCACATGCAAACACAATAAAGGTAGGGTGTTTAACAAGCTTTGAGATAACTGGCACCACAGAAAACGGACTCTTTGTATTCATTAGTATTCCAGTACTTTTGATAACAATCACTTTTCTAAATGAAAGAATTGTTGAGGAGCCCGCGGTTCTGCTGTTCCGGTCCAGTCAGAATAATTTCCCATTTTTATGTTTGCTTTGAACCTCTTTTAGCCTGTAGGCCAATCTGTCGGAAGGCCATGTGACACAGAATAGATCACCGTTTTAGAGAGATTGGTTGGTATGGTGGATCTTTTCTGAATTACGGTCAGGATGTCACACTTTCACAGTGACCATACTTTTAAACCTCACATTCAGAAAAGGCCAGGAGGGAAGTATCTTTGGTCTTTTTATAACAAAGAGATTAAGAGGGAGCAGTATATTCGCTGTGACAAACTGCTCTGTGGAGTCAGAACAGATGACCTCGGAGACGGTTCAGGACAGTAGAGTACAACTGTGTGCCTTTTACAGGTAGTCTGGTTTTGTGTTGTAGCTACATTGCTTTTTCTTGTAGTTGAAAATATGTGTGCAATACACTCGAATGTGGGTTCATACAGTATATAAAATTCATTTTGGTCAGTGCTTCTGTTGTCAAAGATTTGCAGCAATTTATATTTGGCAGAAGCTTCTGCTCTTACACGTACATATTCAGAAGGTTGAAAGCTGGGAGAGCAGCAGCAGTAGGAGGGAGGTGGAGGTGGGTTGCAAAGCAGCTTACAGATGTGCACTTTAAGTAGGCAGGCTAAAGCAGCTTAAATAGCAGATCCTCTAGTTTTGCTAATAGAATGTGTAGAAGGATATCAGCTGATGCATCAGCTGATTGCTGGCTTTGAGATCAGCTGATCGATGGGGATTGTGGATGAACTTGACCTCAAAGCGTGCCTGAAGTAAGGCTAAAGTTGTGTTGGTCTTCTGATGTAGTTTGAGAAAAATGAAGCTGCTACTTTATGTAGCTTCCTACATCAGCATGTTTGTTTGAACATCACGTGTGCGTTTCTGTCACAGTAAAGGAATGCCTACTTGGGAAAACTGCCGCATTCGATTGATACCCACCTTCCCTTCCCTCGTGAAGGTCGCTCCTCCCTCTCCACTTGGAGCTGGAACATTGATACTCTTTGCAGAGATTTGTCATGACTCATTTGCCGTCACAAAGCTCGTTATACATCTGGCCACAGCTGTGCAGAGTTGCACATCCACAAACTCACAATTAAGCACATGTACGCCGATGCATAAATAGTTCAGTCTGCACTACAGGGAGCGCGTTAACTTACATGCTCTCTCCAGGTATGTCTTTCACCTCCACTGGCTGTGTCCCTAATTAAATTTTTACTGTCTCATCTCTGCCTGTGTGTCTTTCAACATGACCTATAACTACTCCCACATTTGACTGCATGCTTAATGCATGACTTTCTTTCGTGTTTTACTTTTTAAAGTACTTTTTTCCAAGTAGGTGTTCTGAAAAGGGTTTAATGAGGTCATAGAACAAAAGACAACCATAGACTTCTCTGCAGCCAGTCTTTTTGCATCCAGAGAAGTTGGCCCTCTGTAGGCCATTAGAAAAACAACACACTTTTCAGACCTGGAAGCTACAGCTAAGTGTAAAACGTGCTGTGTTACCTGGCTTAGTGGATTTTTACCTTGATATTTGTTTAAATTAGCCACGTATGGTTCCATAAATACTCCTGGACATTATTCGGGGCTGTATTTAACATGTTATTTTCACCTCACAATCTGTAAGACCTCCCTGTTTTATGGAGCAGATCACTGACCTTGGATGCGTGTGCAAAATAAAGCAATAAAACTGTGTGCAGCCATCTTATTTAGTCTTCTGCGTTTAATAGTGTTCTGTCAACTGATGATGAGATGAGATAGCAGTTTGTTGTAATATCTTCTTGAATATCTTGATCCAATTTCCTCTTTTTTATACGCGGTTGCAGTATGGGTAATGTTTATGGAAGTGTTGTTGCTTTTACACATCCACACTTGTTATCATACTTGTCAAAGTTCAATAAATAGATTTGTTGAAGTGAAACGGTGAAGATGAGTTCGCTTTTCTGATGCCAGCACTGTTGTCTTATTTTTGGATGGATGAATAGCAAGTTTAGTTTAAGATTGCGCCTCATTTAAAAATAAATGTCTCATATGTAAGAAGGGTGCATGATCCGATTTGGTCTTTTGTATGTCTAAAGCTTTAAGCACAGCACTTTGATGTCATTTGTAAACAAAATCTAGACATGATGTGAGTGATTTCCTGTTGGTTATGAAGTGGTGCTGAGGTTTGCACCCAGATTCAAGCCTGCAGTAACCTTTGCAGTTCTTTCTTTTTGCCTCGCCTTGTTTACTACAGATGATCCTAAAAATAAGACCATTATACAAATGCAAGCACAGCTTAAATTACCATTTTAAATGAAGCACAGCCATTGGGATGGACAGTCACCCCACCTCTCCACGAAGGCTCTACTTCATAGCCACATCTGCCCATGGACACTCCCGTCATGAGTGGGTTATTAATCATTTGGCTAAATCAGATTTATGTGCTGTAAGATGATATATGGGGGGCATATGCAGGCACTGGAATATTGATTTCATTTTGGCTTTAAGCTAAGACATCGTCAGCTAGGTGTTATGAGCTATTGACAAATAGCAGGCATCCAAAAGGGTGAAGCCAGCTGGTGGAGCTGATCTCTAACTTTTCTGCCTTTTTGCCCTATTTCATTGTCTAGTTGGCCATGGTGTTCGAGGCTTTTAATCAACACAGAAGTAGTTTCACACTACCTGCAGCAGAAATCCTTCAGTGTTTTACAACCTTAAGTGTAGAGGATGATAAGAGTTCAAAATGTGAAATGGTTTTCTTATGGTGGTGCTCGCATTTTGTAAACTGCAGCAGTAAAACCTTACTCCGTAATCATGGAGCTCATACAAACCGCTGCAGTGAGCTAGAGAGGTGCGATTCGCCCAAACATGCAGATTAAATTACATTTTCTTCGCCCTCATTTCATATTCGTGTTCTGTATTTGTGATGCTCAATTACCACATAGTTTTGTGCCAATTAGTCGAAAGTAAAGTCCCTTATGATAGTTTAATTATTATTATTATTATTATTATTATATTTTTTTCAATCCCAGACCTGGAAATTTCCAAGTGAGTGAGCCAAACAAACATTTTCTCTTAGATTATTATGTACAAAGAGGCCTGTGTGTTTGCAGTCTTCTGCCCCAGCTGTCAACGTCAAATGACTTGTTGGTGTGTTTAAATATGGTGACGATTAAAAGAGTAATGTTGTTTTTCTGCAGCGATAAACCAAGCGTGACCTCGGCCATTTTTAATGCCTGCTTTAATCTTTGTCTCGACAGAACAACACGTCATGGAGGCCGCAGTCCTGTCAGGAGTGTACCTGCTATGGTGATGTGGCCATCTGTGGGCCCACCCACTGTCCCAACCCCCACTGTGACCTGCAGAGGGTAAGATATTTTACATTTGACAAATATGCACTTTTTCTTTTTGTCCTCTGCAATTATTATGTCCAGGTGAGCAATCAATCAGTTTACCTAGTGATGTTATCTAATTTTGTTTGTTATATGGCAGCTTTTGCTTCTGGTTTTTGGGTTATGGCTCATTTATATTAGAACGAAAATAAGACAACTTCCCTGAAGCTATGAAAAATTGGGGCTTTCCGGGTGATTGCATTGAATTTTCCACAGTCAGAGACAATCGCAAGTGGTTGTAGCAAATAGCTGCTCGGTCAAAGGTTGAGCTTGCAACACCCACAACCTCTGGAGGATCACTCTTTATAACAAGGCGATTGTAGGAGCGCCTTTTGGGAGACTAACTGTGTTCAAACAACTGCAGTCTGACTCGGACTGTTAGCAGAAATAAGCAAACGTTATTAACATTATTATAATGGTTTGAAATCTTTAATTTGTGCAAGTAATCAATGCTAGCTCATTTATTCAGCTTAAAATCTATGCTAACTTTAAAATTGTGTAGTTGCTAGTTCACATAACTGAGGACTAAGAAGACATCAAACATTGACATTTCTTTAAAATCTCAGAGATACAAACAGGTGTTAGTGCCGTGGTGCAGTGAGACTTCAGTAAAGGATAAATGATGAGGACCCCACGGCAGTCACACTTGAGCATACACTGTATTCGCGCTGATTTTTTAAAAAACTTCTAACAAAGTAGTTTTGGTGCATAAACAGAAGTAAACAGAAATTCAATGACCTGAATACAACATGGGTTGTATTCAGTGGCTGCGAGGAAGCGGCAGAAACACTTAGCATGACAGTTAAAAACTTACGATGACACTGGTACTGGGAATTCGGCTGCTGTCTTATCATACATGAAGCGAGCAGTGTTCATACAACCGGTAATGTTACTTTGAGTTAGGGAGGTGAAGAAATGAGGTTCATCTCAGTCCATACGTCCATGTGCAAGCATGTTTCTCCCACACTCTACAGAGGGCAGTGGCACATACTTGTGACATCACTAAATATTAACTTAGGCTGTCTTAAAGAGACACCACACAATTGTTACTGTTACAATCTGTTAAAATGCGGCACAAATCACAGTCTTCGAGCCATTAAACTACGTTGGTTACCCTTTTGTATGTTTCCTTCCCCAAATTCTTTTAGGTACGAAGGCAGCATCGGTGTCGCGTTTTAGTCACCAGTATGAATGCTCCTATTGAAATTCATATTAAGCCCTAACTTTGTCTTAAAGTTAGGATTGGTCATTGCCCATCCACATATTGACAAACGTTATTTCAGCTGTCATCTCTACAAGCTGCTGAATTTCATCTACATAGTTGCCGGGTCAATGCTGGTCTTTTCCTGTGTGCATGGCCTTTGAGATATAAAGCACCCTATGCTGGAATGCAATTCATCAAGCAGACACAAACTAGGCAGACGAGCAGTATAAAAAGATCAGGAGAAACATCCAGAAAGTTAAAGAGAGCTGTCTGTTGGTCTTAATGTGACGGGACTGAAAATAGACAGTAATATGAAAATAGTCAGACTGTGTTTTCCTCCTCGTTTATATAGCAATAGCAGTGCACAGTGCATGGCCACATTTATGTGTTGTAAAAAGGCTCTCAGTATTGCAGAGTCTTACACAACAAGTGAAGATTTTGCATTTCCAAATGATCACAAATGGAATTATTTCTTGATAGCGATTTAAATGCGTGGCCTTGGAAGTTCAGGAGGTTCACCTTTGCTTTGTGATATTTTTATTTCCTTTTATCTCCTTCTTTACAAGCGCAGATCCACTTTCAAGGACCTGTTAAATCACTTTCCTTTGTGCGTTGCCCTTACAACGAGAATTCATGAACTGGCAGACTATTGTGCAGCCGAGTCTGCCAATTGCACCATTTAATTTGGCACAATGACAAATGTTCAGTGAGCGTTCGTTCCAGCACCTTTTCTTTGGGCCCATTTCAATTCACATGAACACATTGTCAAAAATGTTTTCTCCCGTGCTTCTTCTCAGATGTGATCTAAACATCAAGCCTGCAGTGACGGCATCAAATTCAATCCCAACTCTGAGCTAAGGCAACAATCGATGTCTAATGAATTCCACTCTGCTGCCTGGCAATCCAATGTTAATTAAAAATTAGTCATCATGCTCAGCGAGCTGTGTGCTCCCTCCATTTAAAAACCTCTTGTAATGTGACTTCCTCTCACCTACACTGATTAAACAAAAAAAAGCTTCAGAGATTTTATCATCTGACACTCTCCGATTATGAGGCTTTCTTTTGAAATCCAAAGCCATTATCTGCAAGCTTAAACCCCCCCCACTTTGACCTTCCTAAAACGCATAACTAAATGCCCGCAACGTTCGACACTGTGGGTTAATCAGCTTTCCTCGATCTGCAAAGGAGTCCTCTCACTGTCTTTTAAAGCTGCATATTGTGTAGCACGAACTGACGGCGGATGATGACACTGTGGGTTTTATCCCTTTTAAGCCGCTGTTATCAAATCGCGTGAGGCGTAACAAAGGTGACAAAATTATTTTTCAGGTAAAATAACAAGAGTTTGCTGATGCTACTACAGGACCTTTTGTTGAATAAGTTTTGATTTGAAACCTTTTTTAAAATGTTAATGACTAATAGAAAGTGTGGGGCATGAACGTTTTCTAGCTTCCAAAGGAGGTCAGAAAACGTTTGAGAGCCTGTCTGTGAAATTGCAAAGAGGAAAAAAAACCACAATATGTTCTACTCAGTCTATAATCTAGAAATTATTCATGTTTTCATTATAAATCTTCCTAAAACTATTAACAGTTTTTACCATTGGGAACAGTTATAGTTTTTTAAAAAACATTTTGTTCACCTTTTATGACTCAGATAACAGTGAGAGGAAATGTTTTCCATTTATTAATGCAATCATTCTGACCCTTTTATAACAAAATGCTAGAATTGAAAGCAGACATCAGCTGTATCAGGTTCTTGATCTTAGTAGTGCTAAGATTGAGATATTTCTTAGTTGTATCTCACTGGCACAGCGGGTAACGAAGGGGCACCGCAGCATGTGGAAATATGAGCGTCTGACTGCATGGAGCCAAACGTGACTGGGAACATGTGAAGCTTTTGTGCAGTTTAAACAGTTGAAAAGTAGTTTAAAGAGGAATGGCGCAATGAACAAAACCTGAACATAATTCATTTTACAAAAACGAGGACAATAAAGAACCTCCGAACAGAAACTCCAAGGGTGCCTGACTCAGAGACCATGACATCAGTCGTTTAGACAGATGTAATTTGCACAATTGAAAGATAACCAAGAAAACATCATGGCATTTTTTTTGTTTTATGGTATTTTGCTTTATTGTATAGTATGAAGGCATTTTTAAATATGTAAGTTTGTTAACAGATACAGGAGCTTATAAAGACGATTAATAGGACGGCCACAGCATTCAGGGAACATAAGAGAAATGAGTTTCATACATTCTGAATGTGTCTCTTAAAACGCCTCGAGATCACTGGATAGCAGACAGTTTATTATCACAGCATCTCAGTGCTGTTTCCAGCACTGAAGAGCCAGCTCGCTACAGCGACCGATTGTGAGGTTAACGTGCACGTGTGTATTTCATTTGTATTTATGTTTATTTTGCTTATAAGAGGATGACAAAAGCCTGTGTTGCCCAAACCTGCAACACTAATTAATGCGCTCGCCTCTCATCTTGAGCACTGCTAGCAAAGAATGACACGCCTGTCTTTTGCTCCCATGGCCACATGATCTTCCTGTAAGATACGGGACTCGGCTGCACTCTCGACTTTTTGAAGCTGGTTGGTAACATCACTGCTGAATTAATCACATTGAGAGGAGCTCACAGTTCAGCTGCAGTTTGTCGACTCAGAGCAAAGATGTGTGAAGAGCTCAAGACTGAAGTGCTGCCTTTGTTACCGCCGGCCTTCAATGTGCCCACGGTTCATGAGACAGATGGTGCTGAAAGCCTGAGCTGCACAGTAGAGACTTTGAAACACAGTCAGGAAACTCAGTTAAATTAGTGGATTATACTCTAAATCCAAGCCAACGACTTCTTAGTTTCACTGAACTTTTTTCATGTAGTGCTGGGGACAAGTCAGCTGTTCTCCTGTGGTAGACAGGCGGGCTACAACAGCAGGAAGTGGCAGTGAATTCTGCATGTCCAAGGTAAAAAAAAAACGCTGTAGCTCCCACTTCAACTACTGCTGGTTAAAGTCTGACTTCATGTTTATAGAGTGCACAAGGTCTTAAAATACAGTGGCCTAAATGATGAAGGCTTTCCAAATGTTACTGAACCTCCTCTAAAACGCCTCAGCAGATGCACGCATTGGTCACAGCACACAATGTCCTCTTCAGTGAATTGGCAAATCTTTCAAATTGTTGAAAGTTGCATTTTCCCAGCAAATAGAGACTAATTTTGTGTAAACAATTAACTGGAAAAACTGCCATTAATGCAAAATAATCTTGATACTATTCCTAAAGAAATGACAGAGTGTGTGCAGAGCCATTTATTTTATAGTCATGCAGGGATTTGCTCTTCAGTGTTTTAGAGAAGCCTACGTGCTGTTATTGCTTCTTTATCTGCAAAAGCAGAACCTTAACTATTGAACAAAAGCATCACTCTGGTGACAAATGAACTCTTGTTCTGTTTGATCCTGAACCGTCTCTGTTTGTTTGCACCAATAAAACTCAAATTGGATCAAATTCAGTTATGGTGATTAAATTTCAAGCAGCGGACAGAAAAGCTCGGGGGACTGAAACCAAACAAAAAAAGATGAAAAGTTCAGGAGAGGAGACACCGAATCAAGAATCCAGATATATGAAAACATCCAGGAGCTTCATATCATAATGTTTATTTTATTTGCACAATTCAACCATTGTGACAGATGAAGTTTGAAGACGCTGTTAAAATTCACTTCAGGGGCTTGTTTCTACTTTTAAATTTTGTGTGCTGCTGGGTGATTAATGGCGAGCTTCAGCTAAGATATGAACTCTGTCTTTTTCTTTATTTGGGGAGAACTATTACCTGCTGCACAGCTCAATTTCCATCTATTTGTTTCACCCACTTGTTACTTCTACACTGATTTGTCATTCTTCCGGGTCTTTGTATGCAATTTTGTCTTTCATGCTGCTTCAGTGTAGCTCTATTTGATTTTTTTCCCCCACCATTTTTCATTTGGAAAAACACACTCCGAAAGCTCTGGGGGATCTTTTTTCTTCCCTTTCACAAATCGCACTCACCTCCTCCTTTTTCTTTTCCATATCACTTCCATAAACATCACCTAAACCTCTAACAGGCTCTGCGTCTGGCTCTCGCCACTTTCACGTTCTCTTCCTGCTGCACAGCCGGCCTCAATTAGTGTGAATGGGCAGCGCAGTTAGAAGACTCTGTGGCGAATCTGTATTGCATATGTTTTACTACCTCCATTCCACATGCTGTGTGCTCCTGATAGTCTTCATTGACTCATTATTCTGTGCACTGATGTGTTGCATGTCAGTTAATTTTCATGGAAATCGAGAGGCTGTTTATTTGAAATGTGATGTATCCATGCTGGTTAACTCATTTCCTCTTTCTGATTGAGTTTCTGAGTGTGTTTTCTCCTGTTGTCAGTCTATTCATGTTTGTGTCTTTTAAAAAGGGCGAGCATTTGAGGATCCCCGCCAACAAGTGCTGTCCAGAGTGCGCCTCCTCATCCCAGGGCTCCTGCCAGTACGAAGGAGTCATTTATGGAGTAAGTGATTATAAAAATGGCTGCTTCTCTTTCACCATACAACTTATTCAGGGTTGAAATGTTTACACCAGGATGCAGCAGCTATAGATCAGTTTGCCAGAAGTTTATTAAATCATTCTTTTCATTTTCCTAAATCATCCCTTTTCCTGCTTCAACATGGCACAAACTGAGGGTCACAAAGAAAGTGACAATCGGTTTGCACAGACGATTCACCTCATCAACTTTCATTTGGGATGAACCGACAGGTTGACCGCGACCTGAACCGACAGGTTGACCGCGACCTGGGCCAACATCAGCATTTGATGCTTTTATGGTTAAATAGGAGGAAACCCCTGCAACCAGGCTCTAAAGCTGTGTGGAAAACCTAAAATTAGGAAAATGAAGTCTGTAAAAGCAGTGCATTATTTCTTGGAATGTCATTGTTTCACGGTCGTGTGGAACGTAGAGTAGGGTAGAACTGAAAGCGAGCCATTTATTTAGGCTGATGACAACAATACGAAAAGGCAAAAGCTAAAATTTTAAAACACTAGGGCTAGAAAACAGCAAAGCAAGGGGAGCAGACCCTGTGACAAAGAATAAAGGGGAACATCAACTATATATACACAGAGAACGGCAATCAGGGAAATGGAGACCACCTGGGGAGAACAAGACACAGCTGAACTAAATCCCAGACGACGAGACAAGGGAAACAAAACTAACAAAAAAGCACAAGGAACACTAAATCAAGAAATAAAGTAAGACGTGAGATAACTACATGGGGAAAACACATGAATCAACTTAATACACCGAGGGAGGAATTAAACGCAAAGGCAGCCAGGGAAAAAAATGAATGAGACAAAAGAAGAACACATGAAGCAATCATCAACGACCCTGAACCATGACACATGCCAGTAATCATTTATAGATGTGTGTGTTTTCTCTTGTATGCCACCCTTTTCTTAAAAAAATATTATAAAAGTTACTCAAAAAGTAAAAAATGTTCTGCATGAACAAGTCCATCGGTGCCAGGTAGAGCTTTGTAGACTCATGTCGACATGCTGTAGTTATTTAAAGGACTTGCATTGAATCGCCAGTCAAATCTAATAAAAATGTTTTAAAATGTTTTGCATTTGCCCCGAAATAAGGTTTTAAACCTATTATAAGGACTTTAATTCTCAATGGCTCGCGCTTCTATTGTCTCTGACATCACTTATGAGCAATAAGAATTTAGTCAGTCCAATCCTGAGTTTTCACAAAGCTGACAGGTCAGGCTGACTCGGTTATTTAGACATGCCTCCCAGTGTCTGACTGTTTGGAAACAAACGCAGCAACAACTTCAGTTTTATTTCATTTTTTATTAGTTCATTAAAGTTGTTTTTTTCTTTTGGAACCTGCTGTTTCCTTCTCTGCCCTCATTTACAGGCTTATCAGTGTAAAATTATTGATATGAGTTTGGAACTTGTAACCGCTCTTCAATACCCAACTCCTCAGTCACTTCCAAAAAAACTAAGGCTAGTGTTCTCCCCCTGACAAAAGCAACTCTGGCTGTTTCATTTTCTATCAAGTGTCCTCTAGTTTAATGACTTTTTGGCTGCCGTTTTGGATAGTAAACGGCCTGAAGAGAAACAGGTCTTTCTTGGCAATGATTTTAAAGAGTTTGTTGGCATTGCTTGCCTGGTGAAGTAGCACTTGACATGGATCTGAACAGCGAGAGGAGAGATGAGTTTTGGAGAGGAGTAATAGCATTTTAAGAGTTTTGCTGCATCTTCTTTGAAGGGCGAAGAATAACATTGCATTGCTGCTGCTCCTTTTCCAGGAGACACAGTTTGGAACTGTTGACTTCTTCCTTTTTTACAGAAATACAAGGTCACACAGGATGATGATACTTATATAACAGCATTCTTTGGAGACTTTTCTGAGTTTGAACTGTCGCTCTGCAAGAGCTATAATTCAGAATTTTAATTCAGTACATCACTGGCAGATTTTTCCCTCAGTATTGAAAATAAGGGGAAAATATCCTGGCTGGTAAAACTATAAAGTTCTTAATTGTTTGCCACAGACTTCTTCCTGGGGTGAAAACGAATTTGGATAAATGCTTCATTACAACTAAGACTAATTAGGTGTTTTACAAAGGTTTAAGAAGGATTTCATGCAGGTTTCTCAGCCTGACACCTCTGAAAATGAGAGAAATCAGATCTTAACTTCTATCATTATGACTGCAGGCACGATGGACCTGCTGATATCTCATTTAGAGTGAAAGAACTGCTCTGGTCTTCCACGGTATCCACAAATGGATGTATAACAGATGAATATCGAAGTCTCTGTAATACCTCAGACTGACTGTTTAATCTATCCTGTTCTGTCAGTCACAGAAAAGAAACATCTTCATGGTTTAGATGAACATACACTCGCCTGAACTGATAAATTTTTTTATACATATGTGAAGAAAAGCCTGGGAAAATCGCCAACAGGCTTACAGCTCTGCAGTTTAGCTATCAGTCGAAAAGCTGTCATCAACTTAAAGTTTTGTACAAACTCGAATTAGATATATGCATGTCAGCGTTCAAATGTTAAGGTAATGCCTTTTCACAGCGTGCCTCCATATCTACATTCGCATACACCCTCTTATATTTTAATCAGGTTTTTGCTCCTTATCGCTTCTTCTCATGGTCTCTCTTTTTTCTGAAGATCTTCTCCCCCTCTGCGACTCTGCTCTCTCGTCTGTCACTCAGGCTTAGTCTTACAAAGTCGTCACGTTTACAGAAAGAAAACAGCTTTCCTCTTGCCACCGTCTCTCTGCTGTTTCTTCGTCTTTTTCTTTGCACCCTCGTTGTATTTCTCTGTGTAACTGTCACTTCGTTTCTTTGATTTCCACAGCATGACAGTCAGTGGAGTCCCTCGCCTTGCTCAGTGTGTGCTTGCTCCGGAGGGAGCGTATCCTGCAGCACTCGCCCCTGCCCACATCTCACCTGTCCCGGGGATCAAAGCCTGTTCACCCCAGCTGGGGAGTGTTGCCCCAAGTGTGGCAGCAGTGGAGGTGAGGGCTAAATTAGGGCTAACACATAGCATGTTTTGTAGATTGTAGGTACCGCTTTTTTTCACGCAGATTTCTTTTAAATGATCATAACTCTGTGTAGATATATGAAAAAAATATTGGCATCTCATGGAAATTGTTTGCTTCTTTTAAATAATTTAGACAATAAATGATCTTTAGATATCTTTGAAAGGGCATCTATAAATGGGTAGGATAAATACGATATATGCAAACAAAGCAAAACTGTGTGGTGGTGACTATGAATATGATTTCTTTCTGTTATTTTTTAGGAGTAAATGAAAAAGAAAGACTTTGCAGATGCGTCACATTCTTTGTGTCATGGTTTGCTGTGTGGCAGGCAGGATGCAGGGCCCAAACGCAGGACTCGCACACGGGAAATTGAACTAAAAGCGGCAACTTTATTGCTGGAAATTACTACTGCGAATACAAAACAAAAACTCGAACATTAGAAAATAAACCAGGAACTAGGAATTACTTGCCACACAGAGGGAAGAAACACAGCATAATGAGGGTACAGTGCAACAACTAACAGAGAAAAACACAGGGCTTAAAAATGCCAAGGAGTAACGAGGGAATGGGAAACAGGAGGGAAGCACAGCTGGGGCTAATCCGACATAACAGACACAGGAAGCAAAGCAGGCTACACTGACATAGGACACGGACTATCAAAGTAAAACAGGAAACACGACACATACGCAAAGACACAGCTTTCTACTTAATTGTCTGCAATTTAATATTTGGCACCTGTTTATCTTGCTGCACACTCTTCTGCTAAAACATGAAAATTATATTCCAGTGAACAAATGACTCATGTGAATCAGCCTCTGTCTTTATTGTCTAAAATGTCTCTCAACATTTGCACCAAAGGTGAATGTTGCTGTAGCTCTTCAGATACCAAAGCTCCATTAAATCTATAAAGTGTCGTATCCTTTTGCAGTATCTGTTTCCAAAACTAAGTTAAGACTTGAAAAAGTAGAAGATATGAATCTGCTGACCGAATGCATTTAGGTGAGAACTGCAGGTAAGTGTTGTCCACACAGGAACAAACCCTTATTACTTGACAGTGATGCTTTGCCTCGCCTAGACTGAGGCTACGTTCACACTAGCCCGGATAGATTTGAAAACGCTCCGCGTCCACACTAGCGTTTTCAGTCGTTTTCAACGAGTTGCACGTCCACACTAAAACAGCCGAAAACGCTGACGTTGCAGTTCCGCGCATGCGTGAAATGCAAGACGACTCGACCTGCGTCATTTCCCTCTGCCGTTTATTTACATTCCGGCTCTTTGAAACGTGGCGGCGAAATGGCAAGACAAAGCACCGAATTCTTGGTTTAAGTCGTCACATGACTGCATCATATGACCAACATGCGTCATCGTTTTCGAAAGTCTGCATTTTCGAGTGTCCACACTGCGACGGGACAGCTCCGTTTTGAAATGTATGCGTTTTCGAGAGTGCTTTCAAAACGCTGCATTTTTCCTTGGGGAAAACGCCGTCTCAGTGTGGACGGGAGGTCAAAACGGAGAGAAAGCGCATCGTTTTCGTTTGAAAGCGAAAACGCATTAGTGTGGACGTAGCCTGAGTGAGACCTCAGGCGTCCGCCAGCAGCAGGTTAATTAATGACTTTGAATAAAAACCACTAAGTAAAGAGAAAACACTTAAAACAGTGCACACAGGCTGCATGACCACTCAACCTCAAACATTATCATCTCCTAATTTCAAAACCCAAATGTTTCATCAGTACTCCTTAGTTTGACCGGGCCCTGACATTTTTTTGATGAGCCGCTCCAGACTCAGATTTCTTTCTGAAAACTTTATGCCAGCGGTGATTTGTGTGACTGCATTATTTTCCAAAACTTAAAGGTTACAAGTTATTAAAATATTCTTCCCACAGTATTAGCTTCAGGAAGGCATGATTGATTAATCCCAATGTCCAAAGGCTTAAATGTTAAAGATGTATCCAACCACATGAAACAGCAATAAAAATGCAAAGCAGTTCTTAGTCAGGTATGCGTTTAAATGCCTTTCTTACAGCTGATTGAATGATGTTTTAATTACTGGATATAGTGAAACTGTTGGCCATACCGAGTACTGAGCAGTGCTATCAGTGCTAAATAAATAAGCTGCATTCCTCATCCTGAGAAATAGACTGGGAGTAGTTCTTTAATATGTAAGGCAAGATCAGGCTTGACCTAAAGGCACAAACAGATACATCCAGGAGTATAACTTTCTGTATCTGTAGATCAGCCCATTTTTACCTATGCACGATTCTGCTTTTGATTGAGGATTGGACCGATACCCAATCCAAATATCAGATTGGTGTATGTCAGAGATACAGTAGATTACTAGAGATTAACTCTTTTTACGTATCGCTCATATACTTGGATCAGACCAGATGTGTTGTGACAAACCCAGAGTTTATAGATTGCACAGAGCAGCCAGATTAGAGCTGAAAGGTTAATCGAGACTGTAATGACGTCTTTGAGCTGCTATGATGCATCCCAGTGGTTAGCAGCTAATTTGCTACTACTTTCTTTCTTCTCTCCTGACTCTAAATCAGTCTGTGTGCATGCAAACAATGCCTGAACTGTCATCACCTGACACTATTTACTCATTTAGTTTTTATCTGTGTGTGTTTGTTAGAGTCTTGCTCTTGGCAGGGGATCGTTTACAGGGATGGAGAGGAGTGGAAGCCCAGCCTCTGTTCCAGATGTGTCTGCAGCAATGGAGAGGTCCAGTGTTCAGTAGCAGAGTGTCAGCAAGTGGCCTGCAAACCGGTAGGTTTCCAGAAACACACAATTTTAAGAGGTTTTGATCTTTAATTTTCATGTGGGCAGTCACTGTTTTTTAATTCACTAAACCTACTTGCATTAAAAGAAGGATTTGGAAGGAGGTGTCTAGGATCCATTCTAGTCAGATTTCCTCTGTTACCTCCCAAATCCCTCAGCTCAACACCTTTCTAGTCTAAAGCTAAGCGCAGACACTCAGACTCATTTTTGCTGCTTCTGTCGTATTTTTACTCTCGGTGACTAACAGCTCGTGGTCATGGGTGAGGATAGGAGCACTGACACCTTCACCTCTACTCTCACCACAACAGACCAGGCCTGCAAACGCTACATCAGTCACCTGCTCCACTCTGCCACCGCTCACAGAAAACACCCCGAAATACACGACAAAAGTGGAATATTTATTTCAGCTATTCTTTTAAATTCCAGTATGCCTCTTGGGTTACAGACACCTCTTTTTTCTATTTTAGTGCTTTTTTATTCCTTCACAGGTTAAATAAGTATTCATGTGTTAAAAAAAGAAATGCAAGTAAGAAAGGTTTGAAGTTGTTGCAAGGTGGTTTGGCTTTGTGCTAAGGAAGTTCATGATGAAATTCATCTTATCAACCTCTTGGTAACTGTATTTGCTAAAATGCCAGGTGGGCTAACAGTACTGTCAAAGCTTATATGCCCTTTGTTGTGTCACATAACAGCTAATCTGAGAGGGTTTGTGCTTGTATGTGTGCAATGTTTCCTCAGCATGAGAACTTGGTGATCCAGCCAGGAGAGTGCTGTCCCCAGTGTGTGTCCAACCCTTGTCTGTCAGCTGGAAAACAGTACCAGGTAGGCAGCCTGTGGGTGTTTAAACTGTGCTTGTACTGTGTATGCACCTGTTATTGTGCAGATTTGTGTGAATCCTGTGGTTTACAAAGCCTCTGTGTTTTGGAGGCAGCTGATAACGGCTCATAAATCTATAGTTTTGAAACCTGAAACATTGATTAGAATATCTGTGATGATAGTGAGAATATGATGCATGCAGTGAATATGTGAATGTCTCTATTGACATGAAAAGTCTGAGCCTTCCTCTCTCCTCCTCCTCCTTCTCCTCTCCTGCTGTGTTTGCTCCCATCTCGCTCACTGCCAACTTTCTCTTTTGATCACAGAATGTCCCATTCTGTCTAATGTGTGTTTGCGTTTTCTACCACACACACACACACACACACACACACTCATTCATGTTGGCGTCATCTTGACGGATAAGAGAAGGAATTGTGATGCTTTGCCTCTGGTGTCGATTACCTAACTGAGTAGCTATACAGTCCATACATGAGTGCCTCCACATCTGCATGCACACACACATATTATTGTATATGTGTGTGTGTGTGTGTGTGTGTGTGTGTGTGTGTGTGTGTGTGTAAAACACATGTAGTATACATAACAACAACAAAAGAAAAAATTAACAGAGCTTTGGGAGAATTTCTAATTCTCACATTTAAAAATGGTAAAAATCCAATCTCACGATTTCTAGTGTCCATTTTTCATTTATACACTTTATTTATAAGGGAGAGGGCAGCACGGTGATGGCATGGTTAGAGGTGTTGGTGCTCACAGCAAGCAGGTTCCTGGTTCAAACCCCAGCTGGGGGCCTTTCTGTGTGGCATGTGTGGGTTTCCTCCAGTACTCCAGCTTCCAACTGTACAAAGACATGCATGCTAGGTTAATTAATAATTCTTAATTAGCCATAGATATGAGATTGTAGAAGTGGTAGAAATTGATCAATATATGTTTAAATGTGACTTGTACTCAAAGCACTTTGAGAGATCAGTAAATATTGAAAAGCACATTAAATAGAAGAACCTTTTTATTTTTCTATAGCGATATGATTATAAAACACCTACAGCAACCTTTTATTTGTTTACCTTATGTAAAATGTGTTGGTTGGCTAATCCTGTGTTTGAATTATGTACTTAGACACTTTAACACCATCAGTGATGCAGCTGAAAGAAGCTAAAACCGTCTCACATTCATCTCATCCACTGTCTTAATGATAGAGAGCTGTGTTACTGACAGCTTTCCAATAGACTTATTTGTGTGTTCCAGTACAGAATAAAGCTCAAACACATTCATACAGCATTTTTAAAAAAATACTGTACATACTGTTCAGTGTTTCCTCTCTCAATCACACTTCTTTCAGCCTGTTTTATGTGTTTACCTCCTTGTGCTGTTCTTAATATTATAGTTTGATCCACTTTGTGAATTATGGCCTCCTCAGCTAGCATTTCTGTCCGTGTTGCGGTTCGCCATACTGTCATGTGAACTTGTATCTACACTATAAACCAGGGGTCCCCAATCCCAGTCCACGAGGGCAGGTGTCCCTGCAGGTTTTAGATCTCACCCTGGGTCAACACACCTGAATCACATAATTAGTTCATTACCAGGCCTCTGGAGAACTTCAAGACATGTTGAGAAGGTAATTTATCCATTTAAATCAGCTGTGATGGATCAAGGACACATCTAAAACCTGCAGGGACACCGGCCCTCGTGGACTGGGATTGGGGACACCTGCTATAAACCCTGGGTTGGCCTGTCAAGGTCATAATCAACTTTATTAGATCACTTAAACTCAAAATGTCCTGAGTATGTTTAACCTGCTCTGTAGAACAAGCTAAACTTCACAAAGGTAAAAAAGATCAAAGGACACATTATAATGGGTTATAACGTTTTTGATTTTACCCTCAAAATTGTAACACGATCATGGGATCTGTGGTGACTGTTAAAAGTCTCCATCGTTGGTGCAGAAATCCTCTAAATGTGAATGTGGATGAAGTTATAGGAAATGTAAATAAGTGTGTCTGCATGTACACAGCACATGATTCCAGATATTTAAGACTTTATTAATGATATGCACCCTAAAAGCTATTTATTGTGCCGTCCTTTAATCAGCCTGGTTGTTCAGAAGAGAGTGAAGTAGTTTGGACCTCTGTGATACAGATCATTATTATACACTTCATAATACGCATGCATATGAAAGAGAGTTTCATGCAAGTTATGTTCAAAGAGCTCTACAGTGTGCCTCACAGGGTTTTGATGTCTTAAATAATGAAATAATTTGCATCCTCTGGGCTATAATCAATATTTAATTGAGCAGTTTAGGGTGGAGGAGGAAGGACGTTGGAATTTAATCTGACATTTACAGAATTTGACCCTAAATTTAAACAGATAATACGTTTAGGATCTTAAACACATCAGACGTGGAACATCTGTGTGACATTTCCTTTGGTATCATGACAACATAGCACACAAGCAAATGTTTTCTCTGAAAGGGAATCAGAACTTTATAAAGAAGGTACAAATTAAATGGATGCATCTGAAACCCGTCATCGATCACTGCATGAAGAGTTTGTGAAGGATATAGCTGACCAAGTAACATAATAATAACTAAATGACATAAGAGCTGTTTGTCCTTTTCTGTGCATGTTTTGTGTGTTTGCGTTTTTGATTAACATTGACAACAATAACAATATTGTAGAAAAAGTGCAGTTTAATATGCTGCTCACTGTTTTAAATACCTGTTACAACAGACCAAGGAAGATCTAAGAACTATGATATTAAATGATTGTGTTACTGTATTTACACGGGTAAAAAGCTAAAGTGATATCATTGCAGTGCTCTGGCATTCATGTGCTACCCACCCAAGTGTTGCAGATCACGCACACCCTCCTCTGAGGCAGCGGTCCCCAACCTTTTTTGTGCCACGGACCGGTTTAATATCAGACAATATTTTCACAGACCAGCCTTTAAGGTGTCGCGGATAAATACAACCAAATAAAAAGATACGACCAAGACAAAAACTGATATTTTGTAAATATAATAATAAACGCGAATTCACAGTGTACTTGTGTAACTTTATTAGCGGCGTCCTCCTGAAATGCGCCAACAACATTGAGAGTAACATCCTCCTCTCCGCCCCTTAATGCTCTCTGGTCAGTATGGTAATGTGTAAATATTTCTTTCAAAATAAGACACACAAGTACAACACTGGCAAAGACCCAGGGAAACAGCGTTAACGATAAAAACCCTGAAAACCATAAATTTCACCCGAGCCTCAACTCTTGCGGCCGGATACCAGTCGACTCACGGACCGGCCCGGGGTTCCGCAGCTGTAAGAGACTGGCAGTGATGGAAGCAACCTCCGCCAGCAGGATAACACTCGTCCACACCATTCAGGTGTGGACGAGTGTTATCCTGTGGGTGTGATGTCACCCACTTGTTTCTGCACTAGGCAACTTTTACTCCTAACATTTTTACACATATATCTGTACTTTCTACGCCTTATGCTTTTGTCATGAACCACAGTTCATGCAATCAAGCGGGGCCCAAAACCAAACTCAATACGCTTCAGTGCGAGCAAGTACAAGTTTTATTATTCAATAAAAGGTGACCCGGAACAACCACGGGAGGCGAGAGGCTAATCGCAGAACTGAAGAAAACCGGGAAAACAAAGGACACAGGGAAGCCGTAATCGGGACTGTGGGAGGCTGCAACAGAAAGGGGAAAAGGTTACTGGTGTGCAGGGGAATGGAGAGACACAACAAGACAGGGCTAGAGCAATCTGGTTTACGATCAGAGCCGGACCGTGGGACTCGGAGGGGGATCGTGTCCATGGGAGGTAAATCCGAGGAGGCAGAGACGAGGTCAGGTGGTACACTCTGAGATCCAAGCAGGCAGCAGGACAGGCAGGTGGCAGGCTGGACAGTAACCACTGAGGGGTGACTAACGGACTGGCGAGGAGCAACCGTCTGTGCAGGGTTAAATAGTCCTCCTGGTAATCGCCTGGAATGGGATGCAGGTGTGATGGTGACGGCCCAACCTGAGGGTGTGGTCACCGAGGCATCCCAAACACTCCTCAGTTCACAGAGCCACGCACCATGACAGCTTTCAAAGCAGGTGCACTGTGCACACTGTGTGACTTCAAACGTCAAACCCATATAAGCGTTTTTGGTGCAGTTCATAAGTTGTGTTTACGGTACAAGCTAGTGCTACAAAGGGAGTAACCTTTAAACTTTAAAGTTTGCAGGTAATTTCAAATTCAAGTTTCTGTCAGCTCAACAAACATCAGCAATCACATCAGCTGTTTCTGTGCAGTCTCTCACACTGTGTTTTGTTAGCTAAAAATACAGCAGCTATATTTCTCAATGAGTGAAAACAGTGAGCGAGCCTGGACTTTCTCACTTTTAATTGAATAAAGAAGTTTAATCGGTACTTCAGCTTTTACCAGAGTATTTTTTAACACAAGTGCCTGTACACCTCTGGGTTTTTGAAGCCAGAGGTTGCTATGTTTGCGGCAGAGGGTTGAGTGTTAAGCTATTGCCTAAAGCTAGTATCTGGTGCAACCCACAGACACCGATAAATTCTATTTAGTGGAAAGTAACAGGCTAATAAATAAAAGTTCACTAACAAAAAATGCAGCACTCTGCTTTTTGGATAATTGTACCACATAGCAGGCCATATTTCTTTGTCACAAAAATCCATTAAAAATGTTCCAAAAGGCAGCGACTGCACAAACTGTGAAAGCTCAGAGCTTTTTTTGCCAACACAAAGGTGACCTACACAATAAAAGTCCAGTTTGCTTTCAATAATATGCCTCATACATATTTCAAATACTTCATTAACTAACTGCTTCAATACTTCACACTTCCTGTGCAAGTTGTACATTCAGTGTTTGAGCTCACTGCTGTTATAGTCTTCAAATTAAAGAGAATCATGTGGAAATCTAGTGGCTGGCTCCGTGTTTGTATGCTTTTCACACTGCAGAGACATCCCATTGTTGTTCTCAAAGAAAAGAAGGCGCTCACTGGTTTCAAATGAGCTGTGAGTTTCCTGCAAACAGCTTGTGATTCACTGTGTGTAAGCCTGAAAGTGTGTGTGGGTTTGGAGATGGTCTAAATGTGTATTTGTGTGTCTCTTGGCAGCACGGTGAGCAGTGGCAGAAGAACACCTGCACCACGTGCGTGTGTGACCGGGGTCAATCTAAATGCCACACTAAAACCTGCCCACCCATAACCTGCGACAAGGTGAGTAGTCTCATGCACACAAATGCACGCGCACAATCACTGACATTCGGTTTTATACAGAAGTCGCCACACACTGACAGTATCATGCATCGCTAACTATCTCTGTACCTTTAGAGTCTCCGAACACATCGTGGATTTCACATCAGACGCCCTCAGATTAGCTCAGATTATTTTCTGGACACTTTACCTAGCCAACCCCAGACGTTAAGCTAGCCTTTTCATAACTAAGTCTTCAGATTATCAGTTTAACAGCCAGATTACCCAGAAAGCTAAAAAACAGATTCACTTGAACATTTTTGCCAGAGGTGATGCTTGACACAACTTAGAAATAGATCCAGGAAGTATTTTTTACCAGTGCAACATGGGAAAATTTATCAAATGGAAAAAAAGAAGATGTCACGTTGATGCTCTCAAAGAAGAAAATACAAAACCCACAAGACCAAATACACACACGCACAACAAAACATTGAAAAAAGTCAGACTAACGCTCTAAAGCCGAAATGAGTTTAAATTCTTCAGGCACATGGAAAATATATCTTTGCTTTGAGCAATTTATAAACTAGCTGCAGTGTTTAAACATTTATTCTACATTGTAATGGAAGCCAGTGTAAACCTGCAGGTGTCTTTCTTAAGTAAGGGCTGCGCGGTGGTGCTGTGGTTAGGACTGTCACCTTGCTAACAAAGGATCGTTGGATATGATTGGTCCAGGTCTTCTGGCTTCCTCCCACAATGCAAAGACATGCCTGTTAGGTTACTTGGTGATTCTAAATAGGGCGTAGGTGTGAATGCAAGTGTCTGTTTCTGTGTGTTGGCCGTGCAATGGATTGGTGACGTATCCAAGGTGTACTGTGCCTTTTGTCCTGTTTCAGGTGGGACAGGCCTCAGGCCCCCTGCGAACCCATGTTGGTCAGGAAAACTAAATTTCTGTAAATCACGTGTTGATAAAATTGCACATCATACGGTTCACAAATGTGTAATTTATTTGTTTTTTTAGTATTTTCTTAATATGACTCGAGAACAGTTTGAAATGTCAGGAAAAGTGGATGCAAAGTCCTACAGTTGATGGTTTTGCTTGATGTGCGTGAGATTGGGTCAAAATAAACTACAGTAGCTGTCAGAGCTGAGATACAGAGTAAGCGTGACATCTGCAGTGTCAGGAAAAGCACACCTCTGTGCACTTTCAAATAAAGTTAGAAGAACGGTCTGACGGCCCACTCCGCTTGGTGTCTTTCCCCTTAATAATGCAAAACACATACTCTCTCTTCCCTCGCTCCTCTTATCTCTCTCTGCTGAAACAGAGATGCACAAAACCAGCATTTTTATAAGCTCCTTGGATTTCCGTCGTCTTCTCCCGCTGCTCAGTTTGCGTTCCTTCATCATCTGTAAATAACATTATCCTGCCTCCAAACAGGGTCAGACCAAAGTGAAGCGTGCCGGGCAGTGCTGTGATGAATGCGCTGCTGCTAAGGGAAGCTGCCAGTACCAGGGCGCAGTGCGTTACCATGGAGACATGTGGAACAGCACCGGCTGTGAGTTCTGTACCTGCAGCCGGGGTCAGGTCCTCTGTCAGAGGGCTGAATGTGGACGTGTCGAATGCCCGCAGGTGAGCCCGAAAAGGAAAAAATGTTCGTTGAAGCCCAGAGGCAAAACTGGCCCGAGTTTAAAAATCTGTGGATGTAAGGTTAAAATTCACAAACATTTCCTCAGGCCACAGCTTCTGTTTTAGGCTGGAAAACGTTCATCTCTTATTTTTTTAAATGAATTTCCACATAAGCAGGACAGCTGTAGGGGCGCTGAGACATCCCACTGCATCTCGAAAAACTACAATATTCTCAAAAAGTTGTATTTATTTATGTATTTTTATTTAATTCAAAAGGGTAAACTTTCATATATACATATACACATTACTCAGGATACTTTTATATATGATATATTTTATGGCTCATAGCTTATAAAATCAGGAACTGAGTATCTCAAATTATTTTGAGGTTGATTAGTTTTTTATTTAGATAGTATAAATGGCACGCATCTCTTTATCTAGTTCAGTACACACAACTGAAATCACGGGGAAGACTGCTGACATCATAGTTGTCTAGGTGATGATCGTCCTCCTACCGTCCATCCTGCTATCACATCCCTAATCTCTGTGTTGAGCTGAGACGAGCAAAAAGAGAACTGGACTGCTGCTTGGAGAGCCAAAGTCCTCTTTTTTTAGATGAAACTAAATTTTGCATTTCTTATGTAAATCAGTTTCCTAGAGTCTGTTGATGACCTCTAAACCATAATAAGCCTTAACCTCCTAATACCCAAACTCTTTCATGGCATGCATTTTTAATTTCTCTTTGATATTTAGGCTGATTGGGACCTGATGAATGCAAAAACAAATAATTACCAGATTTTTTTTTTTTTGAGATCCACATGTGAGGACATTCACTTTAAATTTCGATATAACAGTGGCAGTATAATGTCCTCATAAGTGGATATCAGGCCCATGTAGAGCAAAATTCAGTATTTTGGTCTAGACGACCCAAAATGTGGTGTCCACATATGTGGACGTAAGGTCCTAGGTGGTTAAAATAAATCACTTAACATGTATGTATGTAAGATCTAAGGAAAAAGCAATTTATAGTATTTTAGTTTTTTGACATGATTGGCTACACTGTAAGAAATTTCACTGTTCTCCAAAAGTTGATTCTGTTCATCTGGACGTAGCGTTTTGTGGGAGAAACGTTTCGTCACTCATCCAAGTGACTTCTTCAGTCTCAGCTGACTGCAGGTTTCCCCAAACCTTATAAACAGTACATTTGCATAATGACTGAAACCAGCCCACTGAAGGAACAATGGGCTGTGAGGTCAGTTCCTTAATCATAATTATGCAAATTCTCATGACCATTGATCAACAACCACTGACCAAAACCCACTGGCTTTGATCCTCAACCTCCTGGTAGGCAGCTCTGAACACCACATCCAGAACACCCTGGATTTTGTTGAGAAGGTGAGAGATGTCATTATGGAGGCAGATGAAACCATGGTCTTGTACGACGTTACATCTCTCTTCACTTGCATCCCAGTCACGGAAGCGTTGGAGGTAGTGCATAAGAGATTACAGGATGACCCCAAACTCAGCAACAGGACTGCTCTCAGCATCGACCAAGTGTGTTTGCTTTTGGAGCTGTGTCTTCATTCCACCTACTTCACATACAAGGGTCAGTTCTACAGGCAGAAACATGGGTGTGCCATGGGCTCCCCAGTTTGACCCATCGTGGCCAATTTGTACATGAAAGAAGTGGAAAAGAGGGCTTTGCTATCCTACCCTGGAACACCACCAAGCCATTGGTTCAGATATGTGGATGACACCTGGGTGAAAATCAAATCTCAGGACGTACCACAATTCACGGATCACATTAACTCGGTGGACCAACACATCAAATTCTATATATATATAATATTAATAATCATATAATCTTAATAGCAACATGCCCTCACTGACACACCCTCCTGGATTTGTTTAACATTGTGCCAGTTTTACTGGAAGCACATGGGTAGACTGATGTCGGGTGAAACCAGTAAACCATTAAGCTGTTTTTATAAACATTGGTACTATGAACAGTTTAGCTGGAGTTACTAAAGTAATTGAACCAATTCTAAAAACATCTCCAAACATAAAGGGTTCAAATTTATGAACTGTCTAATTTGCAAAACAGACAAACATCCTGTGATGAGAAGTTAGTGCTGTTTGCAGTTTGTAAATGGAACATTTCTAAAATCTTGAATTGCGATTGAAAACAAAGCATCATTAGCCTAATGTGTTGTATTTTAAATATGCTTTTGTGATTCAGATTTGGTCACCAGCATGTTGGTTCAAAAATGAGCTCTTTTCTCACAGCTGTTGTGTCCAACAGATCTGCATGTATAAAGCTTTTGGAGTCAGACAATTTTGTCTTTTTCCCTTCAACAACCTGAATGATACACAAGCTTAAAATCCATATTCAGTTTAAATTGAGGCTTAAAATGAACATACTAATGTATGCCACTCTGGCTCTGTTGCTTTTCTTAACATAATTACCCCTAAAGTTCCTGCTAATGGGTAATACCTGTGTTCGATGTTTGTATAATTTTATTCATGTGTTTTTATGATCTCAGTTTTGAGTTTGCAGCATCGTTACTGGTCTCAGGATTCCTTTATGATCATATAAAAGTATGTGAACTTGCTTTTCCTGCAGACCCCACCTGCTTAACCTTTCCTCAAGGCTTACCCTTGCTGTCAAACCCTTGGCCTATTGATGCAATGTGTCAGCACCCTGAAATCCCATTTCCTTTCTTTTAAATAGGCTACTTAAAAGTTAATGGAAGATGTCACTGTTACTTTGTTCAGTTTCCTGTATTTGCCACAGTGAAATTTACCAATTTAAATGTACACTTTGGTGGAATGGGAGGAAGGGCGATCATTTGAGGTTATGAGGTTGGCTGATTCCATCACAGGTGATTCACTCAGTTGAGATGAAGTAAATTGAAAGACAAGATGAAACTAATGGTCTGTGAAAGAAACTTGGCCCTACAGCTTGTCACTAGATGAAAAATATGACTTGTGCTCAGCTACACTAAACCTACCCCAGGCTGAACCCCTCTGCTAAATGCATAGCATCTCTTAAGACAGTAATACAGTGTCAGTGTTAAATATGAGGTATCTACTGGTTCTTAAAAGGTATTAAAATCTCTAAAAAGCACTTTTACCAATACAAGTTTTGGGTGTTTGTGGCTTTGTTCCGATATCTACCTCTTCACAGCATATGTTGAAATATTCTTGAGCAGTATACTAAACACCAGATTACCTCCCGATGCACCTGTGGGTGTGCAACAGCATGTGTTGTACATAAAGCACTAAATGCATGAATTAAAAAGTGCTGTGTCAATGTGGCTTGTAGTGAAGTAAGCTGGGAAAGTGCTACATAAATGCCAGACCATTTAAAACATATCAGATGTCTTAAAATCTGTTTAAATGTTTTAGTTACATCTCCATCAAAAGCACAAGTTGAGAACTCTCAGCTTTAATTCAGGGGATTTCTTCTTATTTCAACTTGTATGTTTGATTTAAAATCCACTGCAGTGGTGTACAGAGGCACAATTACAACAACTGTGTCACTGTCTAAACCAGGGGTAGGCAACTCCAGGCCTCGAGTGCCGGTGTCCTACAGGTTTTAGATATCACCATGTGTCAACACACCTGAATCAAATGATTAGTTCATTACCAGACCTCTGGAGAACTTCGGCCGTTTCTTAATTCTCAAGTACGCGAGTCCGTACTCGCGTTCTCGGCGAGTACGTACTGGCCGAGAACGCACGGGAGTACGGACTCGCCGAGAACGCGAGCACGGACTCGTGATTTGTACAATTGGAACACCAGCGTACGTGATGATGTCACAGGTCCGGAGTTTTTACTGCCGTCCCCTCTTAATTTAACTGTGAGTAACATGTTATGAAGCTTAACTTTAATCACAGCCAAACCGGTTTACTCAGGAACAAATAAAACACTGAAATAAACCAAACATTAACATTTAAAAGTGATCTAAGTGACTTATATATCATTTTTAACCTCAGTAGTGAAACCTCTATTAATAAAAATAGTGTACATGTACATACGTGTACATACCTTAATAAAAAGAAGCAGGTGAGATGTTAGAACGCTTTTATTTTTATTTTAGTGGACATTTAATACAATAGACAGCTGCTGGGGTTTGTTTAACCTGAGTAGCGAAAAGACCGCGGGCCGGGGGGGGGTTGAAAACGATGTGCCGGGAGTCCGCTGTTCTGGACGAAATGCATTCTGGGATATTTAGCTGTACCAAGTCCACGCCGATGCATGCTCGATAAAACGGGCGGAGCGAGAACACATCCGGGACTTTTTCGCGTTCTCGGCTTGATGCGTACTTCGAATTGGAACAGTACTTGGTCTCCGACTGATGACGTATCACGAGAACGCAAGTACGCACAAGTACGCATATTGAGAAACGCCCTTCAAGACATGTTGGGGAGGTAATTTAGCCATTTGATCAGCTGTGTTGGATCAAGGACATATCTAAAACCTGCATGACACCGACACTCGAGGCCTAGAGTTGCCTATCCTTGGTCTAAAAACTTATGTAGCTGACTGTAGGTCGAGGTTGAGTATTTGGCAGCTTAACCGCTACAGCTAAATAGTAGAAAACACACATTAGAATTGACAGTCATGTTAAAAAGACACATCAATCATATAAATATATCCCTGTTACATTGTATATACAGACCACGCAAAGAAGTGTATTTTTGCCCATCCCTGGTAGTTCCTACTACATGATGGACTCAGACAAGTTTACAGTGCAGTGATGGAAACCCTGAACATGATGATGAAAAAGAAGGTCCTACTAGTTAGCATCCTCATTAGTCTATGGAAATACAAAGATGCTAAATTTAATCCAAAATCAGTTGGAAATGATCTAAGTTTAAGTTATAGTGATTTTCGAAATGTATCTGTTAATGCAAACCATGTAAACCGCAGCATGATGTCCTTTTGGATGAACAGTTTGGACCGTGTCCTTAAACTCAGTCTAAAAATGACATTTTTACATTATTGAACTGATGCCAGTGTTTTGAAATATAAATATTAATAAATACATATTTTTCCTTTTGATATGTGTTTCCATCAGATGGGTTTGGTCTAGAACAGGGATGTCCAACTGCAGTCCTCGAGAGCTACTGTCCTGCAGCTTTTAGATGCATGAGCTGAATCAAATGGTTGGATTACCTCTTCAGCATCCCCTTAAGGTTGGGAAAGGCCTGATAACAAGCCATTCATTTGATTCAGGTGTGTCGGAACAAGGATGTGTCTAAAACCTGCAGGACAGTAGCTCTCGAGGACTGGAGTTGGACGCCCCTGGTCTAGGATGTCATGTAAAGTGGTATTAAAAGGAGCTTTAAAAGTCAGAGTGCAACAGTAGAAGCAATAATAGCCTTCATGTGAAGTCATCAAAGGTCAGACTTGGCCCAGTCAGGAATGTAGGTGAGTGTGTTTGAACAAAACAGCCTAGAGCAGGGGTGCCCAATCCCAGTCCTCGAGAGCTACCGTCCTGCAGCTTTTAGATGGATCCTTGTTCCGACACACCTGAATCAAATGAATGGCTTGTTATCAGGCATTTGCCAAACTTGATGGCATGCTGAAGAGGCAATCAAACCATTTGATTCAGCTGTGTTGGAGTAGGGATGCATCTAAAAGCTGCAGGACAGTAGCTCTCGAGGACTGGGATTGGGCACCCCTGGCCTAGAGGATTTGTTAAAGTTATTAGCCGGTGTTCCCATAGTTGCTTCAGTCCCCCCACTTTAGGCTCCACGCCACGTTGACTCAACACCTCATCCAGTTTTACATCAAGCAGATTTAATAATATTGCTTTAATATCCCTGACCACGACCAAATAAGCCCTCATTAATCATGCTGTATGCTGATAATTACAGCTGCTAAGTGTCGTTAGCTCTAAGTAGCATAACTGGCATTTTTCCAACTTTGAACTCAACAAGGTCACCGTGCAAAGAAGACAGAGCCAATTTCCACTGTGTGTTTGTGTGTGTGCAAAACAATTAAGACAAGGTTATGGGTTTAATGATGTGTGGGTCAGGAGGCGGAGAAAGGCACTGGGGTACAGTTATACAGGCAGTTTATGATTCCTGCACTAATAATGTACCTACTGTAATGGTACTGAAAGGACTTCTAGTCTTAGAAAACTGCAGTATTGGGATACTACTACTGTGACATGCATCTTTTATTTTCAAGTTTCATCTTTTCTTAAAGTTGAAATGCGTATGGGTGCAGGAGGAGCCATTAAAATCAATAACACATGGCAGAAATTGATAAGTTACAGAAGCAGTTTCCGCCTCTAGATGCCAGATTTTGATGATATCTGCAATAGAGATGACTTCCATGTCTTGAATATAATGGAACTAAATGGTGTGTAGTGCTCAAAATGCCAAAAATAACCACAGGAGCAGTGCCTCCCTCCAGAAATCATGACCCAGGTAATCATAGTAATGCATGAGTCTTGTTGGGAGGAGGTTAATGGAGAACTTGCTTTTTCCCTAGAAAACTGCACCCAACAAACTCATCACTGAGCAGAAGGAAGCATGCAGCTGTCTGGAGCTGAGATATCTTCATGAACATAAGTGCAGTTTCAACAATATCTCAGTTTTTCCACATTCAGTCCGTCTACACCAATAAAAGCATAAAAGACAGTAATTTGTGCACAGTCAGTAAAAATAACGTAACCGTCTTACTTTAATGTGATGCATGATATCATGGGCAGTTTTCTTTGTCTGCAGGCTGCAAAATTGTCAAATATTTAATGATTTCCACTACTCTCATGACGTGATCCATTCAACAATATGCCCGCCTTCTCTGCAGAGCCATCCAGGAGAAGCTGAGTAACTGGTGCTCTTAGTTTAGCTTATTTTAGAGCGACATCCACCAATTAAAGGAAGCAAGTAGCTACAGTACCCGACAGCTAACCTAACATCTCAAGAGGATGGAGCAATACTTTCATTTGGTCATGCTGTCACAAACACGAGTGGATTTCCAATTTCCTGTGCTCAGTGAGCAGAGGAAACTTGGTGGGTGGAGTTTGGTGCAGAGAAAATAGTTCCCAGTGTTTGTAATTTTTTTGAGGAAAAAGTTAAATTATTAATAAGTAGTAACCAACAATCAAAATATAGCTGAATAACCATCACGTTATGCTGTTTAGATGACTCAGGAGTTTTGATTGACTCATCTTAGCTTGTTTTTTTATGTGAAGATTAACAGCAAATACTTTGGTTTGCTCTCTTTTCCTTTATCTTTTCTGTTCCCTCCCTTTGTCTACCTCTTCTTCCAGTCTTTTTTAAATTAATTTACTTTCTTTTATCTACTGCTCTCTTCCTCCTTCTTTCCAACCATACTCCCTTCTCCCTCCTACCCCTTCCTTCATTGTTCTTGTCCTGTTTCCTCCTTTTTCTGTTTCTTTTCCATGTTACTCCTTTATTCTCCTTCATCATTTCCAAAATAGCTTTCTCTTGTGCTGTAGTCTTTTCTTTTAGCTGCCGTCTGCAACTTCATGAGGAGAATTTTATAAAAAATGTACATTTTCTTTGTTTTTCAGGGATCTGAGCTCGTTAACCTGCCAGGGAAATGCTGCCCCGAGTGTTCCTCTGCGAAACCTTCCTGTGTGCATAAGGGAAAATCCTACAAGGTACTTCTATCACAAGTCTAGATTTTACTTTGAGCTTGTTTGCTTATAAACAAGATGGAAAATTGCAAAATCAGGCAAAGAATTCCTACTGTGTGGGAGAGACGAAGACTCCACAGGGCTTCTCTCCCTTCACATAAGAAAAAAGAAGCTAAGTGGCATGAAGTCTCTCTGCAGAGGAGGCTGTTACGAAAACAAATACATCACTATTAAGCTGTACACAAACACAAACTCGAAACACTGGAAATTAGTTGCATTCAGACGGAATAAACACATGTTTTTCTGGACAGAGCTGTGAAATTAATCACGGCTTTTTAGGTCACAATCTTTTGTTTGTATTCTTTTAGAGGCTCATCAGCTTCATTATTCATAGGTTAGACCTGGAAAACCACAATGCAAAGCTTTAATTTTTTCACATTGATGGGGATGATGCTAATGTAACGCTGCAGGATGGTGAACCAAAGCTGTGGCTCAGAGCGAGTGTCGGGAGAACTATTATCCTTTTGAATAGATTGTTCTTTGTCCCCATGAGGAATTAATCTTACCACGAGTAAACAAAAACAGATAGATACTGCATACTTATTACGCGCCTACACACATTTATACACGGTTGTATCAGCTTTGGTGTTTTCCTGTGATGGGAGAGAGTCACCGAAAGGTTAAAGCTGCAGGTTTGTGACGGGATGATTACTGGTTTGAATTCACGAGTGACTTGGAAAATAACAGCTCGGAAAGTTAATGAGTTAGAATAATGAACTGTGTTTACCCAACACTTATCTTCTGGTTGATTTAAAGGCACATTAACAGACTATTTATAGGGAAACTGAAAGAAATGAAACCGTTTTCAGGTGTTTATTTGAAGCTGTGATTGGTCTAAATGGGAACATTTTATTACAACCTTAAGTATAATAAATAAAAAGAGGTCTGCAACCTGCCCTGCATAAAAGAATATCTCAGATATGAATATAAAGTGTCCTGTTGAGCCAAGGTTTTCTCTCTCAGCCCAGCTCAGATTTATACTGTGCGTTTGTGGGGCTTATGCTAATTGACCAAATCATTTTTAACTTATGAAGTTTTAAAGATGGATTAAATACAAGTGAGAGAAGAGTATGCAGGAACCAGCTAGCACCATGACATTTTTAGATTTCTCGTCATGCACAGATTGATCAAGTTGAATAAAAAAAGTTTTTGCTTTTATTCTTGATGCTAATCCAAGCTGTTCACATCCTTTGTCACACAGGTAGGTATTTCTCACCTCTGCAAAGAAAGCTGATTGGGATTAAATAGCATAGATTCACTTCTGTTGAATTGAATTCAACTTTATTTATATATCACAGAATAAAAGCAACATTTGCCTCAAGGTGCTTTATATTGTAAGATAAAGAAAAATCTGTCGGGACCAGTAGGGGTGAGAGGAGGAAGACAGGACAAAGACATGCTGTGGAAGAGAGTCAGAGGTTAATAATTACTAATGTCACTTAAACAACAAATTTATTAAGCTCGTATTGATTTTGTACTTATAACTGTGCTCATACGTACGCTCACCCAAACAAAAAGTTTTCTAAGGACTCCGTGAAATGGAAAAACTGATGAAACTTATGGTTTCCATCCATAAGAGGGTAAGTAGCTGCTGCATGCTGCTAATCAATTATGCTTCACATCGGCACATGTGAACACCTCTGCAAAAGCTGATGTTTTGGCAGTGCGCTCGTCTGGAGCATTCAGTTGTGTTAACACAATAGCAGAATCTTCCCAGGAGTGGATGTCTCAGACTTTCACTCCAAGGTCTGGCTGTGCAATGCTGAGAGAAGCTGCAAAAACAGCTACATCTCAGACTCTACAGGTTTCAGTTAGCATGTTAAATATTAAAGTGCAATTAGAAAAACAAGTGTAGCTTTTTTGGATGAGCTGCCCAGAGAAAGCCTCTGCTCTCCAAAAAGAACATGGCAGCATGACTTCAGTTCGCTAAATTGCATCTAAACAGACAATAAAACTTCTGGAAAAGATGGGAATTTTATGAATTTCCAGGAGATTAAACAAAAATATGACCTAAGTAATCAAGATCACTACAGATATTTGCAGATTAGGGACTTTTTTAATAAAGAAGTAAAACATAGTGTAGATCTGGATAAAAATTCGATAATCAAAACCATAACTGAAGTTTACAATGCAAAGAAAATTTGAATAATCTCTACAATTTACGAGCATATAATGGAGGCAAGAGGGTGTACAACAACATATGTAAAACTGAAGTGGCAGAGAGAGTTGGGAGTGAACATATCTGATGAGGAATGGTCACAAACCTGGAAAATACAGCAGTCAACAACATCATCACGTACCTGGAGACTGCATTGCTGGAAAAATGTAATTAGATTTTTTATAACACCCAAAATTAGGAACAAACATACTTCATTACCACAACCGTGTTGGAGGGGCTGTGGAGATGTAAATGTGAATCATTCCCATGTGTTCTGGTTCTGTCCCAAGATTACAAAATTTTGGGAAGATGTTCATTTATTTATCAGTAAAATTCTGGGTTATGCTGTATCTAAGTCTTGTACATTATTATACTTTGGTGTCATTACGGGAAATGTGATGAAAGAAGATAGATACATATTGAAAATTATGCTTGCTGCCTGTAAAAAGGCAATCACAAGAAAATGGTACAAGATAGACCCACCATCACAGGACGAATGGATCAAAATTATAGATGAAATACAAATTATGGAACAATTGACCTACAGAATAAGGACTCAGGAAGATCAATACCATCAAAAGTGGGAGAAATGGACTGAGTACATAAACCCAACAGGATAAAGACCAACACATTGATAATGAGAAATGATCAAATTGTAGAAACAAGGTGATCCAACATGTTTTTTTTTTTTTACCCTACCTGTTGTATTATTATTATATTTATCAATTTTTTTTGTTTTGTTTTGTTTTGTTCTGTTTTGCTGTTACCCCCTACCCCCCTGTATAATGTTTAAAGAAAAACAATAAAAAGGAAGTATTAAAAAAAAAAAAGACTTCTGGAAAAATGGTCATAACACACAGCGCCATGTTTGTTAAACCCCAAATGCAGCAAATCAGGACAAACACCTCATACCAGCTGTCAGCATAGTGGTGGAGAGGTGATGATTTGGGCTTGCTTTGCAGCTGAAGGATCTGTGCACTTTCCAATCATTGATTCAAATATGAACTCCTCTGTATACCAAAGTTTTCTAGAGTCCAGTGTGAGGTCATTTGGCTTTGCCAAATATGGGTCATGCAACAGAACAATGATTCAAAGCACAGCAACAAACCTACAACTAAGAAAAAGAATCAGCCAAGTTAAAGTCTGGACCTCAACCTTGATTGAAATGCTGTTATGGGACCTTAAAAGAGCATCAATGAACTGAAGTAGTTATATAAAAAGGAGTGGATCAGAACTTAGAAACGATGTGAGAGACTGATAAAATCAAGGTTTATCAGTCTCTCACATTGTCAAGCTAAAGACAAGCTTTGGATCATCGGGTGTATCTCGTTCTTCAGAGGACTGAAGTCTAAAACTGTTCAGGAAAAAAAACCTATTATCTGCAAATGAGGAAGATGAGCCGTGCTTCAAACTCGCTCTTACACCTGTAGAATTTCTTAAATAACGGTAGCGCTGGTGTAAGAGCCAGGTGACGGCACACGTTAGTTTTTAAAGCGATCTGCTGGGTTCCCCGTGTGGACAGTAGAAAGTTTGAAAAGTCTTCACAGGTTCTTGAAAAAAATTTCAGTTTTCCATGTGAGGCTCTTTTCCCTTTGTGACTGACATTCCTGCTGTCGCCTGTTCGAATATCTCCCCTCAGTGGGCCTCAGTCAGTTCACTCATTCTGTTTCAAAAAACATATATGAGAGTCGTGACTGTCAGCCTTCTTTTAAAACGGACACATGCAGCTGATTAGCATTCAGACCACTGCCTTCTCTGTGCGGCATCCTTTTTAATCGTTAATCAGCTTCTTCAAAGTTAAAATCCTCTGTCTTTTCAGTATTTTCCACATTCTGTCCGTCCTCTATAAAAGCCTTTACCGCAGTCACACTTTAAGCATAATGAGAACATTAACCTCCCATTTACAGCTGCAAATACTATTTCCTCTCTTTTTTAGAACCTTGCTCGATGGAGTGATGGCAGTTGTCGTGAGTGTGAATGCCACGATGCCCAGGTGACTTGTTATCTGAGATCCTGCCGTACCTGCCCTCTGGGCACCCTGGCTGTCATTCAGGACGGCCAATGTTGCCCCGAGTGTCACCAAGGTATGTTACCATGCAGGAAAAATGACACACGCATGTCGGGTATTCATATCTTGTGGGGACATCTTTTTGACATACTGCTTTCCCTAGCCACTTACCCTAACCATCAAAAACAAATGCCTAAACCTAACCATAACCCAATTGTAAAACCACATTTTGAGTCTCAAAAATGCCTTCAAAGTTGTGGGGACTGGGAATTTGGTCCCCACAAGTATAGTAAACTTCCAATTTTTGGTTCCCACAAAGATATGAATACACACACAACACACACACACACACACACACACACACACACACACACACACACACACACACACACACACACACACACACACACACACACATAAAAGGGTTTCTAATAGTTTCAATAAATACCTGTTTATTTAAGTCAGCCAAGTTCAGCAACATTTCATTAAACTACCCGTTTCATACATTCACCAGAATCATTTTGACAACGGAGACGACCATAACCATGAAAATGTCCGAGAGTACTCACTAAAAACACTAAATGTTTTAAGGTACTATTAAAACTATTAAATTCCGTTCTTTTGAATTCTTTTGGCGACAGAGAAAGACTGGACTCAGAGTGGTCACGCTCAAAAATGATAAGAAACTGCATTTCTTATCTTTGCCTGCCTAAAGTCGGAGAAACTGTTTTTTGTGGCTTTTCTTTGATTGACTTTTTCTCCCTGTATGTTCGATTTTGTTTGTGAAAAATCAGGAGTCATGAATGAAAACCTGAGTTTCTGATTCTGTGAAACATCTATCTCTGCCACCTCCAGAACATTTCCTGAGCAGAGCTCTTTATCTTTTTCTCCCCTCGTTATCAAACGCCATGTCTGTACTGCTCAGGTGTAAATGTGTTTGTCTTTTTTGTGTCAGTTCATTCATCCTGAAAGTATGTAACCAAAATCGTGTTCCCTGTAAACGAGACGCTATTTGTCTAAAAAGTGAAATCATGCAACATCATTTTTGCTTTTCCTTTGTGATGAATGTGCTGTAAGGCGAACTGCTCTGTGTGTGTCAGCGTGTCATCAGCTACACACTGAGAGTGAAACAGTGATCTCACAAAAAGTCTTTCCTCACTCTATCACTGCCAAATTCTCATTCATGTCAGCATATTAATATTAATGTTAATGTGTGTATTAATCTAATGTTGTTCAACAACATTGGTGGTGATGTGAGTTGAATTTCTGGGTCCTTTTTGTTCTTTGCTGTGGGTGCTTTTATTTTTTATCGTATTGCCTCCTGGTTGCACTCTTTCTCCTTAGCAGAAAATAAACCTATTTAACAATTAATGATGAGAAAGAACTTTTACTTGCAAGAAAATGAGAGGATGAGTCAATAGCAGTGAGTTTGGCCCTAACAGGTGCAAATAAAAACTTATTCCAAGTGGAAATACCACAAATTAAGAAATAAAAATTCTTCCAGTGACATTGAATTATGGCTTCTAGCTGATTTCCTCCTGTAAACCACATCAAAGCTCTTATGTTTCACCGCCCTCCTTGAAAGAGGCGGCTCCATCTGTCTTAATGACTGAAAATGGGTATATTCACAGCCAGCAATTATAACCATTTTCTCATATAAATAAATAACCTAACAGGCAATTAAACACAGGGACCACATTGTTTAAGTTCAGGCAGACTTGTAATTCAGGTTGGCTGCATGAGTAACTAATTACAGCTGGGAAACAGAGGCATTTTTCATATCTCCATTCAAATGTTCAGTTTGATACAACAATAGTTTAAGCTGTTTCATTCACATTTATCGTCTCCGTGTTTTACGTCCCTCGGCAGTCTTCATGCTCTCTTAGTTTTTACTGTATTTCTACCCAGCAGAATATTAAAATGTCTCAAATCTAAAGTATGCATATTCTCAGGCAAACAGTCTAATTAGTCCAAGTAAACAACATGGGAAATGTATAAAATGTAATATCCTGGAGTAGCCGATTGTTTTATTAATCTGAGTACCCAGTGCGCCCAGTAGGGAAAAAAAAGATCTGCACTAAATGATTTAATTTATGCAGTAAATTCACAAAAAGCCACACTCATTAATCATATTCACAAGCGTGTATGCTGGTGTCGACCAATTCAAACAATAGACTGAGAATATTCTCAAAATAAATACATTATTCTATTCAGTTCTGTTGTTTTTGTTCACGCTGCTTTTTCCTAATCAGCATTTCAGCAAATACAGTCACTCCTTCACTCTCCACATGAACCGTTTACCTGCATCCAACCAAAACTTGTCCGCATTTAGCAGAATTAGGACTATGAACAAACATCTTGTCCCTTCATTTGATTTGACTTGATTTCATGATTTCATGACAGTTTCTTCATAACCACGTGTTAGTAAACAAAAGCCTTTAAAACAGGGGTGTCAAACATAAGCCCCAGGGGCCAGAATTTGCCTGCCAAAACCCCCAGTCTGGCCCAATCTGAAGGAGAGCATGGATTTTGGACTTTAACTGTATTTTAACAGCATTTACTGCTGAAAAAGACCTCCGCCATTTCCATTCTTACTACACTAAAGTAATTAAGTAGTAGACAAATAAAAATAATTTCATGAAAACAATTTTATTATTTCTGTCATTACTGGAGAAACGCTCCGCTTTAATGTTGCTTCTAATTTGATCCAGTGTCACTTCACTGATAGATGATGGCTCTCTTACAGCAGAGATGGTTTAATGAGCTACTGTTAATAGTTAGAGTTCAGTAATAGTGACTGTTTCATATTTAACTAAAAAAAAGAAATGGATGGCAGCTTTCCAAGTCTTTAATGAGTGAGGCATGCCTCGGGTTCAGAAATGTCTAAGAATTTATAGATCTATCCAATGGTATAAATTATAATTACACATTGCATTGTATGTGTTTTTGCTTGCAATAATATGCCCATGATGGTCCATAACAGATATATTCATGTCTGAATAGAAACTGATTTAAACAAGGTTAGCTCACTAAATTAACATGCCGATGTGATACATTCACATGTCACGTATTCGGTTATTAACCCTGCCTCCTTTTTCCTCCCTGTTAGTGAACTGAACATCCCAACTGAGTTCAGTTTGTGGCTAAAAATAGAAAAGGGGGAAAAAGAACACAACCTCCTTTTCTTTCATTCTCTCTCATTTTTTGCTGGAACTGTAAATCATCTTTTAAGCCTATTAATCATGGCTGTACACCGGCCCAGAGGTCCGTAGCCTCTTTTCTGATTGGGCAGTTCATACCTGAGGGGCATTACCAGAAATCGTGCAGTGTTCAGGTCTCATGGGGAAAGATGTCAGCTTCTTATTTTGCTTTGATGTGACCCAAATGAGTTATTTGAAATTGATAAAATACGTTTCAAAGTTTTATACTTAGCAGTAAAATCTATTTTCCTAACTTTCGGATATGATGCCATAGGTGTATTAACCTGTATGGAGCTGCATACAGGTTAATGCACGGCAAGGACGCCGTGATAGTTTTGAGATAAAAATCTCCTTTGTGACTCCTTCAATGAGGAGCCTGCAGCCTAACTGTTCTTCTCAGCTTGGACACATTAATAATTTTATTATAATCTCATGCATTTATAATGTTTGTAATAATATACGAAAATGTGAGACACTGTTAGAGTCACACATTATGTTCGGTCCCATTCATTTTGTCACCGCGAAATAGGATCAGTCCTAAGTGAGCGTTTCCTTAACTTAATATTTTAATTAAATATTTTAAAATATGTTTCGAGCCATTTCGAGCTGTTTCTAAGCATGTGGAGATAATATAAACTAATTAGATAACTCTGTTTCCTGTACTCTTACAGTAAATCTCACACTGTAATCAATTTCATTGTTAAATTGGGATTAGCAGATAACATTAGCCTGTTATTTTATGGTTCACTTAGTGTTTTATTGCCTAACATTGACAGAGTAATGATACAGCCTAAGCATGAGCAGTTCTTTTTCTTAAAACTGTGTATCCACCTGAGCCTCAGTCATGGCCCATTACTGTTGTGAGGTGGAGTGTAAAGCAGGACCAAAATGCAGGACACAAAGGCAGTCAGTGTTAGACAAAAGCAAGATATTTATTGGCTGTTTGCAAAGCCAGTAAGTCAGTACACAAAACAACAATCCAAAAGGTTAACGGGGAATTACAGAAAACAGGAAGCAGAGAGCATAGACAAACAATCTGACAAGGACAAAGAGGGAGACTGGACCGTTTGTACACCGAGGGCCGGCTGGGAAAGGAAATAAACAAAAGACAAAAACTAAACATGGAGACAAGAAGACTCAGTCATCAAAAAAACAGAATCAGAGGGAACAGACAGGGTAACACTGAGGGAACCAAACACACAAGACATAACAAACACTAGCACTCGAACTGTAAACTATCAAAACTCAAACAATCCAATAAAGCTAAAGCTCAACCTACTTAAACAATACTGAAAACACAGGATCACGAAACAACGTCTTTTACCCGAAAAACCGTGACGTAAAAACAGAAATCAAAGACTCAACAATGTCACAAGATCACAAAATCATGAACCAGATTCAAACATGGTACATGAAGTCATTTCAGTTTAACGTAGTTCTCATGTGGAGCATGAAACTCATGTGTTGCTCAGGGTTTAGAGCTGTTGCTAATTTCCAACCCTTGTCCCTTGTTGGGCTTTTACAAGACTCACCAAATATCAGTAACAGAATTAAAACCAATAAAACAATTAAATCAGGAATCCAAGCACAAAAATCAAAACTTCAAACCCTAGCATAACAGTGAAAAGCAGACATATTGTACATATTCACCAAGAATCCAAAAACTTAAATACAGACAAAAAATCCTGGAACAGTTTCCAGATAAACCTCAGCACTGCTGTGTGGAAGCACAGCAACACTTATAAATTAATAATCATGTTTTTGTGTTTGCCAAAGAAAAGGAAATACTGTAATCTATCAAAAAACGGGCATCTTACCCGAAAGCATTTACAGTATGTAACCTTATATTATTGTTTGAAAAAACTCTCCCAAGGCCTACTTTGACGTAGGACTGTGACTCCTTACAGGGGCTGAGATGATTAATAACTGCATGGATGCTACATAAATAAGCACACCATTAAAAGAGCAGTTTACTCCGAAATAAAATGTTTGTATTTTCTTCTGGTGCTATCGAGCCGTCTAAGTTATTTTAGTGTGAGTTGCAAAGTTTTTGAGATATCAGCTGTACAGATTAAAAAAAAAAAAAAATCAACTTAAGTGTCTTTTTTCAGAAATCTTACTTAAAAAGAAAAATATAAACTTTGTTGTGAGCAGTTTCACCTAAAATCTATTTTCTTTCTACTGAACTACTCCAAGTACTTTTTAAACCTCTTAATCACCACCTTATCATTGCTTAATCGGTTTTGATTAACAAAATTAGGAACGGTTGAATTAATCTGATGCCATTTGGAGCTTTATTGTCTTAAATAAAGAGTCTTATGATTGAAAAAGTTGGCAGAGTTAGGTGGATTACAGTGAGGCACTGCCTTTTTAGTGTGTGTCAGGGTGTGAAATGACTAGAACTCATCAGCCAAATGTCCGTAATGTTGGCAAGTTGGTTTATTTTCCAGGCTACGGCACATAACCAGCCTCAGGTGGAGGTCAAGCTTGTACGAACAGTAAAATTGGCAGTTATTTTATTTGCCTTCTTACACTTTTATAAAGCGACAGCACAACAACAACCTTGTCTAATATTAACACATCTGCAGTTTTCCAGAGTGAGGGTTTTCTCATTAGGTGTTTGTCATTATCAGGGCGGCGTTGTATGGTTAAGTGCGCCTGGATCCACACCTCTGGATCAGTTGTTTTAATACAACTGTTAATCAATGCTGCAGTTTTTTAATTTTGTGCCTCAGGGACTCTGGCTCGTCACGCTTGTGAGAAAATTAAAGTACAGCGCGAGAGCGTCGAGGCAGCGTTCTGTAAACAGCAGCTTGGATCAAAGTGTGTGATTTCTGAACCTGTCCTGTAGTGCGGGCTTATCCTCAAGACGAGACAAAAGCTATTCTGGTTCACTCAAGGCAAAGAAGAAAGATTCCTGTAAGCAGTCATGAGTTCTGTTCTGTATTAAAATATACTTCTTTGTTTTCACTAATATTCGGGAACTAATTTTTTGCAGGAAGAGTGGAGAATACTGTCATGGTCTCAATGCAAGATAGTGTTTGGACGTGGACTGTCCTGTGTTATTGTTACAGTCAATGCAACTCTTAAACTGATATCTTTAAGTGAGAAGCATTTCGTGCCTGCAGCTTGTTGTTGTTAAGACTCTTCAGAGAATACAAAATCCAGGTGAAAACCAAGGAAATAACAAACAAACTGATCTTTAACCCCAACCAAGAATGTTTTATTGTCCAAAAAGTTTCACTGCTTCACTCTCGCTGAGTCGACTTAACCTAAATGATTAACTTTATTGACTAATTCTAACCAAGTTTTATTCCCTAAACATTACTGCCTAAACCTGCCTAAGTAGTTCTTAATGCCTATAAACCTAATGCTATAACCACATTAGAGAAAACAGAGACCCTGTATGGGCTCAAATTGTGGTCATAAATATTTTGTACTTGTAAATCAGGATTTGTATGTGTAAAAAAGATTTGTGTGTGTAAAAAGGATTTGAGTGTGCGTAAAAAAGATTTGTGTGTGGACTTAGCCAAAAAATATGTGTGAAACTCTGCACTCGAGTTTCAAGTTACAAGTACGAATTTTGACCCTATTTTTCTTCCTTTCATCTGATTGGTCAATGTCATGTCAATCACAAATTTAACTATCCAATCAGAGAACAGATGGGTGTGGCTGTCGGAGGGGCGCTTTTTTGAACTGCAGGTCCTTGAAGGGTAATACAGTTTGAAGCTGGAGGATCTCTATATAAATATCCGATAGAAGCTAGGTCCCCTAACTTTCAGTAGCTGTTGAAAGGATAAAGTTGGGGTATATCAGTGGTTAGAAATACCATTATTACTTTAGGATTAGTTTAACACAATGTCAGGGCTGACCGGGACCACTGCTGTGAGTCACAGTGCGCAGCATAAAGGTCCTTTCACAGCGTACGCAGCATGTGCTGCTAATGCTAACTGCTAACTAAAAGCAAAGGATCCAGAATTTGTTGCGCTGGCTGCTGAGCTCTGTGGGGTTTTGCGGCAGCTCTACCTGTACTAGATGCACCTGCTCCTTATCGTTTCTATCTCTGACTTTATGTCCTATACAAGAGTTTCTGTTTTTTTATCTTCAAATGTTCAATAAAAACATGTATGCTAATTCAAAACGAAGAAAGCTTTGTAACTATCCCCACTAGTGAAGACTGTCATTTCCACAGCACCGAAGGAAAACGCTGGGCTGGCATGTAAAAGGGCATTTATTCCGTCAGGACCTGAAGCTCCATAAAGCACCCCTTCAATAGCCAAACCCATCTGTTCTCTGATTGGATTGTTAAATTTGTGATTGACATGACAGTGGCCAATCAGATGAAAGGAAGAAAAATAGGGTCAAAATTCGTACTTGTAACTGGAAACTTGAAACTTGAGTGCAGAGTTTCACATGTATTTTTTGGCTAAGTCCACACACAAATCTTTTTTACACACACAAATTCTTTTTACACATACAAATCCTGATTTACAAGTACAAAATATTTATGACCACAATTTGAGCCCATAACCCTGGCTTCAACCAAAGAAGTGTGACCGTGACCAATAAATTTGCAATCTCGTTGTGTTTGGTTGCTCACAGTCAGTTGCCATCTTTAACCTCCTAAGACCTGAACTCTTCCATGGCATGCGTTTTTAATTTGTCTTTGATATTTGGGCATATTGGGACCTGATGAATGTAAACAAAGAATTTCCAGATTCTTTTTTTTTTTGTTTCTGACAAAAATGAGATCCACATATGAGGATATTCGTTTAAAATTTCAATAGAACAGTGGCAGAATAATGCCCTCATAAGTGGATATCAGGCCCTTATAGAGCAAAATTTTGTATTTTGGTCTAGACAACCCAAAATGTGATGTCCACGTATGTGGTCGCCAGGCCCTAGGAGGTTAAAGCAACTTTGGTCTGTCAAGGCGGTGATAAAATGGCAATTAGAACAAGTCAGTCTGTTTTCACATTGCTACGCCAAGTATCTGAGATAAACTGCAAATCTGTTGGATATGCATATATAGAAATTCACATGAACTATTTACATTCAAAGTCAAGGCAGAACGTCATCGACTTTAAAAAGAAATTCACAAATTCCTCCATAAGTAGTGACTTGGTTGCTGCAGGACGGCGATTTAAGTAAGTAAGTAAGTAATAATTTATTTATATAGCACCTTTCTAGATAAAAGATCCCTTGTTTCACACAAGGATAACAAAGTATAAAACAAAACAGACGACAGTTAACAAAATGCAATTCTAAAAAGATGTGGTTCCTGATAGACGATTTCACAAATGTTGCCAAGGGACCAAGAGCATTTATTATCTTCGCTATGTGTCTATCAGGGGCACATACAAGGATTTCAGTCTTTCCTTCGTTAAGTTGTCAGCCATCCAAACTTTAATGGAATCTAAGCACTCATTCAAAATCTTTAGCTTAGAAACATCTTGGGGCTTAAAAGAAATGTATACCTGGATATCGTCTGCGTAGCAGTGGTAGCAAATGTCCTCAAAGGGGCTCAAAGCATGCTGGAGGGGAAGTAGATATATTAAGAACAATAAAGGCCCCAGCACAGAGCCATTGTGGCACACCATAGTACAGGGACGTGGAAGATGACCTGTATTTAGAAACTGCCACAAAAAAGTTACATTCATACAGATATGATGAGAACCACTCTAAGGCAGATCCAGTTACACCAACCCAGTATTTTAGCCTTTCAAGTAGGATGTGATGGTCAATGGTGTCAAAGGCTGACGTGAGATCCAACATCAGCGGAATTGCAAAATGGCTCTCAGCTGACTCAGACTGCAACCAGTGGGCAACCAGCTGGGTGGAATCTACTGTTGATCTCTCCTGCAAAGAGATACAATTCAAATGAGTTGGACTCATCAGTGCAGATAGCCTTAGATTGATTTGACCGTGTTGGCTCAAAGATGAAGTAATTGGAGTTGGTCCAAACTGGACTTCAAGTATTTAGAGACCGACTGATTTCTACCAGGTGTGATAAATAAATGTGTTCTACTAAAGAAAAGAACCTGGTGTCCACAAACAAACACACGGCTGTTTGTGCAAGTTTTTCACAAACTGCCATGAGACTATGTTCAAATACATAGAGAAGATTCGTAAAACAGGAGAGCCCAGCTTAATAAAGATATCAACACTTGGCTGGTACTCATATTAGTCGGTAAAGCCGTCAGCGGGCCAGAACTTGCACCACTAAATGTCTTAGCCTCCCATTTTCTCACTTGACTTCCTCTCTCTTAAACTCTTATTTTTGCACATAGCTTCAGTTGTGGGATGAAAAGGGAGGTCAAAAAGTGAGACTGAGTGGCAGATGGAAAGGAAATGGATGGGTGAGAAAGAAAGAAGCTATAAAGGACAATGAAGTCGGGGAGAGGGTGTAACGAGTGGTAGTAGAGTAGGAAAAGAGATGGACAGAGATATTTAGAACAGTACATCCTGGCTTACTGACAGCCTTATTGGCCGTTAAGCCTCAGCTTCATTTTTCTCATGTTATCGTCTCACTCTCCTGCCCTCACAGTCGATCTAGCTCTTTGTGCTTTGAGTCTTTTCTTGTCCTTTCTCTTGTGTTTTCTTCTTTCTTCTTCTTTTTCTCTTCCATCTGCAGTTGTCACATTAATCAGATCCCTCAGTCACATTTCTTCAAGCGGCACGCACTTCATTTACTCAATGCATTCACATAATGAATGGAGCAATCACAGTGCAATCAAGTGCAAGCAACCTCGCTTATTGTTTGACAAGAGACTGCGTGCATTTGCTTGTTCTGTAATCCAGATACGACAGTGTTATTGCTGTATTCCTCCGAATCTGTAGTTTCAGGAGATGGCGGGCTCCCGAGCTTAAGTATTAATTTTTAAGAGGTTGTTTTTTTGGCTTTTAAAGGGCAGGTAATTTTCCAGAAGAAACCTGGGCATATAAAAAGCTGTAGCAAAACTTTAACACGAGACAGTGAGGGGATTTTATTGTTGTTTGTTTTAAATATAAATTTTATTTTAAGATGAGATTCTGCAGTTTTTTTCGTGTCACGGAAAACTTAGCTGCAGAAGAAAACAGACTTCTTTTAGAAAATAAAAAATGACCAGTTCCATAAGGAATTAAGTTTTTACACCATGAGTGTTTTGATTTAGCCTTAAAGAGCAATGAAAAATATGTATGTAGGTAAAATGAATGACCACTCAGTATACTTTAAAATACTTTATCACATACTTTTTAAATAATTTATGCTCCTACTAATACTTTCTGATACAATTTTCTGGGTGAAGGTAGTTTTATAGTCCATTTTTATGGATGCAAGACTGAACACTTTGCCAAAGAGATGCAGAAACACATTTTCACTGTCAAATGAAAGAGATTACATCTGACTTGAGACCAGCATCTATGTGGTGCATATGCCTGATGGAGGATCCCTCTGCATACTGATAAACAGATCAGTTTTCTAAGGCGTGCATGCCCTTTTTACACAGAAAGGGGACAGACAGCTTTTATTTATTTATTGTTTTACATAAACTGCTCGTATGCCAGAATCAGTCTAGCATCAGCACTGATTTTGCCTGTACCAGCTGGTGTTTGCTTAGTCATTTTTCCTTACATAGTGCTCTTTAGTCTTTAGACCTAAACTTACCCATTTTACCCATAGCCTGTGAAAAACCTCCAGTTTCGCAGGACTTGTGATGCAATCCCAAACAAGTGCTTACTATTTTGTTTTAACCCGTGACTCACAGCCCTCACAGCGGTGTACAAGCACCTTCTCATTCATTCATGGGTATCAAATTGTGCCACTTTGATCAAAGCTGCTGGTGTCATGTGTTGTATGGTGTTGGTGAGTGACGCACTCTGGAACAATGGTTATGGGGCAGACATCGCACTCCTAAATCATCACGTGTTCACAGTCGTAAAGTAGCTGTTGGCATCACATTCAAAGGCACGGAGGAAGTATGTGAAATCATACCAGAATGTAACCAGACAGTTACATCACTCACGAAAGGAAACCTGTTAGCTATCTTTAGCAGGCAAGTTCACATATTCAATAGAATTAAATTTTATTTATAGAGTGTCAAATTATGACAAAGGTATAGACATTACAACCCGGTCCCCAACCCCGGCTGACGGACCAGTACTGGTCTGTGAGTCGTTTGGTACGGCTCGGGTGTGAAATTTATGGTTTTCAGGGTTTTTATCTTCTTCTTTTTTATGGGGGGGGGGGAGTTTTTATCATTAACTCGGTTTCCCTGGGTCTTTTCCCATGTGTTATGAATAAATCTTTTTTCTAAACAGGTACTGGTTTTATTTTGTTGTGTTTATCTGTGACACCTTAAAGGCCGGTCCGTGAAAATATTGTCGGACATAAACCGGTCCGTGGTGCAAAAAAGGTTGGGGACTGCTGCTGTACTGTATATAGTGGAGATGACAATAAAGTTTACTTTAACTTTGACTCTAAATTCAGAGTAGTGTGTAAGGACAGAGTGAAAAGAGGTGATTGAAGAAGAAATGCTCAGTGCATCATGGGAAGCACCCAGGTGCCTTAGTCTGTTGTAGAGTAACTAATGCAGGATTCAAGCTCACCTGATGCAACCAGACCTGTATGCTTCATGAAAAAGGACATTTTAAAGTCCAATATTAAAAGTAGAGAGGGTTACTGTTCAGGTTTTTATTTTTGGACTTACAGAATCTGCATATTCTGGGTTTTAGGTCTTCAGATTTCCTCCTAATATTTAGGTTTACATAGTGGCTTACACAGTGAAGAGTGACTTTTAAGTACCATTAGTTGGCAAATGAATGAAACAGTCTAGCACTCATAAATACTTGGGAAAATGCTGGATCAATTGGGAACCAGTATGGGCAGAGAAAGCACTTTAACTCTTGATCACAAAGTGCACCAGTGGAGTTGCTGGCAGACCGCAGACTGGTATTCAAAATCTCTCCACAGGATACATGTTAACCGAGTAAAATGTGCTACTGCTAACACAGTCTGACCGTAGAACCAAATGTAATGGATGGAATTTATTAAAAAAATAAATAAATTGTGTGTGTGTGTGTGTGTGTGTCTGTGTGGGTGTCTCTGTGTGTGGTTTTGCATAGTTTAATGTGTCTGCCTCTGCAGAGTGTCAGTGCACAGGACTTTTTAATTTTTTAGATATAATTAGCATAAAATTAAATGTGAAAATGTGTGTGGAGTACCAAGTGCTCCTGCGTGCACCAACAGTATTTGTCCAGAGTTGTAGAATAAACTTGAATCTTGAATAAAATGGAATCCAATATCCAGATTTTTACCAAAATGCAAAGTTAAATCTCTGAATGTGTGTTTACAGTCCAGTGCCACGCAGACTGCCTGTCGTGCTCGGGAACGCCTGATCACTGTGACAGCTGCAGGGACCCACAGGCCTTACTTCATCTTGGCCGCTGCCTGTCTGTCTGTCCAGTGGGCTTCTACGCCAAAGGACAAGTATGTGCAGGTAGGACTCGCTTTCAAATCTACAGTACTGTTTCCATCCATAAAAGGGTAAGTAGCACCCAGGTGCTGGTAATCAATGTGCTTGTTTAAGTGATCATCAGCAAGCGTGAACGTCATCACTAAAAGCAGACGTTTGGGCCGTTTGCTGGAATCCTGAAAACGACATTAGTTTAAGTACAGGATGATAAATATTATTGATTTCTGATTTGGATTAGCTTTAAGTGACACATTTTTGGTCACTTAGCTTGTATCAGTGGTGCACTGCACACAGTCACAGTCATCATTTCTGTGTGTTTGTTATCACTGTTTAAGTTTCTTCTTCTTTTATTTCATTTTGCATTGTGCATGTGGGCGAATGTAAAGTTGTGAGTCTGAACTCACATTGTTGATAAGATTATCTCTCCCACTCGTTTTCCTTCTTCTCTCAGACTTCTTTTAATCTTTCTGGGAATCTTTTTTTCCTTTAGCTTTTTATATTTCTACTTCCTCTTCTTCTTCCTTTTCCTCTTCTTCTTCTACTTATGTGTGTCTGTGTGGGTGGCTGTGGTGGTTTCAAAGGGATTTGGCTGCTTTTTAGTCTATAATGTTGAGATTTCCTATTAAAAACAACAGAAACCTCCACATTGCTTTGTTTCCCTTCTTCTCGTTGCTCTTGTTTCATTGTGCCGCTTACAGATACATGGTCTTAATGCATGCTTAATCATCCAGGTAAGGAAATCCCAAAAAGTTGATCTTTTTGTGGTATAGGTACACTTCACTGCACAAAACAACTGTCAGTGCTAAAGTTAAAGATGTTAAGGAGCCCGAGGTCTTTAATAAGACCATTTTTAGAAAATCATGGCATAGCCTAATATAGTTATCTCAACAGTACTTTTGCATAGTCTTAGAAGATCCCAGCCAGCCTGTCAGGGAATTTGAAGTCACTCACTGGATTTAACGAGTTACTTGGTTTACTTTTAATGAGCTGCACATCTGTTTTCCTTTGCTTTCCACTATAGGAGCGAGGACTAAGATGTGACAAGCAGTCTTGCAACTCACGTGTGAAGTGAAAATTTATTTTGGAAGTGACTGACAGCCACTGGTTCCCCTTTCTCCCTTCTCTCCCCTGCAGCCTGCCAATCATCCTGTGCCACCTGTTCCAGCAGGTGGGATTGTCAGTCCTGCGGCTCCAGGCTGCCCCTGCTGAACCCCGATAGGAGCCAGTGCCTGGCTTCCTGTCCACCTGGTTCCTATCAGCACGACCCAACACACTGTCGCTGTGAGTATCACAGGAGTTCATGTGCCCTATAGCGGCTTCTAGATTGCGGTGGTCAGCATGTTGCTTTGACTCGGATCCACCCGTAAACACCAAGAAAGATGGATTTCCCCAGCTGCTAATAGCGAGCAGTTTAACAGTAGGATGCAGTTGGTGTTTTTGGTGCCTGGGATAAACTGTTTGGGAGTATTTTCCACTGGATTGAGTCTGAATATTTCATAGACTGATGAGGCAGGGAGTTCTCTCTAGGGCCGTTGTGTTATTGTGGTTGTGCTAAGGGTCTGGAAAGAGGTGCAAGTCATTGTCTGGAGGCACAGGAGCACCAAATGTACTCACATATTGTACAGACATAATAGGTCCTGCATTTTATTAGATATCTGCTGATCTTTTGCTGCACGTTGGCTAAATCTCCCCTGCAGGATTGGATAGAAAAGTTTGTAAAGTTTTGCTGTCTTTAGATAAAAGTACAAAATGTGCTTCCACTCGTATATATTTTTTGTATTTCTTCCTGTATTTGCTGCTTTCCTTTCTGTTAGTCATCAAAAGAACATGAAGAAAACTGAATCGTGTATGAACATTTATTAGGAAGTGAAATTACTTGAAAATCGTTGCATCTTAATTAGGCTTTAAACTTTTATTGTAATATCAACCCGGTAAAAGCTGAATGTGTTGAATTATGTTGCACATGCTGCCTCCTGTCAATCAGTTAACACACATAAAAGAAAAATAGTAATAACAGCCAAAAAACATATATACATATTAAAACAGAATGGGCTGTACTGTCCAAGCCATTTCTTAGTTGGCTTGGACATATTAATGTCTTCAGTTCCAAAGTTAATTTCAAATGGTGCATGAGAAAAAATGCACAAAAATGAAGCATAGGACACAACTTTACACATTTGCTCAGTGGGACTAGTTCATTTCCCAGTTTCATTGTGCCAGACTTGATGTTTTAAATGTTTGGCCTGCATCAACCTTCATGTGTCATCATCACCACGTGGTGAACCATCCCACCTTCAGATGAAAACACCTGAACGGTGACATGGAGACAACTAAACAAACCAATTTCATTTCACAAAAAAAGAACTGCACACGTAAAATTGTGAACTCTTTTGAATTTCTGTGAAGCAGAAAAAGTATTCGCCCACAAGTTGGGAAAATTAACTGAACTCTTCTTCAAGCAACAACTTCAAGCAGATATTTCGTGTTGCAGTTCGTGAAACCTCCACAGTGCTTATTCAGTACCTTTGGATAAGTTGTCCTGGTTTGCTGTTGGTTTGATGTTGTTGCTATGCACAGAGCTGCTTTGAACTGCTGTACCCAGGTGGGCTTTGTTGACGGAAAGCAATTTTTGCAGGTGTTTTGCTGCTCTTTGTGTGCTCTTTTTCACCTTTTTGATAAGGGCCTCCCTCCTAGAAACAGTAACAGGACTGCAGAATACCTTCAAATTGTAGAAAGTCTGTCTCACACTGATCTTAGAACTGCTTTTCCTGCCATCTCCATGCATCTCTAAACTATTCTGAAAGTTGTCAAGATCAAGACGTGGTCTTTCTAAAGAAGAGTTGTGACTAGCTAAATGATATATGCATTTATTTATAGGTAGGGGCAGCGCTACTACTCCCAGTCTCATCTAAATAATGGGAATGCATGACTTTGTGTAGATTTGAAAAAGCTGTTGTTAGAGGGAACATACTTACTCACAAACTGTGAAGGGAAATGTTTAAAGTATAGCTGTTAATTATGAGTAATGACGGTCATTCCAATGGTCAATAAACTTTTCAGCCCAATTAATACAAATGTCAGAAAAAAATTGATACCGATTCCAACCTGTGACAAGAAAACACTAAGTTTGTGTTTTCTTGCTTATAAACTTTGTGACTTCTTGCCAGCATGGAGATGCTTTGTAGAGTTGTTAAACTAAATTAATCCAGCTTTTAATGCCTGAGTTTTAATGGACTTAAAGCTTTTAATGCTGCTTTAATGCTAAATTGCCGAAATTAAATAAACTGGTAACAGAAAAGCTTTTGTCCGTTTTTCTTTTGTTATTCTTAAAGAGTTTATGCAGGATAGATGGATCGATCCTCTGCAGCAGCAGCATAAAGAATACAAATAAACTGGTATTACTGCGTGAAGGAAGGCTCAGTTCTCTATACATGAGTGTCCCTATTAACTGCTACTGGACGTATCTATCTCAAAGGTCTCCCAACATTTCTAGTCCTGGGCCAATAAATAAAACCGTGGCTCGGTGAGCGAAAACTCTGTGGGATTGCTAATATGCTCCGAAATGAGCTCCTCTATTGAGTGGGGGAAACCTGCGGAGACTCCTGGGGATGATGGGTAGAAATAGAGAGGGGTGGGTTAGTGAGCAGAGAGTAACCACAATGTGATTACAGTCTTCAGTTGTGCAGCTCGATTTCATACCTTAATGAATATTGTCAGGAGGATTTCAGACCTCCCAGTGCAAAAGCTCGTTGAACATCCTTAAATAGGTTAGACAGCAGCAGACAGCTTTGTTTTACGCTGCTTCCACACACGTACTGTATACAGTAGCAGCTATTGGACAAGCCCTCTGTGGAAATTGCACTTCATGCATTTATGCAGCTTCTGTCCTGCGTCGTTGCCATTAGGTGTATAATTTGTTCCTCGTGCATTAATCCAGAGTCACAGTATGTTAATGCTGCAGGTATGTTAACAGCTGCTAATGTCTTTACCCTGCATGCATCCAGGTTTAATAATGTGCTCTATAGAGCCGAATTTCCAAACACGAACTCTCTCAAGTGTCTCAGCCATTTCTTTTAACCGCCAACTTGCTTTAATGAGAGCAGACCCCCCCCACCCCCCTTTGTTTTTCCCCTGCACACAGTTTTGTTTTGGAGAACAAAAGAGCACCAGTGGAAAGTGGGACGCTGAATTATTGTGACTTTAAATCAGTGAATGCCTGCATTAAAGGTATTAAGGTGGATTTAGGCTGACTGAAGTCTCATACCAGCACTTGTTTAATGAGGAAAAAGAGAAGGAAGGGTTGAGGGAAGAAGCAGAGGAGATGGGAGCTGACAGAAGTAATGAGCGTGTGAGGTGTCTGGAAGGTGCCAGAGACATTTCTTGGCAGGAAGTCGAGACCACCCAGGACTCAGTGTGTCGCAGCAGGCCTCCCTGGGGGGATTTTTTTTCCCACCTCCAGGCAGTTACTGAAAGCTTCATCCGCATGCATTCAAAGTTTTGGTGTAAATAATCGTGAGGAGCCTTGTGCTGACGCTATCGTACAACACCTGCCCCACATTTCTTCATCCTCTTTTTTTCTTATAATTGCACCGTGAGACTCAGTCACACTTGTAATGTTCACTTGTTTGGAAACGTACGCCGAGACCGAAAAACAGACACATCTATCTTGTTCAGGTGCAGAGTACACAAAACCTGATTCCTTTCTCCCCACGGCTTTTTAACACTGTTTTGCGCTCCCTTTAAATTCCTCCTTTATTGCATTGTTTTGAACCTAAATGGGCTCTTCATCAAGTACAACAAAACTGTGTAATAAAGCAAGAATTTTAAGAGGAGCCGATAACAGGGTTACAAGTCCCCGCGGAGATAAAATCATAACGACATACAACACTTCTGCAGATGCAATTACAGGAGGTCTCATTCCAAAGCATCAAAACCCCATTAGCCTCTAAAGTCACATCTAAAGTTAGAGTCTGGATAAGTTTAAGAGTTAATCCCAAATTGGTAAAAGATATTTAAAAAGTTCAGTGTGTTGCTTTACACCTTTTATTGTGCAGAAAGGTACAATAGCCTTTTGGGCTATTTCCAGATAATGTAGCACCTACTAGAAAAGCTCCTGGTTCAATCCGAGCACCATCGAGGAGAGGGTGTCTCTTCACTCCAACTAGACGGACTCCATTCATTTGGCATTTAGGGCTCAAATTCTGAGCATTTCACAAAATCATTCATCAAATTAATGATTAAAGGTCTGAATCTTAAAGGTCGATGTAGGCAGTACCTCATATGTAAACACGAGCTTTCAGTGCCTAAAAATAACCAAGTACTTCACATATGAAGTATCTAATGTATAAACATAATAATGCTGGTGTGACTATAGCAACATGATAGTTTCAATCAAATTTCTATTGTAGTGTGAAGATGTGCATTGCTGTGGTTTCTTTGATTGTTTTTTATAACCTTGCTGAAGTTTTAATGCTGGTAAACCAATTTAAATTACCTTTTGTTTTTCATTCTTACACAGACAGTTTTCTTGAGATTAGTGTCACTGCAGACCAGTCGTACCCTGGATACAACCTGTTCCTACTCCTCCCCTCTAGTGGGTGCTACAGAGCCCTGCACGCCAAAATAAGCAGACTTCTGCACACTTTCTTTTCACTGGCTGTCACTCTGTACAACTCTTAAAACACTCAAAGTGTCAGTGCCATCCACCATACCTGTGGCTGAATCAAAGTGTGCTGGTTTTGTGGTACATGTGTATAGAGCTGGGCGATATAACATTTTTTCATATCACGATATGTGTTTTTCATTTCAGGCGATAACCATATATATCACGATATAAGCCAAATAACTATATTTGTAAGATTTAAATGTGCCGTTGCTCACAAGTAAAATGTGAAATAATCTGCAGCTTGTTTTGATTTAAATATTTATTTCCCATAATAAGTTCAACAGGGTAGATGTACTTAAGGAACATGAGACTTCAGTTTCAGATAAATAAAGGCAAATATTGCAAACTACACAAAAGGCAGCCGCTAAAGCGTTTAAGTTTCAAAATAGAACAAACAAAACAGACTACTAAATTGTCAATTCCACTTAGAAACAAAATATTAATTCTAAAAATAAATCTCAGTTTGTTTTACAGAAGAACAGACAAAATTGACTAACTTCTGTCAATATCAAATAAACTGAGAACTAAAAGGAAATTCTCAATCTCTCCTTGTTGTATAGCTTTCTGAACTTTCTGAATCCTTTATCATCCGCAACTGAAAATAGTTGTGGATGATTACTATACCTTTCTAATGTGACGTTGTTGTCCCTGGCTCTCTTTCTCTCTCTCTCCCTCCCGCTCTGTTCCTGTGCTACTGCGAGTGTAACTACCGCCCCTCCCCCCTCTTCCCAGCGCGAAGCACAAGGCTCGCGTGCGGAGTGAAGCGGAAAAAAAGTGCGAGAGAGAGGGTGAGAGAAAGAAAGAAAAAAAAACCACGGCTCGCGATAAGGAGCCGGCTCGCGTCGTTCACGTCGTTCGCGACCGACACATCACTACGAAACACACTCATTTCCTCCATTACCAGCGGCTGACTGCTTCCCAAACCACACATGCGCGGCTTGGCACTTGTGCTGTACGTAACAAGTCACGTGACGTGACGCTGCGGCTGTGATTGGTTCGGCTCTGCGCTACTTAATTTGGATTGGCTGTTCTTCTTTTCTTTTTTTTTTTTAAAGAGAGCAAGAGAGAGATGAGGTCTATCGCAATAGTTTAATTTTTCTATCGAGAAAAAGTTATTTCGCAATACATATCGTTATCGTTTTATCGCCCAGCTCTACATGTGTACAATGGTATATGTCCCCTTGTGCATTTTATTCATTCCGTTATTTATTCCAAAATCTTCATTGCACATATAAATATAAATATGCTACATGTGCTGTTATTGTCTGTGTCATGTTGCTTTTATCCGTCTTGTCTGTTTAGAGGAAAGAAAAAAACATCGCTCAGTTCCTCCTACGTGTGCACGGACTCGGTCAGTAAAGCTGACTCTAATAGATTCTGGTACATTTTTGTAAATACATGACTTGGTTGTTATTTTTTCTGCATAATCTTCCAACATTTTATGCAGCGTTTCTCTTTCTGAGTAGGTTTACGTGGCGTTGCTTTGTGGAATTTCAAGAAAGCTGAAAACAGAGAATCAGTACCTGCATGACTCTATCGCTCATTGGTAGCACTCACACAGCATTTTTAACCACTTATTTAAATTTTGCATTTGAGTTGACTTTGTGGATGTGGCAGTCAGAAAGTGAGGCGGCTATAGAAACACTACAGTTTCACAGCCTCCCTTCTGCTGTTGTCCAAAACGACCTTCACATAGAGGTATAAAAGCTTTTTCATGTGGAGCCATTGTGAGAAACGTGATTTTCCTCCTGTCTTCTTGCTGGGCTGATTTGAACCTTTGCTTCCACCAGGAGAAAAAATAGAGCTAAAAATGACTTCTTAGAAGTGAAATATGGACGCCACGAGGTACTTCATTAAAATGAAAATTTCCATGTAGACTTGGAAAAGAATTTCACAGTAGAATTTTCCAAAAGTGTGGATGAGTATTTTTGAATCATCTTCATTTTCTTCTGGCTGCTCCCTTTACCTCCATCTCATGTATTCCTGCACATGTCCAAACCATCTCAGCCTGAGCTGTGCATTTCTATGCCAATGAAACTCTCAGCATCTTCAGCTCTGCCACCTTCAGCTTGGCTTCCTATGTCTTTGTTAGTGCCGCAGTCTCCAAACCACACCCAGCAGGTCTGCCATCTTGAAAACCTTCCCTTTCACTCTTGGTGCCATCCTTCTGTCAAACATCCCTCCCGATGCTGGTCTCCACCCACTCCACCACCCAGGTATTTAAACTCCAACCTCACATTGCCTCCCTCTCATTCACCCATGTTTCTCATCTTGCTTCATTCCTCTTCTCTCCAGAGCATACCTGCACCCATCTCATTATCGATATAAACCCAGTGTGTCACTGACTTTAAAGGCCACCTTTTGTGTATTTGTGAGAGCAGCTTTGGCAAAAATGGAAATATTTGACACCCTGGAATTGAGAACAGGCTGGACTTTCAAATAAAAGCTCCTGTTATTTGTATTATTTGCTCTCCATTCCAAAGCTGCTTTCTCCATGCTTAGCTTAATTGCTGATTCTCTCATGCCATCTCGTTTTATCACTCGAGGTTTGGAGGGGGTTGGTGTGAGCCACGGCAGCAGCAGCACAGTAATTGTGCATCCCCACCCGTCCCAGAAGGACAGAGAGCGAAGATTATCCAGTGCACTGTGTGACTGTGCATTCATCTCAACCTCGCCTGGTTTATGCAGAGTAGGCTTTAGAGGGGCTTTTTGGCAACAGGCCTGCTAGGATTACATTTGCTGATAACTTTACGCTCCAGGCGGCACAGAAAAATAAATTGCTTTCCTGCGAGGGGCAAGGTAAAGGACGTGTAATCCCCTTGTTGGCTCCAACCGTTTTTGGATGCAGCGTGTATGAGCGCGTGTGTGAAGTGACCCAGTAATATAAATGTAAGAACCCCATCATGTACAGAGTGCTTCTCAATGTCTTTTTGCTTCATCTGCAAGAATACAGCTGCAGAGTATCTGATGCTGAAATGGGCAATGGTCCATAATTCAACAAAAGATTGTTTTTATAAATGATTTCATTTCACCACGGAGGATCAGTCATGCATAGGTGAAACAAGCGTATCATCTTATTTTGGGCTAAGGCTATTATGGAGCCTCTCTGGACCTTTAGCACAATGAAATGAACAGCCACACGCAGAGAGAGGGGCATTAAAATTGAACGTATGTGTGAACTAATGAAAAAAAAAGGCTGCTGGGAGAGAAAAACCCAGACTTGAACACAGAGAGAAAGAAAGATGACCAAAAATCCAGTGTGAATCTGTAGAGAGGGCAGTGGGCTGAGGCAAGAAGAAGCCTCGGACAGAGAAATGAGAGTATTATAGGGGAGAGTGAGAGGGGGAGAAATAGGAACACAACTGCAAAATCTGAGAGGTGGAAGGAAATAGGAAGAGTTGAGAAGCATAAAAAATTAAAAGTCAGATGGGAACCTGTCAGTCTGTCAGTCACTTCAGAGGTTTGGCTTTTACTCTTCACACACACAGTGGAACAAAAACTTTACTCTTCTGTAACCTTACATGTCCTCTGAATTTGGCCTTTTCTCATTCAGGTAAACCTCACTGTAACTCAAAGGAAATCAGGTTTGGTTTTATATGATACAGACGTCCATACATCAAAACTTAACACAAAAGTTTAGATTTTCTGCCTTTGTGGCAGTTGCTAGTTTGCATGCATGCCTGTGCAATATGGAAATGTACTTGGCAGGACCTGAAACGTTGCCTGTAACAGGTAATCAATCACAGAGAACATTTGCTGTATCTGTCTTTAATTTTGACCAAGGTTTTTTTAATATGTGCTGAAGCTGCACAGGACTGTTCAGAAAACCTTTGGTGCATTCAGGTTCATTAGGAGACTGCAGATATTGGTTGAGCAAGAAATTTAATGTAGGCTTTTTTGGTTTTTTGGTTTTTTTGCCTGTCCCATTTGGTTCTTTAGCCATCAGAATTATTGTCTGAAGGCCAAGAAAGATGCCCAACAGATTTACTTTACCAAGTGGATCATCATGGCCTTGCCATATTGATTGACCTTTATTATTATTATTATGTCTTTATTTTATTTTATTTTATTTTCAGTCGTTATAGACGGGACAGACATGACAGGGGGATAGGAAAGGGAGAAAGAAAGAAAGAAAGGGAGAGAAAGAAAAACAGATGGGGAAGAGGTCCAGTGAGAAAAGGCACTTAAAAAAAATCACCTGGATCAGAGATGAAAAAACAGAAGAGAAAAGCAAAAAAGAGAGCAACATAGTAAACACAGCACCATCGCAATAATCTAGCTAACAGTAAATAACAGTAGATACTAAATATTGAATGTTATTGTGCAGCACGCAAGATCGACAGCGCACAATGTGCTTTGAGGTAGCAGCCAAGACAGGTGTAGTTTGTGTTTGTGCACACCTGTGTGGACGGGTGCGCTTGTATTCAAAAGGTTTCTCCATGTAATGATCTGCTAGAGGGTGTGGGAAGTCATAGCCCCGTCCCCAGGGCATGAAGCAGGTATGGAGGAGATTCAGGCCCCAGACATCCAGAGGCCCCAGAGTGTGAGAGCCCAAGGAGAACCAACGGAGGGGCGACCGTGCCACCCTCCTAGGAGGAGCTGAGGAGAGCCCCAGACGAGGGCTCACCCAGCAGCCACAGAGCAGAAGCCAGAGGGGGCTGGAGTAATGTGCCAGCTGTGCCAGAGTGGGGCTTGGGGCTTGGTCTTGGGGCTTGTAATAAATGACTATTTGAGTTATTGTAGCCTCCTTATCCGCTCAAAGAGGTCTGGCCATTCTCCTCTGACCTCTGACATCAGCAAGGCATTGTTGCTCAGAGAACTGCTGCTCACCAGATTTTGTCTCTTTTTTGGACCTCTGAACTGCTTAGACCAGCATATGTATATATATCCAGCTTAATTTTTTCTCCCATCCTGATATGAGTTAAAACCTGTGTTTCCTGGATTTATAGTAAACAGGCTTTACAATACACAAACCCTAGCATGGTCCTTTAACCCATGGGCCTGCAATCAGTGATTTTAATGTCATGATGAAATGATCAAAAGTTATCCATGAACTTTTAACCCAGCTGAGAAAAACTCAGTTTTTATTCTTAATTTGAAAAGATTAAAAAAAAAAAAGATGAGACAGTGCGAGCGAATTGGGTAAAAGAAATTCAGTAGATGTGAAGTATTTAAGGCAAATCAAATCAAATCTACATTAAATATTCCTTATTTTATAATATCTGAATGGAAGGTATCCGTCATAGAAAATTATGTGTGTGTGTGTGTGTGTGCGCGCGCGTGCACGGGATGTTTTGATTAAATATAAAAAGTTTATAGTGATCCTGGTGGGGAATATGTGCTTTCAGATGATAAAGAGGAGGATGCAGAGAAAGTTATTAAAAGATACGAATGCCGTTACCTGAGGAAATCTGTATCAACAGGCACGAGGGAGCCAGAGATTTATCTCACGCTGCTTTCCAACAACTTTTGCAATAACACGACTTCTGGCATCTCCCATTAATTCACTCAGATTTTTATCAGCAGTTTTAAGTGACACTGATTAAATTAATTACACTTTCCTCGGCGTGATATTCACTTGTCTTAATCAGTTTTGTCTCACTTCTTGTGCCTCATTAATCCCCAGCCGTGGTTTATTTCTCAACTTTAACTTTTTTAGATCTACTCTTTCACTTTTAACCTTTGACCTTTCACAAAGGGACATTCAGTAAATAATAAATGAAGCTGTTAAGCATGTGTAAAGTGCTATCGTATTAGAACTTACATGATTTCCTCCTTGTGTTTGGTCCATTTGTTGCTTGTGTTCCTCACACTGTGTTCTGCTACATCCCTGCCTCGATTCTTTTGTAAGCCTCCCGACTTTCTAGTGTTTTTGCTTTTTTCTGTCAGGCTTTGTTGGGGCCGTGAGTATCAGCTTAGTATCAAAAATTGCTTTGTACCGTTCTCCTTTGTCCTGTGTGTAGGTCCTTTACCTGAGCCTTGCAGCAGGTGTATTGGTGCTGTTCCCTTTGTGTGTGAGAGAGAGAGACTTGGGTTTTTGATCTTTCGGTGTCTGATTAGGCTGAAGCCTAAAAAACAATATGGCTGAGTTTACTAAAACATTGTGGTGTGGGGTAAAAGATGATTCTCAATGTTTGTGATAAGCTTCACCGTAGTTTTGTTCCATATCACCATGACTCCTTTGGTCTGGGCTGTCTGTGTCCTATAATTGGGTGTAGTGGACTAATCTATATTTCCAAGATTCAGGGTGCTTTAAAATGAAATCCAACTAGGTGCTTACATTTGACAACATGAGGATGGGCAACAGAAAAGGTAGAAAATGAGATATAGTCCTCGGAAAAATGAGATCCTGCACAGCTTAACTTAAAAAAGTCAAAAGGCTTTAGAGAGTTTTTCTGATCCCGGTGCATTACGCTGCGAGTTCCTTTAAGAAGTCCTAATATACAGATATTCCACTGGGGTTCCCCATCCTTTCTGTTAACCACTTTCTCAGCTGTCACTGAGTGAGAAGTGGGGTGAACCCAGGACAAGTTGCGACTCTATTAGAGACAGACCATTCACTTCAGCAAATCTCACATGCATGTTTTAGACTGATGGAGGAAGTACCTGGAGAGAACCCAAGGAGAACACGTAACCACCACACTGAAAGGCCCCAGAACCTTCATACTGTGGAGCAGCAGTCAGAACCACTGCACCACTCTGCCGTTTTTTCCTTATAAAAGAAATTTCTTTGGATTTCATGAGGTGAGAGAAACCGGTGAGCTAACAGATTCACTATCTTATAAGCCAGCGTCGGTTTCCACCCATATCAGAGAACGTTGATCCAGTATGAGTGTAAAGATGGCACCCAGAGGGAAATCCACAGTCTTTGTAGGAAGGATTCATGGACTTTGGAGGTACTTCCACAGGTTTCAGGATTCTTTGCAAAGTGAACACAACTTGAGGGAAAGTTGGGCAAAACCTGAACTACATTGAGGTTACAATGTTTCCCAGATCATGATGAGGATGATGAACAGAAAAGTTTTCATATAAAGATTGCAGATTTTCATGAATGATATGTGAAGGTGACCCAGAAAAAACTTGTGTGTTACACATTTTTTTAAATGTGGAAACCTAAAAGTGCAGTTTTCACATTCCTTCTGCTTTTTTTTTATCTGGTTTGTTTTTATCTGGTTTCTGTCAGTTTTATTTTGTAGCACTTGCTGCATCTGGCTTCATTCTGTGGGCCGCTGGGAAATCACAGGTAATCATACCAGTTAGTGCTGAGATGGGTTTTTTGCTGCTTCTATTTGGGCACACACGAAGGGACACACACAGAGATAAAAGTGCAGGTGTATGCAAAGGTGCACAATCATCTCCTGCATTTTGTCTCAAAGGTACTTTCAGCCCATACGTATGTGTGTGCATACATGTGTGTCTCCCTCAGTCACACGCACATACTTGCAGTTAAACTCTTACATGGTCTTCCCACACAGCTCGCCCCTTTAGCCTCCCACTCTGTGTTTGTCGGCACTGTTGTGAGGCTTGTTAGTGCTTTTTTTAACAGCAGCTAATAGAGCACCACTGATAATGGCAACTATGCAGACCACACAGACACACACAGTCGCACACGCGAACAAGCTTCATTAGATCCTGTAGATACTTGTTGAACGACCCTGATTATCTCACTTATTTTCTTTGTTGTTTTTACAACCTTGAATATTTTGTTACTGCACGAACTGCATTATGGAAATAAAACTGTTATTGTAAAGGATCAGTGTTTCTGAATTATTTATACTGTTTACTACAAATCACATGCAGTATATCGCAGAACTTTTGCAAACTGTGCTTGCAGGATTTGCATAATTCAGATTGTTTCTTCTACATTTGGCATGATTCAGGTTATCCGTTACAATCACATTTATCCATTTCCCACCTACTGTGCTGTACTGTATGTGTTTCTTTTCAGGAAAGGGGCAAAAAATCAGACCTCGTGGTGCTTTAGGACTGAAAGCAAAGAATCTATTTTCTGTTTTCTTATTTTTCAGACTGTCACGAGTCATGCTCGGAGTGCCGTGGGCCGAGTCAGCAGGAGTGCGTGTCGTGCTCAGACCCGGCCGCCTTGCTGAAAGACGGGGCGTGCGTCCTTGACTGTGGCACAGGTTTCTACAGTCAAGAAGGCGTCTGCCACGGTAAAGCTGACACATATCCACACTGCAGCACTGAAGACATTTAGCTGAGTTTCAGTTTTGGCTGGTTTAGTAGAAATAGCACTTCTGCTGACGTCCTTACTAAAAGTAGTGCAACTCCACTGATGCCAAGCTAATATAAGATCCAACACAAAACATTAGGTGTATATATATGCAGGGATGATTTGAGTACATCACCATCCAGATAGCCAAAATATATCTTCTTTAAGGAATCAGTTTACCTCTAGCTTGTGGTGATTTGTGTACATTTAGTTTCGTTTGCGTTTCGTTTGCGTTTTCGAGTTGGCCAGTTTTGAAGTTATCGGCTGTAGATGTGTCCACTTTCCCTCAAATGTCATGACAGTAAATGGCCACAAAATTGTTATTATATTAAGAGTTTTTATTATTATTATATATTAACTTATCCGGCCAACTGCTACCAAACATTCTAGATGGATAAACAGCACTATGAGCCGCCTCAGGAAGCTACATTCTCTGATTAGCCTCCCTCTGTTAATTAAACCCAAACAAAAGTTTTAGTTTGAATCAATGTGTTTAAAATACAATGATTTTATCCTCTACAGGTCTAGCGTATGGAAGCGTGGAACTGCCAGCCAGGCAAAAGAAAATTAGGGTTATATCATATATATATATATATATATATCTGATATATATACACATATATCTATAACGTGAAAACTTTATTGTTCTAACAATATACTTTTCATCTTTGAACAACATAATATCACGTTATTACAAAAAACCTTTCGCATTCTTACAATATAAATATTATTTTGTACTAACGTGATAATTATATTGTTTGAAAAATAACGTTTTCACGTTATAAAATATCTTTTATTTTTCGAACATGATATATATGTTTGCCTTAAAACATAGTGAAGTGGATGAGTTCGAGAAAATGGCTCGTTTATCAGAATTAGTTAAGTTCTATTTTATGCTTGGACTGAGGCATAACGTGTGGTAACATGATAGTTATGTATATGGTAATAACATGACATTATCTTTTTATATTATCATTTTTGTATGAAAAAGTATATTGTTAGAACAATAAAGTTTTCACATTATAACATGATATAGCTCTGTTTTTCTTTTGACTAGGTGGCAGCTCTAAGCTTCCGTACTAACGTGAATAGATTCAGTTTTATTTTTATTTTTTTACTCAATAATGCCAGTTTCATTTTAGCCTTCAGATTTTGTGACAGTCTGTGATTTTCTCTTTTCAAAGATTTTCTTTGGACAGCTTCAAGGAAATGAAGCAAAAACCTTTTGGGAGAACTAAAATGAAGTGAAGACATGAAAACAAGATCTAAACTTTTTTGTATTTCTTCATAATAATCACTCAGACACTGAACCTGGGTTCTTCTGTAGAGGCGTTTTAATCCATTTTCTGTTCTCTTGAATGCAGCAGTTAGACTATTTGTACATAAAAGACTTCAAATTGCAGGTAACACTTATGCTTTTAAATGTAATTTGTCCTCTGGGGGAAAAATAATATCATTTTTATTATTTTAGTCCTAAAACCACAAAGCGTCTGTAAGAATGGATTCTGGGGAAACCGGGTGCCCGAGGGTTCTGGGTTTGAATCCAAGCTGGCACCTCCCAGTTTGAAGCTCCTCCCAGTTTGAAGCACAGCCCAGTTTGGAGTTGCCAGATACATTTATATAACTTGCAGTTTGTTTGTTTTTTCAATTTATTAATAAAAATGTACAGAAAAGTTTAAAGGGGAAAAAGAAACCATAAATTTCTGTGTGAGGTGTTTGCTGTGTGACTTCACTGGGGAGTGAAAGCCGATATTCCCACAGGAGGATCAGGTGTCACACGAAGTGCCGTTGCTGAATGCAGTAAACAGTAAACACTATCTGAGACGATGGGAAGTTTATTGTTAGCAGTAAACTGAAGGTGAAGATTTATTTGGGTTTCTTTTTTAGCTCCCCCGCGGAGCTTCCTGCAGCATCCACTCGGCATGGTGCCAAAATGATAAGTCAGCAGTAGCAAACAAACAATTTAAAAAAAAAATACAATAATTAGCAATTCTCTCTCGCACTAATGAGGAGTCTGAGGATTCTGGAATAAATAGATCCCATATGAATATGGATGCTTTCTATTTCTGAGTGGTAAGATGAGGAAGAGTAAGAATAGCCCCCCTCAGGGCGACGGTGAACTTAGCCAAGCTCTTTCTGGTTAAAAAGACCCAGAGGGGCCGGGATGGTGGGGTGGGCTTTTCTTCTCCTGTTGCTCACAGGAAAGTTTTGAAGCGCTCAGTGAGGAGCCCTCTTTCAGAAAATGTCAAAAACCTATGGAACTTTCTAGAAAAAGGTCAAATCCATTTGAACTTGCCAGCCAGCGCTTTGAGGCCTGGTTTAAAATGTCACCATCCTGAGAGAGCTGAAGGGCATTTAACTCCTCAATTTTCCTCCGCGGGGCTTCCTGGGACTTTAGAAGTGAAAGATTTTCTTTTTTTTCATCCCTCAAGTAGGCTGCAGCAAAACCATCTGCTGAGGGAACGGTTTAGTGCATGTGTGCGTGTTATGCTAAGATACCTCAGGTACCTGAGAGTGAAGATTTGATCCATTGTTGGATTTTTTTTTTTAGATTATTTGTTGCCTTTTACCTCTTTTGTTCATCTTTTCATCCATCTGCTTTCCAGTTTCTGTCATTAAAAGTTGGTCTTGCCTAAGTAACTTTTGATTGTATTTGAAGGACTGTTTGGTTAGGAGACTTTCCTCTTGCTTGTAGATAATTCAGCCATTTTTAAATTGACCTCAGTGCATTTTGTCATGCCAACAAAAAGCCATTAACGTTTACACGCTGCGCTTCAACAGCCTGTGATTCGTCCTGTGCCTCCTGTTTTCCCGACAACCCCAAGTGTATGAGCTGCCCACCGGGGACTGCCTTGCATCATGGGAAATGTCTCAGCCAGTGTCCAGCTCAGCATTACCTGGACAGCCAAAGCAGATGCAGAGGTAAGTGTTTGCTCCCATCATTTGAGAGGTAGCACTGAAAATGACAAAGTGGAGATGTTTGGACATCATGCACAGCATGTTTGTCAAAGAATAGCATATACATACAAACACCTCATACCTACAATTAACAGCTTGTTGTGCAGCTATGTTACCTGGCACCTTGCAATTTTTGAGTCCACCATGAGCTCCTCTGTTTACAAAAGTATTCAGGGTCAAACGTGAGGCCATCTGTCCAACGGGTAAAACCCAAACCGAGACTTCAGTCCTATTAAAAGCTTCTCGTTACTTTAATTAGAGAAGAAAACTTCTAAAATAAATTCTGTAACCTACACAGTTTGTGCCATTTTATTTAAGGGTCAAACCCTTAAATTCATAAAGTTTACCAAATAATTAAAGCGTTAGGTTCTAGTGAGCTTACTAAGTTTTACTTCCTGTTACATGGGTAGTTCTGTGTATCAGACTAAAGATCTTAAATGTTTATTTTCTTTGTGTCCCCAGCCTGCCACAGCTCCTGTGCCTCCTGCTGGGGTCCCTCAGTATCCCAGTGCACTCTGTGTCCAGGTGGACTACTTCTCCACCAGGGCCAGTGTGTGGAGGCCTGTGGGGAGGGGCTGTATGCTCAGGACTACACCTGCCACAGTGAGAGTCTAAATACATTAATAAAGTATCCTGTTAAAAAAACTTTTCTTCCTTGTTCCCAGAGTGTAACTGCCTCTCTGTGATGTTCTCTGTCCTCGCGCTCAGACTGTCATCCCTCCTGCCGTTCTTGTGTGGGACCCCTGGCCTCAGACTGCCTCCGCTGCCTCAAACCGGAGGAAGCTCTTCTTCCGCAATCGAGTCACCTTCAGCACAGCGTCTGCACAGCTGGGTGTCCCACGCGCAGCTTCCTGGATGACATGCAGACATGCAGGGGTGAGTGTGTTAAATGTTTTATTTAGCTTCCTCTATAATTCAGGAGAGGCGGTACCTGCGAGGCCAGAAAGGATGTTTCTGCTGCTATGGGTCATAGTCGCTAATTAACACGCCAGCCATTGTTCACTTTGACTTTTAAAACAGATCAAATAATCATTAGCACTAATGTAATTCATTTAAGCCTGGTGATAGCAAAAAAAACAAATTGTAAAATCCACGAATCAAAGCCAAAGCTCAACTCTTGTTAACAACAAATGGTGCCCTCATTTGCATTAGTAGTAATGAAATATTTACTCTGAATTGACAGAATATTAATGTGCAGCTATTCAGATTTTCTAACTGAACAATTTGTTTTATAACACAGGATATGACATCTTTTTAACAAATGTCATACTTAGGGTGACAAGTAAACTGGATATTAAACATAAATTTATAAAAGAAACAATTAGTTGCTTCATAAATAAGTAATCAGCAGAGTAATTAATCATGAAAATGTTAATTAGTTGAATCCTAAATATTGAATGAATTGTAGTTTTTGTTCTCAGACTTTTCTTCTGCTGTTAGAAATGAAACAACCTGAAAGCTGGATTTATGCTCTGTTTAGTCTGCTGGTTAGCGCTGGAAACATCCTGGCTTCATACATTTCTGATATCAGAACTGAGGAGTCTGTGTTTGAAATTCATGATCTGGCATTTGCACCTACTGTGTGAAGGGTAGGCCTTCCATGATGCAAGGCTTTTCCCTCTTTTACTCTAAAGGTCCCGTTGGTAGACTGTAGGTGCTGTTTGCAGCAATTTGCAGACCCACATCTACAAGTTGTAGCTGCCACTCTCAGAAATATATGACAATTGCTTAATTCTGTTTGTGTTCTTGTTGCTGCAGAGAAAACATACGTCATGATATGCAAAGAACTTCTTTGTAGTAAAGTGAAACAGATCCTTAAAAGCAAAGCTTGTTCTCCTTTGTGATTTTAAACCAATCTGCATTTTGAATACATGGATTCAGCCGTGGTGTTGGTGGTTTTCCTACAATCTATGTCTGTGTGGAACCTGAGAACTAAAGATAGGGGCATATAACATGTCCTTTCAGCCATACTTAATGACTTTATAGTACCATATCTCCCCTTTAGAGCACTTTGCCCTCGCACTGCAGGCTTACTTGTTGTTCCAACAGTATTTAAAAGTAGAATGGGAGGCAGAGCCTTCAGTTTTCAGGCCCCTCTTCTGTGGAACCAGCTTTCAGTTTGGATTCAGGAGACAGACACTATCTCTACTTTCAAGATTAGATTTAAAACTTTCCTTTTTGCTAAAGCATATAGTTAGGGCTGGACCAGGTGACCTCCCTTAGTTATGCTGCAATAGGCATAGACTGCAGGGGGATTCCCATGATGCATTGAGTTTTTCCTTTTCAGTCACCTTTCTCACTCACTCTGTGTTAATAGACCTCTCTGCATTGAATCATATCTGTTATTAATCTTTGACTCTTTTCCACAGCATGTCTTTATCCTGTCTTCCTTCTCTCACCCCAACCGGCCGCAGCAGATGGCCCCGCCCCTCCCTGAGCCTGGTTCTGCCGGAGGTTTCTTCCTGTTAAAAGGGAGATTTTCCTTCCCACTGTCGCCAAAGTGCTTGCTCATAGGGGGTCATATGATTGTTGGGTTTTTCTCTGTATGTATTATTGTAGGGTCTACCTTACAATATAAAGCATCTTGAGGCGACCGTTGTTGTGATTTGGCGCTATATAAATAAAATTGGATTGAATTGAATAGAATTTTCAATTTAAAGGATTGTGTGCATTTTGTGGCTTTTTCTTTTTCCCAAAATAAGTGAATTCAATGTTTTACACTTCTGAAAATCAGACACTTGATCCAGGTGTAACTGTTGGTGTTTTGGCTTAACACTGAAAAGTCTTTCAAAGGTTTTCCCTGAATTTGAGCTTGAAATTAATTAAGAATTGTGTAAGCATGTGTGGAATTTGTAGGTGTGCGTGTAGATGGCTGATTAGCATTTTTTTCAGTGTGAAATTGTGCGTGTAATGGACTAATTTTTAAGGTGGGATTAAGGTTTGAAGGGGAAGTCAAGTCAAGTGAGAATAATTATCACCTACCTACCAACAGACTGTCCTTCCCAGAATGCTACAAGGATTTTTATTTTTTTCAAATGTAAAGCAGGACAACAGTGAAGAGACTGTAATTGATTTTATTTGCCTCCCTCGTATGTGCTGTTCTCTGAAATATGTTTGTTAACAACAATCAGCCCTTTGCTATCTTCTTACTCCCTGCTCAGTCCTTCAGTCCTTGTGCCCACTGACCATACTGCATTCAGTACCTGGCAGGGAGTCGGGTATTTGTTCTCGGTGCCTGTCTTCTTCCTCGAACACAGGCAGATCTTTTGCCAACAATGCTGTTTCTTTGGTTCAGCTCTACTTTCCCTTCAGCTCACTTTTCATCTGCTGGAGCTGCTTTCACCTTTGAATGAGGTAAAACACACAGTGTGGTTTTATAGCTGCTGCTTACATAAAGGTGGGATTTTAACTACTTACATGACACAGAGAGGCTTTGTGAGCGCGTCAGTAGGGATGGTTTTGCTTTAGAAGCAAAACATTGATGGGACCTGCTTAAAGCTAGTCGACTATTCCATTTTAAAGCCTACAGCACCATTTGAACACATTTTCTATTGATGTATGTATTGTGTTTTTTCCCCTTTTAGTCCTGATTTATACTAATTGTTATATGAGAACAATTAGTTTTCAACCCGTGGTTTGCTAATTCACCATCGTTTTTGTGGATCCAGATGTTTAAATGAGAAGTGTGCTAAGTCGTCAGCAACCTCTAACCATCTTTTAGCTCCATAAATAGCACAGATGTTGTCTGATGACTCAAACCCACTGCTCCCACTGGTAGTAGCTTTGATCGCTTTGTACTCTGAGCTGATATTTGTTTGGTTGATAGTTGGATTTACCTGCTACAACCTCTCAAATTTGATTGGTTGACACTACTGGGGCTCCAAATGTAAACCGGAGGGCCTCGAGTATCAAATAAACTACACTACTCGACATTTACAGATATCTCTTTAGAGGAGGTCTTATCTCAGAGGTGTGCTGACACCTTTAGATGTTTTCAGGAGACGTCTAGTCTGGCCTGCTTGTTCTTGAGTGTAACCAGTGGTTTGCACTTTGCTGTAAATTCTCTGCATTCATGAAGTTGTCTCTTGATTGTTGTCTTGATAGTGGCATGCATACCTTTGTTGCATTAGATATTAAGTCATTAAGCCATTAAATCTTAACCGAGTAAATCATTCTGAGATCATCCACTTAGTTATCTTCTATGGTCTTTCAGGCATTTTGGTGTTGCTTAGCTCACCAATGGCATTCCTCCTTATTAAGACTGTATGGGATTCATGATTTGTCTCTCAGACAAATGAACTTTGCTGTCTCTTAGATAGATTTTGTTTAGCGTCCTTTACTTACACTAACATCCATTTGAACCTTATATTGAGAGTTATTTTTAAACGCTACCAAAGGTGATTTCAATACTTTAAATCAAGTTAATTTGTCATCAAATAATGAGGGAGCAGTCCCCACCTGGCCGTGAAGCTGCTTGTCAGTAATCGTCCAATTGCTATTGAGCCTCTGAGAAAGGAGGACTATGTCTAAAACTGGTTTATGGTTAACAGTTAATGCAATATTTTTATTAAACCTGTTGAATTACAGCGGCACTCAGATGTTGAATGTTTGATTTAAATTCCACTGCGGTGGTGTAAAGAGGCAACATCAAACCCTGTCATTGTCCAAATATTCATTCATGGACTGACACATGAGAATGTGGAGCGCCCCTCAAATACCTCACTGATGAAGAACAAAATGTTATCTAATGAATATTTCAGCAGTAAGTGAGAAGTGATGAAGCAATGAGTGCTTTTATGAACCGCTTTCTTCTTTATTCAGGTTTGCAGAGATTTTATTTGGACTAGATTTAGCATGAAACATGTGACTGATGTGAACAGTCAGCACATCGCTGAAGGAAATGAAAATACAGAGCTTTACTGCTATATTCACAACTGACATACACTGTTGCTTATGGCCGAAACTTCCAACTTAGGCCGCGGAGTTTGAGCAGTTTGTGGAGACGAGTCACAGAAGAAGACGAGGCAAGCTGCGCTCTTGGATTGTTGGGATTTCCCACAGTGCCGCGGATAAATCCTCGTCTGTTTACAGCAGCTCAACAGCTGTGTTTCAAAGCGTGAGTGCAGTTCAGTGAGCACGTCAATTACAGGCTGCTCTGAGGAATGTCTTCATAGTTTCCTGTTAGCTGAAGTTCCCCTCGCAGCTCGGAAACACTGTAATTTGTTGCTCATGTTGTTAATACTTTTCCTGTGTGGTTTCTTACATTAGGACAGTTAATGAATATAAGCGAGGTAAAAAGCACTGTTGGTTTGCTGCTACAAATGGACACAGTTCTTAAACTCGAGTTTGCATTAAAGTGATGAAATGAGTCAAAAGTTAGCTCTCGTGCTTCTTAACCTTAAGTAAGGGACGTTTTGGACCTGTGGGCTCGAACAAACTAAAATAAAAAGAAAGAAAAATCCTCATTTTGCATCACGCTTGAACACTCTACAAATATATCTTTGCACTCACTTTGCTTTTAGGGATGTTAAGCCAAAAGCCATTTAAGTAATAGCTTGATTTGTCTCCTCACGACAATTTGTTTAAGTTCAGGCAGCCAAGAAAATTTTGTTTACTTTACCTGGAATTGAATAGCCCTTAGCAGTATTGAATTTCCTTAATCATCCTGGAGGGCACAATTACAAATCAATGAGTGGGACTGGAGTGTCCTCTAACGCTCATTCGTCTCCGTGATCACTTGGGACCGACACTAAACCGATGTAGACTCTAAAGTGGTTTTAAGAAAAGTGTCTGAAGCTATTGTCGCTAAATGGAAGTTCAGTTAGCAGCAAGACGTGCATGTATACACGCAGTTAACAGAAGGCACGACAGCCATGACACCACCAGTGTTTCCAGCTGTTTTAAAAACAGTGAAATCAGCACCTGGATGAGTATTTTTCCTTTAATCTTGTGGATGTAAAATAGCAGAAAATATTAAAAAGTATCAAAGTTAACCTTGTTAAAAGGTTGCGGTAACTTTGCAGAGGGTAGACCAGTTATTTCTGACGCTCCAGCCTGTTATCTTCGTCGGTTCCTCTCTATTTCTGAACAAATACACTCTCTGACCACTTTAATAGGTACATTCAACTGCTTGTAGACCCAAATATCTAATCAGCCGATCACGTGGCAGTAACTCCCTGCATTTAGGCATTTAGCCATTGTCTCATTGTCAATGTGATCCACTGAAGTTAAAACTGGCCTCCGCAGTCATCAGACCTCAGTTCGGCAGAGAACCTTTGAGATAAGGCGGAATGGCAGATTTATATCATGGATGTGCAGCTGACTAATCTGTGTTAATGTGGACCAAAATCTCTGAGAAATGTTTCCCTAAAAAGCCCAAAGGGGGTCTAGCTCAGTACAAATGAGGTGTACCTACTAAAGTAGCTGGTGAGTGTGCATACCACTCCCCAGAGGGTGTAGCATTTGTGGTCCCTTAAATTTTCACTCCATTGCAAAATTGTTATTGTGAGTAGATTTTAGCTGAGGTTAGTATTTAATAGTTTCTAGTGCCTCGTTTGTGCCTAACAAGCAAAAGGAAGTCTAAACACAAACCAAGTGAGAAAACACAAATGATATCTGACTTACTACCTGTGACTGACACAGGATAGGTGTCTGCCATTAGCCAGTATTGAAGCAGCTGATGTGCCAGTTTAAAGAAAAATGTGTGGGAATCTGCAAATGGTTTTATTTGGCACACCTTCCTGTCCCCAGGATAAGTGTGAGTGCATGATACTGTCTGCTGTTCTGTACTACAGGGGAAAGAGGGCACCTGTGGTCAATGCTTAGATCTGATTCTCCTGACATTGTCCATAGTCCATTTGTGAAAATGACTGATTAAATAAAAAAGCACACTAAGTAGTAGAGCTGCTAACTTGGCTCTATAGACTCAAGTTGCAAACACAATGTTAAGCTCCATAAAGTAAAGTGGTGGTATAACTGGAACAAATTCTACTTGCAAAACACATGAAGGCAAAGCAGTCTAAGTGATGTGAATGCAAAGTGAATTTTAGACGCGGCGCCATTACACATAAAGTCAATAGAAAGACTGGATGCAAATTCTCTGATGGCAGCACAAACTGAGAGGAGAGACGTGCCTGCGTGTGCTGGAAATGTTTCAGCCTGAATCGACCTCAGAAATGATGGCAGAGGGAAATGGAGAGAGACGGCTGAAATGATGGCGAGTCACAGAGTCTCTGGTGAGTTCAGGCATCAGTGAGGCTGAACTGATCACAAAAAACACGCCCGCCCGCACGCACTCTTCACAAAGCATGTTCAATTAGGTGTTATTGACCCCGATGAAGGCTGCAAGCAGAATGTGTAGATCTCACAACTTTCTTTTTATTGTGCACATGTTGTTCCTCTCTTTGCTTAATTTTTTTTTGTGTGGGGAAAAAAAAATATTTCAGCCACTTTAATTAAATATTGGATTTCTACGTCACCTGCTGACATATGAGAAAATGACAGTTTTTCTTGTTATGCAGAAAACCTGTATTTGAAGTGCTATTGTCAGCAGAGTTATTGTGTCTATTGTGTGGGTGCCAGGTTCACACTAAGCCTCCTTTTGTCAGATGAACACAAATTTAGCTGAAGATCAATTCAATAAATGGCACGTCATTTAAGCTCTATTCACAGTAATATGTAAAGGAGTCGCTCCTCTCTGCCTCCATTCTAACTAACAAAGGTTTCCCTCAGTGGAGTGTCAGTGGGTTCAGTTGTACGGCTGGGAACAATACAGGCTGTTGTACAAGTTTCTGTGTGTGTGTGTGCGTGTGTGTGTGTGTGTGTGTGTGTGGCACTCTGACAGATAACCAGACCTCCCCCGTAGCTACTGTCCTTAAAGGAGGGGGAGGATGTGTAAGCATGCACAAGACAAGACTTCATCGTTTGCACACACACGTTCGTGTTGACATTAAAGAGGGCCGGGGCCTGCGAGCCATCAGACGTCTGAGAGTAAATTCCAGGTTGTAAATCCCCACGTTCTCCATTCAGTGCAGACAGAGACAGTTTGTGTGTAGGAGGCTTAACGCTGCTCGATGTGCAGGTTGAGGTGCAGCACACCGTGACACACGAGGAGAGTTAACGCGCGCCTAACATGTGCTGGAATAGCTTTGACCGTGTTGACTTTAACTGTCGCAGTTTTTGATTGAAATAGCATTAAGCTGCAAGATATGCAGCTGAAAAAATTGGCAGGTGGTCATATGTATTCTAATGTTTTCTATTTGGACTGCGCTACAAGGCTGGGCTGAAATTCTGAGATGTGTTTTTATGACATATGATATTCAGCTCGAGGCTACTTTCCATCATTAAGATTTAAGGTGTTTGTCACCTCATTCTTTACTCCAGACCAAGACGTAGCTGTAGCTCTGTGTAGGCTTTGCTGTCGAAATATGTTCAACCATAACCAATAATGACACGTTTCCGCTGGTGCATCAAGGCACCAGAGCCAAAAGACAAAGGCAACATCTGACGCCAACTAGTGTAAAAGCACATTATTCCAGCCCTAATACATACTCCCCATGATTCCCAGCTCTCTTTGGGAACCTAACTGAAAGTGTTAGGGATTCTACCAGAGTCATTTAGGTATGCAAAGACATAAACGCACAGATAGGCTTCTGAATTTTACCTTATAGGGTGATTATTGGCCCCAATGAGCACAGCTATCCTCCACCTCAGCACTGCAGCCACATGACCAGAATGATTTTGAAAGGAGGTGAAGATAACTGCGGGGGGGGAATTTGATTGATGGAAACCTGATGTTTGACATAACCAGCTTAACAAATAATCATTTTCTGCACTTTAATTGGGCAGATTAAACAGCTTCCATGTCATTCAAATCAATGAAATCTGTTCAGGAGCACAGTTTTCCTATAATTTTTTCCCTGATGTATTTGTAACTCGGCTCTTGCAGCAGTTGTCGTTGCCATTTCCTCCAAATTGCTCCTCATAGAAATGGGCTGATTTCGAGCATCCCATAACGCAGCGGAATCAATATGAGTGACACGTTAGACACTTCCGAGGAATGAGATATAACCATCCACCTGTGTTTCTGCGGCACACGCTGCCGCACTTATGAAATGATAAGCTCTGTACTGTACCAGGAGAATCATTTATGGAAAGCATTAAGGAGCGCTCACACCCCCAAACTAAATCACAATCTCATCGACTGCGCCCACCTCGAATTATGACCCTATCAGCACAAAACAAAGTAATGAATGTGATTCTCTGAGCTCGTGCACAAGATAATGTGTGATGAGAACGCCTGCGCACATGAATTTGGCTACTACAGGAATCAATATGCGCTCTCCTTCCTGGAACAAATTAGATATCCAAGCTGCAATAAAAAAGCGAGAGGCGTCCTATCACTCTTATTCACTCCCCGTATTAATGACATAAGTTTGACAGCAGGCCTGCTTAATACGCCTCTGAGTCTGCGTTTGTTTTTGGACCGTTGATGTGAAGATTTCTGGGTAGCTTGTGATTGGCAAGATGAACTGAGTTTGATTTATTTATTAATTTTTTTGTCATGTGTTTTTGCATGTTGTTGGATGAATAATCGCATTTGTGGGTGGTAAACTCAATCATAAACATATTGGATGTCATCTCATCTCTTCTACCAATTAAGCTGCCATAGTTGACGAGGAAGAACAAGAGGGATTACGGGTAGGCGGCAGGGAGACGGTGGGCGATGATGGGATGTCAGACTGACAGTTTCGGCTGACAACCGTGTGACTTTAAAAGTCCTTGCTCTGACACTGAGATGGTCCCATAGGGTAAATGTTTTTGTGCGCGCACACACACACACACACGCAGTAGTGTTGGCTCAGGTAGAGCTACCTGCCAGTGCTGTCATGCAGTGTGTACACAAGACCCGGATGCAGCTGACAGCCCTCTGAAAGAATCCAAAGAGGAGTAATTATAAACACACACATAGTCCAGTGTAAATATACTAAAAAAACAAGACAGGTAGTGCATACACACACACACAGGCACGCACGCACACACCTGGTGCTGCTAGCCAGTTGATGACAGGCCTTTTGTCTTTCATTGGAACCCCCGCCAGCAGCACGAACCCCTCTCAGCTGCCAGAGCTGATAGCATTGCTCAGCTATTTGTCTTCATGGTGCCAAAGCAGACATCAAAGGCTGCACAAAATGCCTGTTTCAGGGCAGCTGCTGTGTTGGGTGATCAGTGTGGGGGCATGTAAGTGAAGGCTAAATAAACTAGGAAGTGCATATATATAGAAAAGCAGGGTAATCTGCATATGGAGCTACATTTAACAATGTAAAGTTGCATTAGGCAGCACTTTTGGTCAAATCAAATGAGGCTGCTCACCAGCAGAGGCCCAAAAACGTCTTATTAGAAGTATTATTAGTAGTAGTTTTTTGAGGTTTTTTAGAAGAAAGTTTATCATGGATTGTCTTATTTGTCTTTATTCTTAAAAATTATCAAGTTTTCCCTTAACTTCTGATCAGTTCCAAAATTTCCCTTTGCTGAATTTAGTGTCATTTATTTTGCCGTAACTTTTAGGCCTTTATTTAAAATGTACTTTTTTAAGCTCCGCCCTACTGTATGCAGTAAAAAAAGATCTATAAATAAAACAAATAAGCAAAGTGAATCCAACAAGTCTTCCAACTATTTGTTCTTAATGTTATTTAAGTCCTGGGCTTACACCCCATCACACGTTCTGACGTGGTGAGGCTTTGTGGGAAACTGGAGTAAAACTGTTAAAATTGTTAAATTCTACCCAGTTTTATTTAATATAAAAAACACCAGTTGATTGCAGCAGACAGTAACCATGACAGTCCCTTGTGAGCAGCACTTGATAATGATGGGAAAGAACAGAAACCTGCAGAACCGGGCTCAGGAGAGGGGCATCTATGTTCCATGACCGGAGAAGAGTGAAAAGAGGGAAGTGGAGAAGAAATAATCATGGCATCATCATCATGGCGATCACCCAGTAGCCTGGGCCTATCATAGCTTAACTAAAGTTGTGTCTACACAGGAAGCCACTAGCAGTGATATGGTGACCAGAGGCTAGCAATTCAGTGACTGCAGGTGAAACTACTGCTGTCTCTGTGAAAAAGGCAATGTGAAATCCTCAGTTAAACAGTGCTAAACTGTAAGGCGAGCAATGGAAGTGACCATTCATCAGAATGCAGGATACGGTTAATTGACAGATGACGGGATAGTAAATAATTAGAGGGTTGCTAAGCAACACAAACCTGGAATTTCCACCAGTAACCAGCCATCAGTGACAAACTGCAGTGAGCGATAATAAGTTAAAATGTAACTTCCTGTCCTATGAGCAGCTCTCACAGATGTCTTTTCTGTGCAGGATCATCTGGTGATCCTTTTCTGTTCATCAGCAATTTCTTAGTTGTAGTTCTCATTAATTAGTCATTCATTTAGAAGCCGAGATACCGTGTCGGCTTTAAAAAGTTCACCTATAATTTATGCAGTTTAAAATCTTCTGATATGTTTTACAATGATCCGTGTGGAAGGTTTGTTTTGATCTCAGCAGTCCAAATTAAACAGTGGAGCATGTTATAGATTTCATCTGGGTTGGCGTGTGTCCGCCTTGGAGGAGGCTCTCTGGGCTGGCACTGACTCTGGTGTTAATGCGTAACTTCTGATTGGGGAATCTGGCTGCTGGCCTTATCTGAGTATTACATTACTTCTGGCTGACGGAGCTGACTACAAGCTCCTGACAATCAGATTTCTGTCATGCCAGCAGGAAAGGACCAAGGTACAGTAAAATGGCAGTAAAATAGCAGGAACAGTGGTGGAAATTGAATTCAGTTCAGACACAGTCACATGGGCTGTGTTTCTTTTTTACTGTATAACTTTACAGGAATTGGAGTCTCTGTCTTAGTGTTGTCTCTTGCCTCTTTGTCAGCATGCTTCAGTTCTACGTGACCCTGAGAAGGATGAGCAGCTAAGAAACAGGACTCAGTTTTAAGTTGCATTAATGCATGACTCATAAATAAGTGGCTGTATATAAATTGTGTACAAACAAATGCATTTCCCTCAACCGACTTTTTACTGTACTGTATCTGTACACTCCAGATGGTTTAGTACCTTAAATTACTACCTGTGTCATTTGGAGACACTTGTAAAGTTTTCTGGTTTATGTCTTTTCTTTTCTTTTCTTTTAGTTTTAAAATTATCAGTAAAACTTAGTGATCTGCCTTCAGGACTCTTTTTCTTACATATCCTGTACAGTACTGTGATGTTGCAGTTCGGTACATAGGGTATGTAGTTTAAAACTGTAATAATATGCCTGCTAGACCAGCTTGTATAAACTAAGTTGTTTTTTTTTAACTTGACTTGACTTGGAGGTTAAGAAGCATACAACAGCAGATGCCAACTATATTCATCAAGCAAGCTGAGGTAACACTTCACTGTAACGTAGCTACTGTACGAATTTAGCAAAAGCTGCTTTGCGATGTTAGCAGAGAGGATCGGTGGAAAACTGTAAGCTGGGCAATTTATAAGAAGTTTATATAAGGAACCCCAGTCGTTCCTTGGATACTGTTTGCCCCCAGCTTGTAATAAAGTTTTTCTTGAGATTTTGTTATTTTGACAATAGCAAAATCTCAAAAGTTGGTCCATCTCCTTTTAATTCAACTCCCAAAACCCATTTCTAGAACAAAAGTGCCATCCACTCATCTTTTCATTTCTGTTGTGGCTGTGCTATAGTGAAGAAGGCACAGCTGGGGATTGAGCCTTCTCCTCTCTTTCTCTTTTATACTTCTTTTTTTCATGGTGACCATGTCGCTGCTCTTTGTGTCCTCTTCAGAGTGTCATCCCTCCTGCTGGCAGTGTGCTGGGCCATCTGCAGACAACTGTACGTCCTGTCCCTCCCCGTCCAGCCTGTACGAGGGCCGCTGTGTCCCCACATGCCCACAAGGCTTCTTTATTCAGGACAACCAATGCCAAGGTGAGAGCACATACACACACATATCTGCTTTTGTACTCTTGAGTCACACTCAGTGTCATAGCATTGCTTGGCCTAAATTCTAACCTTAACAGTAAAACACACAAAAATAATTTTTACTTTGCAAAAATGGTCTCGAGGTTAACTGCTCCTTAAAAAAGGAAGTGAATCAATGGCAAAAGTTTGGCAAATCCGTCTTTGTCGGACGGCCTTTATTCTTGATTCACTCACCTGTTTCATGATTTCCTTTATTTGCCAGTGTTTAAAACCCGAGACTGAGAAAAATACCAACAACTGGTTCCAAAAGAAAACAGATGGGTGCTGGTTCTCAGGACCACATCAACACAAGGCTAATAACTAGTGTTTTATTCAGTATGACCCAAAGAAAATTACTCTCTTTGCATTTGACCCATTCACTCAGTGAAGCAGTGGGCAGCCACTAAGCAGGCTCACCGGGGAGCAGTGTGTAGGGACGGTACCTTGCTCAGGGGTACCCCAGGGTAGCCGTTCAGTGGATTATCCCTGTCTCTGCCCTAAAGGCACTGCTGGGATTCAAACCCAGGATCTCCTGTTTACTAGACAGGTGCTTTAACCTACTAAGCCACAGCGCCACCAAAGCACAGGATCATAGATTTATACAGCTAATAAGTTGTGATGGTTTTGCCTGTAAAGCCGAAATGGCAAGACTTACAGACATGTGAAAGAATAAAATAAAAAATTAATAATTTTTATCTTACATACACAGATTTATTTGGTTTTGGTAAATATCCTGGGCTACCAGTAGCTGTAAAATGTATGCGTGTGCTACAGGTAACTGTGATTTGGATGCATGTAGCTGTCTTGCAGAGCGGTAATCAGAATTTATTACTATGTTTGTCCAAGCTTTATATATCTGACCCATTAAATGACTCTCATTTCTCAGTGTGGCCCTTAGTGAACACATGTTAACCTTAGCAGGGCTCTTCTCCCCATCTACCCCCCGCCCCTCTATCACTCCCCTACTTAATGAAAATCCATTTGCTCTAATCTCCTACTCATTACCTCAGCTCGGTGTATTGTCTCTGACCTCATTTGAAACAAGATGACCCTTTCTATCTTCCATTTGCCAGCTTTATTCTTTGGTCTTTTTTAAATGTGCTAAATTTTATTGTTTATCTTGAGAAAAACCAACAGAGAAAAAAAACTTTTTGAAGACCTCAGTGGATCACATATTTAAACCTGGCTTCAGTAATTGACCGATGAAGATGGATACCAAGACAGTTAAGAAGAGCAATGCACTCACATCGTCTTGGATTACACAATAAATGGGCTCTGCTTGCTGACTTGGCCTTATCTCCTTCAGTACTGACTGGCTCATTAGAAAGTACCCAGAAGAAGAATTGTGTTTCAGTGTAGATGAGAATAAACGTTTGCTACAAGTGGCGTTGGTGACTTTTAATGTGAGGCAATAAGAACGCTGTGTGTTGCTTAAATGCACCAAATGACGTGTAATGTGAAAGTTGTGGCTCATAACGACAAAGCCAGAAAGCATTAGCATCAACTCTGCAGTGCTTTACTCCATCAGCTCTGTCTCCATCTCCTGAAGCCAGCTGTTTGTTAAAAGCCAACAAGAAATTAAGCTCTGACAAACCTGCTGTACACCATCCACCCTGCACCAAGCATGAGGCAAAATTAAAGAGTGGCTAATGAACAACCTACAAACTGTATATCAAGGATACACACCCTTTACCTCGTGGCCGGTCTGACTGAGTGAAAAAAAAGAGGATATTGCCTGCTGAGCCGAGCCTGGCAGCGACCTGTCAGTCACCAAGTAGTTATGTCCCTGCTCTGCATGGCATCGTAACATAAGAAATGAACACTATGCAGTATGCAGGAAGACTCGACACCAAAGACTTCATTGTCCAACAGCACAAACACGTCCAAGCAGTCCAGTTGAACTGTGGTGTTGTGAGTTTCCATGCGCATATGTAGTATGTCATCACCTGTCTTTGTCCCCCTCTCTCTCAGCGTGCCATCCCTCCTGCCAGACCTGCTCCGGTCCCTCCCAGGCCGACTGCATTGCCTGCCCCCCGCTGGTGTCCCTGCAGAGTGGCCACTGCAGGGCAAACTGCCAAGAGGGGCATTTCCTTAATGCTATCTCTGGAGAGTGCCTCAGTAAGTCAGACTGTGTGTAAATGTGTGTGAGAGAGAATACGGATGGTTTAATGCTCATTTATATGCCATTTGCGCAAAGCTTTCATCAAACACGCTGCCATGAGTGCTGTTTTTTCACTCCGAGTGGCACCCATGAGAGTAGAACTACCAACCTTGGCAGGGAGAGTCCCTTGCTCTGCCCGCTTAGCTTTGCATGATCACACATAGAGACATACCAATTCCTGCGTGTCTGACGCTCCAGTAATCTGCATTATTCATCAGAAATGCCAGTCATCTTTGTAAAATAGATGGTCTTAGAGTTGGTTTCACTTTCTACTTCAGGGTTTTTCCTGGCTTGGCTTAAGCCTTCAGCAGGGTGACTACACTCGTGAGTACATACAGTCAGGGCGATAGGTCTGTGTTGCATTACTGGGCAGAAATCTGTGCTTTTATGTTAATTACAACTATTTAGCTGAACAAAAATGTCCATTATTCTTGAGTAAATGAAATCTCATTTTTGGGTAGCCACCAAAAACTCCTCGATGAAGTACTTGTACTGTATTTCACTCTGCAGGCTCTTTATTCTTGCAGGCTTCTAGATAATTTATCTTCAATATCCACGGGAACAGTTGGACATAAAGCAGGTTTTGTCCTTTTTTTTCCAGAGCACTTATTTCAGATCTAAACACCCTATTGAAATTCTTACATCAGTTGTTATCATTTCTATACATATCACCTGTAAGCAGTATCCTCTATCGGCTCTCTACCAGGGACAGCAGGCAGTTAAAGTGTAAAGCATAAAGTGGATGGAGGCATGGTGGAGGTTTCACTCACATGACATCCACTTAAGGATCCAATAATTAGATTGCATCAGTCTGATCAAATCACAAAAGTTACATTAGGTGAAAATGGGACAATCTTGTTGTTGTCGGCTCAGTTAATATTATCCTAATTGTGTGTGTGAGGACACCCACTCAGTGAGTAGTGCACGGTTAGTTTTCAAGTTCGACTCCTTCACACAGATCTGTGTTATCACTGGTTACAAAGGAAAAACCTACAGACAGACCCTGTTAGTTTGAGGCTGCAGTGATAGCAAGGGACTGACTGCAGCTAATAACATCTATTGAGTGTGCTGAAAACCTCTGATGTTCAAAGAGAGCTTTAGCATGAATAAAAAGACACTTATAATAGACTTTCCCTTATTTCCAGTTCTTTAAATGATGGGAATGTTGGCATTAAATTCATCAAACCTATAGACAAATAAAAATACCAGTTTCTCTGAAAGTGCATCACAACTGATTTTTGTTGCTGATTAACCCCCCTGCATCAAAAATCACTTAAATAATCAAACCTACTGACAGACTGAAACTGAAAAATCAGCAGGATTAATTACTATAATGTGACTTATAGCAGCTGCTCTAGTTAGCCAATCAGCTGTCTCGAAATAAACCACAAATGCAATAAAAAGGCTTTTATATGGTGGCTTATTTTCACTGAGCTGAGGGTTATCATGCATATAATATATTTTTACATACATTTTCATCCCCATTTATCAAAAGAAACTGTGACAAATGGAACTAATAATCTTTTGCTGCACAGATGGAGGAAACGGCTGTAGTTTAGGTTATAATGCTTGCCTTTCACAATGTTAACTCTCGACATTGAAACATAATGCTTGGTCATAAAATGGTTTTTAAAAATTGCTCAGTGAACAAAGTTCAGTATAAACTGTAATAGTGAATGGTCCTTACAAGCAGGTGTATTTGAGGAATTCTGTGTGAATCCACTATTGTCATTCCTGATGCATCACTGCACTGAGGCCAAAGCAGTGTGAGGTGTAATTGGCTTTGACAAAACAGCAAAATCTGATAGGAATGAAAACAAGCTGAGTTTTTAGAGACACACCAATGTGTAAATAATACATCAAAATAATAAAAAATGGTGGCCATAACCTAAATCTGCAGAATAAAGCGAGTTAAAATAGGAATTTAAAGTAGAGAAAAACACGTTCCTAACTAGATCCTTCCCCTCCTACAAGTTACTGGATAAAAGTTTTTTTTACCATTAGTGTTTGAAAAAAAAAAAACAACTTTTAATGAGTTTGTGGCTCCCGGTTTCAGAGAAAAATCCATGGAGATAAAGGTGAATTTTCATGAGATCTTCTCTCATAAACACCAGCTTACACTTCACTTCCTCCCCACTCGTCTTCTTCATTGTCCCCAAAATACGCTGCTTGTCTTTGGCAGGCAAAGTGACAGAAGATAAATAGAAAATGTAAGATTAGTTTGTGTGTGTGTGTCCTCTGATGTTGTCCTCCTTCTTCCTGGTTAATGAAATGAGTTTTTACCTATCTGGGCTGCAGGCTATAGATTATAAACAGGCATATTTACAAGATGAGAAGTCAGCATGGAGGAGATAGTGGAGGGGTAAACAAAATCTGAGGGGGAAAAAAATCGACTTTTAATTACAGTTTTTGATGACACGCACTGTTTGGAGATGTAAAACTGCAACAAGATTTAGCTCCACTCATACGTGCACGTGTGCAGACATGCACGGCTGGCTCATGTCCACACGCACATGCACGCAAACACACAAGAAAATAAACACGGTGAAACAGAGACACACACAACCTAATCTCAAATGGGTCAAGCTCAGCCGAACTCTAGTTAATAAAAGATGCCTTTTGGCACTTCTGGGCCACAGAAATACCGGGGTCATCATTTCTGCATAGTCAGGACACACACAAAAACATGCACACACACATATACACACACACACACACGTATATACACACAACCTGCCCCTACGAGCTCTAATTCTTGTACTCATAGCTTCCAAAAAACATTTCTACATTATTTTTCTCTTCACACACATTTTATTTCTTCTCTTTCTCACACGCACACACGGAGCCTCAGATTACCTCGGTCCATCCTGCGCTACCATCACTGTTACACAACTCCTTTGGGCAATTGAGGCTTTTCCTCTCAGTCGTGAGTTCACACGAGAGCAGCCATCAGACGGAGATGCCTCCTTTTATTCTCCTCCTGTCCGTCTCTCTCTATCACACTCTGTTTCTCCTGGTCTGTGTTGGATCTTGAGGGACTCTCCTTTCATCAGTATTCAAAAGCACAGAGAGTCCAATCCCATACATATGCAGCTGTTCCTTCTAGATTTGCCAGATTTTGCAAGTTATTTGTGATGTTTTTGCAGAAATGTTCGCATCTGCTGGAGATACAGACCAACAGGTTGTACTTTTAAAAATGACGTGTTTCTCCCAGTTTAACTCCTTTTAATTGACCAGTATTCAGTTACTTGTTACTCACCTCTTTCTTTCAGTTACTTGTTACAGTTACTGCTTTAAAGTTCCCATGTGTGCGACTCAGACTCTGGCAAAAGTGACTCAGCCAAGACGGGTGCTAAAAATATGCCAGTGGCCTCAGGTGCATGATGGGAGATAGTGATGAGTCAGGTGTGTGTAGAGATTAAGAGCATGTGGGTTTGGTGGACTCTGATTTTCTGAAAGTGACCTAAATCTGAAGTACAGCTGCACACTGTAAGAAGTGTTACTTTTAAACGCTAAAGTACTGACAGCTAGCTTTGCCAGCATGAAACTACTGGGCAGCCTAAGCTTTACAGTGTGTAAATGTAGGAAAGTCAATGCATATTTACTATTTTTCCAGGCACTATTTTCCAGTCTCCTGGTGTCCGGTTTTGCTGAGCCTGTGTTAATTTTAGCCTTGTGTAGCACTTTTTTTTTTAAATCTTCGCTCCATATGATGTCACAGGCAGAGGATATCCTAATATGGTCCTCTCAGGAACACAGGTTCACACTTAGCTCTAGGCACCTGCTGTTCAAACCTTCTGTTTGCAAGGAGCAGCACATACAAAATTATGTTTAACTTGACCTGTGAACCATTGAAGAAGGCAAATACAGTCTAAGAATGAAATATACAAAGTCGCAAATAAGCCATGCTGTTGGCATGAAGATTAATGAACTCTGCAACAATCAGGAGCTCCATAGACTTTTACTTCAGTCTCTGTTTTATCATAAAGATAATAAACAGATGGAATCAGTCATTTTTCAGATTCTTGCAAAGGGCTTGTTGTAGTTCCTCTCTATGAGAGTTCCCAACAATGATTGTTGGTACTTTCACTCTGGCCAGCCTGATACCTCTTGCTCTCTTCTCTCTCTCTCTCTTTTTTTTTTTTTTTTTTTAAAAGCTTGACTTTTAAAGTAGAGACAATCAGCTTCTGAGCCAGTGATGAGGAAAGATCTGAGTTTCAAATAAAGGAGTGTTTGTGGAACGCTTTCACTCAAAGCTTACAGCTGCGAGAGTTTTTTTGCATCATGATTGTGCTGGAGCTGAACATGCGAGGTTTAAAATAGGCCTGCACACATGAATGCATCACCATAGAAACACAGCATGCCAACACTGAAATGAAAGACATGGGATCATGGTTTTTTTTTTCTTTTCTTTTCTGCGTGGTCAACTGAGAATAAAATCCCTCCATGGAAACACATTTAAGAAACGTTGGTGCCTACAGCGACAGATGCTGCGAATGTCTCTTTTCAAGCATCTGTCAAGTGCTGATGCTGAAGGCCAGCAGGAATATGAACGGTTTAAAATGGGTTACTGCTGATTGTGTTGCTCAGTTTAGTTGAAATATAACTTTTTTTCCCAGCTTTGAATGCACAACTGGTTTGTTTTTTTTATTATCATTTGACTTATAGCACTTTCTCATTTTACGTATTGGTTACTTTTTTACCTTGAAACCAGTTAATCAGAGAAAATGGAGAAAATAGACAGGACTGAGGCAGAACTGTTGAATTTATGCTTTCAAGACTGTGTCGAGATCTGTGTACTTGATTTTTAGCAGTGCAAACAGTCGAGGTGTGATTGTAGGAAGCAACATGTGAACTTACAGAGGTCTTTTTGAATATCTGCATGATAAAACATTAAATAGATGACCTGCAGAAATCTTACATCATAATTAGACCCTCAGGGAATCATAGTTATTTTACGGGTTAAATAAAAGCATTGGCTTGTAATTAAATTGCTAAATGTGGAAGTCAATTGACACGGCATTGTGAAAAGGGTTATTATTTTATTGTGTTATTTTTTTTTATTATTTTACATTTTGCTCCAGGGAAGTACTCACAGATAATTACAGCTCAGGCGAATTGAATGCACTGCTTTTGATGCATAAATACTATAATTATTGTGAGTGTCATTACAAAATGACGCTGAATTGTTTCCTGATTTAGTGTTTTAGTCCTTTAGTCTCGTGTTTTTGTTGTTTTTTTTTATGTCAGTCAATCAGTCGGTTAAGCTTTATGTCTTTAGCACTTTTCAGACAAATCAGATGGAATTAAAAATGCTTTTCAAGCAACGGACAAAAATAAAATTGATCGGAGACTATGCACAGCAAAAAACTACTTAACAATAAAATAGGTAGTTAAAATAATAAAACAGAACTTGCTTTCAGGAAACGGTAATAACATTAAAATGACATATTGATTATATTAAAACAGGAAAACTGAACGAAAGAATGATAGAAATAAAATAAAGTATAGTAATGATTAAATTATATTAATTTAATTTAATCTAAAAATATCTAGATTTCCAGCTCCTCTCACTTCCTTTCAGACGTTGTTCAGTGGCTCTCAGCAGCATCAGCAAATGTTTGTCTTCTGCTTTGTGAAGCAGCTACAACAGGAGGAGCATCTGAAGGAACTTCCCAGCTCATGAAACCATACCATAGTTTAGGTAGTCCGTCCATCTTGTGGTGAGGGTGTAGATGAACCTGAAATCAACAGTTTTGCCTTCACTCTTTTTGTTTTTACCACAACAGGTCAGCACAACATCAGCCTGACTGTCGACACTACACCAATCCATCCGTCAATCTCCTGCTCTAACCTCCCCTTACTAGATAATTCTCACCATAAAGATATTGAGACAAAGTACAAAAGTGATTATATCCACAAAACTGGTGACAGAGGGAGGCCCTGGTAGAGTCCAACATCCACTGGAAACAAATGTGCCTTTCCAGCAATGCAAAAAAACCTTTTTATTGTGATTATACATGGACCAAGTAGCTCATAGCAATAGACCCAACATTGGAATGTTACTAATGTCCAAGTTCATAAAACATATGTAGACTGGTTGGGCAAACTTGCATGCAGCCTCAGCCTTAACTCAGTAAAGAGGTGTTCCAGGTGTGTTTCAGGAAACTAATATGAGAATTTAATATTGTTGGGAAAACTGGCAGGTAACAACAGCAGTAATGGGTTCTTTCTTTCTGGTTAACCACTGCTTTAAAGCAGGCTATTTCAGCTAATTGTCACAATAATGTACACGTTTGATATAACGATATATATCGGATGATGATATAAAAACATCTATCGTTTCATTTTACGCTATCGTTTGTTTCGTGGTGTCGCAAAATAAACTGTTTACGGCAATATTTTTTCATCGTTTTGATGGTCACTGTAGTGGCTATATTAATTTCTTAAAGTTCTCTCTTTCTCTTATATTTAATATAACCACATTACGGACGGACAAGCGACTATTTTTACGCGTTGTCGTTAGAAACCACGACGGTAAAACAATGGCGTGGCTCCGCCATCCGCTTGTTTGTTTTGCATATTAACCTTTCACAATAAAGCTCAAGATCCTGTTGAGACTTTTCAAAATAAACTAAATTCCGTGAAAGAGTATGCAGAGTATTTACGGATGAGAAACAAAAAAGAGGTGTTAGGTGCTAGAGAATAAACCTTAGACTCAAACGTTAGAACAGGCTTTTCCCCGCAGCACTCCGTGTAATAAATATTCACAAAGAAAACGGCGGCCGTTACAACTTATGTCTAAAAATGTATAGCTTCATCATGCATCGGTTAAAAGTCTCAACTCCAGGTACACAGCGCCCAGCTTAAACACTTCATGCAAGTCGAGCTGCCCGAGATTCACAGAATTTACAGAAAATGTTAAATTTTTGTGTTTTATATCGTTATCGGGATGATAGATGTCTTATATCGGGATATGAGATTTTGGTCATCTCGCACAGCCCTAGTTAAAAGACTACTCCCCACCATAATTCTGACTTGTCAAACAGGGACTGTTTTCAGGGGACTGAGGTAACCACAACTTTAGAGGAAAGAAGGAAGTAGGCTTCTTTAATAGCTGCATGTTTAAATCCATGTCTTAGCGCACCGTGTCTAACCTTCCTGTCGTGTTTGGGTCAAATCTGACCGATTTACAAATTCAAAAACTCATAAACATTGTGTTTTACATCGGATTGCCTCAAGGCCTTATGACATCCTCCACACACTATGCACTTGAACATATAAAAGTGATGAGCACCTGTTTTGTTCAACTTTGTTACATCTCTTTGTTGCGCCCCCCCCGGCCTCTGACCCACTGAATGGCCCACTGAACGATTGAACTACCCACTGAACTGAATTTGGTGGTGAAAAATGTTTCTTATGTTAATTTAAGAGCTGTTAAAACTGACCGGCCAATGTGACCGGAACACTGAAGTAAGAGGGTGGGGGTGCACACAACAGGAGGGCTAGTGGAGGTGAGATCAGCCTCACAGGACCATACAGCTTCTACATCTGCTTTTATTACACCTGTAACTTCCAGTAAAGATGATGTCATGCGTTTACTCTCCCGTCACCTCTGGCGCCATCCCCACGCTCAGACTCCCTAAGAAATACATTTTATTCACTTCCACCGAGGCACATTAGTGTCTTTTCTTGTATGACTCTCATTAAATAAGTTTCTATTTCGTGTATCGCAGGGGAAGCAGGGCAAGAAAGCATGATATAGGATAATGTCTCATATAAATCCAGCGCACAGGAGAATACCACCGTCCTGATTGTGTGCAGGGCATTTATAACTCTAGAATCCCTTTTCATGTGCTTCAAAAATGGTAACTGTGCCATAAAGAGGGACTCTAAGGGCCCAAATCAATACCATTTTAGTTTTATATTCAGTTATAGGCTGCATAGTCAATAATCCCTGACGCCTGAGTTATCTTATCTCTGCCATAAAGCCATTTGTTCAGCGCTGAGAACTGGATCGCCCGGAGAGTGTTGGCAGGGGAAAATGCTGATGCGTGTTTTGTTGTAAAGTGACGTGATATGAAAGGTGTGAATGTGCGATGACAGTGGGAAAGTTCATTTTTCTCTTCTTTTCCTTCTTACACTTGGTTAATATTGGACCTGCTTCAGAAATATAGTATGACTCACCTGGGCAGATGCCAGGTTTAGAAGAATGGAGTGTAAGTACCTGTCAGAGGAAACGCTGCTTTGTAGGCAGTAATCGGACTTTCTGAGTTAAAGGCAGCTATTCAGAAATAAGTAGGAAGACCAAACAGCTGGCAGACGTGGACAGGACAAACATTTTTCAGAGCCTAGGCTCACACTCTTGGAAAACCTACATGAACTATGAAGATTTGTTTTGCTGAGCAAAGTTGGTGAAGAACTCTCTAACCAAAAAAACTAGTCCAAATGTTAAACCAGATAACCACAGGGTTTGCCTAAACCTTAACCCCTCTAGATATAGCAGATGATAAGTGTAGGGTAAGCAGGTCTGAACAAACTATATGTGGGACAGGTATTATATCCGTGTGGGACATCAATCCAATCCAATCCAATCCAATCCAACTTTATTTATATAGCACTTTAAAAACAACAAAGTTGACCAAAGTGCTTTCCAATAATAAAACAGAGATAGCAGTTAAAAACCATACATTAAGCAGACAAGGAAACAAATATAAATAACAATAAAATGAATACATAAATGAAAAAGAAGATAAAAATAAATCAGTATATATATTAAATATTAAAACATGAGTAAAATAGACAATAATAATACAATGAATAAGATTAACACAATAAAAAGATTAAGAGTGACCAACAGCTGACTAAAACTGACTACAAGCTGACATCACATGGTTGGAGGTAGGTAACTTACTAAAGTCAATTCAATCTATCATCTATTCAATCTAGCAAATTATTCTTTTAGGTGTTTTCTTCCTCTGGCCATGAAACTACCTGCCACTTAGTTGTCCAGTAACCTTTGAGCCTCTGAAAATGAGGGACTGTGTATAAAAGTCCTAAAGTGTTAATGCATTAATTAAACACCCCGAATTAAAGTCAGAAGTCTACACTTCAACCACATTTATGTTGGTGGACTTTAAATCTCCTCTGGTGGTGTATGAGGCAGAATTGCAAAAAATGATGTCATCATCCAAATAATTATAGACTTTTCAACACTGCAAGTGTTTGACTCGCACGACCTTTGGAGACTCAAATAAATTGTATCAGCCCTCAGCATGTTTATTTCTCTCTAAAGCTGGGCACTTTAACATGGAAGTTCATCGAGAGTTTGTATAGGTTCACAGTCATCCAGGTCATGGGTGACTTGATTGCTTGAAAAGAAGGCACCTTGTTTTGCGTCTCATCTAAGATGCTTCTTTAGTTCTAGAACAGCTGATGGAGAGTCGCAAGTAATCATGGATGTGTCATCCACGGAAACAGCCCCAACTAGAGGTTTATTATTATCACGTCAGTTGTTTTTAGACTAAAGAAACCTCTTGGATGAAACATGAAACTTCTTAAAAAACCTAAAAAATAGAGCAGTTGCCTTCTTTTCAGGTTTTAAAGAGTTTATGGAGATGGATTCACTTATAAGCCAGCCTCAAGTGTTCATTAGAGGAACTACAGTTCTTTTCTGCTTGACTTCATTTTCAACCCCAGAGGTTGCTGCATGAAATAACATTAAGATACAGAACTGAGTCAACGTGATCGTAGTTTCTCAGTTATCTGTGCGCACTAAAAGGCTTTGGGGAAAAACAAACAAACAAACCCAGAGGCTGCCGTTTGGTTTATTATACTTTGACAAATGTATTGGATAGATCTGACAATATAAATATTACCTCAGTGTAAAACCTCATCATGAAACTGAACCAGATATTCGTTCGTTTAGTATGTTTAAAACATGAAGCTTTCCGAGAAATAATGTTAATGTGTGAAAATACATAAATTAAATCCTCCCACTTGTAATGCAGCAGTGTAATAACAACCGAACCAGCGTGGTTAGAAATGCATTAGCATAAGTGGGCGCCTATTTTGTAGTTTCTCACTTTTTCTTCCTCTTGAGATCTTTGATTTCTTTTTTTAGCTGTTTAGTTCCAAACCGCATCGCATATACCTCACTGAACATGACCAAAATGCAAATGAAATAAAGATCCAGGGCAATGTGTGGAAATATGCAGGAGAAATGCAAATCTGTTGACTCATTAGGGTGCAGCGTTTTCCATCAGTTCACTTGTGTTGATTTTAAACTGAAGGTAAACTGCGTTTTTCCTCAGGGCTTGACTGACAGGGCAGTATCATCTTTATAAAAAACAACAACACACATCCAAACATGCACTATGTTTTTACAGAAAATAAATCGATGAAAAACAGAAATCTAAAGAAAGAAAAGCCTATAAATACGTGTTTTTAGAAAACCATGGAAACTGTGAGTAAAATAAAACATGCCTGCAGGGGAAGGAAAAAATCTTGTTTTAGCCACATGAATAGAAAAAGAGGCAGAAGGGTCTTTTTTCCCCTACTTGGTTTAAAATTGAGGTCATGTCCAGTAGAAGCAGTTTTTGACGTAATCAGGCAACCTGGGAGTTTTGAATTACGCAGTTGAGTACGCACAGGCACGCTGGGCTTCTGGTTTTGTTTTTACTTATATTTTACTGTTTTTCCCATCTGTGCTGCTGCAGATTAAAACCTTTATAAACTCTTTCAGAAGCATAAAAGACTTTGCTGTGCTGTTTCTACTCTAAAGTTGTGATGCTTTATAAAAACAGAATGTAATGGTTCAAAAATTTCACAAACCCATATTTTATTTGCAAGCGAACATTGAAAAGATAGTTTGTTTAAGCTGACAGATATCAAAGAAGAGTAAGAACAAACCTTTATTCAATGCGATGAAGACGTCTAAAAACACAAAGTCCATGAAAATGCCAAAGCAAAGCATCCACAAGTATGATTACAAACAAAGGCTGGAAAAGCAACAGAAAACTACAGCACAATGAAAGAAAGACCAAAGGAAAAGCGAGGCTTAAACACAGACACTGAGGGCTAATGGAAAATGAGACACAGCTGAACAGTCTTGATGCATGCTCAATCATCCAGGTAAGTAAATCCCAAATAGTTGATTCTGTTCATCTGGACGCAGCGTTTTCAGTCGGAGAAACGTTTCGTCACTCATCCAAGTGATTTCTTCAGACTTCAGCTGAACAAATCAATGATGAGAAGACACTGAAACTAAAACTAAGAGACTAGCAAAATAAAGCAGGAAACCCAAAACAGGAAAACATCTAACACAGAGACTTGACAACAATGTGCAGGGACCAGCTACTCTGAAACCCAGAGGATCTGAGAATATAAACCTAAAGAGATGACGCTAATGAGGCAGTATGTCGGTTTAGCATTGTCTGGCTGAATATGGAAGGCCTTCCCTGAAAACAGCATTGACTGGATGTTATATGTGTATATATGATGTTCTAAAACCTTTATACACCATTCACCAGTGATGGTGGCTTTCCAGATATGCGTGCTGCTAATACACCCCCATACCATCAGAGATGCAGGCTTACAAAGTGAGTGGTGATAACAAGTTGGATAGTCCCTCTCTTTAGTTCAGAGGACATGAGGTCAGATTTGGAATAGAGTTTTAAACTGCATGTGTGGATGGCACAGTGAACTGTGTTTACACTGATGGCGTGACAGAAACACGCCTGTTTTTTAATACAATGCTGCTTCAGGGCCAAAGATCATGGTCATCCATGTCCCTTCCACACAGAGATTTTTCCAGATACTCTGAATCTTTCGATCATATCATGTACTGTAGATGATGAGATATTCAATGTTTTTGCATTTTCACATTACTCTGAAATTGTTCCACAATTTGTAGACACATTGTTTTGCAGATTGGTGAACCTCCTCTGAGAAATTCAGCCTCTCTAAGATGCTTTTATTGGAAGCAAAATGTTCCTCCAGCTGTTATTTTATAGCGCTGCTTCCTTTTCCATTGACTTGTTTTGCCCATCCCAACTTCTTTGAGATGTATCTCTGAGATTTTACTGTTAATATAATGTGGCTTTATGAGATTTGCAGTCCTTCTGTTTTGATACATTTTATGTGGCGTCCTGACTTTTCTGGAATTGGGTTTGCAGGAGAAGTTCATTTCTTTAATATAGTAGTACTTAGCCGTGCAAATACTAAAGAGCACCTAATGATTTTTTTATGGCGCATCAAATTGTAATATCTGCAAACAGAATTAAAATGATAAATTGTTAGTGATACTTCTTTGTCCACCTCTTTTACTGCTGTCCTCACCATCACATTACTCCCCACTCTGCCTCATTGTTTCCACTATACATCGTTATCTCATCACAGACAAATAACTTTAAGGTACCCACCGCTGTGTCAGCCAGACACAACCCAGATACCATCAGATAAAACACCACCAGATGCTCATTGTTCTGTTAATCTTGGCGCCTTTTGGGAGACCCTGCTGCACTTAGTTCTGAGGGTATATACGGGTCTGTGGGTGGGGGTGCGGGTGGGGGCAGCTTCTTTTCACCTATCACTGGCATTTATCTTACGAGATCACAGTTTTGGAGTTTAAAGGTGTGGAAAACAATAAACAATATATCTTTAGTCAGAAATGCTTTGCTTTTAAAATCCTTCCTACTTATTTCTGCTTAATTTTTGCATGTTAGCAACAAACTCTATTGTACTTTTGTTTGCCATGAGCTGATATTTAGTAGGTGTTCTCCACCAAACACCAGCAGTTGTCTAAAAAAATACAAAGTGTGTGGTTTTACAAGCGCTCGAACTATCAAAACTTATTGTTGCCACATGCTCGGGCACCGTAATGCTGCATCGATTACTGTTGCTCTGAAGCAAGAAGGATCTGAGTTGCCATCTGTCTTATTTTGGATCAAAGTGGGAGCCATTAGGCTGCAAACAGTAGTTTCTCCTTTTTCCTCATCTTAATATACATCTTACCACAAGTAAGCTTTTATTATACTAAGTGAAGGTCTTTCCAGCTTCTTGGGTAAGGTCTCTGACTGCTTACTGCAAGAAAGGACGTAAACAAGCTGAGAGGAACTCTTTTCAGTCAGCTCGCTTTGACCACAGTTTGTGGTTAAGTCAGAAACTAAATATACAAATCAAGCTGTTGGTGAAGCAGCATTAAATACCTCTGCTGTTAATTTCCTCCTTTGCCGTTACCTGCTGCCATCGTGTGAGGAAGTAAACGCAGAACAACACGGGACAGTGGATGGGGTCATTGTCATAATCTATCCTTTTGAATCTCCATTATATCAGATTTTCTTTTAAACAGATTTAAAAGCCCTTAAAAGTTTGCAGGTTTGAGAAAGTCTAAAAAGAAAGCCAAAAGTTTTCAAAGTAAATGGAGAACTTAAATGTGAATGCATAAGCTCCCTGGCTCTTTCTCCCTTTACCCAGCTTATCACATCTTATTCTATTAAAAATGATTTTATTTTTTCAGTAGAAATAGAGGAACTGAAGGCTGATTAAACTGAGTTTTGCAGTGAATGGGGAGTGTGGGGATAGCTGGACTGGAACATAAAGGGTTGAGTCTGAATGAACCGAAAAGCAAAGGCTATCGAGCTGGCAGTTGGAGGTTTGGACGGTGCATGGCAGACGGAGATCGGGCAGACAGACAGAGGAAAAGATGAAGTTTAGAAATCATAAAGGCACGCTGGATTAAAACCTTTGACACGAGGAGCTTAATTAGCAGCAGTAGAGATGGGAGTTACATAGAAATTGGAATAAAGCAGCTGAAGATCATCGAGGTCTGGATGAAACACTGGGGTAGATGCCACGTCTAATCGTACAGATTTGTCTTGCCTACTTTTCCTTTTTCTATTTGTCTTAGTTTATTCCATAAGATGTGTGAGAGGGAGAGGCGAGGAGAACACGAGGAGAGACATCGAGATGCAGCTGTATTGTCTGTCCGTTGCTTTGTTACAGCCTATTTTTGTGTTTTATGATCAAATATGTCAGACAAAGATAACTGCTCATGAAAAAGAACATATACATGCAGTGGCCTAGAACATCTATGTGGAAAGTCCTCCTACAGCTTGAAAACACAGAGTAAAAACATTTCTGCAGAGAACACTCCTTTAAATCCTCAGTTAATCAGGCGCTTCAGCAAACTTTGTTCTGTCAGATAAAAACCATATAGGACAGGGCAAAACACAAGCTACAGGAGCGAGAAGATAAACGTTGACGACACGAGCAGTGCATTATGGGAAGTCCCCCAACTGTCTCAGTCTGAAGCGGAATAACTAAGGAAAGTTTGAGGCCTAGTTGTAGAAGTAGAGAGAGTATCTGTCTCTTGAACCCAAGCTGGGAGATGATTCCACAGAAGAGGAGCCTGAAAGCTGAAGGGTCCACCTCCCATTCTACGTCTGGAAACCACAAATTAACCTGCAGTCTGACAGTGAAGTGCTCTATTGGGGTGATACAGTACTATGTGGTCTTTAAGATAAGGTGTTGTGTCGTTATTCAAGGCCTTGTATGTGAGGAAAAGGATTATGCATTCAATTCTGGATTTAACAGGGATACAATAAAGGGAATATCAGAGAAATTTGATCTCTTTCTATATTCTGTTAGTAATTCTCCTCCTCTGTCCAGAAGCATTTTAAGATTTGAGACAACATAGCACACTGACATTGATTATCAGGTCACGGGAAGGAGGAAGCAAAGTGGGCTGGCGTTTTCCTGTCTCTCTCATAATTTAACATATATTTAACTATATCACTGAGGTCATCACTGTGGAGATCCTCCTGAAGTTTTCATCAAAAGAAAGATCTGATTTTTTAAGTAACCACTGATAGTAAGTGGAGCAGACTGCTCCCTAACAACAGACATTTTAAAATCCTGTTTGAAAACCAATTTTTATTCTTTGGATTAAAAAAAAATCATTTGTTTACATTTTCCTTGTTTTTTTATGTTTTTATTGCGATTTTATTGTTTTAGCCGTGCAGGAATTTTACTACTTTTAAACATGGATATAAATGAATCGACTCAACAAACTAGAGTAATGAAAAAAGCCTGAATAGGTAACCAGGGGACAAAGGGAACAGAGGGAAAGGGAGACATAAGGAGAGAAACTGGAGCTCATGAGCCGTTTGTAGTCAGAAACAGCGAGTTGTAACTGATTGGATTCTTTTTGCTTTTCATTTAAACAAAAACCAGCGAGGCGCCTGTTTTGCTTCAGATGCACATCAGCTGGTTTGATTTAAGAAAAGACGTTTTAGCATGGCGTTGACGAGTGACTAATAATGGCTTACATTTCTGTTTACATTATGAAGATGAAAAAATACAAATCATTCTCTCTGTCTGTTATCTCCACAGAGTGCAGCTCGGACTGCCAGCGCTGCACAGCAGACCTCCAGACGGGCGTTGGCAGCATCTGTCTGTGGTGCAAAGCGCCAAGAATGTGGCTGCTGGGCGATCACTGTGTCTCTCACTGTCCTCTGGGTCATTATGGCTGGCATGGAGCCTGCATCAGTAAGGACGTTTTACTTCTCTGCCTTTGTACAAGAAGGTCAGAGGTCAGGCAGTAGCTTTCTTTAATGTAGGGAAATCTAATCAAAGCTTTTATGTTTTATTCATCAATCAAACCTAACTCCTTGACCTGGAGGGCTTGTTTCTCCACCCTCTGCTGACCTGAAAACAACAAGCAGGAGAAACACTTAAATCAAAGTAAATGTTTAAACAAACAATTGCTCTAGAAAACAATTTCTAATTATCCCCTCATCCTCTTCAAAGCCATCATCCGCATTGTCTCCATTATCCTTATCCTCATCATACCTGGTCATTATTATTATCGTCCTCCTGCTCCTCCTCCTCATCCTGTGGTTCAGCCGCTGAGCAGCTGTAACAGCCTCCACACTGATCTGCTGCAAATCTGCGCACAGGTTTAAATGCAGAGCATGAACAGGAAGCCTCTGGCTTTAAGAGTAAAACCTCAGGAGTCTCATTTAGCTTAGCTGCAGGCAATAGCATACAAACACATTCATGCACACACAGTGACTACAACAGCTGTATGAAGAAAGCACAAGATAGAGAAAAATAGCTCCCGTGGACACAGAACAAACCTCTCAGGTCAAACATGTGCTACACGACAGGTAGGTGGGTGGATGGATACACTTTATTAGCTACATGTTTGCACATCTGCCTCTTTCCCGGTGCTGATTCAGGCCGGATGATGAATTTTTACATCAGATTCATATTTTTCTGCCGTGGTTAGTGTGCTTAGATGAGCATGAGCAGTGTGTGGTGCTGGGCTGTGCAGCGTCTAAGGATGAGGAGCAGATGACTCTGAGTGACTGTATCCTTGATAATAACGCGATACACTTATTAGATAAGTAAATATTTTTAAACTCAACAGTTTGGGTTTGAAAAGACTTTTTCCATCCTTCCATTCTCTTAGCCACTTATTCAGTTCAGAGTTACTGGGGGAGCTGGGCTAACACGTAGAGACAGATAAGGATTCACATTGATGTTGTTGGACTGAGGGAGTACCTGGAGAGAACCCACAGAAGCGCAGGGAGAACATGCACAGTTCAAAACAAAACACCGCAGAAGGCCGTCCTCAGATTTGAACTCTGGGCCTTAGTGCTGCAAGGCAACAGCTAACAGCTGAACCACTGTGCCGCCTTTTGTCGTCAAGAAACCGATGATTCAGTGTTGTGTCCATCTGTTTTTGAGAACTTCAAAGAGGGTTTAAAACTTAAAAAACCTTTTCCGTCTGAGTTTTTCTTGTATTGCAATTCTTTAACAGTCAGAACTACTAAAATGACTTTATTCTCACTACAGGGTCATGTTTAACATTAGAACTGACCACAGTTTGCTGTTAAAACAAAGGACTACATTTATTGTCACAATCCATCCTTTTGGATCAGTGTCTTTCTGATATCTTCTCCAACATATCAGATTATCTTTTTTGAAAGCTCTTACAAGTTTACAGGTTTGAGAAAGTCTAAATAGAAAGCCAAAAGTTTCTATTTTATTAAAAATGATTTTATTTTTTCAGTAGAAATAGAGGAACTTGAAGGCTGATTAAGCCGGGTTTTACAGTGAATGGAGAGTCTGGGGATAGTTGGACTGGAACATAAAGGGTTGAGGCTGAATGAACAGAGAAGCAAAGACTGTCGAGCTGGCAGTTGGAGGTTTGGACGGCACTTGGCAGACGGAGGAAAAGATGAAGTTTAGAAATCATAAAGGCACGCTGGATTAAAACCTTTGGCATGGAGGGTTTAATTAGCAGCATAGAAATTCCATAGAAATTGGAATGAAACAATCAACAAACGTCAAGGATGTCAAGGTGATGCTGGGATAGACACAAACAAACACAGACACCACGTCTACTTCCTGTTTTTAGAGCTGTTTACAGCCTTTTGTTGCCCGCATCCCAACATGCTCCTGCCGTCAAAATCTAAGTTAGCCAGTATTTTTCACAAAGTAATTAAATGACTCATTTTAAATATTTGATATGTTTTCAATGTTAAACTACGAGTAAAATCTCAAATCATTGCATTCTGTGCTTATTTACATTTAACACGGTCTGACAGCTTTTTGGGAACTTGGGTTATATTTCTATGTCCCTGGATGTCCATAAAAGGTATTACTTTTTTTTCCCAGAATGCCATCCATCATGCGAGGCCTGCAGTGGGGCTGGGCCGCTCTCTTGTACTTCCTGCCCTGCCAACAGCGTTCTCTTGCCATCTGGACTCTGTGCCCCCAAATGTCCCCTTGGATACTATAACAATGGCCAAAGGATCTGCCAGGGTTAGTAAACACACACACACACACACACACACACACACACACACACACACACACTCCTTTCCTGTTAGCTGTACTCTATGTTTGCACTGAGAAGACTGCCTTTAAAAGATGTACGTACCCATGGCGACATCAAGGGAATCCATAACTTGGATGGCATCGCATATATAACCGCTAATGAGTGTCTAATTAAATCATAGACTTTTGCTTACCATTACAAATTTACAAACTTCTTGGACACATCAGGCAATATTAATGGTGAGATTATTTAATTAAAATGCCCCAAAAAACACCAAAACCACAAACACAGGCCAAAAAGTCTAGTTCAGAGACTCCAGTTAGTGAAGGTGAAGTTTAGCAGACACCTACAGGCTACAGACAAGGGCCACACACTGATTTTCAGCTCCAACACAGGCAACAATGTTGGATGAGTTATTAAAAATAATAATCCTGGTACGGTTGTTATAAAGAAGGATACTATCCACAGAGACCTAAACCTGTAAAAATGTGTTTCTGCTGTAAACTTGGACATTTTAACGTGGAAGTTGATGGGTATTAGCTTACTGCTACTTTTTAGCTTGTCACAACTCAGAAAACAGAGCTAAATGCAGCACTCAGGTACAGAAAGCCAAAAGGCCAACTTGTTGTTTGCGTGAAACGAGTTCACCTACAAGTCAGGCAGATAAAATTGAACGAATTGCCTGAATTGAATTCCAGACAGAGTGGGCAGAGGGTGAAAACAGGCACAAACAAACAGGACCATTCATGGCACAAAAGTTTAGTGAAAGTTCACAAAGACGGTCTGGCAGAAAATGAATGGCGAGTCGGTGGAATATACGCTGAAAGTAATGAGTGAAGCGGAGAAGCCGGTGGGAAAGTGATGCAGGTAGTCATGAAAACAAGCCGTCAACACCGCAAGAATGCTAAGACGATATTTTTACAATACAGAGAGATCCCAGACTCAATGAACAAGTGAGCGAGTGTAGTTAGTTGGTGTTTTAATTACTCAGTACTCCTTCAGTTCTGTTTGTGTTGTGAGGGCCTCTTTAAGCTGCGAGAGATGGGGTACATCCTGGTCAGACTGCCTCCTTATTACAGTGCTAACACAGACGGTCAATTTAGAATCACTTATTAACCTCACATGCATGTGTTTAGGAGGAATTTAGGCAATCCCTGCATCCGGCACAGCCACATTCAGGCAGTTTATGGTGTTGGCTGGTGTTTCACATTTTCCTCACTAGTCCGTCAACCCTTTCTGCTCTCTGCAGCATGTGACAGCCAGTGCCTGACGTGCGAGATGCCCGGGGTTTGTACGTCCTGCCGTGACCCGGCCAAGGTGCTGCTGTTCGGAGAATGCCAGTACGACAGCTGCGCCCATCAGTACTACCTCAACACCACAACCCGCACCTGCAGAGGTACGCTGCCAAGTCGCCTGACAACCTCACACAAAATGCACTGGTGCAGTGAGGCAAGGGGGATTAATAATGAGGATATGCAGTGCACCCTTTATGATATTCATAAATTGCTCTCCATCCATATTGCATGTAGTGTACTGTGCTACATTGAGTTTATAGGCTCCATCAATCAAGTAATAAACTGTAGAACCAGGTATGCAAATGCTACACATTGTGTGTGCATTTTAACTCAGTATTACATCTTCCTGTGCACAGAGACATTGATGCATGAGCCTCAGGGGATCCCGGGCCTGAATGAATAGCTTGCCCTTTTTTCACTCTGCTTACAACACCACTGTTTATATATTTAAATACCCACTAATCAGCCCAGCTTGCATTTTTTCAGGCTTGAACTCGATAATAAGACACGTGAAAATGTGTTTTTTATCCATTTTCCTTTTTCTGGATCAAAGAATAATGACTGCATAAGATTTAATGTCAGCCCAGTCCTGTTGTTGCGCTGATGTACCATATGCTTTAATTCACAGTAAGTTATTTCACATAAAGCGGAAATCACCTAGTAGATTTCCCTTTATCACTGATTCAGTCCAGTGCAGTAAGGTTTTTCCAGGTATCGGGGGCCCAAAGGAACCGGTCCCGGAGGCTGAACCAACGCTGCACATGTCTGTTATGGGATTAGAAGCTAAGCTAGCTGCTCCGGGCTAAATAAACATTTTGATTCCCTGTGAGCCAGCCAGCAGCGCCTCCCACTTAGACAGGTGGTTTTTAGCCATCCAGCTCATGATGGTGTTTATCCCCCTGGTTAATCCACTGAACCTTAGATGCACCCAGTGTGTTAAAAGCACCACGGCTAACAGCTCTCTCAAAAACCAAAACAGCTTCGAGAAACCTCTGGGAGCTTTCATTTCACAGCCTCGGGGGAGCTTTCAAAGTTCTCAGAGAGAGTCTCTTACAAACCCTTAAGCACTACCAAAACCTACATTTGTTTGGCTTTATCAGTGATCTTTGTCCACTGAGAAATCCCTCATTTGCATCTCAGATCCCACCGTTTGCCTCCCACTATCACCTAAAAACAAAGGCAGATGCTGAAGACAGACTAAGAGATGGTGGCTGTTAAACAAAATGACGAAATTATATATATTATATATATTTTGCCATAATATAAACAAAAAATATCAAAGATTGACCCCAAGGAAAACTTGCATGAGGAAATTAGAATATTAATTAACTTAGCATCACAGCAGTAGGTCCAAACTTCCATCTCAGCTGCATGCTGTATATTTAGGAAGGACGTTGCCACCATGTTATTAGCCATAGGTTTGTAAAGCATACTGGATCACTGTGTTGTTTTATTGAAGACTGCGGTGATTTGTGGATGAAAGGCTGGAGTTATCAGCAGACTATCAATTACTAGAACCAAAACGGAAGAAAAACGTCTTGGACCAAGCACAAAGCCATGTTATTACTCAGATCGTTTCATTTAAAGTGATCTGAAAGGCACCAACACCACAAAGATGGTGCCAGGTCCACTTCACTGATTCACATGAATGGCACTAATGCCCAGACACCAGTCGGCCTCGCTGACATGTGTCCCTTTTTCAGAGTTCAGCTTGATGTGTTCAGAGGTTTTCTGGGCTACAGTTATGGTTAATTTGTATATTTGATATGTTTTAAGAAAATGTAGCATTTTAATCCATTTTTCTTTTGTGTTTGTTTTCACAAACGGTGTTTCACTGTATGTGTAGTTACTCTACAAACTGTATATCCTGCTTAGTTTCATCTTCAGGTTTAATACAAATGTAGAAGGTCATACAAGCATGAAGAGTCCCAACTGTGCTTCATTTTCATGCCTGTATTAATTGTGCACAGGACAAACAACAGATGTGCAGGTGATGAGAGAGAAAGAAGCACAAATGGCTTTAAAATCAATCCCATAGAGAAAAAAAAGTTGATTAATCTCTTTTGGTCTCTCGCCCTCCCTCTCTTCTGTTCTGTTCTCACTATTTGCTCTCACCTCTAAAATCCCCTCACTGCTAATCCCAATGTCCCAACACACACACACACACGTACACCTCCTCCTCTCACTTCTTTTCTGCTGCCGTCCATCCTATTTGCAGAGTGTGACTGGAGCTGCAACGCCTGTAAAGGCCCCCTGAGGACTGACTGCCTGCAGTGCATGGAGGGCTACGTGTTGCAGGAGGGAGTGTGCACGCAGGGGTGCTCCTTTGGCTCCTATCGGGACGGAGACAGATGCCTCGGTCAGTCCAACAAAAAGCAGATAAATTGACCCACTTCACATGCAGTCGGTGCTATTGTAGCCGCACAAAGAGCTTCCTCTGGGCTTTTACACTGTTGTTTGTACATTTGTGTCCATTTGAAGTTGTTTTTCCTAATCGATTGTTAACGCAGCCAATCTTAATAAAGCAGATAATCAACTGCAGCTGAACTAAAAGGTTCCTTAAAAGAGCTTTTATATGTAGAAGTTGTATGAACTGGCCAAATCAACTACATGGACTGGTGTATAGCACTTTTCTACTCTCAGCAAGCCTCATTCACTCAGTCACACACATTCATACAAGCCTAAGCAAACTGATTAATGCATGTGTGCATTAGCAGTCTGTAATACAGCTTCTGTGTGACTCCATGTTACTTTTTTCACTGGTGCTAGTAGCCAAAAAAACACATTAAGAAAATATCTGGTGATAAAATAAATAATGTCTTTAACTCAGTTACTATATCACTTTTTTTTTTCAAATGTTTTGCTCTCTGCGGCAGGCTGTGATGATCACTGTTTGGACTGTCGAGGTCCTGGACAGTGCCAGGAATGCCAGCCTCCCTACGCCACGCTGCACGGCCAGTGTGTGCTCGAATGTGGCAGAAACTACTTCCTGGATGCATCTTCCAAAGCTTGCAAATGTAAGAATATACATCTTTTTATTTTATTTCTATATGTAGTGATAGACTTTTAAAGACTGTTTCTATGAAGATCAGAGTATTAATTTAGTTTGAAAATAAATTCATAATAGACATTTAAAACAGAGTAAGTAAAAGTTGAAGACTTGTGTAAAAACAAAAAGAAGCATTTTTCTAATTTGAATAATATTTGAATAATTTGGATCTTTTCCTTCAGCTTGCTCGTCTGACTGCGTGCTCTGTGACGGGATCGGACTCTGCAGAGCTTGTCGTAATCAGACCTACCTCATGGAAGGATACTGCACTCCTGACTGTGGACATGGATATTACGCAGACCAGAAGACCAGGACCTGTCACGGTAATAACATGATGCCTATGTTGGTTTTAAAACTGCAAACAGTTATCATTACATAGCAGAAAAGTCCTTTAATTTATTGATAGAAAGCTCCCAGACTTCAAATCTGTTAGCTCTGAAAAGAAGAATTGTATAAATACAGTTTAAAGACCAACAGTAGGTGAATTCTGCAGACAAACTGGGAGGCCTGGGGGTAGGTCCAGGTCACATTGGAGCGATCACTCTCTCTCTCTCAGCTGGGAGGTTTCTATACTGAGCACAGCATCATGTATCAAGCACCACACCAGTGGGAGCTTTTTTCTTATATGCAAATAAACTAAAGATGCCCACATAAATAATGCAAATGACCACAAGATATTACATAAAAGCAAATTTACATTGCTAACAGAAAAAGTGTGCGATGCTGTGGAGGAGGTTAAGCTGCAAAATGTTAATGTCCTTCCAAAAATAAAGCTTATACAGTAAAACATGTTGTCAGTTTGAAGTTACACAGCAACAAATGTCATGATAAAGTTTCACCAGCAGCTCGTACTCTTGTGTTGCAGTGGTGGTTTTATTGTGACACACTCGACTCAATGAGCAGTTTTGTCATTGGCAGTCCTCAGTCACGTTGTGCAGCTCAATGCTGAACTGTAGTCAGATCGTCACTCTGACGCTAATGAGTGACCCGTCAATCACACATGGGGTGTGCTGTGTTTCAAATTTGGCAAGCAGCTTTTTAGAGAACGTGTCTTGAACTTTTTAGGCAAATTACAGCACTCATCCGTGCCGTGCTGAGCACCTATTTTGGGTTAACAAGACCATATCAGTGTAAAGGAATGGGGAGACAGCCATGACTGCAGTTACTGCCAGGACGTCGTGTCTTATATAAGAAAAAACTGGTATTCTCTAAAATTAAGGTTAAAAAGGTTTAATTCCCAAAGGTATGCTTCTCAATCTCATCAGATGAGCCAGAGATGTTCATCCAACACATAAACATATTTGGCATGTGTGGCTGTTGTAAAGGGAGAGGAGGTTATTAGCTGGGATAGGCTAAATTTAATATGATGGATGGATGGATGGATGGATGGATGGATGGAGTGTGAAAGATTTGTGCCTATCCATTGGTTAGATCACAGGTGTCGAACTCCAGGCCTCGAGGGCCGGTGTCCTGCAGGTTTTAGATGTTTCCATGATCCAACACAGCTGATTTAAATGGATAAATTACCTCCTCAACATGTCTTGAAGTTCTCCAGAAACCTGGTAATGAACTAATCATTTGATTCAGGTGTGTTGACCCAAGGTGATATTTAAAACCTGCAGGACACTGGCCCTCGAGGCCTGGAGTTCAACACCCCTGGGTTAGATGGTGGACTGTACCCAACTTGATACCCCATTCTCAGCCCATCCCTCTTCCAAGCCTGACCCTACAGTTTCTGTCAACTCGATGGGGAAAAACTAAAGACATTATTAACCTTTCATACCTGAAGAAAACCCAGTTATGATTTAGTGTATTTGTGTCCAAATACCCCTCTAATACTGATCATTTAAAAGAACAGATACAGTGATTCCAGTTGAAGAGTAATATATATATACTAGTAATATATCAGAACATATTAAAGGCTTCAATTGTATTTTTCACAAAGAAACTAACGACCAAGCAGACCAGTTATATATTTTCAGTAGGTAGCATTTGTGATCGCAGTTAAATGTTTGGAACATAAAGACCGTGTTAATATATCTGAGTCAGGACCACAATTTTTTATTTCCATGTCAGTTTTTCCCATTTTTAAAATCTTTTGGGAGTGACTATGATTGGTCCATTCACAGTTAAACCAAAGAGTCTGTGGTAGTGTAATAGAAGTCTATACGTTCTCCTGGTTTTCTTTTTTACCAGTTAATAAAAAAGTATTTAAGATTGAATAAAAAAAATCTCGGTTACTTTTAAGCAGAGGGCCTAAACATTACTGGTGGTTGTTACTGAAAGGAATAACCTTCCATGCATTGAAAACCAGAGGAGTGAGAACAGAAGTAAGATAAGAGACTATGCCATTGAATACGTCAGATACCGACTGCATAAGCTTCAGTGTGCAGTAGGCAAGCTAAAGCTACATAAATAGTGTTCTCTGTATGAGAGAGCCGGTGGATATATAGAAGGGTGTCAGCTGATGTGGACTGGCTTTGAGATCAGCTGATCTGCTGAGATTCCAGCAAAACTCTTGATTTAATTTGTGTTTCTCAGTCACTGACGAACATAAATCAACTATCAATCAGACTCTATCCAGAGGTGAAAAAGGTCTATAGAACTAAATCTTATGAAGTCAAATTTGAAAACTGATAACAAATGTAAGTCTTTGCAGGTCAAATATAAAGATACTGGAAGAACTGGAAGCTAACACTGCTAACATCTGTCTGAAATTAGAAGGTTCCTGTTGGTGACTGATTAATTGGTCCTCCTGAATAAGACTGGGAAAGCTTTGTCTGCAGTTAGGTTGTTAAAGGAGTTTTGTACTTTAATTTTTTTCCTCTTTTATCTTAAAACAACCCGCAGGCTGAAATGCCCGAGGCCTTGAGGAGCAGACTGTAGTTCTTAAAAGTGACAAAGCATATTTATAATTAAGAAATATATTATCACGCACTTTCTGATAAATGTGTTTTCTTCTAAAATAATGAACATTTTTAGCCTTCAGCTAATCCACATGTTAATGAAGTAAAATGGAGAAAAAATTGATCTTTAAAAACAAAAAATTGCCAGCCCCCCCCCCCAAAAAAAAAAAACAGTTCAGGAACTATTGCTTTAAATTATAGACTTCTTCTCATTTGGAAGTATAATTACATGGCCCAGAGTTTGAGATTTAAGCATGCCTGCTGGCATCATTACAGGAGGTATAATGAGATTAGGGTGGCATCTCAAAAAGAGCTGATCTTTAAAAAGTTCCCCAACAAAGTCAGCACCAATTAGAGCCAACTTCTAAAATGCCACGCCAAGGCCGAGATGTCTCACTCGTGATATGTCTGCCATTTCTCCCACACGCACTTTTTTTTTTCATTTTCAGTTTATAACCTCCTCTCAACCTCTACGCTGACCCACTTCTATTCAGCTACAACTCCATGCCAACAGATATTTAAAGAAGGCATTAAAATGTATTAATGAAGATAATTGGATGCTTTTTTAAACCAAATTATCATTGTACACTGGTTATTAGTCCAGTTACTTTGATGGCTTTTTTCAGTAAACCATTTTTTTATTTTTTTTATTTTTTTATTTTTTTTAGAAAGAGTGGCAATACATATTAATGAACATTTTAATAAATGTAAATATGCCAGATTATAGCCTTGGGCTAATTTCCATCTGCAGACCCTCTGGCAGGTTGGTGTTAAACACAAGTTAGTAAAAACATACAGAGACACTATTTACAGGTCATGTGACAAGGACAAAAACAGTCATCACAGAACAAACAAATGACAAGAAGAATGGACACAGAGGACAGTATAGATAACAATAACGGAAACACATCAGTTATATTGCACAAACCCCAGTATTGCACATGCCCTGACTGTCCTGATATTGCGCTCACCCATTACACTAACAGTTGTTTCCCTTTTTGTAATACACTAACTCTTTTTCCCGTCCAATATAAAGCATGATTATTAAACATGATCACATGTTTGTGTGTCCCTCAGCCGCCCTTTTAAGTGACTCTTAAAGATGGGTAGACTTGTACTTTCCCTCACTGACAGTGGAAGACTATTCCAGAAGCTCACTCCCTGATATGACAGAGCATTCTGTGAAAAGGTGGTCCGCCTGAGTGTCAATTCACAATCACCTCTAACAGTGGCTCGAGTCAGTCGAGACCCGGCAACACTGCTAGACTTTTGTTTAATAAAATCACTCATTGGTGGAGGCGCCAGACCATGTATAACTTTGTATATTAGACAGGCAGATTTAAATAATTTGAAATTAGTAAAATTTAAAAACTTGTATTTATCTAAAATTTGACAATGATGATATGAAAAAGGTTTTTTATCTAATATTTTCAATGCTCTTTTGTAGCATACTTCGATTGGTCCAATAGCAGCAGAGCTCGTATAGGACCAACTTGTAATACAATATTCAATATGAGCCAGTATCATAGAATGCAGGAATGTAATCGCTGCTGTGTCTGTTAATGATGTGCGGATATGTCTAAAGTTCTGTATATTAACATTTACAGTCTTCACTACTTTTTTAATATGTTTTTTAAAGGATAATTTAGAGTCTAGTAGCACTCCCAAATACTTAAATTCCTCAACATTAATTAATTCTTGTGCACCCAAGCAAACTTTTACTGCAGCCACGGTTGTTTTAGGTTTACTAAAAAACATTGATACGGTCTTTTTAAAATTAAGGCACAGGCATGAGTCATTCAGCCATTTTTGTAAATCATGTAATGCCAGTGAAAGCTGATGGGCTGCATCATCAGCAGTTTTGGCTTGTGTAAAAATTACTGTATCATCAGCATACATAATCGTGTCCACATTTTTGCACACATTAGGTAAGTCATTTACATAAAGTGAAAATAACAGGGGGCCTAGAATTGAACCCTGGGGGACACCTTGCGTACAGTAAAGATAGGGTGACTTGCTATTCTTTATTTGCACGCATTGTTTTCTATCTGATAGATAAGACTGTATCCATTTAACAGTGTGATTACTAAAGTTAAATGTCGACAGTCTAGACAAGAGCTTAAGATGATTCACAGTGTCAAACGCACGCTTGAAATCAAGAAAAACAGCCGCAACATAACTGCTCTTGTCTAAGTAAGATTTCACTCTCTCAACAAAAACACAGACAGCCGTTTCAGTTGAATGAAGAGTGCGAAATCCAAATTGCATAGGGTGCAAACCCGGATTGGAGTCATTAAGATGTTTGATGATAGAATTAGCAACCCACTTTTCTGCTATCTTTGAAAAGATAGGGAGTATGCTAATAGGTCGATAATTAGCAGGGTCTGTTTTATCACCCGATTTATAAATTGGTGTAACTTTTGCCACCTTCCAACTCAGAGGAACGACTGCCTGCGTGATTGATAAATTAATATGATGGGTCACAGGCACCAAAAGACAAGATTTATAATGCTTCAAAAAATTGGTATCAAATCCAAACTCATCCCTTGCTTTAGAACTTCTTAATTTAGAGATTATATTTTCTACTTCATTTTCTGTAATTTTCTGAATATTGAACTTTGAATCTGGAGAAGAAACATCCTCTTTGGTGTCGGTATTCCCAATATTTTGTTGAGGGTCACAAGAATTAGAAAACAATTGTGCAATTTCATTAATGGTACTTTGGAAAAAATCATTTAATTTAGTAGCTAGGCTAAGAGGCTCTGATACCAGTTCATTGGCAAATTTAAGTTCAAGGTCTGTATCAGCATTATGCTTACTGTTACCAAGGAGTTTGTTAATATTTTCCCAAATTAGCTTACAGTTTCCTTTGGCACTATTAATTACAGTCATGAAAAAATTTGCTTTTGCCATTCTCAAAGTTTGTGTGACTTTATTCCTTGCAGATATAAAATGTAATCGATCAGTATTTAATCCAGATTGTAACGATTTTTTAAGTAACTGGTCTCTGAGTCTCATAAGCTGTTTACACTCAGTATTAATCCAAGGCAAGGAATAAACTCGTTTCTTTAAATGGCTCTCTTTCTGAAACTGTGACAAGACCCCTTTAATAGCAGAGTATAATAGATCACAACATTTATTAGTGTCATCATAGGATAGTATGGTAGTCCAATCAAAATTATTTAGAGCTGCCATTAAATGTTGCTGTTGATTATTTGGAATAAATGTTTTTTTTATATTCATGCTTTTACTGACACATCTCAGTCGCTTTTTAGTCAGCTTTCTAGAGAAGAATATTGCATTGTGGTCAGACAAGCCAGTCAAAAAGTTATATGTTTTTATCATTCTGTCCGGTTTGTTAGAAAACACCAGGTCTATTAGAGTTCTAGAGCGATTTGTTATTCTAGTGGGATCATTGATCATTTGTTTTAAACCAAAATTATCTGTGATTTCTTTTAGTTTCTTTCTGTCGCTTTTGTTATCCCAATTTACATTTAAGTCTCCCATTAGGATAAGTTCATTGTTGAAGTCGCAAGAATTCAGAAGTGCCTTGAATTGGTCATAAAAATCTACTTTTGCTAAAGGTGGGCGATAAAGACATAAAACAGTGAATGACATTTCTGCTGAGAGTGACACTTTAACTCCAACACATTCAACAGAGATTTCATTTGGCCAGATTATTTGTGTACATTTTAGAGAGTCCTTCATATACAATAACACCCCTCCCCCTTTCCTTGATGCCTATCTTTTCTGAAGACATGGTAGCCTTGTAGAGTTACCAGTGCCTGTGGAGAAGAGGGTTTGAGCCAAGTTTCCGAAAGTCCCATGAAATCAACATTTGAATTAATGAGAAGATGTTCCAGTTGTTCCCTCTTAGGGGCCATGCTGCGTATGTTCAGATGGCCACCTAGGAGCCCTTTGTCTTTACACTGTGGATCCCATATAGTCCTAGCTTGATTAAGAGTCCGAAATAACTTAAACGATCGATGCTTTTTAAACACAGGGTTCCTCTGTATACCCACGGGTATGATAGGTTGTGTTGACTTACTAGGTTTAGTTGTAATCGGGACCTGCAATGATGGTGTTAGTCCAGGAGGCTGCTGTAAACCTGGTAGCAGTGATGGTGTTAGTCCAGAAGGCTGCTGTAGCCCAGGTGGCAGTGATGGTGTTAGTCCAGGAGGCTGCTGTAACCCAGGTAGCAGTGATGGTGTTAGTCCAGGAGGCTGCTGTAGCCCCGGTAGCAGTGATGGTAGCCCAGGAAGCTGCTGTAGCCCTATTGGTAGTGATGGTGTTAGTCCAGGAGGCTGCTGTAACACTAGTAGCAGTGATGGTGTTAGTCCAGGAGGCTGCTGTAACCCTAGTAGCAGTGATGGTGTTAGTCCAGGAGGCTGCTGTAACACTAGTAGCAGTGATGGTGTTAGTCCAGGAGGCTGCTGTAACCCTAGTAGCAGTCATGGTGTTAGTCCAGGAGGCTGCTGTAACCCTAGTAGCAGTGATGGTGTTAGTCCAGGAGGCTGCTGTAACCCTAGTAGCAGTGATGGTGTTAGTCCAGGAGGCTGCTGTAACCCTAGTAGCAGTGATGGTGTTAGTCCAGGAGGCTGCTGTAACCCTAGTAGCAGTGATGGTGTTAGTCCAGGAGGCTGCTGTAACCCTAGTAGCAGTGATGGTGTTAGTCCAGGAGGCTGCTGTAACCCTAGTAGCAGTGATGGTGTTAGTCCAGGAGGCTGCTGTAACCCTAGTAGCAGTGATGGTGTTAGTCCAGGAGGCTGCTGTAACACTAGTAGCAGTGATGGTGTTAGTCCAGGAGGCTGCTGTAACACTAGTAGCAGTGATGGTGTTAGTCCAGGAGGCTGCTGTAACCCTAGTAGCAGTGATGGTGTTAGTCCAGGAGGCTGCTGTAACACTAGTAGCAGTGATGGTGTTAGTCCAGGAGGCTGCTGTAACCCTAGTAGCAGTCATGGTGTTAGTCCAGGAGGCTGCTGTAACCCTAGTAGCAGTGATGGTGTTAGTCCAGGAGGCTGCTGTAACCCTAGTAGCAGTGATGGTGTTAGTCCAGGAGGCTGCTGTAACCCTAGTAGCAGTGATGGTGTTAGTCCAGGAGGCTGCTGTAACCCTAGTAGCAGTGATGGTGTTAGTCCAGGAGGCTGCTGTAACCCTAGTAGCAGTGATGGTGTTAGTCCAGGAGGCTGCTGTAACCCTAGTAGCAGTGATGGTGTTAGTCCAGGAGGCTGCTGTAACCCTAGTAGCAGTGATGGTGTTAGTCCAGGAGGCTGCTGTAACCCTAGTAGCAGTGATGGTGTTAGTCCAGGAGGCTGCTGTAACCCTAGTAGCAGTGATGGTGTTAGTCCAGGAGGCTGCTGTAACCCTAGTAGCAGTGATGGTGTTAGTCCAGGAGGCTGCTGTAACCCTAGTAGCAGTCATGGTGTTAGTCCAGGAGGCTGCTGTAACCCTAGTAGCAGTGATGGTGTTAGTCCAGGAGGCTGCTGTAACCCTAGTAGCAGTGATGGTGTTAGTCCAGGAGGCTGCTGTAACCCTAGTAGCAGTGATGGTGTTAGTCCAGGAGGCTGCTGTAACCCTAGTAGCAGTGATGGTGTTAGTCCAGGAGGCTGCTGTAACCCTAGTAGCAGTGATGGTGTTAGTCCAGGAGGCTGCTGTAACCCTAGTAGCAGTGATGGTGTTAGTCCAGGAGGCTGCTGTAACCCTAGTAGCAGTGATGGTGTTAGTCCAGGAGGCTGCTGTAACCCAGGTGGCAGTGATGGTGTTAGTCCAGGAGGCTGCTGTAACCCAGGTGGCAGTGATGGTGTTAGTCCAGGAGGCTGCTGTAACCCTAGTAGCAGTGATGGTGTTAGTCCAGGAGGCTGCTGTAACACTAGTAGCAGTGATGGTGTTAGTCCAGGAGGCTGCTGTAACCCTAGTAGCAGTGATGGTGTTAGTCCAGGAGGCTGCTGTAACCCTAGTAGCAGTGATGGTGTTAGTCCAGGAGGCTGCTGTAACCCTAGTAGCAGTGATGGTGTTAGTCCAGGAGGCTGCTGTAACACTAGTAGCAGTGATGGTGTTAGTCCAGGAGGCTGCTGTAACCCTAGTAGCAGTCATGGTGTTAGTCCAGGAGGCTGCTGTAACCCTAGTAGCAGTGATGGTGTTAGTCCAGAAGGCTGCTGTAACCCTAGTAGCAGTGATGGTGTTAGTCCAGGAGGCTGCTGTAACACTAGTAGCAGTGATGGTGTTAGTCCAGGAGGCTGCTGTAACACTAGTAGCAGTGATGGTGTTAGTCCAGGAGGCTGCTGTAACACTAGTAGCAGTGATGGTGTTAGTCCAGGAGGCTGCTGTAACACTAGTAGCAGTGATGGTGTTAGTCCAGGAGGCTGCTGTAACCCTAGTAGCAGTGATGGTGTTAGTCCAGGAGGCTGCTGTAACCCAGGTGGCAGTGATGGTGTTAGTCCAGGAGGCTGCTGTAACCCTAGTAGCAGTGATGGTGTTAGTCCAGGAGGCTGCTGTAACCCAGGTGGCAGTGATGGTGTTAGTCCAGGAGGCTGCTGTAACCCTAGTAGCAGTGATGGTGTTAGTCCAGGAGGCTGCTGTAACCCTAGTAGCAGTGATGGTGTTAGTCCAGGAGGCTGCTGTAACCCAGGTGGCAGTGATGGTGTTAGTCCAGGAGGCTGCTGTAACCCTAGTAGCAGTGATGGTGTTAGTCCAGGAGGCTGCTGTAACACTAGTAGCAGTGATGGTGTTAGTCCAGGAGGCTGCTGTAACCCTAGTAGCAGTGATGGTGTTAGTCCAGGAGGCTGCTGTAACACTAGTAGCAGTGATGGTGTTAGTCCAGGAGGCTGCTGTAACCCAGGTGGCAGTGATGGTGTTAGTCCAGGAGGCTGCTGTAACCCAGGTGGCAGTGATGGTGTTAGTCCAGGAGGCTGCTGTAACCCTAGTAGCAGTGATGGTGTTAGTCCAGGAGGCTGCTGTAGCCCCGGTAGCAGTGATGGTGTTAGTCCAGGAGGCTGCTGTAGCCCAGGTGGCAGTGATGGTGTTAGCCCAGGAAGCTGCTGTAGCCCAGGTAGCAGTGACGGTGTTAACCCACAGTGCTGCTGTAGCCCAGGTAGCAGTGACGGTGTTAGCCCTGGGAGCTGCTGTAGCCCAGGTAGCAGTGATGGTGTTAGCCCAGGGAGCTGCTGTAGCCCAGGTAGCAGTGATGGTGTTAGCCCAGGGAGCTGCTGCAACTGTAGCACAGGACTTGAAACAGGTCCGGGGTTACGCTCAACATCGCCAGCCAGAAGTATTATCATCAAAAGATTCACAACCCCCAGGAATGATCTAGATACCGTTTTAACACGTTTACCTGGGGGCGGCCTAGCATGTCCACAATCCAGGATTCTTGAATACAAAAGATGTTGGCTCCTCTTGGCTGGGTGGAGAGTTAAATTAACCATTTTCCGTGGATACATTAAGCTCAAGAGGAGGTAGAAAGACAAGAGACCAAACAAACATGACAAAATCCAAGGTCTTTTGATATATTTTTTTTGGCAAACACACAGGACCTGCCTGACTCTGTGGCTTCACCCTGGCGGCCATCTTGAGCCTGTTTTACACAATGTACTTTTGATGCTGTGCATGGATTAAACTGTACTCAATATTTCTATTTCTGATTATTTTCCTACCTTCCAAGTTCCCATTCTTTTATTAAAAAATACTCGTTGATAATCCAGTTTTGCTTTAATCTTGTTTTGGAGGATCCGTGACGATGAATTTCCCCACAGGTATACAAAAGTTTGCTATTTGGTGTGTATTTCACAACAAGGATGTAAAATGTACTGTAAGTGAATTTACTTTCGTTTCACCAGCTTGGCTTTAATGAGGTTATTGATTTGAGTTTTTCTTTTCTTGGTCCTCTCAGTGAACGCCCACACACCTGCCCTCCATGTCAACGGGTCCCTGCTGGCTCCCTTTGATGGTTTTGCCCCGCTGCTCCCCACCCTGTTGCAGGTGAAAGACCCAGACAGTCCGTCTGAGCAGCTGATCTTTCAGCTTGTTCAGAAGCCGAGTAACGGACGGCTGGTCCTGTTCAGAGGGGAAGAAGGCGAAGAGACGGGAGGCCGAGAAATAAAGAAGGATGACACGTTCACGTGGGCAGAGCTGAGACACGGACGGGTCCGATTCCGATACCAGAAAGACAAAGACAGGTCAGTAAGACGGACAAAACTTTTTCTGTATTTTGCCTGGAATTATTTTTCTGAGACATGAGTTTGACACAATACTTGGACAGTATCCAGTCACAGAGCTACTATACTTATACTTGTTTAACGATAATTTATGAATCTTTGGGTGGCAGGCACTGCTTTGCCAAGGTGTGCAATTTTGTAGCTCCATCCATATACAGCAAAAATCTTACCTAACTTAATCTAAGCCCTGGATGGTAATCTAATGGACTGCTTCTACTGTTCTGGGTATTTTTCATGATCATTCTGATTATATCTTTACTTTGTGCCTCCGCTGTCCCAAAATGGCCACCAAGTAATAAAGATTTATTTTGGTGGAAGAGGCATTAGACAGTGAGAGGACTAAGGACTAATTCATAGTGCAAAACCAGAGATAACACACATACAGGGATGGATGATTTAGCCGACCTCGATTAAAGGACAGATCTTAGACGAAATGGTACCAAGATATTTCTTTTTTTTTTTTTGTAGTTCTTTCTGTTTTTTCGAGCATTTTTTTATGTGCAAAAACAATTAACTCGAAATTAAAGGTAATAAGATATCTTAGCGAGCCTAACGTGACTTAACATCGGTTAGTAGAACCTGGATTTGTTGGCGTCATTGAGTGATGACCTCCAGATTCAGGTGGGTCTCAGCTGGGTGGACACTCCTCTACTTGCTGCCCTAGGTGGAGAACTTTAAGTACCTCAGGGTCTTATTCATGAGTAAGGGTTGAGTGCAGTGGGAAATGCAGATTCTGTACTGGTCTGTTGTGGTGAAGAGAGCTGGATGTAAAGGTGAGGTTGTCTGTCTACTGGCCGATCTACATTGAACTGTGGGTGGTGACCAAAAGAATCAGGTCGTGGATACGCAGCAGACATGAGCTTCCTTTGATGACCAGAATGCCTCTTGGGTAAATCCAGGACTTACTGGAGGTGGTGTCTGGGGAGAAGGAGGTCTGTGCATGTCTCCTTAGACTCCTTAGACCCTTCTGACCTGATGACTATAACTGTTAGCTTATCCCAAAGTCTGGATAAAACTATCCCTTTAAGCTCATCATCTCCTTCCTTCTCATTAATGACTATCCTGACATTTAATTTTTCACTCCTTGTCAAAGTTTCCTGTTTGATTTATGCTGCTTCTTGGCTCCAAAGTTCATTTCTATTAACCTGAACATGGATGTGAGATGCATTACATTTACATGTTTGGGAGTAATGTGGTCATATTTGCATAATCTGCATTTCTTTCTGTTTGACCCCAGTCTGAGTGCACTCCGTGCCGGGAATCACAGAAGCTGCAGATACGTGTAGACAGCAGAAAGCAGACATTAAAGAGCGCTGGCCCCTGACATCCTGAAAGGAAAACAAAGCAGCTGAAAATCAAATAAAAGGCAGTCTTGTGTTAATGGATGAAAAATGTTGCCCATTTTTCTCTGCAGCCTCCCCTCTGTCGCTGTGTTTGGGACAGATGTCCACTCACTCAGTCTGAATGGACAGAGCAGTCATATTGGTCAATCCTGACTCAGCTGGTTAGGCCTAAAATGGCAGCATGCCAACGAATTAGCAAAATGTGATCCTCTGTACAGGTTTAAGCCATTAGATTAATGGAGACAGAAAAATGTAAAGCTCCAAATGAGATTAAATCTGCCATATTTTTCAAATTATGTCAATCAGAGGATGACGGCTGTAGACCCAGAACAGCAAGCACATGGTAACAGGTTTGAATTCCCGTAAGAGGAGATGTGTCCATCAGAAAAAAAACCCAAAAAACATGTGCTGCGTTCAGATGATGGTGGGAAAAAATGGACGAATGATGAATAAAAAGATTAAATGTTGATTGCTGTTACAGACAAACTCTTTTGAGCTTTCAAAATGAGTTATTTTCATTCACGGGTGCCTTAGAAAAACATGCCATGGGTCAAGACGCTAACATAAAATGAATTTTATTTTTTTGAGTGGTAGACTTTACTACTGAGGAGAAATACACACGTTTGCACAGATCAGAAGCCTTTCCACTTGTCTCAAGGCTGCATTTAAAAAAATCTTTCTCTCATCTATAATGAAGTGAAGACACGTACCAGCAACAGCAACACACTGCACAGAAAATGAGATTTACAACTTCAGTGTTACTTTAATATAACTCCATACTTTACGCGTATCTGGGCTGTTTCTGTGGCCATTCAGCCACTGTAGAGCCGCAGTTTGGTGTGTTTTTACTGGCAATAAGTCTGGGATTAACTAGCTCAGGGGTGGGCAGTCTCAGTCCACGAGGGCCGGTGTCCCTGCAGGTTTTAGATCTCACCTTGGGTCAACACACCTGAATCACATGATTAGTTCGTTACCAGGCCTCTGGAGATCTTCAGGACATGTTAGGGAGCTAATTTAGCCATTTAAATCAGCTGTGTTGGTTCGAGGACACATCTAAAACCTGCAGGGACTCCGGCCCTCGTGGGCTGAGATTGCCCACCCCTGAACTAGCTTGAGAACACCTCAGCATCTCTGCAGGAAGAGACGTCCAGACCAAAAGCAGGAAGTGAAACTAAAACGAGATGGGTGAGCATGTGAAGACTGGCCATAAACGTGGTGCCAGTGAGGCAGGAGAAACTAGAAACACATTGACCCGAGGACCATGACGGTTAAAACTATTAGGAAAACAACCTTCAGCAGACTTTTGTCAGCAACTTTCAAAGATGCTACTGCAGTCCAAAAAGCACCTAAGCACTTGGCTTTCCTTAGAGCGTTATTTTCCTTTCTGTCACTAAAACAAACAACCCGCTCGGTTATTTGATCTTCAGACTCTCTGGATGTCTCCCAGCTGCAGCCCTGGGGAGTTGTGGGTAATAAGCCTTGGCTTGGAATATGGTAAGGCAGCAGTGTAGGGGGGCACATTGATGATGATGAGTGTGTGAGCAGGTGGGCTTTTCTTTGTTTGTGATAGCTGACCTCCACTCCCACAGATAACTCACAGGTGATCAGGTCTAATGACTACACACCATGCTACCCTCACGGGACTCATTTCCCCATTTTCCTCAGCTGCCAACTGAAGCCTGTCACATTTTTAAAGCAGTTTTTAAAGCAATTTCAGAAATAAGGGATGGTGAAGTTTAGTCTCCCTACTCCAAGATTTGTCTTCATTTAAGAGTTCCCCTTTCTTCGTCTTCCTGCAGGAGCGGTGAGTTCACCTTGCGTGTTGCTGATCCCCAGCTGTTTTCCCAACCGAAAACAATTCGAGTCCGAGCCGTGTCCATGCAGGTAAGCAGACATTTCCTTCAACTCTCCTTTATTTACTGTAATTGACACTGACTTGCTTTTTCTGAAACAGTTTTAAGAGAAATGAACTGACTTGAAAGTGCCATAAAAAAAGCTGTATCATAAATCTGTTCTTCAGGCTACAAATCCAGATATCTAATAAAGGTTGCTGTTTTCACGTTGCAGACCAATGTAGTGACGTTACATAGGGAGAAGCCAGGGCACGTTTGTTTCTAAATTTAGTTCAGTGTGAAATGTAGAGGTTTGCTCTATGAAATTAAAATGCCTTTAGTCTTTAGTCCTTGTTGAGAAAGTTTACCTCAGAGAGAAAAGACTGCAGTTTGAGGACTGTGTAAATGTGAGGCCTGACTTTGACTGAGCAGTGACTTTGGAGAGATTTTGTCAATATGATGGCATTAGCGACAGCAACTGTGCAAGGTGCATTCATGAAACTCTACAGGTTTGTTGTTTGGATTAAAATTATAGCACGATTCAAAGATAAGTGTCGTCCAATCTGTGGGCACCTGAGTGTGGGGTATTTCACATCCCTGCATGTATTCATAACCTCCTGTTTGCAGTGATGCATATATACTTCAACAGACCACCCAAAGCACCTTTTCTAAGCCACATTCATGCACCTAAATCATTTGATTTAGCTGCACGGATTAGAGTTCTGACAGGTGGGGCGCAAGTTACCTGGCAGAAAAGTCATGGGGAACTAATGTTTAACATCAGAATCACTTTTACAAAGAAATTTGCGGCAGTTACGTTAATAACATGCGCATCTGCTGCATCAAGCTTTTCGACTACAGCCCACACACATCAACAACAACAACAGAACCTAGTTCATTCTGTTTTAAGCCAGCGAGGCGTGATTGCAGATGCTGCTCAGGTACGTCCGCCTTCCCCGCAGCATCGCCGCAGACCACACAATTTAGCAATCAGTATCTTGACAAAGGACTGAAGTTAGTAGCAAGCATTCTCTACCTCCTGAGTGACAGACGACCATTTATCTGGAGGAAAAACATATTTCTAAAGAAAGGTGTGGTCCAAAATCTCAGTGGCTCTCCTTATTACATCACATCTCTAGTTTTGGCACATAAAAACTATACTAACTTTTGCTAACGTCATAGGGGACGAGTCAACTGGATACCGCCATCCTACAGTTAGGTACATGTAGTTAGTTTAAGGCTCAGTCATATTAGAGTGAACGTAGGACAACGGCCTCCCTGCAACGAGGAAAACGTTGGTGGTTGCAGGTCATTTTTTAGGCAGTTGGATCTGTAGCTCAGGAGGTAGAGCAGGTTTCTCGGTTGCTTCCATCAGTGTGTGAACGGTAGATAGAAATCAGTCAAGTGTAGAAAAAGTGCTTGTATGAATGGGTTCATTGTATAAAAGCATCTTTGAGAACTACAAGCAGTCAGTTCAACAGAGGAGCTTGCAGATGTATCTGAAACATTCAAGAAACTCACCTGTTGAAATGTTATTGTAGATTTTCTGATGCCTGTTTAAGCTTTAATAATATTATTTATATTACATGTTTATTGCATATACTTCTCATTTTGCTGCATCATCCCAGCTGATCTGCATTTCTCACTATTTTTTGAGGCTCTCTCTCTGCGGAGTAAAGCCCCGGTGATCGGCCAATGTCAGCCTGAGAGCACGCCTTTATTGATGTCAAGCTGACCTCTGATTTTGGCACAGCTTTAGAAAATAATGAGAAACAAGGGATTAACATGCCCTCTCTGAGAACAGTTGATGGGTTAGTGCGGCACCTGCGTTACTGTGCTCGCTGTCTATGGAGAAATAGTTAAAAGAAGCTAAAATGTCTCACAAAAGTCTATGCTACAGTCTTCAAACAAAATTTCTTTCCTTAAAAAACAGCTTTTTATTGTTTTTATTATAAATATTAATGATAATTTTTTTTTCTTGTGTCAGACAGTCTCCTAAAAGCCTTAATTGAGGAATTTAAACGTTTTTTAGTGTGTATCGTACCCTTGTTGGGTGTTTATCCAACACAGCGTGACCGCTCTATTGAATTTGCCCCCAGGCAAATGAATGTTGCAGACACTGAGCTCAGGGGGCTGCCTGCAGATGGTGATTGAGTGGTGGTGCTGCATTTGAGTCTGTTTTGGTTGACTTTGCAATTACGCAATCTTATCTGCTTTCTCATACAACATTAGCCGAAGCAGCTGATAAGGAAAGAACAGGAACTTGTGTGTGTCTGTGTTTTGACTGGCACTCCACCAGTTTTCTACCAGTGCAAAATTAATTAATGTCTGCAGCAGATGATTATCATTTTATGATAACGATATATAATTATATAAACACCACCGTGTTGCTTTCTTCAGCAGTGCAAATTAGTTCTGGTTAACTTATTATCTGACTATAAACAGATGTAGGATGAGGCCAGATATCCCGTTCTTTGGTATAAAATTTGTGACAAGTGTTTGGAGTTGTTATAAAAGTTATTACTGTTATTAAAAAGTCATGCATTATGTTACATATTTACCACCCTGGAGAAAGCGATTTAAAGTGTGACATGGCCTGGGTTCCTATGTGGTGTTTATTTTAAATGTTTGGTTACTCTTTTGGATATTTCTTATGTTGCCATCTGCTATCTTGTCTTCATCTTTCAAGTTTCCACGTCCTGTTTTGTTGCCATAGTTGCTTCACCTTTTACTCTGTTTTTTACTTCCTGTCTTTGTCTTCTCTCCTTTGTTATTGTCTGTCCCACCTGTGTTTTATTTAGGCTTCAGAGGTCAGATGAGATGAGATTAAGGTATCCAGAGTACCAGACTGGGTGCCACTGGTGTTAGCTCAGAACAGGAAACTGAGGCTATAGTTCACACAGGCTGACCAAAATTAGACAATAGAAGACTGGAAAAACAACACCTGATCTGATGAGTCTTGATATTGAGATGGTAGCATCAGAATTTGTTGCAAACAACATGAAAGCATGGATTCATCCTGTGATGGATCACCAGTTTAAGCTGGTGTTGGTTGTGTAATGTGTGAGGGATATTTTCCTGAGAAACTTTGGGCCCCTTAATGCCACCTGACCATCATTTAAACATTTAAACACCACAGCCCACCTGAGTATTGTTTCTGACCATCTCCATCCCTTTATGACCACATCTTTTGATGGCTGCTTCCAGCAGGATAATGTCATTAAGCTCAAATGATCTCAAGTGGGTTTCTTCAACTTGAGAATGGGTTCACTGCACTTAGGTGGCCTCCACAGTCACCTTTAGGATGTAGCGATGAAAAAGAAAGCAATAACACAACAATTTGAAAAAACATATTATTGCAGGAGTCAAAAGTCTATACTGACAGCTTAGAGAAGCAGCTTTAACAGTACTTTCAACAAATAATAAACATCATTAGAAATACAGTACTCAATCCCCAAAAAATGAATAAGTTAAACCAATATTATATTAATGTAACTGAAAATAACAAGTCATTTATGGATAAAACCCTTTTTATGGTGTTTCAAGCAATGATTGAAAGGATTATTGCACCGTGATGCTTATTCTTCAAACCAATGAGCAGAGATGAAGTTCCTTAATACCTCCCTTATTCCCCCTGCTTACTGCAAAGTCTATTCGCCAATACTGCTACTACAAGATGTTGTTAAAGGGTCTGGAAAACAATGATTGATTCTTCTATAGAAGCAGGATGGGGTATAATTGGAGGCTACAGCGGTACAAGCCTGACTGCTCATCACTCTTAGATTGGGCTCTGACTGCTGGGCCGGGTTCAGCATGCACTCAGTTTTAAATAACGTCGCTCCGTGTTCCTTGTGTAGCTTTATGTTACTGCGCCGTCTGCACAGATGCTTGAAAACAGTCCATGTCACAACGTTAGCAGCAGTGAACGGCTGCTTCTGGCCTGGATGCAGTTTGTAACCATCGCATTCTTGTTATTTTGTGCAATAAATAAAAATTATTTTTTGATTAGTAACTGTAATGTGATTACAAAATATAGCACAGTAATGCCATACACCCAACTAGGGCTGGGCCATATCATACCGTTCACGGTAATACCGGTATAATGTTGGGCAACGATAAAACAATGAAATATCGCGATAAAATATGGGTAAAACGCGCATGCGCAGTGCCTTTGTTTTCATACGCACATGCTGGAAAAAGCATGGCGGCGACAGAGAATGAGAAGGGCGAAAGCGGATCGTTGAATGAAACGATGAACCAGAATTGGTTTGTAAAAATCAGTGGTGTGGAACTGGTTTAGCTTTCATCCGTCAGATACACAACAAAGCACTATTTTTGGTAGAGCATGCTAGCGGGCCGTCGTTATTACCGTGTTTTTTAGAAAATACAGCACACTTAAAATCAATCCTTTGATTTTTCTGAAAATCGACAGTGCCCCTTATAATCCCGTGTGCCTTATATATGAATTCTGGTTGTGTTTACTGACCTCGAAACGATTTTATGTGGTACACGGCGCTCAAAAGTCTGTTAAATGTTTTAGTACGACTTTGCTAAGCTATGAACCCGCACCGCTTGATGGATTGTCGGAGCATTACGGCTATCGTAGGCAGGAGCCTCGCGGAGTGATACGTACTGTGCTTCAACATAATATTACTGTATTGTGTGTGTATAACCTCTTTTTAAGTTTCGTGGATATTATACATGGTTATGCTGAGGATATGTCGGCCAATTTCCACTGGAAATGCCTTTTGGTTAAACTGTCAGCAAGGAATTTGTATTTGCACTGTTACATCTTTATATAACTTTAATGCACATAAACAGCTGCTTGTTTAAGTGAAAATACATTGATGGTTTTTTTTTTTTGCACTAATAAAGTTGTGGAGTTGTAAAGTATTTTGTCTAGTGTCAATTATATCATCAGTTACATCGTTATCGCAAATTTTCAAATGTATATCGTGATAAATATTTTTGGTCATATCGCCCTGCTCTACAAACAACAGTGTTTGTGGCATTTACTGTTTTGAAAAGATGATGGAAAATAGACTTTATGCTTACTTTATGCTGATGACTAATGACTTCCCTCTCTGAAAGGCATTAGTGGACAGAGGCTGTTAATGGAGATGCATTTGAGTTTTCATTTTCCAAGAAAGACTTATCTTTGCACAGTTTCTGCAAGTTTGTGCGTGGTCAGCTTTCATGCTCCCACACAGTCTCCAATATTTCTGATGTGCAGACAGCTACCTGCTTTTTTTGTTCTGGGAGTAATTCACATACATTTCTAGAAAAGAACATTACCTCAATATACGCTATTTTTTAGTATTTGAACTTCTTCAGAGAGACAGAAGGGAACATGGTGATTGCTCCTTTCAGTCCACATCAAAGTGACTCACATACACTGATGTAACTTTCAGTGTTTTTGTTGTGTGCACTACAGTTTTCTTTGAAAGAAAGTAGATCCTGTCAATGTGGTTTCAGAACATTTCAAGCTTTATGGGCTTGCTTTGAAAGAAATCTTTCAGTGGTAGAAACGGTAAGATGTGCAGGACGGCTTTTTGATTACGAGCATACTGAATGCATTCTCGATTTTATCTTCATCATCACATTCATAATATATTTTATACAGAGAGAGTTATTATGCACACACGAGAAACTATATTTAAAAGATGGACGCTGTGACATCATCATCCATTGGTTTGTGTACTCACCATATTTAGACAAAAGAGTGGAGTGGTCAAATTACCTGAGTGAACAAACTACAGCCATAAAATGTGAGTTTTTCTAATTAATGATAAGCAGTGTTAGACTACTGTTACAATATTCATTACATTACGTTTGCATGGCTTTGCAACATCACCCGTGTAATTAACAATACAACTCTGAACTTTTTATCCTCCAACATATCTGGATAAATATCGATCCCTGAAGACCTTTCTTTTACTAACATGTTTAGATGTTACAGTAAAAAATAAACAGATTCTAGTGTAGGAATGAGTACAGGTAGAAACGTACAGTCCTACAGGCCTGTTCATCTGCTTCATCTAGTAAAAATCAAGCTTTAGTTGGTCGGTTGAGGTCTGCAGACACTCAGCTTGAGCATGAAGGATCCAGAGGTGATCCGTGTTCAGGGCTCTCTCGCTGATAGCGTCGTGTTAGTATCATGGATTGTTGATAAACAGAAGAAAACGTGTTGCTTTGTCAGGTATATCCTTGATGTCATGTTCTCAGCGGTTTATTGTTGGTTCTGGACTGAGCACAGTTTGATTTTTACCTTCATATTTTTATCCCTGTGTGCAATAAGTTAGAAATGCTTTTCACTCCTGCATGGTTGCTCTGTTATTTTTGTCCGTTGCTGTGCAAGTACACATAAAAGCGCACATTAGATTTTTCTCCGCACTCATCGTGCAGGCAGTTAAAGAACTGTAGTGTAAGTCACGAGACAGTTATTTGGTTAGTAACTGTATTAAATTACTCTGTCTAGTGAAGCTATACACCGATCAGTGAATGCTTGAGTTTGCTCACAATAATAAAACTATGAAAATGTCAGTACGACTACAAGGCAACAAAAGAAGTATTAAGCATTAAAAAATAAATGTATATTCTACATATGGTAATATCTGATGAACATGTGTCTTAATAAGTATACATTACACAGCTATAGCTGTTCTTTTTTCACCAGGATGTTGCCCTTATGATAGTAAAGAAGTATCACAGCAGCAGGGAATCAGTTGGGGGGTCAGGGATTATTGTGAGTGTAAAAGGCTGGGGGAAGGATACTGCAACATCTTCTGGCTGTTCTGCATCAAATGCTGAAACCAACATCACAAACATGGTCCATAGATCCAGTTTAGTGACTTAGATTAGCAGAAGGTAAGCTAAACCCTTCCTGCTCCTGACCCTGCTTACTTTACACATTTATAATGTTTAAACAGGTGAGCTGTGTGAAAAATGTTATGCAGGAGGAAACTGGCTGCATTTATTTTTTATTTCATGTTAACATCCCACCCTGTGGGGTCTGCCTCAAGTGGTCATTAGAGGAGCTGCAGCTTTTGGAATTTAAGCATTTGTTTTAATTTTGCAGCCCAGAGGCTTGCACCTATTATTCATGCATAATTTTTATTTTGTCCCATACAGAGCTGGAAAAACCAAACTACGCCACACACTGACTCTAGTTTTTAAGGGTGCTGTTGAAAAACTCGACTATACAGCAGGGAGAACAAGACGATTTCTGCTTATGCAGCCTTTCCTGTGTAGCTAAAAGCAAAATAAAATACATTTTTAATTGAAATCCCTATCAGATCGCCAGCCAGCAGGGCCTCCGAATGTAATAGCCTCAGGAATGAAAGATCTGAGCTGCAGATAGCCTCTCTCCCCCCCTCTGACAGGACTGGCTGCTTCTTTTGAAAAAACTTTCTAAGAGTCCAGTATCTGCTGATGGCATTTCTACTGAAGAGGTTTCTCACATACAGTGTGAATTCGGACACTTTTTAAAAATTTTTCTTACCATATCTGCAGCACTAAGTCCTTTTTGCTGTGGACTTTGTGCATTGCGCTTAGCTGTCAATCAATACCAAGAAGCCGTCTACCTTTATTTTCTGATGAAATTCAGTAAAAAGACCAAATATAACCAAGCCAAAACTATAGGCAATCTGTGAAACGGTCATTTTTTAATCATACGTCCAGGTAGACTGCAGTTCAGTGGTCTGTGCTGTGATGGTTTGACACATCAAAAACACTAGAGAAAAGCTGCAGATGAGGCAGACACAGGGCGGAAATTGGCTTTGGAAATTCTTCCACTTTGTTCCCCTGAACACCATCCAGCAGGAAAAACAAAACAAATTAAGAACAAACGAGAAATAAACTCAAAAACAACCACACAAAAAGCCTCTCCCATCTTCTTGAAGTACAGCAGAGCCCCAAGGGCCCCGTGGGTGATGACAGCTGTGCCAAAAATGAACCTCACTTCACCTGTAAGGACAGGATGAAAGGTTAGCCCTCCCACCTCAGCGTGCCTATGTTTGCTTTCATTTGCCTCAGGGAGGAGACTTTACCGGTTGCCTTTCATGCGTTAGCATGTCTTAGCACGATTAAAAAAGTAATAGCACACACACATACACTATTTCAGCCCCCACCAGCACATCCAAAACCTTTTGTTTCCCCTGTGAGAATTGCAGAAATGACGACACAGGATTAAGGTGTGCGCCTGAGGAATAAGTTGTCTGTCTCTTGGAGATAACTCCTCTGACGTCTAAAGATTTGTCAGCACATGGCCCCCTTGCAGGGCAAGGGGCTGCAGATAACTGCATGCTCCTCCTGTGTTTTTGTGCTTTGTTTCAGTTCTGTCTAGAAATTTCAACCAGGGGTCACTTTGGTTTAAAGACACACAGAGGGAGTGTGTGGGCATGACTTTCCCACAAGTCATCCTTCTCTCTGGCGCCAGCTTGTTTCATGCATTGCCCTTTGCTCGAGTTGCTGCTGTAATGCCAGAAAGCTGGAGCTCGGCCAACCACCGGCACACACTGCGAATTGGACACAAGCCCTGTGTCAGGCTGAGCGGCTCAGAGCTCGGTACCTGACAACTGTTTGATTCAGGGCCACAGCAGACTGGCATCTCCACAGGGACAGCCTATGCATCTCTACCTGTACCTCGTCTCTGCCAAGCTGCTCTGCTAACAAATGTTTTGTGGAGAAGTTGTATTAAAATGAACTTTAGCCAAGCCGTTTTGCTTCCAGACTTTACTTTCCTGGCTGTGTTGTTTTCCTTGTCACATACTTAAACACAGGAAATTAAAACATGCACCTGTGATTCCTTTTATAAGTACAGGTTTAGGTTTACTTTCCCCTATGGAAACAAAAATGTGAGGAGTTCAGTTTCATTTTTATTAAGTTTCACAACAACAGTCAGCTCTACATCCTACAGTAATACAGAGAAAACCTCAGCAGTTACACGGCCCCCTATGAGCAAGCACTTGGAGACAGTGGAAAGGAAAAACACCCTTTTAACTAGAGATGGCACGATACCACTTTTTTATGTCCGATACCGATACCGATATCATAAATTTGGATATCTGCCGATACCGATATTAATCCGATATAGTGTGTTTTTTAATCAATAAAACTGTTTTTTTTTAATATCTTGCTGCATTTTGTATAAGTTCATACTCAAGTTTAAATAAACAACAACACTAAAGCTATTCTGTTATACCTGTATGTAAAAAATACACTGCACCCAAAATATTTCATAGTTCAGCAACACTGATCAATCTAATAAACTTAAACCTACTCCATCCTTCCTATTCTGGTATTTTAAAGAGTACTTAGCAGAAATATTAAGCAACCTAACTAATAGGGTTGCAAACTCCCAGCAAAAAAAAAAAAAGGGAACCACCCCCACCCTCCACCTCATGATGCTTAATCGACGTAATCAACTTTAATTTGATGCAGTGTGAAAAAAATGCACAGAAATAAATTATTTTTCAAGAATAATTAAATATATTCAACATCTTTCTTCTACAGAATTGCAAACTGCACAGATGGTATCTTCCCAAAGGAAAAAGTACTATAGCTTACTAGGGTATATTAGACTTAACAGTTACTATATACAGTAATGGACTTCTATACATTTTACATCAGATTAAAACTTTGGGTGTAAGATTCAGATAATTATTTATTAAAAGCTAGACATTTTAAATGAGAATAAGAAAGATAAGTATGTCTTTGTGCCCCCTTTTCCCTGTTAATGCCCTATCGGCCCCCCTGGCTAAACTTTGCTAGATCCGCCCCTGCACAGTTACCAGCCGTCAGCTAGAAAAGGATCCTGGTCTAGAAAGTAATATTAAATAAATTCTAACAACAGCTTATCAAGGTTAAACGTGCTGCTGTTGTTCAGCCGCTGGTTTCCTCTTTCTGGTGCAAAGTGGGCCAAAAACAAAGAAGAGAGACGGACTCGCGACAGAAAAGCCGATCAGCTGATCATTGATCAGTTTCATGATTGAAGTAGCAGCAGGAGAGGGAGGGAGAGAGAGAGAGGCAGTCGCTCCATATATCGGTTGTTAAGCTTAACGTAGGTACGCTTTACAAACATTCAGAGATGAACTTACACACTTGCTTTACTTCTCTCTGGGATAACTTCCTCGGAGATGAAATGCTGGTTTGGTAGCGAGGCTCCAAATACACACAGCCGCTCTATCACGTGATGCACACTGCTCCGACGTGCTACGGTTATGAGCCGAGTTACGTCGTGTCGCAAGTTTTGTGAGGTGCTTTTTTGATATTTAATTGATCGGATTACATTTTTTAATTTCTCGCCGATATCCGATCCAGTAATTTAGGTCAGTATCGGACCGATACCGATACGTAATATCGGATCGGTCCATCTCTACTTTTAACAGGAAGAAACCTCCTGCAGAACCAAGTTGTGATTAAACATCTTAAGTGGGATGCAAAAGATGATCGGATTTCTCATTGGACCAAAACATTCCTATGGAAGAAAGAGGGAACTAACCCTCAATCACATGAGAAGTCTGTTCTATTGATTCATCCACAGAAAACAAATAAAAGAAAATTATCGTGTATTAATAAGAAAGAGGCCTTTTCTTACTTGTGATGCTTAGTTATGGGGTTGGGTGTGGTTAAGCAGAAAGAAAATAGTTCCTACTCTCCAAACAAGGTTTGTGGGGTTTTTGAGTAACCCAGTCATGATTTCTGAAAAGAGGGATTCCTGCTGAGTGCAGTTCAGATGTATTTTTAAGTGCTTTGAGCGCCACAAAGCTAGTGCTGTGTATTTCCTCATAGCCAAGAGAAGGAAGAGATCTCTGCAGTCAAAAAGATCAAGACCAGGGTTGTACGTGTGGAACCTGAGCTAGTCCACCGAGGGTGATCTCAGGCTGTTCATCATCTGTTTATGAGTGGATTTCTCACTAAACTTACGTAATACTTTCTGTTGTTTGGAAAAATTTTAAGTGCATGTGGTACAGAGTTTATATCCCCGTTGGATCAGGTGAACACTCTCCAGTCGTCCTTGTACTTCTTACATCTAAAGAGGAAGAACAATGGCAGGTTGTTGTTTTTTACATATGCTTTATTTTGAGGTGGAGGTTTGACATCTAGTCTAGATAGATTTTATTTTTTTAAGAAGAACAGTTCATTTTAAAAGTGTAAAGAATGTGGATAAAGTTATGCTCTTGTTTACAACGCGAAGCCTCCCAGTCCTGCTGGTGCTCCTAAAATGGCTTTGTTAGCAAGATGAAGCATTTTGCCATCTGTAGTGAGGCTTCAGGTATGCCTGAGTGCAGCTTAATGAGGCGCCCAGCTTCATCTCCGCCTTACCTTCATTTCTTCATTTCCCTTGGCGTCAGCACAGCCCCCGTGTCCCAGTTCTCTGGGAAAAAATACATCATGTGATGATTTGAGTGTGTTTGGGGTAAATTGCTGTATCCCCCTCTGCTGTCAGCCAGCCTTTAGAAGTGTTAAAATGTATCTAAGCTGTGTGTTTCCTAAATCAAATCTACCTCTGTCCTTCACAGCTGTCAGGTTATATTCAAAGCTGTTCCTCCTTCTTACCTATAATCTGTTTTTTAAAATCCTTCCCAGCCCCCGAGAGTCGTGACCTTCTCTCCTCTTACTGTGGAGGGCCGTGGCAGCCTGGCAACCATCACCAAGTCGGTCCTGCAGGTCGATGACCCTGACAACGCAGCCGATGTCCTGGTCATGGTACTTGAGCCGCCCCGCCATGGCCGGCTGACCCGTCTCCACAGCGACCGCGCTCTCAGCCGATTCAAGCTGGAGGAGCTGTCACGGGAACAGATTCAATACATCCACGACGGCTCGGAGGGGGCAGAGGACGGGGCGGTGCTGCAGATCAACGACGGCCACAGCTACAAGAATATTCTGCTCACAGTCCAAATACACCACAAGGTAGGATGGAACGAGGGGAAGGATTCATGCTTCATGCCTGATATTTGACATTTATATATAGATTTAAAATATTAAATTAACAAGATTAGTCTGCATAGTTCAGCATAATTCATTAGTTTGTATACAGAAAGATGAAGACGCGCACATAGCCAGCATGACAGCACCCATGGGATGAAGCCTCTTTGTGACCCCTATTAAAAACAGACATCAGGAGCTTGGCTGAGAAATCAGTGGGCACTGCATGCTGGTCACATCCTAAAGCATGCTCTGCTGTATTCTTGTTTGGGGTTTTTTGCTGTAATTTATGAAATAAAATTAAGAAAGTTTAGTGAGTTCACAAGTGAAGCAGTCGGGTTCATCATCAGAGGCTGGGAAGCGGCGCACTCCACACCTCAGCACTCAGTGACTCCGCCCTGTAACTTTACGTGGTCTGCACTTCATGGTGAGACGTTGAAGTTTCTTTCACTTCCGCTCTGCAGTAATGCCACTTACAGTTGATCATGGAATATCTCTGAGAGAAGGAATTTTACAAACTGACTCGATGCCACAGTGGAATGCTATTACAATACCACGCTTAAATTCACTGAGCTCTTTAGAAAACGACACATTTTTTCACAAATGCTTGTAAAGGCCGACTCCATGGCTAGGTGCCTGATTTTACACACCTGTGACAACAAGACTTTAAAATACCTGAAGTCAAGCATTAAGACGTGTGGCCCTCTGAAGATTTGGAGGACGTGACTGGGATAAGACAGGTCTCAACGTAGGCTACTGTCCCACCACCTGGACCCATGGAAATTTTCAATAATGATATTTATTATGATGTAGAAAACAACAGTGTTTTGTTGGTGATTGTAGCTTGCAGGAAGTAGTATTTATCAGTGCAAACAATGTAACTGATGACACACTTTTTCTGTTTAAAGTGTGACTCTATCACCACAAGGTGCCAGCAGCAGCAATATAGTGCAATAGTAATTACATACCATAATAGACAGTGACAGCTGCACACTATTGTTATATAATAAGACTGAAGCATTTTTTCTGGCTGGATTCTTGCATGTTAAAGCTTTTAAGCAGCTGCTTAAAGCGCTGCTTTTCCACCAGATATCCACATTACTGACTTCCATCCAATGCTTGCTCAGTGCTAATGCCACGTAAAATGTGTTTTATAATATATTATTGTGTGTTAATTTATTTCCCCCCCTAAATTTCTTTAACTTTAAGTCATATTTGCTGCTTTTATACAATCTGTGTGTTTCTTAAACGTTACAGCACTCTGAGCTGCTGGGAGGTGCTATACAACCAAAGGCAGTTATTATTTTAACGTTTGCAATCTCTACGTCCAACTTTAGCACACGATTTGATGCATGACATGGTTGCTTTCAAAATTTAAACAGGAAGTAATCATTAAAAAGCACCACTGACATACTTTTAGATTCAAAGAGAGATGTTTTAAAGGCTCTCTGGTTTTAATTTAAAGCTGTCCTGCTGCTCAGTGGCTCACTTCAAACATCTCTGCAGAGTAAAAACTGCAGCATTGATCATCTGTTATTACTGGATGAAGTTCTTTCCTGGACTGTACACAGCTGAGTCAGATCAGTGTGCTGCACCTCGAAGTATCAGCACCTCACTGCCAACTGTAGCTTCGAGAGAAACCAGAGCAATTGATTTTTTTTTCTTTTTAATCCTCTCGTATCATCTCAGGAAATGAGTCAAATCCCCCAAAAATCACACAGAATGTGACTAAAAGTGAGACTTCACACACACAGAAATGTTTGTAATGTGCAATAAAATTAAATTTAAATGCAAATACGCTTCAGCAGCTGTGGAAAAAAAGACATTATCTACAGCACCCACACTCAAATGATTCTTTTATAGTTAATATTCGTGGCGTAGAAGCCATATCAGTGGAGAATTACACGGATAAATCTATTCCAAAATTTGCTTTATAAAATCAAAATTGTTATGGGAGTTGAGATATCAGCAGTGTAAACAGAATTTCATTTGCATTTCCACCCATTTTACAGTTCAGTTTCTCTTAGTGGAAACGTACTCTCACTTGTCCTCTGGCAGCAGGAGAAGCTTTTATGTTCGGAAGCGGAAAATCCAAAGGAAAATGCCTATTAATCGGTTTAAGATTGAATTCACGTCAAGCCTTACGTGTAAGCTCAAGGAATGATTTCTGTCTCTGATTCAGCAGTTTAGAATTTAAAAACCTAGTTAGAGAAAGATATTTAATCAAAACTATAACAACATGTAGCACTGTGAATTTTGGGGGGAATATTTTCATTGCAATACCAACAGTGAGACTTCTCATTGCTTCCAGTTTCATCCTCCAGCTTGAAAATGACCTCAAAGCCAAAATTACTGAGTCCAAGGAACAGCAAGGATGAGAGGACCTGAATGTGAGGTACAGGAAGCAAAGTAAAAATCTAGCATGCGGTCTTTAACCTGGACAGGGGTCATGCATATATAGAAAACCGGCACAGACACCCAAAGCAAAGGAAGCAAAGCACAAAAAGTCAAAGAGAGGCACAAAGAGATCACTTCGAAACACACAGAAGACAAGACAAACACATGGAGAGGTGTGTCTACCAATCATACTGACTGTACAAAACACAGGAAACAAAACAATGCTGGAAGTAGAATTTACTGAGGCGTATGAACGAGATTTCAAAATAAAACAGGAAGTGTTTAAACAGAAACTCCAAACCGTGACAAAGGAGTCCTACAACAGATAATTTGACTCATCGTAGGAGCTCAGAGTAGTGCTGTGGATACTTTACAAGACTCAGAGGTAATTTGTAGAATCATTTACTGGAGCTTGCAAACAAGGAGGACGAGGAGGTCAAACGTTTGTCTTTAAAGGTCATTTCATCGCTGTAATTCTGTAATTCTTCAGACAGAAACTCTGTTTATTCCTCCATGGGCATATCTGGACCTAGAACAGTCCCACAGGATCCAACTTAAGGACACAAGAAGACTGAGTAAAAGTCATACACAAAGATACTGAAGAAAATAGTAACACAGGGAACACAAAGTAAACAACAACAGAGGCACAAAATATTATGGAATCGCCACACTTGGAGGATGTTCATGCAGCTTAAATTATTTTAATTACTGGCATGTTTTTTCCCAACGCAAGCTGAGGAAAATTCCACTCTGTGCCACCCCATCGACCCTGTTACCCTGTATTATACACAGATGCCAAAGTCCTTAGGCTTCACCTAACACGGCTTTTGTGAGAAAAAGGAGACCTTCTCTAAAATTCCCCATTGAGAGGGATTACATCCAAAGAGTTAATGTCCCTTCCTTCTATTTAAACCATTTTAAGCTACCCAAAATTTAGCATTTATCACCCTGATTTCACTCGACCTGTCCACACAGTGTGCTCTAAAAAGCCGTTACCTGCAGGCGCAGTCTGACCCCCACATGCTTAACCACCGTTACAGAAAGAGCAGGTCAGGCCTCTAAAATCTCAGCCGTCAGTCCTGCTCTTTCATCGCTCCTGGTGAGGTTTTTTTATGACAAGGATGCAATTATCTTGCAAAAAGCGCTGACCATTGTGACCGAAAGGGGAGCGGAGTGTTTCGCCTGAGACAGGTTTGGCATCTGAATTACTAAGCATTAGCACAGGGACGCAAGGGGTACAAGCTTCCAATACCTAAGACATCTAGACAGATGAAAGTCAGCGATATTAATGTGTGCATCTCTGCATGTGTCTGCACTCCATTCATTGAATGCAGTCTTAAACTTGAGAGTGAGGATATTATTTTGGAAAGTGATGCCTGGTTTTACAGCAGAAATAAACATCTTTTACAGCATGGTACAAAAAAAGCTCACTATGGCTGATTTCTCCTTTATATCAACTGGACAGAGTGTTAAATGTTTTTATAACCCAACTGTTTACATTTTATTGAAGCTTGAAGTTGTGTATTATAAACTTTCTGAGGTCCAAACACCCCTAACCTTTGACTTCTGAAGATTCTTTGGGCCAAGGACATGTTTTCTTTACCACAGAGGGGAAAACAGGGGCCATCATTTACTAAATGAACACCATGCTGTAATAACTAAGATATGCAACCAGTGACTGAGCTCATAATCTCTTGAGAAAAGTGTTTACTGAGTTCGTGTAACAAGTGAGCGGAAACGAGCTTCCATACCTTTCATATGTGGAGGCTAGCCGAGTTTGTTGTTGTTAGCTGATAACTTCACCTTCCTGTGTAGAAATAGTCGGGCTCTAAAAGATAAGATTTTTAGAAAGTGCACACTAGTTATGTGTCATATCTTTAACAAAAAAATTTAAACAACAAGACAAACATCCCACGTCATTTTGTGTAGCATAGAAGACTTTTTCCAGCTCACACAGTCACCACAGTTTGATTTTAGGAGGGCAGCTCTGTTTGTCTGGCTTTGTACAGATGGTACGCTTCAGGCTCAACTCCTCTGCTTTCTCCTCTTCTGTAAATCAATATCATCCCACACACACTTACACATACCAGTCTCCATTTACTGTAAAATGTCCTGATGCTGCATTCTGTCATGCATGAGGAAGAGCAGGATGGAGAGTGTGACGGAAAGCTGAACGAATGTCTGTGATTTATGTCAACAGCTTTTGGACGAGTCTCGGCTGCATTGTTGTCCCCACTTCCTCTCTGTTTGATCTACATGAGTACATTACCATAGTAAAGACAGTAGGGGAATGTGAGAAGAGTACCAGATACCACAGTCATTTTTAAAGAAAGAAAGGCCTTATTTATCATGTCTTGTACAGTTGTAAGAGGAGGTTCTATATGTTATAACTAAGTTCTGAGCCTTAAAAGTTATGGACTTCATTTTCCAAGTTGATGAACTTAAAAGCAAAAATTTTCAGAATTTCTATTTCTGATTATGTAGAAATTGTTTCGCTTTTTCTTTATTTACAGTGTTTTGCTGGTGACGTTATCCAGGTTGGTTATCAAGGAGTGGTTATGCTAACACTTTGGATAACATTTTTTTTGCAAAAAGCCATCCTTTATATTAGTGTTTGTGTCCAATGAGCCATACTTTCCTTTTAACGTTCTCTTGAGCAATAAAGCTCCAGGCTTTCTGAACCAATTTGCAGTCCACTCCTTGCACATGACCATTTTCAGGGGAATTTATGTGTTTGTTTGTTTGTTGAAGCACTTAATAAATGACCCATAAATCATTCAAGCATAAAACAGACGCCTAAGTCAAGGGATGAACTGAATCAAAAAGGGTCTCAGTGGAAAGGTGGCTGTCGAGAAGCCGTTCTTAAGAAGGGAAACAAACAGAAAAGAAAGAGGTTTGGCAAATTACACAAGAACTGGTCTGAAAACCAGTGGCAGCGGGTCTGATGGAGCGATACATTTTTGGTTCAGATCGTTGGCAATATATACAGAGAAGAGCAAGAGAGAGGCACAACACCGAGAGTCTACAGCCATGGTGGAGGCTCGGTGATGGTTTAGGGCTAAATTTCAGCCAGTAGTGTGGAGAGCTCGTTAAAATTGAATTATTAATGCAGAAAAGCACAGATTTTTATCCACCATGCAGTACCATCTGGAAAGCATCTTATTGGCTTATTGGTTTCATTTTTTAGCATGAAAATGATCCCGAAAACATACCTGAAGACTACCTTAAGAAATGACAGCATTTAGAATAAAGGTGGTCATACCAAATATTGGCTTTCAGGCTTGCTGAATTGTACAAAACTCTGTTTTTACCCTATAATGTATTTCTATTTATGTTTGCACACGTTTCAATAAATTGCTACATCTGTTTCCCATTTTCCTAGAAAAACATAAAGAAATTGGGGGCTGGCTCAAGGCTTTTGCACAGTGCTGTAATAAAACAGTGGCAGACAGTAGTGCAGGACAGTCATGTGTATATCTCCTTTTCTTTGCAAGCTGGCTCACAGTGTGCAAGCAACAAAGCAGTTCAATTAATGTCATTATTAACGGTGGTTTTCTGAGTTAGTGCAGCGCTTCTTTTAGCCTTACAGCGTACACAAGACTTCCCCAGACTCGTACACAGCGAGTATTATTGAATACAGTATTATAAAACATGTAAAAGTGTATCCCTCCAACCAAAATCGCTTTCTTTGACCTTTTTATGACATATTGAATCAAACAGTTAAGTTGGTAAACATGAACGTGCTGTGTGTAGTTTACTGATGCCTCACAGGATTTCTCTACATATTAAATTTCTACAACAATATACGAGACGTGGCTTAACCTAAAGCTAAACACTGAAGGCATCGAGTTGAGGAAGGTTTTTTGTAAATCACAAAATCAAAAGTAGTGGTGCACCAGAGAAAATGGAAAGTAGACACGATCAAAGGCAATAAAAGCCTAAATCCAGAGATAAAGCTCTCAATAAAGACTTCATGAACCTTGACTGCTCCTTCAGCGCTCAAAGATAAAGCCTTGAGTGATTATTAGCTCTGCCTGGATTTTAACAAACTCGGGCCGATGAATCTTTTAATTTTGGAGCGTGGCACTGTGTGGAGTGCTTTGTTCTTCCAGGGCCACCATCCGGGCAGCAACAGTAGCTGTCGATGCCAGGGCGTCTCAGGGACAATGGGCTTTCCTGAAAGTTGGATTACGGGGCTGTAAAGCAAGGGACTAATCAGGCTGATAATGACCCTCTGATGGATGGACTTTCTCCTGATGGAGCCTGAGCTCTGAGCTGAGCTGGGGCTCAGCTGAATAGGAAGCAGGACTCTTGGCTTTCAATTACTGTCTCGGGGAGAACACTTTTAGCCTTTGAAAGACCCTCGGGCTCTTCTGTTCCTCGGCTCAAATGGAAGGGAATTAGTTTTGTTTTTTTGCTCACCATCCAGCTCTGGAAGCAGATGCGAGTTGCTGAGTTAAGTTTGCAGAAGTACAATTATTTACTTTATTTTCAAATTGTGCTTCAAGTCCATATTCAGCGATTACACCCTGATTTCTTTCTGTTTACATATCCGACATGTTTACTTTTACCAAACGCTCCGTCGCTTTTACTGGACGCGTCACTGAGATCAAATAAGAAAAGGTTGCTGATAAGAATTCAGTCTTCATTTGCTGACTTTCACTCGTTGTTTAACAAGCCCATCAGCTCACCCTGTGCACCGCTCACCCAGAGGAATTATGGAAATATGACAGACAACAATGCCATTGTCATCACAACAGCATGACCATCCTGGCGGGCAGCTTGCCAATGTTTTATGGATGACTCTGACTTCATCTGTGGAAAGTCATTTATTTCTGTTTTTGTGGATTGTGGCCAAAAGCCTTGTTTACGGTCCATCTCAGGCCCCCGGGCTCAAAGTCCTTTAAAGGTCTCGGATTATGCACTTTTTCTGCATCTGTCCTTGTGAATACTGTGGCTGGGGATAAAAAATGTTGTTGACAAAAGTGTTTTGTTCTTTTGTTGTAGCATAGTTGTTCGTCTGATGCATGCCGTATTGGTATGGGGAACAAGACTGAACATTCGACCCCTTAAAGGCATAAGAAACATCATTATTTTATTTAGTTTACTCATTTTCTTTAGACGTGAGGAGAAAGACAAAGTCAAACATCTTGAAGTCTTACGTCTCAAGAAGTCAAAATAAATAATGACTCTGCGACAAAATAAGAAGGTTGTGTTAAAATCTGAGGCATGACGTGACTGGCTGTCACATATGGGACGTTGGCGTGTTGTGGTAAATCTTTAAGGTCTCAGCTATAGAAACAAAAAGACTGGTAGTCAGTTAAAAGCTGAGACTGTGTTTCCAAGTACAGCATGGGGACGAAAAAAGAAATCACCCCATATACGTGTGGGATGATTTTCAATGTAAGTGTTAAGAAATGAAGGATTTGGTCTTGTTGTGCTTGGTGTGACTATAAAAAGGCATTGATGCACAGTGTATACTTTGTTATCTTCTGTAATATTTTCTGCATTAAACTAGTCTGGAAACTTTGAGAGGACTGCCGCAAAAGTTATATCACAACATGCACCTAAATCTGGCGATGACTTTTTATAGCAATTCATCATTTTTTTCATCACTTTTTTCTGAGATTTACGAAAAAGTACCTCGGCAAACTTCACTGAAATAAATAAACTCATTTTCGAGAGTGAAAAACTCGGCCTCCTCTGGAGCCCTAGCTCTCGGCCAGACCTTACTGCAGAGGCATCATTCAAACTTTAAACGGGTCACAAAGCTTTGGGCTTTGCGCCACAGTCACTGTAAGTTTTGTAAAACATTGAGTGTTCTCATTTTTGTAAGCCTGGAGATTATTTGAAGAAAAAATGGCTTTCATATTGTCTCATGGCCAGACCTTTCCCTCTATATATGCAATTTATCCATCAAAATGTGGGCATTTTGTGCCCTTTTACCTGATATTACTCTTGTACTCTGTGTTGTGACAGAAATCACCTCGGCGTGCAGAGTCCTGTGTAAAGAGTCCCTATAGAGTGTCATTAATAAGCAGCTTCCAAATTTCAGCCTATGGTGTCTCCTTCCTGCAAACATGTCAGTGTAATACACACTAAACAGGTGAACAGTGTGTATTTGGTTCCACTAAAGTTAAAGGATTTTACTTGGTGGCCCGTATAATGAACCTGTGAACAATGATCTTAATTTAGTAAGTTATTTATCCCTCAGATTCTCAGTCATGTCCATCACTGATGATCACGTCTGGTTTGAAATGACCAAGATACCATCCCGGTGGCTACAACCAAGTTTTATATTGAGTCTATGGTTCCACTATGTGCAAAGCTCTACTGCATATGTTCTGTTTACCTTCGTGTTGGATGAGCGTCCATATGGCAACCGGCAGAATTCAACAAAGGTTCAACCAGTTGTTGCTACAATTACTGATGTGGAGATCGCCTTGAAAATTATTAGTTATTCATGGCTACAGTTACATCGTTAAGACAAAAGAACACTCCAGGCAACTCAGAGAAAAGGTTACTGAAAAGTGAAAGTCAAGGGATGGAGGAAAAAAAACGTTTCAGAGTCACGGAGGACCGCCTGGAGTTCAGTTATATCTGTCATTACGAAACGAAAGGAGAATGGCACATGTGTAAATCTGCCTAGAAGGAGACAAGCTGGGGGCACCAAGACACCTCTAAAGGAGTTAAAACCTTCAGGAGCTGAAATAGGAGAGATTCTGCATACAGTCAGTGTAAACTTTATCAGAGAGTGGCAAAAAGAAAGCCACAGTTAAAGAGATCTCATATTTAATCTCAACTACAATTCCCCCATGGGCATGTGGGACACTCCGAGGTCACAAGTCTAAGAAGTTTCTTCACTTTGATGGGTCTCGATGTTGTATTTTACGCTGCACGTCAACACAAAAACGGCGCATGGTGGTGGCAGGATCATGCTGTGGGCTTATTCTTTACAGCAGATCCTGAAAGGCTTATAAGTACACAGGGAGAAATAATGAGGCAACATCATAGAAGATCCTGCCAGACAATCTGAGTCAGTCTCAGAGAAGAGATTTAATTTGCACGAGAACAGTGACATAAAATGAACAGCAAAAGCTACACAAAAATGCTTTAAAGTCAAAAATGAATGTTTCAAGGTGGCCGAGTCAAAGCCCAGACCTGAAACCTCACAGAGCTTCGGCAGTTTTGAAAAGACGAGTCTAGTCAGATTGTGCTGTCCAGATGTGCAAGCCCGTCTGAGCCCTATCCATAAAGGCTCCATGATGATTGGATGTGACTTGAAGCGGGTGAATGTTTGTGCAGTCACTTATTTTGCATCATTAATAATTAACTGCTAATTTTAATTAACAGACAGACAGAAATGTATGCATTGCTCTGTGCATTTGACCAGGAGAAATGTTTAATGTGCTTCAGTGAAGGATGTGAAAACAAAACTTCCTGCTGTAAAATTAATGCTGTTTTATTACTGGCTAACACCCGAATGGTGGGTTCCAAAAATCTGTGTGTGGGAAAACCCTGTCAGTGTGTTAATGCAGATAGGAAGCCTATTAGAGCAGTCCACGTTTCAGGACTCAAACCTCAAATGTCTTCATTTATGTTGGTTATTTGGAATTGCAGTTTAATGTTATTGATTTGGCATCATTTCCAGAACTAAATCACAGCCCACTTACCCCCAGAGACAGTGAGTCAGTAAGTTTAATGAGCAGATTAATGAGTAGATCCTGACTATGGAGGTCTGTCTCTAACCTACTTTAAAACCCGTTTGTTTAGTTCATCCTCTCAGGTGTTTTCTCAGTATTTCACCTTCTCTGTACTTTGTCAGTTTGTGAATTATGCTACGTAAATCTAATTTCTTTACTCCCAGAGGTCAAAAGCAATGAAACTTCCATGAGCATGTCATTTTCTTCGCACCTGTCTGAAAGAGATTAGATTGTCTGTCTACCTAATGAGGCAACACAAATCTCACATGGAAAAAAACTAATTAGATTTGTGTATTATCCAAGAAAAAATGGGAAATTTACAACCTGGAGTGCAGCTGCAGGTCAGAGAACGTTAGACATCTGGGGATGTTAGCCATGATTCCAAACAGGTACCTTTGATCGGTTTTATTTTGAAAAGCGTGCTGCTTCTGGGTATGAATGTCCTTGAGAGACCTTGATGTTCAGCCTGAGAGTTTGATAATCTCCTGGATGATGTGGGCTGTGAGCTAACAGCCTGCCGTACTGACTTATGTGTTTTCTCTTCCTGATCTGTGATTCTTTGCCTTCTGCTGCCACACTGAAATAATGTGATTTGGATCAACCAGGCGGCAGGCAGAGGAGCCACAGATGGTCAGCAGGTTGTTATCTTCAAACACAGACACCCACATGTGCAGCGCACATTCAGCGTCGCACACCTGTGTGCACTCTTGTAATGCATTACCACCTACTGCCACAGTGTTTATGCCACTGATATGCTGATTATCCTCTGCAGTAAATAGCCAGGTGTGTGTGTGTGTGTGTGTGTGTGTGTATGTCTGTTTGTGATTAAAGCCTAAGAAAAACCTCTAAACTTCCTAAAATAAACCTGATACTGAAGTAATGTGACTGTTTAACTCTTTGAGATCCAAGTACCCCTCACCCTAATAGTACCAGATTATTCTTATTATGCATTTTTCTTCTGCTTTCTCTTTTCCCACCATTTTTAGTTCTTTCTCCCACAATGCATTTCACACTTTATAAATTACACGCTGTACCATATTTTTATATTTATTTTTTTACAGTGTAGCTATAGTATTTAACATTATATGTAGTGTGATTTTATTAATGTATGTGAGAAAGCATAGTTGTGCCTCCTCAGCTGAAAATAATGTAAAATTACTTGTAGAATTTGACCCATAAACGCCTGTACTGTGCAGGCAATTTCTATAAATATAAACCTTATAATCAAATATATAATTTATTGCTTATGTTAACGTATAGCCAGGTATCTTTTCTAGACATCCGAGAATTGTGTCATATCTGTTTTTATTTAGACAGCGGCATGACACAGTGAGCAAGAGGTCTAGTTTCAAAACCTCCCCGACAGCAGGAATTGTCTTTGTTGAAATGCCCTCAGGCGATATTGACTCATCCACCAACTCTGTGTGCTCTCTATAGCTAATCCTGCTCTTTGTTCTCCTGGAGGGGGAACTCTGTCGTGGATCAATAAATCATCACGAAAATAAGTCTGATTCTGAAGTTGAGCTGAAACTTCTCAAACAAAGAAAACACATATTGAGGTTTTTTGTGACACTTCATTTCTGATCGGTGGAGCTCAGGGTAGACTCACTGCACTCAGGCGATGCTGAAGCTGGCAGACAACTTCATGAAAGGCTCACAAACTTGAGTTCAGGACAGATGTGGATTAAAAGAAGCCAAACAGTAAAGTGAGTCTGGCATCGAGCTGCATCTGAGGATGAAAGTTTACTGACACTTATCATATTGTATAGTTTACTGTGTCTGAAAGCTAATTTAATGTAAACGAATGTGATGCCGCTGCACCTGTTTAAAGTTTTACATAAGACCTCCAGTAAATACCTGGCGTCTGTGAAGATTTCAATGGTAATCAGGGGATAATGCATTTCATTTATTTATGGTTAGTGGGATTGGATCCACCATAACTTCTTACAGTGTTCTGGAGCAATCCACCGTTAGATGGTCGTTAGAAATGGATGGATGGATGTTGTCCTTCCAAAATTTTGAGTTACAAACAGAAATTTACAGAAGCACTAAGACAACTCATAAAAGCACAGGTTTATCATCCACTGAGCGTAGTGTTCAGCCCACAATCAGCTTCGCAGATATGCTGAATACGTAAGTTGCACTAATTAAGCTTCTTAAGCCTGTTTATAGTTCCTGCTCAGCTGCAAGCTGCTTTGCAAGCCACCTCCAAAAAAGATCCTGCTTTTGATGCGATGTTTTATTGTTGCCGTCCCCGTTTTATGCTTCCCATTTATGCATGCTTTTGATTACCATGGCAACTCCAAACCGGGAGCCCAGTTCAGTCGTCACCTTAAAATTGTAAATTAACCTCACTGGTAATCCATTTGAACAGAATACAACTTAGTGTTACTAAAAGCCTGAGACGAGGAGATTATTGACTGACCGCTTTCCCAAAGCATTCCTTTCTACCTTTGCATTAAAACTCTTACTGGACGATGCTAACAGCATCAAAGGAAAACACCTGGGTTGGTGACAGCTCTCCTCAGTGTAACAGTTAATTGGTGGATACTTCCTAAACTGTAAATAAGCTTTTACTTTGAAGGACATGTCAACATCAAGGTCTCAACAGAACGTACCAAATGTAGAAGTGCAGATACAGATACTAATTTAATGATTTCAGTCAGCTTGAACATCTGTTATGGAGAACACAGACAGAGAAACATAAAGGGGGAAAAATGAGCTTGTTGTAGACATGTGACTTTGCCTGTGAAAAAATGAATATGAACATGGTGAAAGAAATCGCTCAGAAATAAGTTAGAATAGTTTCTATTGTGAGCTCCAATAGATTTTGTTGTTTAATTCAATTACTCGAGCTATAAGCAAATATTAGATGGCTCGTGTCCAAGCCATAGAGAGTATAAAGGTGGTGTAAAAGTGGAATTCAGTGAATAAATATAATCGTCATTAACATGAAATCATTATCATCATTAAATTAAGATAAATAAGCACCGCTCGAATAAAGAAATCCAGAAATGACAGAAATAACATGTGGGATGACAGCAACACCTGAACAGAAGCTCCGACTCAATTTATTGTATTTACCACCACATTCGGTTTTAGAGGACGTGTGGGGACGTCCCAGAACTGAAGTAAAGCAACAAATATAAATTAGAGTACATGGAAATGACAGTCTTCTCTGGGCTTTAATGTTTCCCACAGAGATAATGTTAAACTATTTGAAATTAATTTTGATTAATTTGATGTGTGTGTGTTTGTTACTTTTCAGCCTGGAGACTCTCCTCACATGCTGTCCATTCCAGTGACCTGGGTGAAAGAGGGAGGCATGGTGCGACTCGGTAAAAAGTACCTGCAGACAGACTTCAAAGGAGTCAGCACTGATAACATTGTCTACAGCATCCTCCCCTCAGAGGGGCAACCCAAATATGGTACCTTAACACTCAGTGACACTTTCCTTTAATATTTCCAAACAAGCTGTTTTATCTGCTGAATGATTGTAATATTGTAGATTTTCCAACAGTTAGTGCATAATTAATTTCATATTTAATTTCTAAACTTTATTAAACATAAATTTTAACTCTAATTTTACTTTTAAGGCAAATATAACATCTTGCTCACCTTCTCCGCCCAGGTGAGGTGTTGCTGGTGTCCATGCCATCTGACGGCCCCCCAGAGGGTTGGCTCCCCTCGCTAACAGACGACCGCAGCTTTACAGCAACGACTTCCTTCACGCAGGAAGACGTGAACGACGGTGCGGTCTGGTACCGCCACTTTGGCACCGGCAGCATCGGTGACTCCTTCCTGTTCCAGGTTAGTGCTGATGCACCCTGTCCACAGAGGACCAGTTTCACACATGCCTTTGTTTTGGCTCCTGGCAGCTGAGATGAAAAGATTATGTTTGAGTTTAAAGCATTTTACACATTTATACAGGTGACAGATTAAAGGAAAAAACCTCTAACTCCTGCAGGGAGAGCATACAGCTCTATTAAAGCTCTATCCACAGTGTCTTATTGTTTTGTATACAAAACTGAAACAAAGAAAGCTGCATTATTCAGCACAGACCGTCAAAACTGAAAGTGAACAGAAAACCAACTCGAACCATCACAAAGTTTCTTTTATTATGAAGTCGTTGCAAAGCAAAACCATCAAGTGTCAAAACTTAAAGTAAACATATGCAGATGCATTAAAACATGATTAATACAATGTAACAACAAAACATATTTACAAGTTTATAACACATAAAATATGACTTTCATTATTTTCTGGATATTTATGTTGAACATGACTAAAATTTTAGATGGTAAGGTCATATTATGTAAGCCAGAGTGGATAATAATGTGGTCATCTCAGGCATAAGACCCACCCATCTGTCATTCAAACCTTCTGTTTGTGTAGGGTAGCCAATCAGAAGAAAGCTGGCTTAAAGAACTGTATAAAGCAGCTGAGTTGCTGCACCGAACCCAGTTTAAGGCAAATAGGGATTATTTTTGAACTGAACTGCGGGGGTTAAGATATTTTTGCCACTGACTTTGTGCTAATACCACTGCAAGGTATCAATATTTTCCAAAACCCGATAAAAGAAAATGAATACGAACTGCGCCGTGAGATGAAACTTCAGGGGGATAAGAAATAAGAAATGGAGATGATGACAGGCACACATTTTGCCACATTTTTCTTGTAATATTTTTTCTTTTGTGGCCTTGTTCTCTGTTGTGTTTCTCTGTGTTTATCTCTTCTCTCCTTTCTAAGTTTCCAACCTTTCCAACATCTCTCCCTCCAGCTCGTCTTTCACCACTTACCGCCTCTGCTCTTCTCTCCTTTATTCTTGTAACCGTTTGAGACAGTGTGTTTTATAGAATGCTATAAAAATGTTCTTTGCTTTTTATTTGAGAAAGTACAGCCTGCTTATCATTCAGCATTTGTTTTATGCACCAAACACTCCACTACTGGTTTAGTGTCTGTTAATGCAGCCGGCATTTTGGCTGGATTTATGCCTCCTGGTTTGTTTCCCTCTTTCCTCGTTCCAGTTTTTTCACTGCAGATTTCTTCCCCCTCTGTTCAAACTTTCCGTGTAAAGCATAGGCACTTAAAATCCACCCATAGTGGCCTATCTCGATTAGCGTTAATGACACCAAATTACACTGAAATTGTTTTCAAATTCAAGACAATTACACTAAAACCGATGGCGCATTCATCACACCACGGTTAGAGTGTTTTCACGCCAGCCTCGGCTTCACATCACCTCCATTAGAAAAACAAAAGAGGCAGCCAAAAGCTTGTAGCTACATCTAATCATCCCTCACACTCCGTCCAACCCCTCACATTTTGGCTTCATCCATCAGGGTAGATGCATTTCAATTACACAGTGCTCAATTCAAATTAAATTCGAAAGTGTCTCATCATTTCTCCGGGAAGTGGTGAAGACGTGACATAGAGAAGCGAAACCCATCAGCGGGTTTTGTGCGGTTTGTTAAAGGTAACGATTAAACTTGACGGTTTGTCAGGGTGGTATTATTGTCCTCCTCTGGATTTTTATCAAAAGCATGCGATGCCTTCTTGGAATGGGTTGATTTGAAATTCACTTTGGTTCTGCAACTCTGGGCTCTGCAGCAGAACGGAGGGTGCTCAGCAGCATTCTGCACATAAATCAAAAGCCATGTTCAAACCAGAGGGATCGGGATCTGTGCCCCTGCAACTTTTTTCTCTCACGCTTGACTTTTATATTGTTGTTTGGAAGCTGAGGAGTGTCTTAAGCGGTTTATCAGGTTTGTTAATGGGAAGATGACAGACAGCTATGTTACAATCACAGTAAGTAGACAGCTCCAAAAACAATTTAAAAGATTTATTGACAAGTTATTTATCTTTCTTTAAGCAGGAAAATATGACTGTTGAGATTAAAAGAAAAAAAGAAGAGCGTGCAGCAGTACAGTCAATAGTTGTTGCATAAACTAAATACATACACAGATACACACAGTTTGAGAAACCAGGGATCGAACTGCCTGCACTAAATGTCTGCGCCCCCTCCTGTGGGTGCTGGACTGACAGAAGCCCATCTGGGCCCCGTGGGCTAAAGCCCTGCCACTAAACCCTCACCCTGAAGCCATACCCCGGATCTGGCTCCAGGTGAGGTCCCAGTAGCCCTGTCTCATGCACAGTACAGAATTATAAATTAGTTCTAATCAGAGGCCATTTGAAGTCATGCAAATTTCAACGCATTTTTCCAAATTCAGCTCAAATTTAAGGACAAACATAAGGAACGAGTCTTGGGACTGAAGACAGTAACTTGTCCATATTTCACACTTGAATGATTGCTGAATTGTATGTTTAAATTCAATGCGGAGCCACTGAGTCACCATTTAATCATTCTCAGGGAAAGTTAAAAGTCATTTTCAATAAGGACAAATCCTTTGATTTTGAGAAACAGTCACACGGGCTCCATTAGTTTTTAATGTGAGGATGTGGAAAAATTGTCAAATGACTCATGCAGAGAGACTCATCCACATCCATCACCCGAAATACTCAATCTAAAGGACAAAGGTTAAAGCGCTTGTCATTATTGTACGCTGAGTAGAGAGGGGAAATTCATTTTTCTTTTACATCATCTTTTTCTTTTGTATAAAACTAAAAGATTTAAGACAATATGTGAATAAAACGCAAGGAAAGTACATGTTTTAAGAAAATGGTAATTATTAGAAATACAACATTATACTAGAAGATGTTGATTGATGAGAACCAGGTTGTAGAAAATCAATTTTAACTCTCAGACTAAAGTTACAATAAAATGAAACAAATAAAGAGAAACTGTAACAGTAAATCTGCCAATTTCATGTGAAGCTACAAATGAGCCTGCAAGACATTCCTGATTTTATCAATGCCAATTGTCACTTTATTTCAAATATTTTATCTTCACGTGTGCTCTTGTGCCTTGTTTTCTTTTTTCTTTCATGACCCACTCCACTGAGGAAAATCCTGGAAAACACCCTGCTTACCTTACCGTTCTCTTTTAACTGACACAAATGGGGTTTTTTCTTCCTACAAAAAGTCCATATTAATTTTTGATGTGTATTCCCGTTGGATGGTGGTCCTAAATTTTATTTAAAGTGGTATTAAAAGGTCTCAGAAGTCTTACATTTAACGTGTAGCAGTCCTGCAGTATTCTGGCAGCGATAAAGCTGCTGAATCTTTCTTTGGAAGTCTCATCTTTTGAGTTTTGGATTGGATTTTAAACCTTATGAAGATTATAAAATACGGTATGTCTTTTTATGTTGAAGCAAATCAACATGATCAATAATTTTCTGCAGCAGCGCCAGCTTCAATAAATCCAGCTGACTCAACACTGCCTCTCATGACAACACATTACTTGTGATTGGTGCCGCTGACTCCAGGCTTCATGCTGCTCCTACATTACTTCTGACTGACAAAGCTGACTACAGGTTCTTGAACTTTCCTTCCTGCAAATGCCACTGATGTGACAGGAACAAGCTGCAGTGGAATAAGTAAGTGGGGACAGAAATTGGCTTTTAGAATGAACAGCCAAGGCTTCTGCCTCTGCATGTCTATCAGGGGACTAAACAATTTATGGCTACATACGTTAGAGGGCTCGAGTAAGACAACAGTGCATTCGCTTAAAAGTTTTCAAAAGTGTTGCGTCAGCAGACAGGAAGAGAGCTAAATTTCAAGTCTGGTTTTGTTCCAGTGAAGATCACAGAGACGATTATCATCTTCCTCTGTGCAGCAATTCAATTAGTATAATCTTAAATTCTAATTGAAACGATCAGCTGCTTCATAAACACGCAGAGAGGTCAAAGGTTATAGACTGAACTGACTAACAAAGACACAGATAGTCTAAGTAGCTTGGAAAGAAAAGCGTCTGGACTTCTTAAAGTTGCTTGAAAAGCTCCTTAGACTACGATGACCTGGATGACTGAGAACCTTCACAGACAAAGACACAGATACTTATACATAAAGTACTGTAATTAAGTACCAAAAGTAAGGGACAGATTTCAACACAGTGAGCTGTAATAGAATTCAAATAATTCAAAAAGTTTACCAACAGCGACTCGAGCATCAATCAAAGTGGCCAAGCCTCTAACTCCAGTTTTCATATGGATGACCTTTAGTTTTGAAAGGATATTAGAGAGAAAGAGAGAGAGAGAGTCAGGGGGAGTGACGCACAGAAAATGGTCCAGGGAAGACTTGAGCATCAGGCCTTTGCAGGCTTTGAGCATGTGGGTTATCTGTTCTCAACCAGGTGAGCTAGAGCAGCGCCTACAACTGTTTCATTCCACTGTCAGTTTGAACATTTAATATGGGAGCCAGCCTTAAGTGGACATGAGAGGAAGTCCAGTACATGCAGTACCTGGCATGTTCATGGCATATATATATTGAGATATAGATATATTTATAAATAGATAGATCTTACAAAGGTCCATTGAGTAACTGAAGCCACCAACATTAACAGGGCACTTATTTCGCCTCTTATTTCGTGTTTGTTTGGGTTTCCGGACCGGCAGTCCATGGAATTACCAAAATTAGAGAGGGGATAGAGAGGGGATAGCTTAACGTGTGAAACAGGACAAGCCTGCCGTGTAATCCATTTATTTCAACAAAGTAACTGTATTCTAATTATTACCTGTTTAAACGGTAACTGTAGCGGAGTACAGTTACTCATTTTTTGTATTTTACACACGTAACGCTGATACGTAAATTCCGTTACTCCTCAACACTGTACATATATGACATTAAATAAAACCCAAGGATGCAAAATCACCAAAGCATAGATTAAAATGTTACCATATAACATATTAAACAAACATTAAATATCTCTTTAGAACTAATATGCAAACGCAGAAACAAAATCACTAAAACACAGACAGTAATGCTGAACCACTTTTCATTTTACTTAGCCGGAAAAAAAATTATACAAAGGAAAATAAGTGCAAATGTAATCACAAGTACACTTACTTAGAAACCACAGAGTAAATATCTCTGACATCACACGTCCTAAACCAGATCTTTAGCCTGAAGTTCTAAAGTTTGTATTCATCAATGCAACAACATGATTGGCTCCTAGGTTTCCTGGTTCGGCTGCTGATTGGCTCCCAGACGTGGAACGAACACCATCTTCAGCATTTCAGGATTTTCCCTCGAGATTTCATTTCAGGCTTCTTTGACTGTTTTATAAAGTCTGTGATACACGGGTGTTATTCCAAGTTATTATTTTACTCACTGAATATTTTCCTTGCAACACAAACAGTAAGTGCATGTGAGGTGACATTTCCACAGTTTTTCAGTATGAGAGATGACAAATTATTTTTAATTTGTAATTGATTACTTTAAGTTTTTACTTCACAAACACATCAGCCTGAAGCATACGTGGAGAAACAGAACAGCTGTCCACTGCTGTCAACACAAAGAGCAACATGCTCCTTAACAAAAACCCTCAGAGGCTCCATCTGCGTCCTTTTTTAAGTCTTAAAACACGTTTAGTGTGGATTTCAGAACATCGTTTAAGAGCAAACAGCAGTGTTGTGGCTTCAGAGTAATAACTGCTCCAATGCTGAAAGAAAAACCAAAACACGAGCTGAATTTTACTCAGATCGACGTCTCTTTTTTAATATTCTCACGGTGTAGGCAGTGATTTATGAAAAGAAGCACACTGAGTCTCTGTGGCTCGTTCCTGCAGTGCAGCCTGATGCCAGGCTCACTTTCTGTTCCTGTTCACAGTTATTAGACTGCAGCTTGTTTTCATCAAAGCGGTTGTGTCTTACTTCTGGTGGTTCTCAGGAGTATGTCATCAGCTGTGTCACTCAGAAATGAATTATAATATGCCTTTGCAGTGGAAAAACAAGACATGTATTCAGCTGGTATGCTGCAGATTGATACTTAAGGCTTCAAGCCTTACAGTGAGCAGAGGCAGACTAAGGATGCTGAGGTGGATGGAGTTTGTTGAAGATGCGGCTCTCATATAGGAGGCTGTGTACCTGTTTGTCTGTGCAGGTTTCCACAGAGGCAGAACCAGTCGTTCAGAGTGATGCTCAGACCTTCACCATAGGAGTCATGCCTCAGATCCCAGGATTCCCACAGCTGGCCCCCGACTGCGACCTACAGATCACGGTGAGGGGAAAAACACGCAAAAAGACACCATGATGGAAGCCATGACATGCTGTATGAAAGTCTTAGAAAACAATGGCTTCAACAACAGATGATGTTGTTATTGTCAATTATACAGCTACTATAATGCACATTCTTTTTTTTAATTTACTCTGTAGACCCATTTATTGTATTATATTCAGCTTTTTACAAATGTCATATTTAGATTTTTACCTCTTAAGCCACTTTATTTATTGTTCACTGTTTTGACTGCCGTAACACAGTAAAATACATTTTTTCCTTATGTTGCACTAAACTATATGATTTTGTGTGAAAACCCTGCAATAGTTTTGACTGTGAATAACCATCAGTTGATCTTTTTTGGTTTCTAGTCTGAAGTAAAAAACAGATCCGAAGTCAAAGTCACGTTACTGTCAGCAGCACGTCTCCAAACATCGCCCTGACATCCTTTCTGTATGTTTTCCTCCTGTTAAACAAACCCCCCAAAAATGTTGCTTTTGAGAAGATTAAGAAACTTATGAGAAGATGCTTAGCGACCAGAGAGACTGGTGACCTTTCACCCTGAAATCTGTTTCTCATTCCACTGAGCTGAGTGACCTTGACCAGGTCGCACCAAAGGTTTATAATGCTGACAGCAGAGGGCAGAGAGGTCACCATCTGACCAATCAGAAAGAATTTATACATAAATAAATGTGCAATCTGCTGTATATTGTTCATTGGATGTAGGTTCAGCTACAGAAATTTTGACTGGGGAGATAATTCAGCAAAATCCATGTTTAAAACTCGACTGTGTAAAGTTCATTTATAAAGTCTCGTACTCGACACCACGTTGATTAAAAAGGAGACATTAGAGTGGCTGCAAGAATTAGAGACTCGAACGGCATATTAGAGATTTTGAAGGTAATAAGAAAATGTAAGTGGTCTGGGGAGTGCTTGTAGTTTTTGGAGGGAAAAAACCTTCAGATTTTGAGATTAAAGTAATAAATTTGTGAGGGGAAAAATGACAGGACATTTAAGAGAATAAAACTCATAAATATGTGAGTTTTTTTCTTGTACGTTTGTAAGAGAAAACTTCATAAATTTTAAAGAAAGGAGCTCATAAATTTACAAGAGAAAAGATCACAGTGAGGATGAGAAATTTATAAGAAAAAATGAATTTATGAGAAAAAAAATTATTTATGATAAATGGAAATGAATTCACATATTCAATTTCTGAGACCAAAAAATCAGACAAATCATTTCTAAACACCAACAGCGCTCTTTTCAACCACATTATTTCAGCCACAACATCAAATCACCAACTCGCTTTCATTGTGGCGAGTTGGTGTAAGTCCATGATGGAGTCGTCCTCCATCAGGGTGTGAGACGAGCATGTGGGGAATATCTATAAAGTGCAAATCCAAAAAAACGTAACACATCAATATTTAAGATTGATTTTATTTATGAGGAGAGAAAAACACAAATTTATAAGAAGAAACTTACAAATTAGTCCAAGAATTCCCACCAAAATGACTACACACATCCAGGTTATCCTGTTAGTCACACAACAATTAGTTACAATTACAATTCGTTTTTTAAGTATTCCTCTGAATAATTTGGGTTTTTTAAATTGTGAAGTGGCTTTGGTGACATTATGCTATTGTTTTGACACATTTTTGAGTTTCACTGTGAAAAGGGAGCAGCCAAAAGTTTTTTCTTGCATGTTACAACTTTTTGAGTTTTCGAAATGCTTTCGATCCTAGAGAGACTCCTTCTTATGTTTGTGCTTGTTTTCTGTTGATCTCTGCGTAGAAATAGAGGATATAGAAGCTTATGTTTACCTCGTTTCTCACCTTAACGTGTGTGTGTGTGTGTGTGTGTGTGTGTGTGTGTGTGTGTGTGTGTGTGTGTGTGTGTGTGTAGGCTCTGGAGGATCAGGTGACAGAGATAACGCCTTCAGCGCTGTCCTTCGTCGACTCTGAGACTCCCAGCGAGAAGCTCATCTACAGTATCACCAAACCACTGCCATCGGGACAAGGTCAGCCACACACACACACACACACACACACACACTCGTGCAGCTTTTCCCTCATAATGTGGAAAAGATTAAAAGGATTAAAATCTAAGTCCTGTCAGGGGGTAGGAGCCTTATAATTAGATACAGTGGGTAGGTTTCTGAGTTCACGTTTGATTTTCAGCTCAGAGCTGGAGAGGGAGAAATTAAAGTGTCAAGAAGTTATACTGTTCCTCATTAATTATCACTTAAATAGTCACAAGTCGGGTGCTGTTAATCCACAGTTTGGTGGGATGGAACAATGCAATGAGGCAAAGGTTTCTTCCTGTTTTTTGGGGGGGTTGTTATAAAACTGGAAAACTCTTTGCATCCAGAACATCTGTGGAAAAATGCAAATAGAGATGAAGTGCTCTGTGCCATATTCAACTGTAGATAGATACCTTACAGCCAAATTTTGGTCAGACACAAAATCCACATGGTAGTGCTGTCATATCAAAATTAGACATGATTAGACCAAATTATGTGTCACAGAAAATGAGCCAATTTACCGAGGCTGCAAAAACATAACCAAACAGACGTGAAATGCACAGAGAGACACAGAGTAAAAGGTTCCTTAGCAAAGCATACTGGGAAGCCCGGACTGTGTATGCACACAGGAGGCTGATTAGTGATAAGCCACAGCTGGGGAATGAGACACAGGCACAAACAATCAGGACACGAATGAAAACCCAAATCAACACAAGAGGAAACTAGCTGTCCGAATAAAACAGGAAGAGAGCTACGACCCCAACTGAAACAAAAAGACACTGAAATATAAACGAACTAACTGAGGGGGAGAATGCAGAAATTGAAGAATTCACCACTACCCCAACACATGAAGCAGAACTTCATAATCCAGGCACACTAAAGCTCAGACTACTAGAATAACAATGAATCAAAACACGAGCCCGCAAAACAGAAATGTGATGACCAAAACCACAAAAAATGAAATTTAGTATTGATAAGAATAAACCAAAAATGTAAAGCACTGCAGCAGCTGTGAGAATGGACAGAAAACTACAGAAAATCATGAGAGGAAGCACCAAGGCTCAGAGTTTTTACCTGAGATGTGCAAATAGGTACAGAGAACAGGAGTTGTCTGGAAGTCTTACATTATCTAAAATGAGGGCTAAGTACAGTCATATCTTTTGGTATTAGAGGATAACAGAGCACTGCAGACAATCTTGTCTTGTTCTTTCTGAGTAAGGCATTACTTGTTAATTTCTTGTTTGCAGAGGCATCAAATATTTGCTGAGGAGTTGAAATGTTGTCACATTTTATTATTGGTACATAATGCATGAGTCTTGTTACAGAGTTGTCTGTACCTCGTTAGAAGAAAACTTTACTTTCCTGCAGGTTGAGACCTCGTAGTGCTCAGTGGAAATTGCTCTAGGGAGGCTATCAGGACATCAGATCCATGTTTGTTTATCACACGGTTAATTTGTCGTTTGATCAAAGAAGTAGGTTAAAATGTACAACTGATCATGTTTTTTAAGACTTGTCACCCAAAATATTCCTTTAAAATGTTGACCTTTATTTCATGTTGTTTTTAATAATGAGGAACGGGGAAAATAGGAACAAAGTACATGAACATCATGTTACGACACACTTCTCTTGTAATGTGTACAAATTAGTCTCCAAGAAAGTTCTTTTCCCTAGAGTGGTTTTAGCTTTGGATAGTGGCATCCTTCCAATCCCATTTTCTGCCAATTATCCGGATCAGTTTGCAGGGATAGCAGTCAAAGCAGAGATGCCCGCACCTCCCTCTCACCAGGCACCTCCTCTAGCTGCTCGGGGGGATATCCAGCCAGCTGAGAGATGTAATCTCTCCGTTGCCTGAAGCACCTCATCCAAGAGGCTGGACCACCTGAACCACCTCAGCTGGCTGTTTTCGATGTGGAGCAGCAGCTCTGATCTCTACCAGCAGTCTTAGTTTTGTTCCCAGCTCGCAACAGTAGGCGAGCGTTGCAATGTACACGGACCAGTAAATCAACACAGACTCATACTGCAGCCATATCATTTATATCACACCTGGATCTGTGGTCATATGACCTGATGTGGTTTAAGTGGCCTCATTTCAGTTTCACCAAGTGAACCAACTATGTAAAGGCTTATTGAATGTGTTGCCCACCAACCTCAGTGTTTAACTCACTATTTTAAAGGCTAATCCAGATATAATTTAGTGTGTTACAGCACAAGTGTTGTATACTTTAGAATGAACAGCAGTATATTAGATCATAATTTATGTGTAAGGAGCCTTATGAGGCCACAACTGTGTTTGTTCCCATTCTAATAAAGAGCATATAAAGTGCACCTTGTTACATTTTATTAGTGTATAATAAAATAAAGTGAGACTACAAAGTTTAGGAAGGGGGATCATGTTCTGCAGAGCACTCTGTAGAGCTGTAATGATTGGCTCAAGAGTTTGGCTTTTCCCAGCTTGGAGTCGCAGAAACTACCAACCTTCTGCTTCCAAGTCTGCTTCAGTAGCATCGCCGCCCTCCAAAATAATTTCATTATCGTCTTTCTGTGTATAAGGATGAGCATTGCTTTCATTTTTGCTGAATTTAATGTGCCGTTCAGACATTCATTTCATCGCTGGACCATCTGTCAGAGTGCTGCATCATTTTCAGCTCTCTGTCTAATGAAAGAGAAAAGCGATTTACAATGGGTCATATTCATCAGCTAATGGACTGATAAATTTGTGTGTAGACTTTTTGAACGGAGCCAAACAGAAGGAGGAGGAAAACTTCTGTTTTTGTGGGAATATTTTTCATGATTTTTTTGTTTTTTTAAAAAACCCTGAAAGTTTTAGTTCTTTTTAGTGAAATGACAGTATATTGGTCAAAATAAGTTTGAAGTTTCCGGTTTTCTGTAAGAATAAAGTTGGAAGTTAACTGACCCACTGCTCTTTATTGTGCATCTTTCCCTCCTCTATCTACCATTTTTCCTTTCTTACTATCAAAGGCAAAAATGCTCCCAAAATATATCTTTAATAAGACTGATGAAATAGAAATTGGCACATTTGTAACACTGAACTATAATCTTGCCAAGAACTCTAAAGGCTAGTAAATCAGGGTCATTCACTCTAACTAGCTTTTTTTTTTTTTTACATCATTTTCTGAAAATTTAAGGCTTTTATCTTTAATAGTTTTTGTGATATTCTTGTTTAAATGTTGCCTCAGACTCCAATGTGCAAAAACCTCCTGGGTACCTCGTATCTGAGGTATTTGGGGCATGTCCGGCTGGGAGGAGACCCCAGGGTGAGAACACAGGCTTGGGAACATCTCAGTGTCCTCTGAGAGGCGCTGGCAGAGATGAACTGGGGAGAGGGACGTCACAGCATCTTTACTCAGCCCCTGTGACCTGAATGGATGGAGCCCCAAAATGCTTGATCACATCCTGTATTTTTTTATTTCCTTTGTTATTATTATTTTTTCTACTTGGCCTTTAACATCTTACTTCCAGCCTTATTCTCAGCATCTTTAGTGACCCGGTCAGCTCTCTGTACTGTTTCACTTGCTACACGCTCAAACAAAATCTCATCATGTGCTGATTTTTTGTTTCCAGGGACCATCGAGCATCGGGACAGGCCACACACACACGTGCAACATTTCACTCAGGCTGATGTGAATAACGGCAAGATCATCTACAGACCACCGCAGGCTCCATCACACCTCCAGGAGCTCTACCAGTACTCCTTCACCGGTAAGATGTTACTCACACTTCACTAACCTCCAGCTCCTTTATGCACCAGATCAGTCACCTGTCACTGAATTACACTGTTTTACCTCTTTGATTGGTTGTTCTTGTTTTCGTTTAAACTATCTGTCGATCAGTTTTTCTGAAAAATCAAACATAATTCATGTGAAGCAGCTGGAGTTATTTTAAACTTTGCCCGCTACAAGTACTTTGAAGGAGTGATCTCAGCTTTATAACACAAGAGCTGAAGTTTATCTAATCTCAGCGTGGCGTCCACTGTCACTCACTGTGCTGTTTATTAAAAGCGCACAGCACTCATTGTACTTGTCAAAGCACTTTAATATTTTGCAGAATAATAAGTCTCACTTCACTGGTTCAGTTTGTTGTTGTTTGTCTATCACTACATTATAGAGCTTTGACTAAGTAAACCGAATGCTCATGTTGTAAAAACGAAGCTTGTAACTAAAATAAAGGGTTTGAAAGGTCTTATCCACTGACAGACACCATTTGCACCAAGGTTCAATAATCATTTGCCATTAGCACCATCCACACGTCGTATCAGGCCGATTGCAGAGCCTGAGACTCACACAGGTGCTATCAGTAAACAGTCAGTGTCAAGTCTGAGTGTTTTTGATTTGTTTTAAAAAACAACTCTCTCCCAAAGCTGGATTCTTCCATCATGTCCCTCCTTCTCACCTGGATGCTTCTGATAAAATGGTCACTCTGGGCTAAAATCATGCCTTTAACCTCCTAAGACCCGAACTCTTCCACGACATGCTTTTTTAATTTGTCCTTTGTCCCTCTTTTGGGGGGGATACTCCCACTGGGTTTAAATCTGGGACTCTCGGCCATTTGACCTTAGAACTGAAGAAGCTTCTCGGATGAGAAGTGAAACGTCTTCAAGCAACTTAAAGAAGTCCAGACGCTTTTCTTTGCAAACTCCTTTGACCTTAAACTTCAATCACATATTGATTGGTTGTCCCAAAACAAATGGTCCTAACTGAACGTTTATATTACAGTATTACATGTTAATCATTATTATCAAAGTTTGAGTAATCTTTACTTTTTCTGTCTTTTGTTGCCACTCATGTATCACATTTATTCTTGCAAAGCTTTTAACAATAAAATTAGCCTTGCATGGTTAGTATTTGAAGAGGTGGATGGGTTGGACAAGGAAGAGCAGAGTTTTAGCATTTCGAAAACAATCAGAGGACGCTAAGACGTTTCCAGAAGCACAGACCTCCGTTTAAAAAGATCTTCCATAATCCGAGATCAAAGCATACTTTTATTTTCTTAATCTGGGTTTATGGAGCTCCAGTGGAAGCTTTGCATCAGTAAATCGTCCTCATTGCCTCTGAGTTTATACAGTATGGGCTTTTCTCTTTAGTGAAACATGCCGTCACCGCTGCATGAATCCTCTGTTTTTTACTTTTATCGCCTCCCGGCTGTAACTCCTTTCTTTTTTTAACCCCAACAGGCCTGCCAGAGTCGCTGAGCGTTTATTTCACAGGTAAATACTTCATCTTGCTGAATTTAAAAAGTAAGAGGAGGAAGAAGACAAAAGGGAGGCAGTTTGTCTCCTCCTCACCCAGTCCTCTTTCTTCTTTTTTTTTTTTTACAAGCTCTTCTTTCTCATCTTTTTCATTGTAAATCTTCTCTCAATCCTCACCTCCTCCTCCACGCTCCATTTTCTCCTCCCGTCTTTGCCCCTCTGCTATCAATTTCTTATTTTTTATCTTCCCTTCTTTACCTCCTTCAACTTTTCTCCACCTATTCTTCTTCTCTCTCCCCCTGTCTCCTTTATTTAATTAGTTTCTCTTTCATTTCCATTTTTATTTCAGTTCCTTTCTTAATTATATCCCTTTCCCTTTTTAGTCCTAAAGTTCTCCTTTTGCCTCTTTTCCACCGTACAGTTTAGATTCTTCTCTCTGAATTTCACCTCTCTGTTTTGCTCCTCTCCTAGTCCTGTTTCTTGTTTCCCCTCTCCTCGTTATTGTCTTCCCCCATAAATGTTCCTCCCCTTGGATTTTTCCTCACCTCTTATGTTTTTCCTGTTCTATTCATCTTTCTCTCAGCTTTTAAGTTCATCACCCCTCTAATCTCTCCTCTTTTCACACCCAGTGCTCCTCTCCATCCTCTTCTCCTCTTTCGTCCTTTGCTCCTTTGCCGTTACTACACTGATCCACTTCAACTAAAGTCTTCAGATCCTTTATGATTCTCTGTTCTTGAACTTTGACCTTGAACCTTAAGATAAAAACAAGGCTTACTGAACATTTGGAAGAGTGCCACCACACTCTAACTCCACCCCAGCAGCAGTCTGTGTTTACAGGTGTCACCAAAGTGTTTTTCACTTTAGTGTCGGCCCTCGGGAACACACAGTGCTTTCAGCCTCTGCTCCAGTCTGCTCCAGTTCAGCCTTAAGTGACTATAGGCCCCTAAAAGAGGAAAAATGACCTTTACCCAAAGTTCAGCTGCAGTTATCAGGACACTGTTGTTGATCTGCAGAAGATAAATTACATTTACCTGAACAGCTGCTGTATGTGCTCAGATATTGTTTTTATACTTAATTTGAGCATTAAAAGTTTTTTAGCAAGTTCATACCTCTTGTCTCCTTCATTATGTAATCAGCAGACTAGCCAGTTAACTGATTAGTTACAAGCACACCTTTCATTAGTAATCAGCTTTTGTTAATTACATGCATTTGCTGCTTTCCTCTTTAAATTTTGTTTTAGAAATTCATTGTGTGGACCGACAAAAACACTGTGGCAGTTTTCTGGCTTTAATCCGTTCCAAATTATTCATCAGCTCTCAAACTGAGACATTAAGTGGAACTTTCACTCACTGCGCTGTTTCTGTTCTGTTCTGGTGTTTAACTTTAATGACAGGAGACCTCGAGGCTGAGAAAGAAAGCAACAATACCGAAAACAAATGCAAAAACAGGCACCGGTCATACATGTGAACGGTATCGAGCCAAACAAATCTGCAAGGAGTAAACAAAGGAAAATTCCTGGAAAAAATCCAGGAAAGGTTGTACACGAGAAGCTCAAGTGTGAGCTCAGAGGAATATAACTAAAAACAGGAGTGCTGGAAGGCTTGGCTAAACAAGAGGGAAAGATGATCCATCAGCGAGCACAGAGATGCTGCAAATGTATAGAATAAATAAATAAGAGTCATAAAGAAAGTAAACTGACAACAGTGTGATCAGACTAAGAATTCCAAAATAAAAGAGGAAATTGCTTAACAGACACACAACACTGAAGTCCACATGTGAGTTTAGACTAATTACAGTGAATTACAGCGCAGCTAACAGCTAAACAGCCCTCCAAAAAGCAATAACGCCAGTTTTATTGTATTGAATCTGACAGACAAATGATTGGAATAATTCTGTATTGCAGTTTAACTCAGTTCAAACAAAGGTCACTCTACTTATACTGTAAGTGCAAACAAACTCTTATTATGATAAACTATAAATATTGCAGCTCTCAGTGAGCTGAGCTGTACGAATAAGTTTTCATCAAGTGTCACAATTTTATGGTGTTTCAGAGAAATCACCCTCTCAGTTATTCCAATTACTCTAAGTGATGCAAGTTTATTCATCATTAAAATTAATAACTGTAGATAAAACACTTCATAAACAGTCATTATTGGATTAATCATAATCAGATTGATGAGTTCATTCATGTTCATCAGTTTAACCGTGTACTTTGTGTCTGTGCTCATTTATATTTTCTTCATTCATTGATGCAAGCATGAACTGTAATAATAAATGATTTAAAATAATAATGTTGGTTCAGCTTTTAACACGCAGACAACAAAAACAGCTCCTTATAGCACACAGTATGCCTCATATCAGGGTAAGCACTGATGGTTAGTGCTCACCCTGTTCAACCATGATCCATCATTACTGAAGCAAACACAAAAGTGCGACTTCATTCTAAGAATTTCTACCTGTGGTTAAAAGTTACAGCAAATAAATGTTGTTTTAAAAGTTTTGTAGTTTTATTTGTATCTTCATTGAAATGCCATTCCTCCATATCCCTGTATAAACCTGTGCTTCTAAATGAATTGGTTCTTACTATGGGTAGGGAAAATTGTCCCCTTGTAGCTTGTTGGGTAGAATATTCATGTCTATCTACAGCAGGGGTCTCAAACTCGCAGCTCAGGGGCCACTTGCGGTCCGCATCACCCCTACTTACAGCCTGTATATTGACGTGAAGAAATATAAGCAATTTAGCCATTGAAGTTACTTTTTTTGTTAGGTAGGATTTGTTTGTTGTTGAGTGCAATGTTGTGTGCCAGCAGTGGCACACAACTCATTTAAGTTTGAGACCCCTGCGCTACAGCGAAACACAAAGTTTTATTAACAATAACAGGAAATTTGGTAGCAACAATATTTCTAATGAATACGATTTAACAATAAAGTAATCTCTCTAAGTAGCTTCTTATTTTATGTCAGAGACATGAAAAAGTTAAAGCAATCTGTTTGGGGCTTTAGCATAATTCAGCACTATTGTGGGACTGTTGTTTCAATTGCGGCTCTTCACTTACTTTCAGGACAGCACTCATCTAAAGCCTAAATGTTTCAGTCTGAAGGAAGAAAGTTTGAGTTTAAAATGAACAGAAATGTGTGGAAGAGAGAAAATAGCTCTCTGTTGCCACTTGAGTTTTACCCTTCCTGACACAAACCCAAAGGGAATTTGTGTCTCCAGCTGGAATCAAACCAGCAACCTTTTACTTGCCAATTAAATGTGTTAAGAGCTACACCATCAGAGTCACACAGTGGTGAAAACTCTCGGGAATTTTGTCTTTTTAATTCAGATTATTGAAGAATTTGTTGAAAAGGTAAAACAAAAGAGCAGCAAAATAATAAAATCATAATATATTTTTATATAAAGCTGTTTTTTTCCCTCTCATTTATGTCCAGGTGAAAAAATTGACACTTGACAGTTGGCTTGTTGCTGTTTCAATTTTAAATCATGTGTTAATGCAGAGTGACAAGTGGCCCCATTAAGTAGAGGTTACACTCTAACACCTTTTTTGGCTTGATTCTGTTTTTTTTAATTAATTAATAACTTCAGCCTCTATGATGTGTTTTATTTTTTATAATCTTGACTTGTAGCTTGTTAAATTTCCTTAAAAAGATTTCTTTGTGAAGTAAAAGAAGCTGGGAAGCTAATTAGCGGTGATGTGTTAGAGGTGTGCGTTTGTTTTTGGACTAATTTGTGTCTGTGTGTTTCCTCTGTCTCATGTATGATCTGTGTGGTTGCTTTAATGATATTCTTCTTCTCCTCCTTGCGTGCGTGTGCTTCAGTGTCAGATGGCGAGCACACCACGCCTGAGCTGGACTTTGCTGTCCTGCTGCTGACAAACCACCAGCAGCCGCCGGTGTTTCAGGTTCTGGACCCGCTGCTGGAGGTCAGCCTCGGAGGACAAGCTGCCATCGGTAAGATTATATAAACGCAAAAACAGGCTCGTACAAAAACTATTTAATAAGAGAACTTGTTGAGGGCCGGCTGTTCATGCTTCTAACTCTTCTCCATTTCTGTGGCGCATGCAGGCGGTCAGCAGCTGGCCGTGAGCGACGTTGACACGGCTCCAGATGAGCTGGAGTTCGAGGTGGTAGAAGCTCCCGTCCATGGAGAGCTGATAAAGACTGACGGCAACACAAAGATTCGCATGACTAATGGTACAACACACTGACTCTGCTAAAATCAAAGGAACAGGATGGACATTTATTTGTCTGATTTTAGTTTTTAAACTTTTTTAACGATCTGTAAATTATCATATCATTTGATGTTTAGCTAATAGATTTTAACACAGCATAGTCACATGAGGCTGGCTCGTAGGGCTCGTGTCATTTTTATTGTTACTTTAGTCTCAGCTTGAGTTGAACTGCACACCAGCTTTAAAGGTAATGTGAAACAGAAGCCTGGCCACCCGCTTAAGAAGAAAGAAGATTTTTAGGGCCTCAAAAATTTAGTTATTGTCAGTTTTTTTTGTCCTCACTTCTTCTTCTTCCCTGCTTGTATAACCGCGTCTCTGGTGGAAAGGAAGCAGACAAGCAGGAGGACTAAAATCAACACATGAAACTACAGTCGTAACATCCACATTTTCTCCATCTTTTCAGGTGACACCTTCACTTTCAGTGATGTCACCCGCAATGTCCTGCTCTACCGCCACTCCGGGCTCTCCACCCAAGATGATGCCATCACCTTCTCAGTTAGCGACGGTATCTCCATGGCTGCCACGGTAGTGCAGGTGGTGGTTTTAGGCGCTGGAGGCAGCGGGCCACAGCAGGACCCCATCGCCACGCTCTCGCTGGAAGTGGGCGAGAAAAGCAGCACTGTCATCAGACGCTCACACCTGGCTTACACGGTGAGTTAGGAGAGCTGCGTGCCAGTGAGAGTGTTTAGTGTTTGAATTATGGTGAGCTTTGGTTTATGTATTATGCAAGTGTCATGGGGTCTTGTGTGGAAAAGAGAGGTTGTGCAGGCAGATTCAGAAAGTTATACTATTAAAAAGAAAGACATGGTGTATAGAAGAAGAAGAAGAAAAAGGAGAAGAATACATATGGTGATGCAGAAAAGTGGAAATGAAGCAAAACATGAAGCATGACGTTAACAGGATTAAAAAAAATCCAACCAGCAGTGAAAACACAACACATGCATGAAAATCCACAGTAGGATCTGATAATGGACTGTCCCCAGGCTGTGTCGCGTCCTGGTTTGGACTCGGCGGTCGGAGCTGATTGCACCCACTCGAAACTATGCTCGCAGTTCTGTAAGACATGAGCCAGCAAATGCATATCGCACGAGCTGTGGTTTGAATAGATGATTTTAGGGCCTTTCCAGGCCTGTTTGCTGCTTCTGTGGCCTGGTGCTATCTTTCAAAGTCCAGCTGTCCATCCCTATATTAGCCCTATAATAGACAGGCATAGGCATTCAATGATGGAGAGACATATTCAGCTTATTTTCAGCTCCATATTTTTATTTTTGGACTCCATTGGAGAAACTTTGCATCATTCACAGTTTAGAATCATCTTCATTCATCTTTCTAGTACATGCCTGTGCTACAGTATGGTTTGATGTGGTTGCATAGAGAAAAATATGCTTATGTGTTGTTGTTTTTTAATTTAAAAACAATCAGCCAATTTTTGCGTCTCCCTCGCAAGGCTGAGGTTTGCTGTACTATACAAATGTCACTTTAGTTCATTGCTAAGTGGTTACCAGGCAACATGAAGGCCTTATATCATTTATCTCATAACATTCCAGTTTTGTGGAAATAAATGAGATGTTATTGTTGTGAAATTAAAATATGAAGCCTTTATAAAGCTACATGTTGATGGACAACCCGATGATTTTATAATGTGTGATATAGATAAGAATCTTCAGGGGCCTGAGATGTACCTGACTCTTAGTCGATCCACTGACTGAAACAAGCTGTAAACCCCGTCTTCCTTTAAAGCTACAAGTCAGCATTGATGTGACTGGGTGACCCTTATTTAACAAACAGAGCCAAGTTCTTGTTGACGCCTACAGTATAGGTAAGGTTAGTTTTCTTTAGCAGGCTACCAAAAAATGACCAATCCCAAAACCAAACCTAGATATATTAGAGAGAACCCATGTCTGCATGGGTTCTCTCCAGGTACTCCAACTTCCTCGTGCGGTCCAATGACATGCATGGGGTTAGATTACAGCAGGTGGTGATTCTAAATTACTAGCATGTGTGAATAGTTGTCTATCTTTATGTGATAGCCCTGTAAAAGATTGGTGACCTGTCCAGTTGGGAAGGCTCCAACCTCCCAGGTACCCTGAACTGGATAAGCAGAGGATGGATGCACAACACCATCCAAGGGCTAGGGGTGGCCGGAGGAAGACAGGCAATGTTTTATACATTGTATCCTATGTATGTGACATGAGGGAAATCCAAAAACTGGAGAGTAGTAAGAGAATGAACGGGAGCAGGAGGTGCTGTGCTCATCAAAATATCAGAATAGTTCCTTGTTATCCTCATTTTACAGCACAGAATAATTTTGTGAATAAAGAGTTGTAGGTGAGACTTGTTGTTTTCATTTTAAGCATAGTATCACTAAAGTCTGTTTGGTCCCTCAGGATGACTCATCTCCAGATGACCAGATTCGAGTCCAGCTGGTGTCGGTGCCAATGTACGGCATCCTGACCAGGAGCCAGTCCCAGCAGGAGCACCAGGAGCTGAGGGAGTACTCCTCCTTCACAATGGAGGACATCAATAAGCACAGGATCAGGTATGGGTAGCAACAGCTACTCAGTGGGACTAGTTAAGATGTTTAAAATCCTCCAGACAACGAGGACAGCATTCAGTAAATTATTTAGTCTGTTGCAATGGTGTGTTTTTATGTGACCTGTGAAGCACTTTACCCCACCTCAAAGACACGGGTGTTTAATTACGGCTTTCTGTGAAGGTTTAAATGTTACTTCAGAGACTTACAAAACTGTAATATCAGTATAACATCTGCACTTTAACTAAAAATGACTTTCAAAAACCCTCGGTTGTCCCCAGAAGCAGTCAGTGAAAATGCGATAAAGATTCACAAAGCTCGATGGGAATCTACAAAAAAAGTTAATATTTTTATTAACGGCTCCCTCACGGCGACAACGTTTGAGTAACTAGGAGTAGTTATATGTAAAAGCTGAGGTCTTATCACCTGCAGGCCTGCTCTGGTTTCATCTATTTTTATTAGGTTGAGTCAGTTTTTTTAAATGTGGCACATTAAAAACAACATGGAGTGAGGTAATATCTGTTCATCTAGTATGCACAAGCACACACCAAAAATCTAAAGTAACATCAATAAGTAGTGCAAAAGAGTATGAGAGAAGTAGAAAACATGGAAAGGATAAACATAAATGAAATTAAAGAAAAACATATTTTAAAAAGTTTTTTTAAAAAAAGAAAGCAAAAATGACAACAATAAGAATAATAAATAGATGCTTAGACTGGTTGTCAATAGCAGGCAGGATTTACATTCTCGAACAAGCAGTGGCTCAGAGCACCGTGCAGCTGCTGCTCCACCATCGGAGAAGCCAGGGAATTGGGTCCGGACATTTTACTTGGATGCCTCGGAGTTGAGGTGTTCTGGGTTCAACCAGAAGGCAAGCATGGGGCAGACACAGGACATGCTGGAGAGAAAAAGTCTTTCTGCTAGTTGGGAACATTTTGGTGTCGCCCTGGAAGTGCTGGAGGTGGTTGCATTGGACAGCGAGGCATCTGCATCACTCCTTGGACTGCTAAGCTGGATAAGCAGTAGAAAATTGACGGGTTGGGGGTAGAAAAAGTTAAAAGAAATAAAGAAAAAGCTTATGCACTTTTGGTTTTTAGGTGAGAGAAGGACCTAAAGGTGAAATGTGGAATATGTAACATGTTGTGTAGCTGGTCCACGGAGAGCTGGAATCAAGGAAAATTAAAAATATTAGACATGTTTGAAGTGAAGTAGTTTTTCCAGGATGAGAGCAACCCTGGGTTTTTGCAGGGTTTTTAAGCCTCTAATAAAGAGGCAGCTGTAAAGGAATAGCCTGGTGTCGAGGCCACTCTGTGCGATAAAACACCGTCTCGGGTTCTTCAGTCTGCAGTCGTACTCACGATCAGTTTCTCTGATTGCAGCTCGAGTCAGCGGGAATCATTTTCCCCGTCTGCCTTAAGCTGCAGAAGACACTGTAACAGCTTGCAGATCCATTTTGCTTTCCTTTAATCCTAATGTTTCTTCTCATGAAACGAGAGCTCCACAGACATTAACCAAACCCCGGTAAGAAAACAAACGTATTAACTGGAAGTTATTCAATAGTCTTTCTCCCGTTTCAATGAATCAGCCTGTTGGCATTAGCAAAGCCAATTAACTTAGCTCTGATATTACCTGCAAGTGGTAGTGAGGCTCCCTATGAGAGGCACTAAAATGAAGCATAAATATTCACGTACTAGCTATTTCATTTCCATAACGCAGCCCCTGATTAGCTGCGGCACGGGCCGATCTCTGGGGGCGAACTTCAAACCAGCTGTATTAGTTTTGTCTCTTTGGCGCTGGCTCTTACAAACAAGAGCTGGGAATTGTTTTAAAAGAATCGAATGGGATTAGAGGAGATTACACTGGCATGGCTTTCAGTTTTATTAGTGCTCTGCAGAGATTAGCAGCTGTATCACTGTGAGAGGGCTAAAGCAAATCTGTGCTAAGTCCTCTATCAATCCACGACTTAACACATAAACAGATAATTATGTACCCATTAAAAGAGAATTATTGTATCAGACAAAATCATTATTAAACACACACTAAAAGATTAAGAAACTTTTTTCAAGAATTTTTGTAAATGTCAGAGATTTTGATTTAAAGTCTAACAGCATTTGCATTTGAGTGATTCTCTGAGGGAGGCTTTTCTTCTCGCTTTTCTTTGATTACCATGGAAATGGAAAAATAAGACTTTTGTTTCTTTGTTTGGCTTCAGGTCTTTTTTCCCTTGTATTAGCTCAACTGTTCATCATATATATATTTTTTTAAAAAGATTTATGGTATAATCTTTATTCCTGTCCTCATCTATGAGGTGGAGCTGTGTATTGTGACCAAATGGCTGCAGTTTCAGATACAGGTGGTGGAAATGATCTTCCTCCAAAGGGCATCTGGGCTCAGCCTTAGGGCAGTAGGATGAGGAGATTAGTAATTCAAGAAGAGCTCAGAGTTACAGTGCTGGTACTCCACAATGAAAGGAGCAAGTTGAATTCAGCATCTGACCAGGATGCCTCCTTGAAGCCTCCTAGTTGAGGCTCAGAAGAGAGATTTTGTCTCTTGGCTTGTCTGGAAACACCTCAGTGTGATGGCTTTTTGCCTCATTAGTAAACCATTAGTAAATCTGGCCATGTGTCTCTCAGCTAAAGGCTAGAGAGAAGGAAGTTGGGGCATCTGTGCAACCCAGACCTGGATAAGAAAATGGAAGGATATATGAAGAAAATAGAAACTGTGATTAAAACAGGTTTTTTCTGCAGGTACATCACTTCAATAGAGACGGGAAGTCAGCCAGTGACTGATATCTTCCACTTTGTTGTTTATGATGGAGACAACAATCGCCTTGACAACCAGATATGCACCATCACCATCACCTCCACACCAAGACAGCCGCCGGTGGTCACTGTCCGCGGCAGCATCAAGGTACGCACACGCTATGTCCTGCATACAAATGTGCAAGTAAGAATCTTACACACTTAACGGAGATGCACACAGCAGGCCAGCTGAAACAATATTTACCTTTAGTCAGAAGAATATCTTAAGTACAGCATCAAATCATATTTAATGTACCTGTTTTATATTTGAGACAAAAGAAGCGAGGGAATCCTGTCACACGATCTCCATCAGATAGCTTGAGGGTCTTTGTTTAAAAAATAGCTCCAAATTGAAAGTTGCGTTGATGTCTGCTGGATTTCCTTCATCAACATGTAGCAAATGGCATTTATGTACCATGATGTTTGAGTATTGTCCTCTGTGAGTGGGAATAACAGGATACGTACTCCTCTACTTCGGCTTGCTTTGTTTTATCCTGCTGAGCTAACTGGACACTCAAGTCCATACACTACAGGCTTGTGGATAAGGGTAAAGGTATGCACTGTCACTGTCGAGGGGCTAATATAAATGCAGCAGAATATGGCATCAGCATGCTTTTGTATTTAACACATTTTCCCCTGCGTATGTGTGTGGACATTTGTCAGTCTCATTGTGTTACACTAAAGAAATGTGCACTTTCTGTCTTTCACTGCAAGATAACAAGATTCCATCATTCATGAAGGATACCAAGTGAAATCTCACTCCAAGAAATGTCTCGTTCTTGGATATATTTATTTCGTGGCTGTGTGGGGAGAAACTCATTTTCTGAGTCAGCAGATACACCTCAAAGTGGGACTTCTTCAGTGGTTTCACAGCTTGTCTTGTTTTTGGGTGAATTAAAAGAATACGATAAAGGTAGAAAAGAGGAAAAGCCTCACAGAGCACTAAATAATTTAACATCTACAGTTTACTCATCCTTCAAGGTTCTTGTAAAGATTTGAATTTCCAGTTTTCATGAGTTTTTAATCACGTTCAAATGTAGAAAGGGGATTTGTTTTTCTGGAGTTGAGATTCTGATTTCTTTTATGAGCCCACACTGAGTTTTCTCAGGGCTTTAAATATATAATATGATTAAAATATTAAACAGACTTCATTGTAGTAACTATACTTTAGCCTCAAGTGAGAAAACTAGGATCTCCCAATTAAATCCTCCACGAGACTCTATTAAATAATTTATTTTTGCTTATTATCCATGTCTAGGTCGAGGAAGGTGGTCGTGTGCAGCTGTCTACCAATGACATCACAGTCTCGGACGTGGACACGCCCCCGAAGGACCTGCTGATTTGGCTCGTCAGCCCTCCTAAATATGGTTTTATTGAGAACACCAGGAGAGGTGAGAAGTGCCTGTGTGACGTATGCAGATATTTTGGAGTGTGGTCACTGTTGCAGGAAGCTGAATTGACTTTGGCTCATGATGTGACAAACTGCATCTGTTACTCTGAATAATTTTCACATTTCAATTTGTGTCACATTCCTGTGCACACAATGCCGGGTGAATTCCCCGCGGTACCAGTGCCATCTGTCTCGGCTTGATTGTACTGTGGATTAGAGCCGCCAGATAGCCAGGTACAGATGGGGCAATTGTTGAAGTTTCACAATGTTGAGGCTCACTCAACTACTGCTGCTCTTTCTTCTGCTCCCGAGAGGAAGCGCTTGGAAAAATGAAAAAGGTGACAAGAGTGGAAGAGGAACTGATTCCCTGTGGGAAACTGTAACATTGCAAGTGCAGAAGCTGAAATAACATGAAATGAAATAGATATAAACACAGTAGGAAGAAAAGTCAGAGTATTGAGAATGAATAATGTAAATGGTATATCTTGCTGTAATCGTAATTTTGGTCTATATATAAAAAATAGACAGAGCGGTGATGTCAGCCACTGGATTGTGAAGCCTCGTTTTTAGTATTTTGGCTGTTACCATATTGTTTTTGGCTTTCTTCTTTTTTCAGCCAGAAGAAATCATGCTTGTATGCAAATGTGACATTATGAGCCCACATTAGCAAGAACAGGTTGTAATCAAAGCTGGGCGTAGCCTAGGGAAAAGTGTCCTCTTTCTGATGGCCAAGGTGACTTCTCTGGTTGCAAAGACAATTTTGGGTGTAAGGAAGTTGGCTGCTTTAATCCAAGCTCTCAGTAAACATTTTCCTGATGAGCGTATGGTGGTCTCAGTCTCTAGTTTTAGAATGATGTTTATTTTATAAAATATGGTTCCGATTAGTGTCCAAAAAGATGATAAAGCAGGGTGGGACTACCTTGTGATTTAAAAGTTATTATACGATCTGACCTACACGCCTCAGTCACACAGGCTTAGAGACAGATTGGCAACATCTGCCAATCTGGCAATACCTGGCAATATCTGGTCACTAGGGAGAAATATGTAATTCCTGAGCAATCAGTCTTACTGCTTCAACCAACATGTTTCAAAAGGTACAACTTTTATGTTGAAGGGGAATATTCTGTGTTTCTGAAGCCTTAACAAGCACATCCTCAGACTATTTGGGTCCAAGCAGAGCCTTTAAATAAAAGATGATCTATTGGTTTGGGACATATTTTAAAGCCTCAGCATTTAGATTATTATTTAAATTATTAAAGTTAAATTATAGCTGACACTATCAACCCTGCTCATCATGCCCACGTGCAGCACGGTGGTTAGCACTGTTACCTCACGGCAAGAAGGTCCTGAGTTGAATTCCACCAGGGTCTTTCTTTGTGGAGTTTGCATGTTCTCCCCGTGTTTGAGTGGGTTCTCCCCGGGCACTCCAGCTTCCTCCCACAGTCCAAAGACATGGAGTTAGTGGGGATAGGTTAATTGGAAACTCTAAATTGCCCATGTCTTTGTCTATGTGTTAGTCCTGCGACAGACTGGCGACCTGTCCAGGGTGTACCCCGCCTCTTGCCCCAAGACAGCTGGGATAGTCTCCAGCCTCCCTGTGACCCTGAAAAGGATAAGCGGAAGCGAATGGATGGGAATGGAATGGACTATCAACCTTGGTTAGAGAGCTGCATCCATGTGCTGTGTGACACGGTTGCTGTTTATCGTTAACAGACTCAATGAAGTTGCATGATCTGCATCATTCAGGATATCGACTGCATGCAAAACCCACAGTAAATGACCTGAATACTGCCATGCATTTAGAAAACATGGATTTACTCCATGGGATACACAGAATAAGGCAGTGAGTGAAAACTCCAAATCCAAGAAGAAACCTTTGAACTTTAGAAGTTCAGCTTGCTGTAAAAATAAAATCTCATTAAAACCAGTAAATCGTGTCACATTGTTGGTAGGATTTTAGCAGTTAAGAGCAGAAAATCATCATACTGAGCTGCATATGTAAAGAAACTGTTCATTTTTAATGGGTGTGCAGCCATAGTTGTAATAATAACGGGATAATTGAGCTTCTCCATTATACATTGTCTGCAGACATAATGAAGGATAAATTTGTGGGGTCAGATATTTATAGTGTCTGCAGCTGTAGATAACCAGCTGGCGCCAATCTTTTCTCTCCGTGTCCCGGCGGCCCGTCCTTGATGGCAGCTGGAGTCGTTGGTATTCAGCAGCATCAGTCAGCGGTGCCGGGTGATGGGATTTCTGCTGTCACCGGGGCACAGGGGAGGCCAGTCAGTGTCACCGTCAGTGTGCTGGCAACAAAACCAACATGCACAGGTTTTTTTAATGTTGATATGCAGATGCACCATCACACAAAAGACACTGACTCGCATGCTGATGTTGTGCATTTGCATGAATCCAGCAATTCAAAACATGCACATGGAAAAAACAAAAATCTCACACATAGGCAGTGTTTATGCAGGAAATGGCTTTTCCCTTAACAAAATACATAATAGTTTGGTGATTAGCACAGAGGAAGGCACACGTAGACATTTTCCAATTTGAATTTAAATAATTACTTTAATATAAAGCGGACATGGAAGGAATACGGCCAATGTCATTTTGGCCCCTGAGGTCCTAGAAGAAAACTAAACAACTCCCACCCCATCTTTGTCACTCCCCATCTGTTTACATGCCGCTTTGTCTCCTTGTGTTTGTCCTTCCCTGTAGATGTCAGGAAAGGAAATGGAAAGAGACAAAAGTGACTCCCTTCCTGGTTCTGTCGGTGGTTTCTTCCTTTCTTTTTTCCCACCATCACCAGTTGCTGTTTGTAGGAGATTGTCTGATTGTTGGCCTTTTCTCTCTAAAATCATATTTACCTTGTAATATAAAGAAGAAATTAAAGTGAGAAACTCAAAACTTACAATATAGCCACTACTACTCCACATCTAGGACACTTCCTGGGTGGCTCCTAGGTTGGGTGTTTCAGCCATGTCCTGCTGGCAGGAGGCTCTGGGCCAGACTAGGATACCCTGGAGATATCACATCTGGTACAGCTGATTTGGGAATGCCTCAGTGTTCCAGCCCCAGTTGCTCCCCCTGTGTAAGACTCAGATAAGTGGCAGAAAATGGATGGATAATTCTGATTACTCACTCCCATGATTATTTAAACTCCTTAGATCAGCGGTCCCCAACCCCCAGGCTACGGACCGGTACCGGGCCGAGAGAGTTGAGGCTCGGGTGTGAAATTTGTGGTTTTCAGGGTTTTTATCGTCTCCTGGGTCTTTTCCCGTGTTGTAATTGTGTCTTATTTTGAAAGAAATATTTACCACCATAGTTACCATAGCAACCAGAGAGCATTAAGGGGCAGAGAGGAGGATGTTACTCTTAATGTTGTTGGCGCATTTCAGGAGGACGCTGCCAATAAAGTTACACAATTACAAAGTGAAATCGCATTTATTATCATATTTACAAAATACACAGTTTTTCGTGTCATTTTATTTTGTTGTATTTATCAGCGACACCTTAATGGCCGGTCCATGAAGATATTGTCTGACATTAAACCGGTCCGTGGCGCAAGAAAGGTTGGGGACCGCTGCCTTAGATACTGTAAGCAGAAATTTTGAAGGCTAAAAAAAAAATTAAGTTGATATAAAAGTGCCAAACCTGCAGTTCCTCTAGGTGCCACTTGAGGCTGGCTCCAAAAGTGAACCAGTCTCCACTGACTCATGTTGTGTTATCCAACTTCATAGAGGAAATAAGTCTACAGCCTGGAACAAAGAGCAGTGTTAGCATCTATAGATGGTTTGCACCTTCTTCATGAGTATATGGTTGTTGTTTTGTTTTTTTTCATATCTCACGCATTCAGATATCGGTAAGGTCCAAGGTAGGGCACACCTGCTTACACTTACAGGTGTGCTGGCACTGGCAGTTGTTCTGAGTTGAACTAGACCTGAACTATCTGTGGTGTTGGTGCCCATTGGGCCATTTTATCTGTGTAATACTACGATCTGCTGTGTAGTACAACCGGATACCTGTAAACAAGATAGGAACCATAAACTGCTGTGTGCATGACCCATTTTCTTATTTTCATCATCAAACAAGAATAAATGCCCCACATCATCTGGGATGGATCATAATCTAGCTCTCTGCATCACGTTCCTGAACAACTGGTTCTGTTTTCGCCCCATATTCCTTTTCAGAGTCTTGTTCAGTCAGCGATGCACAGAGATGTCAGTGGCGCGATTGCAGGAGTGGTGCTGTGAATCTGAGATCAGCAGATGCCACGTGTGAGAACAGAGCAACCAAAAAAATGATTCCGGAAAAATTGTAATTCCCCGGTGGCTTCAGGTGATTTCCTGTTTTGATTACACTTCTGTGAGGGTTCCCGCTCAGATAAGAGACTCCCGATGCTCACCGTAAAACAGGCAGATGATGCGATGTGATGTGATGCGATTTACTATTGGGCCTGATTTACACGCATACACTAAAGTAAATACAAGTACACACACACCAGCTATTCCCTCCAGAGCCCTGACTCAGCTCAGTGCGGAGTCATCCGTCTTCTGCAAGAAAGACACTCATACTTTCTCTCAAACTTCAGAGATTTCAAGGTTGATGTTAAGTATTCAAGGCGACTCTCCTTCAACCTGAGGACAGCCAGGTCGTGTCATCACAGCCAAAGTGTGCTTTTCTGGAGAATTGTAAAGACCGTCCATGCATCTAAACTACCAGACAGTTCCGGCTGAAGTCAAATGAAAAGCCTGATGGGACGGAGAAGACAAATATTGCTGTCATTGCAGCTGTCAGAGGATATAAGTGATGGCCTGCTAACTGGTCACCTGAGAGGTTTATGAGTTCTGTGTTGCAGTATAATAAATGTTCCAGTGTAGAAATGGCTTTTTCAGCGTGTAGCCACAACCGGAGGATGGGACAAGTCATCATTTTTACACTAAAAGAAAGAATTTAAGAAAAAAATTGATTGATTTAATGAATAAAATTATTTTGTGCACTTTGAATTTGAATTTGAATCAGAAAGACTTTATTTATCTCCAAGGGGCAATTAACATACAACAGAGCAGCATAACGTTGAAGATAAGAACAATAAGAACAGGCAATAAGAATGAGATAATAAATACACAGAATATACGGTATATACAGCTTTAAAATTACACAGTTTAAAATTAACGTGACTGAAAGGTGAATAAATAACTGTAAGTGACTAAGAGTGAATAAAGTGTCGGTAGTATAAAAAGAGTGTGGGGTAGTTTGTGTTTTTGGTGTGGGAAATGGTCTTATCTGCTGGAGTTAAAAAGCAGAGTGGCTTTGGGGACAAAGGAGGCTCTCCTGCATCTCCTGAATGCAGTGCTCTTTGTTTTCTAAGTTGCATCTCTTCCTCTGTTCTCTCGTCAAGCAGGAAGCTCTGTTGGCGGCTCACATGTCGTCACCCCTGACGTGCCTTTCTCTGTGGAGGACCTTACATCTGGCCATATCTCTTACGTCCAGGAGAGCCAACTTAAACCTCAAACCAAGCAGGACATCTTCAGCGTCTACATCAGCGACGGGCTCAGTCAGACGGAAGCTTTCAGTGTGGAAATTGACATCCAGGTAAGGAAAAACTAAAAAACTACTGTTACCAAATCTTGTAGTACTATCATTATAAGTGACATTGATTAATGTATAATTAAGAATGTATTTCAAAATAAAGGAAGTTTGTTTTTCTTTGAAGATTTTGTTTCAACTCTCTTAATTTTTGAAGGTGTTTGTGTTAAATATACTGTTGCACTTTCCTTCATTTCTATGACAGAAGTAACCACAATGACACAACGCCTTGGATTGAGAAGCCCCATTTTGCAGTCTCAAGGCATTACTATTTTGTTTGTGTTATTTTTAGCCAAATGTGATGAAGAAGAGGGAGGACAGTTATCAGTTAGCTAGGTTAGCACAGAAGTTTTATTTCTCAGCAAAATTCATTTCTAACCACAGAGGTTGCTGCTTAAATAAATAAAAAACTAACTATATCCTTATTGCGTCCATGGGAATTAACAGGGTAAGTCATAGTCAAGTGCTGGTAATCAAATGCACTCGGTTAATTGATCATCAGCAAGTGTGAGCGCCTCTATAATGGTGGATATTTTGGCAGTTTGCTGGTCTGTAGATGTGTTTAGGAAGAAAGACATCAGCTTATGAATCTAGGAAGAGTTTTAAGCCCATTCCCAAACGTTTCACAAGTAAACAATTGTCAGGAGTGAATATTCCAACAAATTCACCCATATGCTCAGAGAAATTACAAAAAACTGAGAGCTCAATCTTACACTACACAGTTAGTATGTTAAATGTTTAAGTTTAGGACAGTGTTAAAGTTTACACTCTCAGAAAGACTGAACAAGAATGGCTTACCAGAAATGTTACCAGGAAAAAGCATTTTCTCTCTAAAAAGACCATCATGGCATCACGGTTCAGGTTTGCAAAGTTGCATCTGGACGAACCACAAAATCCTTTGATCAGGGGAGACCAGAGTGGAGATGTTTGACCATGATGCACTGCACCACCAGTGAAAACCATCACAGCATATGAGCACAAAGACCTCTTACCAACTGTCAGCTCAGTGGTGGAGGGACGATAACTTGGGCTCGTTTTGGACCCAGAGGACCCTGGCACTCAGGACATTGAGTCAGCCATGAATTCATTTGTATACCAAAGTATTTTAGAGTCAAATGTCAGGTCATCTGACTGCTGACAGCTAAAGTTTGGCTTAAAATGACTCGTCTAACATGTCAATGATTTCAAGCACGCCTTTAAAAGCTATAAATGAAGCTATTGAATCGTGGTATGTACTTAGTTTAACATAGGACTGCATAATATTCTAGGTCTGAGGTAAAGTTCACGTCCTTCTGTCTGTCAGTTTCAAACCTTTGTTTTATAAGTAACACATTTTTCAGTCTTGTGCCTGTAATGCTTCATTTTGGAAACTGTTGCACTTCACCCTGTACCTCCATCAGTCCAAATCACCAAGTTTAATTAGTTTCAGTTAGATAAGTTGCCCCTGTTGATGCTTTCGTTTCTTCAAAAGAAGATGATAAAAGCTTGAAAAAGACCAAAAACACTTTTTAAAATTTGAAGCTGGTGCACACCCAAAAAAGTTTGAGCTGATTAAGTGGTGTCTGTGCTGATGAAAAGAGATGAAACAAGGTCTTAACAGCTCCACGCTCTATTAGTAATTTTTTTGAAAAAAGGAGGTCTTACTCAGCTTTTATTTTTATTTTTTACTGCTGTCCTTGAGCAGCACAAGGCTTCCTCCAAGGAAAAACTGCTATGGCCTCAGGCTGTCCCTGTTTTTTTTCTCCTTCATAAACACATAAACAAACTGAGCATCCAAATCCATCACTTAAGCCTGTTTTAGGTCTCGAGTTGGATTGATGGGGCTGTCAGTGAGCTGTTAAGTTTGTTGAGTGTGTGTATTTGAACACGTGACCTGTATATAATAAGTCTTTCACGGTGTGTATTAATGTAGAGGTGGTAGTATACAACCCCTGGCAAAAAATATGAAATCACCACACCAGGAGGACGTTCTTTCTGCTTTATTACTTTGTTGGCAATAACAAACCACAGATATGTCACAAAACCGTTATATTTAACACCTGAACATTGTGGCTTTGTGAAACAAAACAAACAGAACCACACTGCAATCTGCATTTATAAGACAAAAATCTGAATATGCCAACGAGTCTGCAGTTAAGGGAAAGTCTGCAGACACACCACTTGGCTGACTGAAGGAAAACATCCCCCCCAACAAGGGACCTGAAAAGATTATACATCTCCTCTGGTAAAATATGCTGGTTATTCCTGGTCACCTGTGTCTAAATTTTGGAGCGAATACAAGCAAAATGTTTGAGTAAACCTTGGAAGATGTCAAAGCATCAGGACAGAAACCAAAAATTGGACCCACATCACAAATAAAAATAAAATCAGCAGAAACAGGAGTAATCTGCCATTACTTAAAATAATTTAACAGAAATTGTTTGAGATCTGCTTTGTGAAGCTGGTGTTCTGTTGGTGAGGAACAATGTAGTTATTCCACAAATATTAAAATATGTCTTTATTTTATTGTCTTTCAGCAGAGTAAAGAGGACAAAGAGCCGGTGGTGTCCGTCAGCAGCATCCATATAGAGGAAAACTCTGGAGTTGTCATCACCAACTCGTCTCTCAGCGTCCACGATCAGGACACACCAGAGAACGAGATCCTCTTCACTATTATCAGAATTCCCAGCTATGGTGAGCACAGACTGCATTGGCCTGTAAAGGCTGTTCTTCAACTGCACCTTTCACTGTTAAGTCTGTCTATCAAAATTCATTTTAAAGCAGCAGATTACTTTCAGCTTACTAAAAACTATTTCTTTCTGTCTATAAGTAATAACCTGTTATTATAAACTACTTTTAGCTGCTGCTCAGTTTACTATCCATTATCAGTTTACTATCCATTATCCATAGTGCCTTTGTCTAGCAGTTAGCTAACAGTTTTCCTTTGCTAATTCATACTGCTAGCTAATAATAATAATAAGTTAATAATTTATTGTTTTAATTATTAGGCAATTGATAGGTCTCGATTTAGAAAATTTACACAATCTTCTTCATAGCCTTAGCTAGCTTTATTACAATTATTTATCCATTATTTTCAGCTAAAAGCTTGATTTGATTACTCACATGTAGCTAGCTGCTAACTTAGCTAACAGCTGAAGTGATTTATAGCTTAGGCAAATTTTTTTGGCTAAAACTGAGTTCATCTATATAAACTTTACATTTTTATTGCTTTTTGCTCTCTATTATAGAGTGCTCTTGACTCTCCCTTCATTTCTTTATGTTTTGCTTCCAAGGAGCAAGATTTTCTTGTATTTTTTAAGTGGTCTTGAACGGTACTTCTCTGGGCTTTCTAGGGGTTTTTCAAAGGTTTTTTTTTTTTGCCATTGGCTTGTTCTTCACTCATTTTCAGTACAGTCATATTACCTGGCTGTTTTCAGAGGACTGTATTTGTTTGTTTGTTAACACACTGACCTATAAATCATTCAAGCACTAAAAAGGTAGCCAACCCAAGATATGAACCAGGTTTATGTCTACACATAACAGAGAATTTAGCAAAGAACCAATTTTAAATTGTATCCTTAGGCACTTACAAGCTACAAAAACATAAAATTTGTTCCCATTTCTTTAACTTTTCCCATTAAAAATGCCAAAGCTAACACATAATGGCATAAAATAGTATTTTTGATCCAACAAAGAGCTAGTATCTGAAAACTTGTGATATCTGCACGGTGTGTCCTTAAAAAAATTGAGGAAACTGGAAAGTGGAGGATACAAGAAGCGTCAGGTCTCAAAAACAATCTGCAGCAGATGAAAAGTATCTGAACTTCATCCTCCTCAAGAAACAGGAAAATACAGCAAAGAGCTGACACAGGACCTGAGAGATGCATCTGACCCTTCAGGTGATCCATCTACTGTTCACTGAATCCTCATCAGTAATGGTCTCAATGGAAGGGTGGCTGTGAAGAAGCCATCTTTAAGGATGGGAAAGGGGAGAAAAGCTGAGGTAGGGCAGATTACACAAGAACTGGAATCGAAAGTTTTGGTTCAAATCATCTTCGGGATGTACGGAGGAGGCGAGAGGTACAACAGTGACTGTCTACATCTGTCCAGCTCTTTAATGGTTCAGAGCTGCATTTCAGCCAGTGATGTTGGGGATTTTGTCAAAATTGGTGGGATTATGAACCCAGAAAAGTGCGATTAGAACAGTCCCTTTGATTTCAGAATCAGAATACTTTATTAATCCCTGAGGAAATTATGCAATTTTACTGTTACTTAGATAAACAAACAGATGCTTTTGAGATACTTTTAGTTTTTCTTCCTCTTAAAGTCCATTTGCTTATTCACCAGTTCATATGGCATCATATATGTTTTTCAAATATGAAAGCAACAGAGACGCTTCAGAAACAGAATTATATGTTAACACAAGCAGCAACCCAGCAGGTAAACACTGGAAAAATATGCAGTGATGTGCAGTCAGTATATTAAAATATCTCACATACTTTAGATCTGCACACACACAAAACCTAACACAGAGCTCAGGAGAGAGTTATGTTAAGAGGTACCTGGCATGTTGATAGTAAATTGTTCTGGACGTGATAGAGATGAACAGACACACACAGAGTCATAAACACATTACTCTTATTTCCGACACCCAAACAGTTTAAAACAAGACAAACACAGCGGCCGCCCGCTGCAGCGCTGCATGCTGACTGCAGCCATTCCTCACATGACACAGCGACACAAACTCAAATCAACTGACCTCCAAACACTTTGTTTTTCTGACGCCCTCTCACCGTCCCAAATTGAGTTTTCTCTCCGCCTGCCACAGTCTGGTAGACCAAAAGAAATTGCTTCACGAAAAACACATTTTTTTAAGACAAGTATACAGCACTTATTCACAGCAAAAATGTCTTCTAACCCAGTTTTAGCAAAGTTTATAAAGCCGTGAAAGACGGCGGAATATAAACCCTGTTTCACAGGATCTCATTTGTTCTTTACATGTTACGATTTTTATTTTAACGCCGTAATGACCCAACTCAAAACGTGTCTGTTAAGATAAAGTGACTTCAATTAGTTTTGAATTACTTATTCGAGCTGTTGCAAGCATGTTTCTTCTAATATTGATAGAGAAATATACTGATCAGCATAAGTGGCATCCACTTAAAGTTAATTTAATACAGAATCAGTGTTCTTTCATTGTTCTATAGATTTAACTGGAAAACTGCTCTGAAACGGGCAGTTTTCCAGTTAAATCTGGAAAAGGATTTATTTATCTGTTTTGTGATCACTGGCTGAGAAAACTTAAAGGCATTCTCTCTAACTGACTGTTTTGTATTTAAGGATTTAAGGAGCTTTTTTAATGCAAAGGCAATCTCCCACTGACACTTCAGAATTCCTGGTCTTGATCATGCAAATTAGTCGTATGGATTATTCCCCCAAAGATGTCCATTTGATACTAACTCGATGCTGTCTTCAACCATCACCCCTCCCATACTCCTCACCCACCCCAACAGACACCTGGTCTGGGACATTCCTCATAACAAACCCCCCCTCCACTCCTCAGTTAAAGCACCATAAAGCAGCTGGTGAAACCAAGCGTGCCTCCGCCATAAAACCACCGGCGTGAACGGTTGATGGGACAGAGCGGGAGATGAGTGATTTCAGACGTGTCGATGACTCCCAGTCAGCTCGTCTTTTTAACTGGCCACCTCTCCACTGTCCTCACACACACACACACACACACCCCTACAACGATTTATCTTAGAGAAATTATGAGAGACCCCTTCAAGCCTAATAAAGACGCCAGGTTGCAGCAACACTCCAGCAAATGTACACGCACTTGTAAACCTCGTGCTGTCGAACCAGTTTAAGGCCAAGAGAAATTTCTAAATGCACATAATTTTCAGGTAATTAGTGCCAAACAGTCTCAAACTCAATGAATTAATCTTTATGCAAATAACATGGGGATACCCCAACGATGGATTTACACTGACAAAATAAAAGATTCATTTAAAAAAAGGCAAAATATAGCAAATCCAGTGAAAATAAATACCGCAGGGCAATAGATAATAAATTGACTGCAAGCTCTGAAAATATTTGGAGAGGAAAATATTTTCATAGGTTTAATATGCAAATCATTTTTTCATGTTTTTTACACAGCATTCCAACATTTTTTTTGGAAATTGGGGTTGTATTTTATTTAATTAATGATTTTTGGCTTTTTTAATCCTCCATAGAGGATTGGTGGAAGTGTTTGATTTGTTCATCTTCTGCTTTTAAACAGTGCGGAAACGTTTCACTGCAGACGTTTAAAAAAAGAAGAAGAAGAAGAGGGAATGTGTGGGAGGGAATAAATGAGGGTGTACGTCTGTGTGTCCCCTCTTCATGCTGCAGGATTTGGACTTAAATCCTATTTAAACCTGGGCTTTGATTTAAGAAGCAGGGTAATTTAGAGGAATCTAAAATGTCTCATTAGGTTCTACAAAGAGCTTTCTTGTCTTTCATGTGCTGCATGAAAAACTCAAACATCCTCCATTTGACTGAGATAATCAGAGCAATTAAAAAGATGTACTTATTCAGTTACCACTCCCCCACTTACACCCACTTCACAATCTGAGCTTGGTTTATTTTTTATTCCCCCAGGCAAGCTCCGCAGGCGGCAGTTCTACTCCCAGCCACTGGAGAACGGTCGCGTCCTAACGCAGGGCTCCACCTTCACCTATCAGGATGTGGTGGATCAGCTGCTGGTTTACACGCCTGAAACTGTCAGCGGGGGAGCAGACGAGATGGCCTTCACCCTTACCGATGGCATTCACACCCACACGGGCCGTCTGGAGTTCACGATGGACGTCACGAGAAGCGAGGGACCTCGAATGACCGTCAACAGAGGACTGCAGCTTCCAGCAGGTGAGAGTCAAGGAATGCAGTAATAAACTATATGTCTGTGTTTAATGAGATGTTGACTCATCTCAGGTTAAACCAGACGCCCGGGGACACCAGTCATAATACTTTTACAATCATAAATAAACTCAGTAGTTTTTCTTTTCATGCTTATAGCCTCTTGTTTTTCTCTTCTTCCTCCTAAATCAGTTTGTTCATAGTTCCCCTGCCTAGAGTGAGAAACTATGTTAAAATAGTGTTGTTTTTATTAAACAACCTCAGCTGATTAGTAATTATTTATATGAATGTATTATGATACGCTGGAGTGCCTCATTTTTAATATTTTCCACTTTTTTATTCCTATTTTATTTGTTATGTCCAGCTTTTCGTGTGTGGGGAAGTATTTGGGGTTTTTATGGGTTGTTAAAAGACAAATTAAGGCCTTGTTAAGGTTTTTGTTTCAAGAGTATTTCTCAGTCTCTGCAAGTGAGTTTAAGCAGCTCTTGTATTTTCAGTTGGAAAAAAAAAGCATCCAAGCAAATAAATAAAGTCATCAAATAAATGTAAAATACAATTTGATCACTGAGATTTCTGTACTTTTTCAGGGTCATCATCTAAGATCACAGAGCAGAATCTGAAAGGTACTGACATCGACTCAGACCACCTGAAGCTCCGGTACATCTTGACCAAAGACCCCCCAGTCGGCAAGCTGCAGCTCAACAGGAGCAGCCGAGTGGAGAGAGTTTCTGTGAAAGGTCCCATTCAGAGCTTCACTCAGGAGGACGTCAACAAAGGTGCCAGCTTTAGTTTTTATTGTTGTGACTTTGCACAGATGTCCCACAGTTTTCGGTCTTTACTTTATCATAGACTGTATATAAAAGATGGATGTCACCTCTAGGTGTGGAACGACTGCTTTAATCCTGCGTTTTTCCCAATAACCAGCAGGAACCAGCAGATAAAGTGACATGATGTCTTTTGCAGGCCAACATGGAAGTTAGCAACATATAAGGATATCGTATCTCCATAAATCAGCAAAAGAAACACGTCAGGCTACAGATGAAGTAAAACTCCTGCATTTGCTGCGATGATGTTGCCTGTTACAACAATTTCTGTAGTCTCATTTAGCAATTTGTTAGCAAATTACTTAAAATGTTTTATGTTGTAGAACATAAAGTAAAAGTATCAAAGCTACTGTTATAGCCCATATTTTAAGCATCTAACCAAATGCTCATCTCCTTTGTGACAAATGTGGTTTTGACCTGTAGTTTAAAGATTGAATGAATACAACATTATAGATTATGGACCCTTTAATAGATTATAAAACGGGATATGCTTTCACACTTTCAGCTCAGGCGTCCGGGTCATGGTAGACTAAAGTCCTTGAGTCGAATGCAGCTGGAATGATAAATGTTGGTATGCTGTGCAGTGCAGTGCAGTGAAGAGTGCTTGGATTTAATACACAGGAGAGAGCAAACAACCACTCCACATGTGCAGAGCAAATACAGGAGAGCCTGAAGTTTCAGCTCTCCAATACAAGACTCAGATGTGCATGTGCATGGAAAGGACAAGACAAGAGACTATTTTGAGGATACGGAGGTTCACATTTAAGACAGAGAAAGGAAGTGGTTTGAGAGAGTATTAAAGGAAGCTATCTATGTCCACTGTCAATGACCATCACTGAACAAAGGTCACGTGTAATACAGTCCTGAGATCCCGTTCAGAGCAATTTAACCTCGACTGATACCTCAACGTATGCGTCCTTAAGTCACAAGCATGTCCTGACGTGGCATCTCGGGACCACCTTAGAGGTTAAATACCCCATCAGCTGCTATAACAGGTCATTTTAACTTTGACTTTTCACAACCAACCATGAGGTGATGTCACAGTGGCTACAGCTAACTGTGTATGCAGTTTATTATCTTAGTTCTTAGATTTGTTGTTGGAGGTAAGAGAATTTTATTGCAGAGGGGTGGGTTGAGAAGCAAGAGGTATTTATTGACTAACTCTTAACTTGCACAGCTTGATGGCAGAGTAAAAATTGCTCCAGTTTTAGCGCTGCTTTCACCCAGACATGGGCAAGAATACAAAATGCAGAAAAGGTCACAGGTGCTTTGCAGTGTACATTTATCAAAATGTAATTTTAAACCACATTTCTGCTAAATTCAGTTCACTCATTGTTTGAATTACATTCAAAAACTTAGTGATAAGACAAAGTAAAAGTGTAGAAGACGCATTCAAAGCTGTCAGTGCTTTCTAGTTTCGCTCACAGTAATTTAGCTCTAAGGTCTTGTGATTCATTGGAGTTTCATTATTCCCAGCAGTTACACTTTTGCATGAAGTCAGAAGCTTTGACACTGAGTGCTTGTCTCTGTCTTGCAGGCCTGCTGCAGTACAGCCACGAGAAGGGGGAGAAAGGAGGCAGCCTGTCGTTAAAGTTCAACCTGGTTGATCCGGAGGGCAACAAACTGATCGACCAGTCCTTCTTCATCAGTGTGCTCGGTAGGGTTTCCTCCACCCTCTGCAAAGCAGGGACCGAAGTGTTCTTTCATTTGGTGGAGAAGAGAAGGCAATTACTGCAGATTTATCCCTTCGTCTCAGGCGTGGTTACTGATGTGATGCTGCATCCTGCATACGTCCTGAATACGAATTGTGTGCAGTCATGTTATTTATAACCCACTTTTACAGCTTGTTAGCTTTCGCATGTTAAATGAGCTCGTTTTGGGTTTTTAATCGACATTGTCAGAAATTTGTAAATTTCATTCGCTACACCGATTTTCTTCTTATCATCACTGTAATGCAATTATTTTTGGCAATTTTTAGTCATATATAAATGACACTATTCTTTATGAGATTGTGAGAAAAGAAAAAAAGATTCATTTTTTTTAAATTACGAAGACTTATTTTGCAGTTGTGGGTAGTCAACTGCCAAAGACCCATTCTGAGCCATGATAAACCTTGAAAACTCAGCTGTGCACATATTTATTGTCACCGTTTCCATGTAAAAAGCTTCCTCTCGCTTCCTTCTGGGGATAAAGCCAATTATTGCACTGGTTCAGCAGTTTGAATCCAGTGTCCACATGAGAAGCTACTGGATATTGAAGGATTGCCTTTCCCTCATGGTTGAGCAGCATCCCGACTCTCTCATATCTTTTGCAGCTCTCTTTTTAGCCTATTATTTTCTCACCTTTTTCACTTTTCTGTTTATTGCACCCTCTCAGATGTGACTACAGGGAAGCTCTACTTCCATATCTCTTCCTGCCGTACTGCCCTCTGATGACTTCTTTGCCCTTCTCTCAATCTTTTCTATCCTGTTTTTACATCTTTCAAACCTATATCACTTTTTCACACCTCCTGATATGAAACTGTCGTTCTCGTTCTATATAAATCTCGGCTTATTTCACCTCCTCTGCTATAGTCCATCCTTTCTCCCTTTTACCAGGATAAGAAACTGATTCTTAATACTTTGATTTCCTTTTGGATGAATTGTTTTCCCAAACGCTGCCAAAAGCCAGGTTTTACTGATAAATCTTAGCTTGACGGGGGGACTTAAAAAATTTTTCTTCTCTCTGCTCCTTTTCTTTTTATACTGACCTTATTTATTTTATCTTGCAGAGGACCATCTCCCTCCATCTGTAGTGGTAAACAAAGGCCTGGTGCTTGATGAAAACTCAGTGAAGAAGCTGACCACGCTGCAGCTGTCAGCCAGCGACCAGGACAGCGAGCCGGGCGAGCTCATCTACCGTGTCACCAAACAGACGAGCCTGGGGCACCTCGAGCATGCTGCCAGTCCAGGTAAACCAGGCCTATATGTCAGTGTTTTTAGAAGCTAATTCCATACAGTACAGAAAGTCAGGTGTGCATGCTGTTTGTGAGGCAAAGCGCAGGGAAAGGTGGGATTACATATGCACAAGGGGCTGATTAGACAACACAGAGGGCGCAAAAGCAAAGGTGACAGCCAAAAACTAAACCAAACCAAACTTTTTCAACTGCTTGGTGAGTAGTTGGCATCCTGCATCCAAACTGCAGGTGACTATTGCAATCTGATTGCTACCAAAGCAATTACAATTATGTTTTTGGTGCAGCAGACCCTGATTTCACCTGGCAACCAACACCAACCAATGGCTTTTTCCCCAAAGTTGCCAGGGGTGTGCAGCGCTGTGGTGCATTGATCACCTCTCCGGTTTGAGCCTGTCCAAAGACATGCTTGTCAATTGGTGATTCTAAAGTGCCTGTTGGTGTGATGGTAGTAGAAGTATTTTAAAAAAAATGTGACGACAGGGTGTGGCAGCACGAGAGCTGAGCCGAGGAAACCTTCATGCATCAAATACCAAGAGAGTCAGGGGAACACCGGGGAGGACAACAATAAAACTAAAACAGGGAGCTAAGAACTTAATCACAAAAACCCGACTTCACTACAATAACAAAAGAAAATGGAACCAAAAACTTTCCAAAACCAAATCTCATCACAAACTCTGTAGATGGAGACTCGTTCCCTTCTGTATATGATAACTGACTCCACACACAGACGGAGCTGTAATGAAGCTTGCTCCAGTTCCTCCATCCATTATTTCTGTTCTATTCCAGCTGCCCTCTACAAAACAGACACACTCACGCACTCTGTCTTTCTGCTTCTTGTGACACAAACAAACTTCAAATGACTGCAGCCATAACTAAAATTCTCATCTTGTGATGCAATAAAGAGAAAACAAAAAAAGGAATAACTGATGTGAATCTAGATTTGGAGGAAACGGAGATGCTGATGCATCCTTCGATCACAGAGAGGTGATTATCAGCTCCCGTGCTGTTGAGGATTTCAGCCCCGGCTGAATGGATTCCCCGCACGAGTGTGCTTGCAGCATGTTAACGAGCTGGATGTTAACACTGCTCCCCGATCTTCAAGCATCAGATCACCTCTGAGCCACAGAGCAGCACCGGATAATTACTGCTAGCCATTCAGCCAGTCTGTCACACCATGCTAACACACACAGCTAGCCCACTGCCCCTATGGGAAGCTTGTCAGCATACGAGGAATGTCAAGGTAACAGCACAAAGAGATGAATGCTCCCTTTCAGCTCCCGCTCTCAAAGCCAACGTTTTCAAGGGGCTTATTAAATGACTGAGGTTATGACACACCTCTCCAGCTGAGTGTTTGCCAAAAGGCACCTGTCTTGCAAAATGCTGAAGACAGTAACCTGCCTCACCTCCTCAAATGATTTTTACAGCTTTGTTTTAGACACTACTTTGAGGCGTAGCTCAAGCTTCCTAATAAATGACAGAAGTAGACACAGCTTTTGTTGTTTGATCCTAAAATTTAAATTTCTGATAAAGCTTGAAGTTGAGTCTGTAGCCCTTTTTCTGCCACATTAAAGAAGGAAAGACTTCAGTCAGATCCATCGGCCAGGTTAACTTTAGTCAGGTAATGGTGTCTTCCTTTTGCCTCATGTTGCTCATTAGAGTACAAATATTCACTTCCCACAGCCGATGGGTGAACTGCTTCCTTAATAACTTAGAAACTATGACTATATTAAACGACACAACACATCAGTGTTGGTCAAGTTACTTTTTAAAAAAGTAATTAGTTACTAATTACTGATTACTTCTCCAAGAAAGTAATCCTGTTGCTTTACAGATTTCTTATTTTCAAAAGTAATTGCTTTATTAATTAGTTACTTTGTTTCTTTTTTAAAAACATGATACACAACCTGAATACGTAATAAAGCAAAAGACCTTTCAGCCCAATTCTATTTTTTCTGCGTAATCCGTCATGGATTTTTTTCAATGTTTTTGTCACTTTTTACGGAATCAAACCAAAAGTAATGTCAGTACTTCCAAGCTTTAAACGCTGCATGGTCGTACTCTCTCCCGCACTCCATATTGTCCGTTGCTGATCTACACACGTCTGTTGCTGCTGCGGACGTTCCACGCTCATACGTCATTGTCATGAGACACTCTCACAAACAAAATCACAGTGGTTTAGTAATGCAGTAATGTAGCCTGCTTACAGGAAAGTAACAGTAATCTAATTACCTTTTTTGCAATAGTAATCCCTTGCTTTACTTGTTACTTGAAAAAGTAATCAGATTATGCATTGTTGCCTGTCTCTGGTATACATACAGAAAGTATCATAGAAAGATTTACAGTATCATGCTACATTTGACCTCTGACCTCTTGTTCATGGTTAATAAATTAAGAGTCAAAGTGAAAGACAAATTTAAAACTTTGTTACTTACTACCGTTGTTTGGAATAGATAGGAATATAGGGAATTATATATTTTTATTTAAAGACAGCATTGTCAAGAGAAAGAGAATGACCTGCCTAGTTAATAGGAAATATACTTAGTTATTCCATCCATCTTCTTCCGCTTTATCCGTGGCCAGGTCGCAGGGGCAGCAGCCTAAGCAGAGAAGCCCAGACCTCCCTCTCCCCAGCCACCTCCTCTAGCTTGGGGGAACACCAAGGCGTTCCCAGGCCAGCCGAGAGGTATAACCTCTCCAACGTGTCCTGGATGGCTGAACTTCTCACCCTATCTCTAAGGGAGAGGCCAGCCACCCTTCAGAGGAAGCTCATTTCCACCGCTTGTATCCGCGATCTCGTTCTTTCGGTCGAGATCGCAACTGCGAAAAGCAGAGATGAGATTCTGAGGCCACCTAAGTGAAAGCCCTCCGCCACTTGGCTGCGCCTAGAAATCCTGTCCATTAAAATTATGAACAGAATCGGTGACAAAGGGCAGCTCTGGTGGAGCGAGTCCGACTTATTGCCGGCAATGCGAACCAAGCTCTTGCAACAGTTGTATAGAGATCAAATGGCCCATAGCAATGGGGCAGACACCCCATACTCCGCAGCACCTCCCACAGGACACCCCGAGGGACACAGTCGAATGCCTTCTCCAAGTCCACAAAACACATGTAGACTGGTTGGGCAAACTCCCATGCGCCCTCAAGTATCCTTGAGAGGATAAAGAGCTGGTCCAGTGTTCCGCGACCAGGCCGAAAACCGCATTGTTCCTCCTGTATCTGAGGTTCGACTAGTGGACGAACTCTCCTTTCCATGACCCTGGCATAGACTTTCCCAGGGAGGCTGAGGAGTGTGATCCCCCTGTAGTTGGAACACACCCTCTGGTCCCCCTTCTTAAAGATGGGGACCACCACCCTGGTCTGCCAGTCCAGGGGTACTCTCCCTGATCTCCATGCAACATTGTAGAAGCGTGTCAGCCAGGACAGCTCTACAACGTCCACAGCCTTCAGGAACTTGGGGCGGACCTCATCCACACCAGGGGCTCTGCCACCAAGGAGTTGTTTAACTGCCTCAGTGACCTCGCCCCCGGAAATTAGCGGGTCATCCCCCTCATCCCCAGACTCTGCTTCCTCCTCGGAAGACGTGTCAGTGGGATTAAGGAGGTCCTCGAAGTATTCCTTCCACCGCCCGAACAATTTTCTCAGTCGAAGTCAGCAGCGCTCCGCCAGCACTATACACAGTGCAAGTAGAGCACCGCTTTCCCCTCCTGAGACGCCTGACGGTTTGCCAGAATCTCTTCGAGGCAGTCCGAAAGTCTTTTTCCATGGCCACTGTCCGAGCCACATTCCGCTTGGCCTGTCAGTACCTGTCAGCTGCCTCCGAAGTCCCACAGGCTAGCCAAGCCCGATAGGACTCCTTCTTCAACCTGTTGGCTCCCTTCACCTCTGGTATCCACCATTTGGTTCGGGGGTTACCACCACGACAGGCACCAACCACCTTGCGGCCGCAGCTCAATACAGCAGCTCCGGCAATGGAGATGCTGAACATGGTCCATTCGGACTCCATGTCCCCAGTCTCCCTCGGAATGTTGTTGAAGCTCTGCCGGAGGTGTGCGTTGAAGATCTCATGAACTGGGGCCTCTGCTAGGCGTTCCCAGCACACCCTCACTACGCGTTTAGGTGCACCGGGTCTGTCCAGCGTCCTCCCCCGCCCCCTGATTCAACTCACCAACAGGTTGTGATCAGTTGACAGCTCAGCCCCCCTCTTTACCTGAGTGTCCTGAACATATGGTCGCAGGTCTGGTGATACGATTACAAAATCGATCATCGACCTGCGGCCTAGAGCGTCCTGGTGCCACGTGCACTTATGGACACTCTTATGTTCGAACAAGGTGTTCGTTATGGCCAAACTGTGATTTGCACAGAAGTCCAATAACAAAACACCGCTCGGGTTCAGATCAGGGAGGCCGTTCCTCCCAGTCACGCCCCTCCAGGTCTCGTTGTCGTTACCCACGTGAGCACTGAAGTCTCCCAGTAGGACAACAGAGTCTCCAGGTGGAGCACCTTCCAGCACCCCACCCAGGGACTCTAAGAAGGCTGGGTACTCTGAACTGCCACTTGGCGCATAAGCGCAGATGACAGTCAGGACCCGTTCCCCGACCCTAAGGCGCAGGGAACAAACCCTCTCATCCACCGGGAAGAACCCCAACGTACAGGCAGCAAGCCGAGGGGATATTAGCCCGCCGCCTCTCACCAGGGGCAACTCCAGACTGAGACAGAGTCCAGCCCCTCTCCAGGAGACTGGTTCCAGAGCCCAAGCCATATGTAGAGGTGAGCCCGACTGTATCTAGCCGGCACCTCTCAACCTCACGCACTAACTCAGGCTCCTTCCCCACCAGAGAGGTGACATTCCATGTCCCAATTGTCAGTCTTGGTAGCCGGGGATCAGTCCGCCAGGGCCTCCGCTCCTGGCCGCCGCCCGGCATACAATGCACCCAACCCCTACGGCACCTCCTGCGGGTGGTGGGCCTGCGGGAGGATGGCCCCATGTCCCCTTTTCGGGCTGTGCCTGGCCGGTCCCCATGGACTAAGGCCACCAGGCGCTCACCCTCGGGCACCCTCCCCGGGCCTGGCTCCAGGGCGGGGCCCCGGTAACCCTATCCCAGGCAGGGTAAACTGTTCCCTCAATGTTTTCCTCATAAGGGTCTTCTGAAACGCTCTTTGAGTGGTCCCTCACCCAGGACCAATTTGCCATGGGAGACCCTATCAGGGGACAAAAGCCCCCGGACAACATAGCCCCTGGGATCCCTGGGACACACAAACCCCTCTACCCTCTACAAGTTATTCATGTACTTTATTATTAAATATTTAAACAATGAAATGAATTTTACACATGTAGTATATCTGCATATCTGTATAAATAAAAAAGAATTATGTCAAGTATAGTAAAGTGGGTTTCAGCAGGACAAAATAAAACCCCTTGCTCTTGTTTTTATTTCAATACAAATTTCTTAAAGAAGAACAAAGAAAAGGAAATAAATAAATACAAAATATCACAGTATTGCCCTTCAATTATCCCTAAAAACCGGACATCTGTGCAGACCACAACTAGACAGATAAGCAGATCGGATTCAGACTTCAACATCGTCTCTAGAAGTTTAAAAAGTCAACTTCCCAGAAAGTTTTGACTTCACGTGTGAAAATAGGAATGATTTTTGCTGTGTTTTGTACCACGGTATCAGCTCAGATATTAACCTGCATAGCATTCAGCCCATGTTTAAACAAAATGTGGCATTTTCTGCTATTTCCTGTCAGGACAAATGGAAATGAAAATGCAATTTGCTTAAATATGATGGAGCTAAAAAAAAAGCTTGGTTTTCATCACTGACTGAGAATATTGGATCTATTGGATGAAGAAGAGAGGGGAGAGGTGTTAGGCGAGAAAGGGAGAGAGGGGAGAGGAGTGGTGAAAATTAAGATGGAATAGAGGTGGAAGAAAACGAGGTTACATCAGGTGAGGAGCAGCAGTGTCCCTCCTCCAGAACCAGTGGAAGGATTTTTTCTTCTTTTTCAGACACTGTTCCACGAGCACTTTTTTCTCAAGGATGAGGGTTTTCAGCTCATCGATTGTTTCTGCGTTTTCTTTCTCAAGTTTGTTGCATCGTTTCACCATGTCTTCTAATTCGTCTTGTTTTTCTTCAAGCTTGTCTTTCAATTCTTTAACTGTTGCCTCCTCTATTCGCTTTGCCTTGTGCATGTCTGTATTTCTTTGTTCTACTTTCTTGTGCATGTCTTCTAAATGCTGGTTTCTCTTCTGGATTTCTTGAAGTCTACACTGCAGGTCTTCGTGTGTTTTCTGTTGTTGTTGTTTTTGCGCCTGGATTTCAGTGTTTTTGTACTTCAAGTTGTTAGAAAGTTTCTCAAGTTCTGCTTTTTCTCAGCATTTCATTGATGCTATGCTGCATCTCAGAGCATTGTTTTTCCACTTTTTTCTTTTCTCCTTCCAGTACAGTTGTTTTGTACTTTGTTTCATTATACAATTCTTGGAGTGTTTGATTTTTCTTCTGGAGAATAAGTTTTTCTTCTTCCTGTTGTATTTTCTGTTGGTCTTTTTCTTGAAGCAACTCTTTATTTCTGTGCACCGTTTTATCGAGCCTTATTTGGAGCAATCTGTGTTTTTCCTCCATCTCTTCAAGCTTGGAGTTCATTTGTTTCTGTTTCATTTCCATTTGCTTCTTGTCTTGAAGCAACTATTGATTTTTGTGCAGAGTTTTATCATGCTTTACCTGCAGCGCTTTGTATTTTTCCTCCATGCCTTGGAGTTTGCTCTGCATGTCTCTCTGCTCTATGGCCTGTTGTTTCTTGTCTTGGTGGATTTCTTTAATTTTTCCAGAGCTTCATCAAGCTTTTCTTGGAGCTCCTGATTCTTTTTGTCTTGGAGAGCCCATTCTTTCTCCTCAATAATACCTTCTTTTTCTTGAAGCTGGTAGGATAATTTTTCTAATTCAGCTCCCTCTAATTCTCTCATTTTCTTGAGCCTGATTTGTATCAGCTATCAGTTAACTGGAAGCTGATACAAATCAGGATTTAAAACCATTTTTTTGTTTGTTTGTTTTTCTGTTTGACTCCTTGTTTTATTTAATATTGCAATTTATGCGATAATATTATGGGTTTGGAAACTGTTCGATGTGAAAATGTTGGAAAATTAAATATCACAGCTGGAAATCAATGAAAATGAAAATGGAAATTCAGAAGAAGTTCTGTCCTTTTCCTCATTAATGCGCATCATATGTAATGTGTCTGTTGCACACTTTGTATGTCAGGAATAACCATAAATGCGTTGTCTTGCGAATGGCTGCATCAGGTCTTTGCATCCACAATAAGCGAGGATAACAGAACTCCTGGGAAGCAAAAAAAACTCAGTCACCTTTAGTTTCATGCTGAGTGATGCTGGATTGTTGCAGACAAACCTGATTATGTTTCCCACTGGGTTTTAATCTTCAGAGGCAACACAGAGTAAAGAGAAGCATTATTATTTCAGTTTGACTTTAGTCTCAGTTTAGTTTTATCCCCTTGTAAATTTGATAAGAGCCAAATTAAGGAAACAAACTCAGTGTGTGGTCAGAAAATGCCATGGTGGCTTACAAACACATGTCACAACAAAGTATGAAGGATGAGACAACACATTGGAAACATAACGGAAACAGACGCAGAAGAATTCATCTCTGAAGTTTCTTACTTTATTGAACTGGCATTTGCCCGAGACCACCAGAGTTGGTGGAATGGACACCAGAATGAAGACAAAGAAAATCAAAGGTAGACAAAAATCAGTCAGGAGGGATCAGGAGAGAGCAACGGTCTGCCAATCCATTCCCTGTTTCAGAGTTTTGTAGTTTTGCACCTGCTGTTGCTTTAATATTAAACTAACGAGTTTGAAATAGACTCACAGTGGTTTCTGCTTCTTAATTGAACAGATTTAAGTATAACCAACTTTGTGTTATGCTGTGATCATCAAGCATAACCTATTTTTTAGCAGTGTAAAACCATCTCATACCAAAATATGAAAGATGAAATAACAAACATAATGGAAGTTTTTGGGCTTAACGACTGCTTTTCTCTCTTTTGTCTCTTTAGGCACTAGGATCAGCACCTTCACACAGGCTGACCTGGCATCACGCAGCATCCAGTACGTCCACACCAGTGAAGAAGAGAAACATGCTGACCAGTTCTCCTTCACTGTGTCCGACGGGACAAATGAGGTGAATGACAGAAGATTTTTACGATACCTGGTAGCTTAACACATTTTAAAATTCATTCATGAAGGAGGTCTTGATGCAGATATCTACTGACTACAACAGAAGCTCTGAAATGTTATTTGTTCTTCCTAAAGACACATAACTTTGTTCCCAGTTTGGCCAATAAATAAGTCAGCAGTCCTTGTGTGTCCAAAGAGGGACCTTTAAGCTCAAGTGCAGGGAACAACCTTAAATGGTGCAGAAAACAAGCTGTTAACAGGAATTAAGAAAGAAAACCAGAAAGAGAAATGTTTTCTGATCACTCAAAACCTTAACGATGTCATAAAATTGAAAGATATGAAAGAAATATGAAATCTAACAAACTCCACAGCTTTTATAACAGTAAGAAAGTGGCAGCTTCCTGTCCCGGTTCACCTCATGCATAAATCTGCCTTGCTAATCCAAACTAATGAGGATCAGAAGTACTCGAGTAAACATGTGAAAAAGGTCATTTGGCCTTCACGCCTGGCTGACTGCAATGTGTGGAAGCTTTGTGGCCACTGTGGTAGTTGATGAAGTTGTGTAGCCCTTTTGTACTTTTGCTAACTCTGAGAAGCCTAAGAACTGAGAACTACTGCATATTTATAATCAGATGTTTTGCTTTAAGATTAGAAGGGGGGGTGGGGGTGTTATTTTAATGATACCAAAGCAGAATATTGTTCTGTCCCTGCGAGGAGATGGGATTACTTGAGGGCATACCAATACACAGTTTCTCTATTAATGCAGTTTGTGGTATTTGGGTTATGCCATCTGGGGTTAAACTTTTTCATCATAATGAGACTTTTCTATTTGCTGAATTGTTGAGAAAGTTTTCAGTGGAAAGTAGGAAGTTGATGACAGGATGTATTTTTGGTTACACATGTGTGTAACAGTTTCATCATCTTATTATTTGTTCTTTGTCATCAGGTTGCCCAGACTTTCTACATCACCATCAAGCCTGTGGACGACTCCCTGCCTCTTCTTCAGGTCCCTGGCATGAGGGTGCAGGAGGGTGTAAGAAAGACCATCACTGAGTTTGAGCTGAAAGCCACCGATGCGGACACAGAGGTAACACACTGGCTAAATATTTCACAGCTTTAATTACAGTGTATTGATGACATCATGACAAGAATCAGGTGTCACCTTCTGTAGAGGGAGCTATGTCAGAGACGCTTTGAGCACTTCAGAAGGTCTTAAAGGAAAACAAAACAAAAAACTTTTCAAATGTGTAACTGAGGTCAAAATAAAGCATTCAAGGACTGATTTCTGCAGCATGCACACTCATACTTCTGCTTTAATTAAGGCTAAACTAAGGCAAATGTTGCTGTCCATCCTCTGCTGCATATATTGTAGAGTTAATAATATGTATAAAGTTTATATGAAGTAATTTCAATGAGCTCTTTTGCCTTTTTCCTTCTTTAAGCATCTGATTCGCTTTATGAGCTGCACAATATAAACAGATAATCTTTGAAGTTTGGTATGATTCGCGAACTAATTGGCATCATGTTTGGAATGATCTCAAAGCAGTACGGTCACCAGTTTAGAAAAGAGCAGGAAATCTGAATATTTATTTTGAGATCATTACCTAAGCTGGCTAAACTAAGCAGCCGGTTTAAGGGATAATCCAGCACTGTTAATCCCATAAATCTGTAATTCTCAGTAAAAACTTGAAGATTTATTTTCTACTGCTTTATTGTAGAATTTTAGAGAATAACACTCGAAAGTGATGTTAAGGTCCGCCACTAGATAGATATTTTGAAGCTGATTCCTGAATTTGAGTTCTCACTATTTTGCATGCTTGGCTGTTTGTTGGTTGTGCAGAACAAACACTGCTCCTTTATGTAGCTTCATCGTAGGGAGACATTGCAGGCGATATCACTGAGCCGTCCTTCCTTTCCCTGCATTTTCCCTCCTATAACACGACCTTCCTCCAGGCGGAGTCCATCGTCTTCAGCGTCGTCCAGGCTCCTAGACATGGCACCATCGAGCGCACCATCAACGGCCAACATTACCGACAGACCAGCAGCTTCACCATGGACGACATCTACCAGAACCGCATCAGCTACAACCACGACGGCTCCAACTCGCTCAAAGACCGCTTCACCTTCACTGTGACCGACAGCACCAACCTGCTCTTCATGGTGGAGGACGACGGAAAAGAGGTGTGTGTGTGTGTGTGTGTGTGTGTGTGTGTGTGTGTGTGTGTGTGTGTAAAAGGCACCTTCTGGACAGTTTTATTACAGTGGGATGATTGAAATGGCAGAGTGAGGGCATGTCTGCGAGAGTGTGTGTGCTCTGACCTTTTGTGAATTTGTGGGTGTATTCATGTGCTTCTGTCTTTGTGAGGACAGAAGCTGGGGGCTTTTGCAAAGGGCGGACACCTCCGGAAACACAGTGAAAATATTTTTGCAAAGGACATGTTTGGAAGGACAGGATATTTCTGTAGCATGGAAGGAGCAGCTTTATGTTTGCAGCTCATTTCATTTGAATAATATTTAGAGTCCTGCAGGGCGGGGAGACACAAAGTTTTGTGTTATTAAATGTGCGGTATTTAATTATCTGCTACCCTGAAAACTCACATAGATTCAGTGAAGGGCTACACAATGGACAGTTTACCTAAAACTGCAACACACAGGAAATCTTTGGTCCGTATGGATGTGTCACAATCGGTCACTACCCGTGCCACCCGAATGGGTTGCTGGCACAGCGTAATGCTACCAGCAGTGACACTGGCAAAAAGCAGATCTAAAATCCTGTTACTGTCATTTGCACTGAAGCAGGTGAAATAGATAAACAGTGGTTTATGTTTCCTAAATGGAAACAGTAACAATTCTGAAGTAAAACATCAAATTCGGAGCCAGCCTCTAGTGGACATCAGAGGAACTACATTTTAGCGCTTCTCTATTCTTTAGCTGAGGAGTTGCCACTTGGGCAAACAAAAGTGCAGCATACTCTGTTGTCTGTAGGAAATGTATTAACCCTGTGCCACTATTGAGGATTGTAAGATGGTCCGTGAGGAGGGGCTTATTCCACGCATGTTTGCCTTGGATGCACTTTGACATCCTTGCGAGTGGTTTGTTTTCACAGCTAGACCAGAAACCATCACACAGTGTGCAGTGGTAATGTCAGCTTTATGGTTATGAGCAAGCCTCAGGGTGAATTGACTCCTCTGCTTGTCAGTTTTCCCCCCTCAGCTCCACCACCTGTCATTACTAATAGCCCATATGATTAAACTGAATGACAGCGTGTAGGTATTGACATCCCCGATCGCAAACACACACTTCCCAGCCTTGGGTTTATTATCTTTCCTTCACCTGGGGACATTTGGCTCGACAGCCACGCGTGCTCTGTGGCTCAGTAGATGCTTCGTGGCATTATCTCTGCTGTCGTTTCGGTTTCATTCCCACTGGAGCTGCTGTGTTATTAAATAATGTATGAGTTGCTATAAACTGTGTGGACAAGCTCAGCCTTCAAATGGCACGTGTCAAAGTTGGCCTTATTAGCCTCTCTTGTGGTGATTAGTTGCTCCCTCATGCACCTCAGACAGAAGGCGTTAACTGTGAATACTGGAGTAACTTATCTGATTTAGCCTGCCATCGCTGTTGGAAGCGGCTGAATCAATAAAGTAAAACCCAGCAGAACCTTTAAATAGTTCCTAAGAACATTTTGATTGCTGTTTTACGGCTCATTGTGAACACAAAGCTTTCAAAACTTGGGTCAATGAGAATGACCTCAAGTGGAACCTACAGTGAAGTCTGTGCATGTCTCTAGCACAGCTTTTTGCAACCTGATATTGCATAAAGAAGAACAATTTACTCCAAAGTCTGAAGGTGTATTTTAATAGCTGGGTGTCTAAGTTTAGTGTTTTTGTGCTTTCTTTGAGCTTTAAACACTTATTTAATATGTTTAAGTTTGTGTTCCTGAGCTCTGGTTTCTGTTAGCCTCCCCAGCATCTCCCTGTCTGTGCTCCGTCTCGTTCATGTGCTTCTGTCTTCTGTGCTTCACTGTCTGTGATCATGCTCGAGCTCATCTCCAGAGTCAATTATCTTCTGTTTGTTTCCTGCTTCATTTTAAAGGTCAAGGATGCCTTTGAGTAGTCACTTTTTCTTAGAAAGGTTTTTAACTGAGTGAAGCGAAGTAAGTGCGTGGCAGCCATAATAAGAGCTGGTCGAATTGTCTAAATACTGAGAAAAGATGATTCAACGCATCTTCATTATCTCCTTTAGCAGGAGAAGATCCCATAATTGACAGTGATGCACCATTCGACCATCATTAAAAGCAATCAATACACAAATTTGACAAAGTGTGCTGATCATATAATTATGTTAATTATGTCTATTTTTCCATTTCCATAATCTGCTGATATGTTTAGAATTTTCAGCCACAGTCTGTTAAACTCACAGCTGAACTCTGAATATTACACTCCTGTAATAAACTCTGCTTCACGTCGAGTTGTGTGAAGAATGCAGATTACTATAAATGCTCTAATTCCAGATTATGAGGGTATTATGGTAATTAATCAAAGTACATTTGAGGTTTGCTATAGTTCAGTTTGTATTTGTCATGTCTGTTGTATTGCCAGACATGAGTATTATCATCAATTAGGTTTTACTTTGGATCAGCTGGGATGAGTGATAGATGCAAGGGATTTTGTTTTAGTTGAGTAGAAATCCTGAACAAGGACGAGCTCAGAAGTTACACTGGATCAGTCGCCAGCAGGAAAACACAAGAAAGTTAGACACGCTGTACTTTTAACACTGTAGTTTTTACTACTTGTTAAAATTTACTTAAACCATGTCTGCTGTCTTTAAAAATAGTTTTTAATTTCTTTCATTTTTTTTTGGTTTTCCAGATAGTGACAGCCGCTCCCCAGAAGTTCAAGATAGATATCCTGCCAGTTGATGATGGAACGCCGTTAATTTTCACCAACCTGGGACTGCAGTGGCTGGAGTACATGGATAACAAGGTACGGTAACAATGCAGGGACACGTTTTTATTTTTCCATCTGATCATGAGTAAAATGAATATGAGGTTTGATTAAAAGAGAACAGATCCATAAAAATCAAAAGCTTTATGTGATTTAAAGTTTGATGTCAAGGTCAAGCTCATCTTCTCAGGCGTGTTCAACTGTCTAACGTAATCTCTTAGAGAGAAGAGATGATTGAATAAAAATGCCACAAACCTGGGCTATTATGTTACCAGTAAGACTGATGTTTACATCCTCAGCATCAGTTGCAGACTGGTCTGCTTTGTGGGTGGAGATGATGGAGTAAATGACCTCCCTCAGACAATAAACACACCAGAGGAGAGATAACCATATGCATGACAGGCAAAAACAAGGGTTGAGACTATATGTTCATATGATCCCGGGACATAAAGGTTCAAAAATTAAGTTTAAGGATGTTAAAGATATCTTTAATGTTTTGACACACTGGAGGAGATCCAGTGCACGTGTCAGAGGTGAGAGTAGAAGAAGACATCGATTCCAGGGAGTAATGTGGGAGAAACCGCAGCCCAGAGGTTTGCAAGAACAAAAAGCTCTTTAATTCATTAAACTTTTTACCCCCCAGCCGTAAAAAGCCGATATGGCACGCGAGCAGTTGGCATGGATGCCCAGGTTTGTGAATACGATAACTTGAAAACGAAGCAATTTTGGGTTTTCCATAGATACCATAGATACATCTAGTACTAGTACTAGTCTCGTGAAAGTTTGAATCTCAGTGACCTCGATCTCAAGGTCAAGGTCTGACACCAAGTCTTGTGACTCGAGACTGAGGTAAACCAGGATTTTCACATTTATACCATAGATGCAGCTACTAAGAGGCTGATATTTTTATATTTTGATGGAGCTGCTCTCAAAGCTTTGTGATCACACCTCAGTTCCTATAATTCAGTCCTGGTCCTGCATCACAGTGTGAGGTGTGGAATAACACTGTGTCAGAAATTTAGCTTGACCATCTGAGCGTGGCTGCTGCTGCTACTAACCAGCAAACTGAAATGCAGCATGTAGCGATGCACTGATTGAGGAGACACTGACCCCTCTGTAAGAAACCGGCACACACCCAAACAAATTTGGACAGCAGAAGCCGCTGATGTGTGCTCTAGCTTCTGACTGAAGCGAGGAGAACACTGGATGGACAGAAATAGCCAAAGATTTAGATTCAGGTAGTGGGCATTTGTTATTGTACACACTACATGCATAAAACCTGGTGTCTTTCCCATATTTATTAAATCCAGGTCCCACAGTGTGATGATAATAAATTCTGCAGAAATCCAAGTGAGGTAGGCATTTAGGAAACAAATATAATTAAACTATTTGTGATGTTTAATAGCCGTAAAGTGAGAACAGCGGACACTGAAGAGAACTTTTTCTAATTTATTACCTTTAATTGGACACCAGCAGAGGACTGAAACATCAGGATAATTCAGATGTGTTTAAATGAGCTGCGTGTTTGCTCAGCAGAACTCTCTCTGAGCAAATTATGTTTTAAAAAGTGCCAGCACACCCTGCTCTGCCTGAATATTCTCCAGCAGAGTAAATGTGTCTGTGTGAAGTGCGAAGGAGAAGCTCCATCACTGTTTGTTCTGAAATTAGCCCCTCCACCTCCACCTGCTGGCTTGCACACCTCATCGTAATGCAGCGCACAGGTTTGTTTGGTAGGCACTGTAAATATGTCACATCGTTCATTTATTCTCAGCCTGTGCTGTGTTTGCGCTGCAGGTAATTAAGTCCTGGGTGTTTTATCACTGAGCCAAATTATCATACTGTTACACTCCTGTATCTTCTCCTTAGTGCTGGAGGGGAAAGCAAAACCTGACCATTACCAATTGATCATATAGGCAGGAGACCTTTGGTCAAAGAAAATTATTATTCCATCTGAACTCATTAATATTTGGAGGTGCAGCTGTGTTCTGGGATATCCTACACTTCCATGTGCAAACATGGATAGCCTGAGGTTGAGAAAGGAGCAAGAAGGTGGTCCCATGATAGTGCAGTTTTTGTTATGGCCTGCAGGGGGAGGCAATTTCAAAACAATTTCTTACTGAGTTTCATTTAAAACAACACTATGTTTTGGTTACTAATTGTGGTCCTCTTTAGTCATTTAGGTAAAGCGGGGCATGCATTGCAGCATCGTTGCCCTGCCTCTAACTTAGGAGCATGCAATCAAAATGTGGAAAGTGGTCAGTGTTATAAATATCTCACTTTTGATTCAAAGCAAACTGTGAAGCTGTGTGCAGAAAGGAGCACCAGCAGCTCTCGTGTTTAAGAAGGCTTTCTTGTTTCCACATTGATAAAACCATGATGGTTTTATTTCGTCGTGCTTTTATTGAATCTGTTTTGTCCTTTTAGTTGGTGTTGTGGTTTGGATAGTTACCTGAAAAGAGCAGAAACTCTGTCAGATTGTTAAGTGGTCTAACAGGCTGACTGGTGAGCTGAATTTTCCTGTCCACCAGACAGTTACAACGGTCGGCTGGTTTAATTTTCTTGATGACCCTTTACACAGTGAGATTCGTTTTCTTCCTCCCGGACAAAGGTTTCTGGTCCCAAACAGTAAAACGACAAGTTTTAAAAAGTCACTTTTGTGGATTACATGATGGCCAAAAATAGTATAAATTTTTGTTGTCAGTATTTTTTGCTATGCTTTTTTGTTTTCTGTTGTTTCTTCAATTCACGAGAACAAATCTATCTACGGTTAAAAATAAAATAACCTTAACCTGAAAATGCTCAAATCAAGGATTTCCAGAACTGTAGTTCCCAACCCAGCGTCCACGTAGAAGTTACTGGCAAATCGAAAAAGAAGGTTGGTTGCAAAGTAGTTTGCAGAAGAAACGGCTTAAAACACACAGCTGATATGAACTTTGTTTGTTGGATACATTGAAACTTATTTGTAATAATCATAAATGAAACATCTTTAAAATATACGAGACACATCAGCATTGGCCTTCCTGCGCTCTGAGTCACCTTACACAATATATCAGTCTAAACATTCACGCCAGACGAAGCTTATGACCTTAAAAGGACTGAGCGCCAACTCTGCATGAGCACATATGCAATGTGTGTATAAAAATGACTACAACTACTTATTCAATGAACGTATTAATAAAATGCCACTAATAAAAGCCATGTTAACAATGATGTATTTTCTTTTATTTCCACAACACCAAAAAACATTTTAAGCCATCGCATCACCTTCTGTGGTGAATTGATCCGTTTTAGAAAAAATTGGTTCTCAACACTGGTGGATTTATTTTTTACATGTTCCAGATGTGCAAGCTGGTGGTTTAAAACTTTGGAAAACTTGTAAAGACAATGTAGAGATCAGACTAAAGTCCTTCATCCAACTAAGAGTCAAATAACAACTGTTTGGATGCTAATCTGTACTTAAGTGGGGAGATCAGTGTGTACAATAGCATTTCCCAATAATTTATCCAAACTCACTGGAACAATTAGCGAGTTTATAACTCACATAAACCAGATGCTGTCCATTAACAGAATAGATTGTTAACTACTTTGCCCTTCAGAGGAGGGGCTCTTTAAACTTTTGTTGGCTGAATGTCATTGTCGAGATCAGATACAGAAGCAAACACGTTTTTTAGTTGGCGTTGTGATGTTGGATATGCTGATTTCTGTTTTTTGAGCCAGTAGTGAGGCGACGCTTCTTAACAGCTGCATTTTTGCTATGATAGCTACATCAGGGAAGCTGAAATTGAAAAGAAAAGCTTCCTGCTCAGCTGAATCATAGTGTGACATTGTGAATGAAATCCCCAGTAATGAATTCTTGCAGTGTGAGAGCTCCGCTTTGAAGCACAGATGATTTCTGTGCGGTGAAAACTGAAAAACAGGAAATTTGAGTCATTTCTGTCTGATGTCTGTCAGGCCACCAATCTGATCACGAAGAAGGAGCTGCTGACCATGGACCCGGACACAGATGATGGACAGCTGGTTTATGAAATCACCACAGAGCCAAAGCACGGCTTCCTGGAGAGCAAGCTGAAACCTGGGAACCCCATTACCACTTTCACACAAGGTACCGAAGCTCTCTCTGTTGCCTTTATATTTACAGCAATAACATTTTAACTTATTAGACAACCCATCTCTCTTAACTTCTCCTCCTCAGACAGCTTCAATCCTTGTCCAAAAAAAGAGTCAGTTCATCAAATTTATCCAGAGAGTCTGTATTTATAGTGGTCACACTTCTTTGTAACTTTGCACTCTCTGTGGCATGCTGGAACCAATCAGGGCCAAATCCTGATTGGTCCAGAAGCTGATATCCACACGATTGTGCTTATCCACTAAAGTGTCCTCAAAGGTCATCTTATTTTGAGCATTTTGAGCATTGTGGAGCACCAATTCAAGGTAAATGTGATATCTAAGTCAGTCAGAGATCAGCAAATTAACATTTTTTTCGAGTCATAGTTAAAAGTTTTGGCTTTGACTGCATGAAACTGCATTTTTATCAGCATAGGTACAGTATTAAAACATTTGCAAGAAGAAGGATTTTTCTTTTAACAGTAAATCTTTTTTTTTTTACTCCCAGAAATATCAATATAAATTATTTATGGGATTCTCAACATTCCCCACCACACTCAAATGCTTAGCATGTCCTCTGGTGTCCTGTACTCAGGACAATTAATAACCATCATCATGATATTGGGACGTTTCCTTTAAAAGTTTGAAAATTATTTGATCGTGAGCTACTTTGTTGCTGCTAAGTGTAAGGAGATGTTGGCCAACCTTCTGGGTTTCCCTCAGATTCAGTAACGTAGTTGAGATAAACATCCAGCGATCCACCTTTGGATCACAGGGAGGCTGTCTCAGGCCAAGAGTGGGACACTGGACAAAAACAAACTAACAGAAAAGTGAACTGTGTCCACATTCGTGTCACCTTTCCCTGGTGTCAGATTTTTTACTGTTTTCCTTTGAATAAAGACGTTTGTTAACATTAAATTAAGACTATGAGCACAGTTTATCGTGGAAGCAGTGGTCTGATTGCTGATCTACCAATAATTTTAATTTAACTGAATTTTATATCAAAGAAAATTTCCATCCAGAGTGTGTGCAGTTTTGCTTTTCCCCTCCTCCTGTGAGCTTTGATGTTTTTTGCTTTTCCTGCTTCAAATATTCATAAAAAATTAGGATAATTTTCCTTTTTTGTGTCATAGTGAATACTAATAAACCATATACTACATGTGCATTTTAAAAACTCACATCAATGGGCTGATGGTGTATGATATTAAAAGGAAATGAAGGCTACTTTTTGATAAGGTATGCAGGAAATGGTTATCTTATCAGGTTAGTGTGGGATCGCCGCAGTCATAGTTGGGATATATTGTGTACAGCTGCAGTTAGTGCCAATTTATGTTTCCAAATCAAACCCTTATGACTCTTTAAAATGAAGCCATGGCTTTCTGACTCCCTTCAAGTTCAATCTTTTTTCTCTTCTGAGATAGTTTCATTTGAAGGACTTTTTAATGCCTGAGGATTAGCTATGCCTCAGAGCTGTTGGGACTCACAAATTGGAAACCCGCTGCTCCTGGGCTTTCCTTCTAAACTCCCTCAGCGGATGACATAAACCACAAAGACTTCTCTATCAGTGTATAGAGAGCCACCTGTTTCCTTCACTGCACCCAGTTCAGTGTTGCATCGGTGCCCTCTTCTGTTCATCCTGCATCCTTCGTGCCGCTGCAGATAAAACTCTGTGCCTGTTGGAAGGTAGAGGAGGGGAAAACAAAAGACTCCTTTACATTTTGCCTTCATAGTGAGAAGGTGGGACAAAAGCTTGACCCCACATTCTTCGCTCTGATCATTTCTCCGCTGAATGACACCACGTGTCTGCTGTATTTTCTGTTGCACACGTTTACTCAGCTAATTTGCAGTTTAAATCAGCAGTGCTCTCATTATGAGCCTGCTTATGTTCACCTCAAGGCTGCAGACGAGGATCAGTGTCAGCCTGCTGTTGTAAAATGTTGATCCTCCAGGCTGCAGAGAGCAAGTGTAAACAGCCACTTTGATGTGTCGCATGCTCAATTTGAAGCTTGTAAACATCATTTTCTTAATGATAATAAATTTCCAATAACTGAAATAACCCTTAGCCTGAGCGCGAGAGATGGAGGCAATATGAATAAATAAAACAGATGAGATTTCTAGTACAAACTGTCAACATCATCCCGACTGTGAGCATTTGCTCCCATATTCTGCCAAATGCTTGTACTCAATCTAAAAATATGTTTGAGATATTACTATTCTGGATATTAATGCATAATTTAGTACTGTCTTCATCTCTGTGGTGTTTATGCTGAGCTTCCTGAAGGTCATTTGGCCAATTTTGAGGCAGTGGGGCTCACATCTAAGTGTTTCCTTTTCTACAACCTTCTGTGGAAGGTGTAAATGAGCAGAAACCCAGAGCCAATAATAACTTTCACATTCATTTCCAGGCTATTTTATTTCTCCAAGTACTGTGAATTGGCCCAAAGCTGCAAATTATGGAAGTGATATTTTCCAAGAAATGCCTTCTTTGCAAAAGATTTTTTCTATTAAGATTCAATCAGTCTTTTTTGGGTGTCCCCCTCCTCACAGTAAAATTGTGTGCAAGCATAAAAATCAGCACTAATTGTCTTTAAAGACCATCGTGTGAATTTGGCTCTCTGCTGATTTAAAAACCTGCTGCAGTGCTTTGTGACATTTTTTGCATATTTAAAACATTATTTTCAACACATTTTGAACCCGTGTGGTCGTTTTTGACTGACTCCCATCAGACCTGATCTGAGTCAGTTCACTTCTTAGTAATGGTATTTTATTAAAATTGAGTCTGAATGGCTAAAATAATTATGTTCATCTCCTTCTGAGGCAGCGTTGAGCTCAACTTCAGGGTGAGGCTCTAAGACATCCAGCGGGATCTCACCTGGGTATTTTTCCTTTAGAGATTATCAGTGCACACCTAACTGAAAGGAAATTATAAGCAAGACCCAGAAACCAGAGAGCTTATACTTTATGTCTCATCTGGCCTGAGATCTCCGTGGGATCCTCTGGAGGATCAGAAAAGCATTGCTGGGTAGAAGAAAACATGGCGGTAACAAAGTAATAAATCAAGCCAAACGGCTACTGAAACAAGAAGTGATTGAAACATAAAAAACAATTGGTAGGCATGAATGAACTGATGAAGAAGCATTAATAGAAGCACTAACACTAAAAACCCCAAACAGAGAAATAAATTTAGATAACCCCGTTAGTTAAAACTGTATTTGTGTGTCTGATCTGAAATGAAACAGTGCCGTGCCTTATTCATTACAAGATGGACGATCTTGTAATCCAATGAAACCAGAAGTCAGAGCGAGATTTCAAATTTAGAAATTCTCTGCTCCAGTCCTCTTTGTCTTGTACTAAAACCGTAAAGAAGCAATAATGCTAGTGTTTGATCGTTACTAATGTGGCTTTTTTTCTTTGTAGCCGATATCAATCTGGGTCTGATCCGTTACGTGCTTCATCAGGAGAACGTCCAGGAAACCATGGACAACTTCAAGTTCCTGGTCAAAGACAGCAAGCCAAATGTGGTCAGTGACAACGTCTTCCACATCCAGTGGTCCCTCATCAGCTTTGAGCACAAAAGGTCTGCACCATTTCAAAAAAATATACATATTTTATAAAGATTATCCGTTGGACACCCACCCTTTTACCTTCCTACTTCTTCTAATGGCACCACAGCTACAATGTGAGTGAGAAGGCCGGCACAGTGGCGGTGACCGTGAAGCGAACCGGTAATCTCAACCAGTACGCCATCGTGCTCTGCCGCACTGAACAGGGCAGCGCCACCTCCACGAGCAGCGTCGGATCCAGACCTGGACAGCAGGACTACGTGGAATATGCTGGGCAGGTAGAAACTCGATATTCCACGTTTAAAAAATGAACATTTCTCTTTTAATTTATTTTATATCTCTCCTGTGAGTTTGTGTTCTTCATTTAGTCTGGAAACCAGTAATTTTCTTCAAATTATTTGCTAAATTTATCTTTTTAACAACAAAATAATCCAAGATTAGGTCTTACTTTCCTGTTCATGAACTTGTGGACCACAGGATCAAGCATAAAAACAGATCCACAGCATCGAGCAGTTTTTGACCTTAACATCTTGGGAGTAACGTGAACCTGGAATCTTTTTGCATTTTCATCAGTTTTAAGTGGAGTGCAACAGGAATGTAATGTTTGTACTACAAACATCCTATTTCAGAGGAAGAAAATCAGTGGTCCTAATATGGAACCCTGAGGTACTCCTTTGTGTAAATGGAGGTTTGAGGAGGAAAAAGATTGTAAGAAGTGTATCATCTATAACTAGCCTATGTTAAGTTAAGGTTTTGTAATCACTTCTTTAATGCCTCCTTCTCATTGTTTTCCAGGTGCAGTTTGATGAGCGTGAGGACACAAAGGTGTGCACTATAGTCATTAACGACGACAAGGTGTTTGAGGGGATCGAGAGCTTCCATGTGGAGCTCAGCATGCCCGTGTACGCGCTGCTGGGTGGAAACACGCGCGCTGTCGTCAACATCAACGACACAGAAGACGAACCCACTTTGCAGTTTGACAAGAAGATTTACCACGTCAACGAAAGCTCAGGCTTAATCCATGCTCCCATTGAAAGGAAAGGTACACACTGCAGAGGGGTTTCTAACATTTCATGTTTCACGAATGTTTCATAAGAATTTTCTCATAATTTCTTTCTTTTCATTTTCACTTTAATTCCTGTACACACTGTATGACCTTGTTTTCTCACTTCATTTCTGCTCAGGTGATACCTCCAGCACAGTCTCTGCTCTCTGCTACACCGTAGCCAAGTCAGCACAGGGCAGCAGCCTCCACGCTCTGGAGTCCGGCTCTGACTACAAGAGCCGCGGCATGACCACCGACAACCGAGTGATCTTCGGTCCTGGAGTCAGCATGTCCACCTGTGATGTTAAGCTCATCGATGACAGCGAGTACGAACTGTCCGAGGAGTTCGAGCTGGTGCTTTCAGACGCCTCCGATAACGCACGCATGGGCGACATGTCAGTGGCCAAGGTCATTATCGATGGACCCAATGATGCATCGACTGTTTCTCTTGGAAACGCCACGTTTACTTTCAGCGAAGATGCTGGTATGAGCCTTTTTCGTGCATCCACCAGCGTAATGTCTTTATGAATTCATATTTCTTATTGTGTAATTAAATTAAATTAAAGTTAAAAAAATTCAATATTTCAAACAGCTAATAGCTTCCTGTAAAAAACTAGTGCACTGGTAGCTAGCACTTCACAATAATCATTAGTAATGAATGATAGATTAGTAGTTAATTAAACTTTAGTTACACATATTTATTATTAGCATTCTAACTAGTAGTAATCATTTTTTTTGACTGTATAAATGATCTATAAACAAACATTAATGTTAGTATGATATTTTAAGAGTGTAAGAGTTGGCACTTGGGTTGGCATAAACCCTGTGAACCCACTCAATGCGTAGTTTCACTTTCATCACAAATAATAACAAATAAAAAACCCAACTAGGCCTCAAGGAAACTTAAATAAGTCCAGACGCTTTTCTTTCCAAGCTCCTTAGACTACAATGACCTGGATGACTGAGAACCTTCACAGACAAACTTTTATCACGTGTGAATGTTGGAGATGATCACTGCTCCACTCTCCAGAAACACTGAGAGGTTATGCAGCCAAAATAGAAGCTAGTGCCCGAGTTGAAAGTTAAGCAAATAAATATAAAGGACAGGTGTAACTAGTTAAAAACAGCACAAAGCCAAAGTACATTTAAAACAACACAGTCAAGGTACAGTCTAAATAATACAGACTGACAGAGTGGCATGGCAGCAGACGGCTCATGCAGAATCAGAGCAGCTCTGAATAATAAGCTCTGCTTTGCTGCCCATTCTAAGCAGGTGGTGTGATTGATGGTGCGGCTTGATTGAAGCAGGGACTGGGGTACCAGAACAATCAAGCACAGTGACAGTCTGGGAGCTGGAGGAGATGGCAGAAAGCGGAAGTAGAAGCTCAAGTCCTGGACAGGGCCTAAACAGGCTACGAAACACAAGCAGATATAAAATAGAAGAGAGAAGGCCACTTTAGGATCATGTTAGGACTTAGGTGGAAGACTGGTGACGCTGGTTTCACTGGTAATCCGCCTGCATATCCTGGCAGCAGCTTTAAATGAAGCCTTTGAAACCTTAATCAAACAACAATAACGTCTAAGGTCATCGTTAACAAATACATAATGTAAAATATAAAATGTTATATGCAATGTCATTAGAACATAATTTTTATCATCAGTACATCATGTGTAATTTATAAAATAATTATTTGATACACATTTATTACCATACATTATAATATTAGGTGTTTGTACACATGACAGTATTTATAATGATTTAATATTTTAAAAAAATTACATAATTTATAAGTAATGGTAATATTTTCTTTATTACTTTTTTATATGAGTTGTTTGAATTGATGCCTATTCTTATAGCTCTCCATTAGGAATTTAGGGCATTTCCAATAGTTGTTAGAAAGTAGTCTTTGGTATGGGAGGTTTCATAATGGTTACATTTAATGATATTAGTGTAACCAGTTTACGTGCATCCCTGAGCACTTACACGTGTTTTGTGGAAACATTTCTCATCGTCAGTTATCTTATTTGTCAGTTAGATCACTGCACTCTGTGATATTTTACTTGTTTCATTTATTTAGGAACAAGGGACGTGTTTTGGAGCATGACACAGAATAGATTGTTTCCTCTCTTATAATTAGCATCACTGACAGCTACACTGCGCTTCATCTTTCTGCTGAACTTCTTCCACTTCTTTCTTTTTCTCCTTCTTCTCGCTGGCGTAGCTTTAATCTTTGATACAAAGGTATCTTCCCCACAGTGTTGAACAGACAGTATCATTAGTTGCAGCTAAAAGAAGCTGCGAGATTCAGTTTCTGTGTCACTTTGTTCTTAGATCAGGATTTAAATTACTTTCAATGTAAAGATCAAAACAACTTTGTAAATTAGAGTTATTAATATCTTATAACCCCCTCAAAAACACAACTTCCCACATTTCACATTTTTTTACCTTGCATTTCATTTTCCCCTCTCTCAGGCACAATTGAAATACCAGTGCTGCGTCATGGCAGCGACCTGTCCTCGCTGACCTCTGTGTGGTGCGCCACCCGACCTTCAGACCCTCCGTCAGCCAGCCCCGGGGTCGACTACATTCCCAGCTCCAAGAAAGTGGAATTCAAACCTGGAAAAACTGACGAGGTAAGGACAGACGTCTCACCTACAGTCAAATTCTATAGTTTATATTTTAAGAATGAAACAGTTATGTTGTTTCTCTTGTTCTACATGTTCTGTGTGATGGGTGATTAAAAAAAACATCCATCATCCTTTTTTTTAATGCACCCTCACACTGCAGTCAGTTAACCTCAGGTAGGTCAACTTTTGTCCAACTTTAGGAGTGGCAATGATTTTGCTACAAGAGTGAAAATAGCGCAGAGACCCCAGCACAGATGTCACAGTTATGTTATCGTCCCAAACAAAAACACTTGAGCCAGCTGTGCAATGGGCTATCAGATAATTGATAAACAGGATAGAGGACAGTCAGGGATGCTGGGTTAAAAAAGCAGCTTGTAGACTGTGAGCAGATAAAGCAGCTTGAACTGGATACGCTGTATGAAGTTTTGCCTCTGGGATGCGTAGAAGGGTGTCAGCACGTGTACACAGCTGGATCTGAATTAATTCTTCAACACTGACATCTTTACATACAGTAGATGAACATTTTTTTATAACATCATCAGCCGCGCTCACCAAGTTTCTACTGCAGCTACCAGGAAGGTGTTTTTTAATTCCTCGATAAATAACACGTTCACCCGTATAACCCTTACAAATCATTTGATCTGACCTCCCGTTTTTAAACAGACGTGCAGTTTAACCATCATGGATGACATCCAGAATCCGTCCATCGAGGGGTCTGAGTCCTTCGTGGTGTTCCTCAGTTCTCCTCAGGGTGCTGTCCTCCAAGAGCCCTATGAAGCCAACGTCATCATCACGGACACGTTCCAGGACAGTACGTCCTCACAGAACAATCACAGGCTTTAATACACATGTGTCATGTCAAACACCCTTCATTGACCAGATGTTGCTCGCTTTCTCTCAGTTCCTAACATGCAGTTTGAGAAGAGCTCCTACACCGTGAAGGAGAAGGATAACCTTCTCCACATCCCCATCATCCGGACCGGCGACCTCTCCTTCAAGTCATCGGTGCGCTGTTTCACCCGGACCATGTCCGCCATGGTGATGGACGACTTTGAGGAGAGAAGGAATGCAGATGAGTCGCGCATCACTTTCCTCAAAGGAGAGAAGGTAAAATGTTGAGTCAAAATGTGACCTGATGTTTGTGTCCTTGTTCTCAGACTCTGCTCATCAGGGTGCTTCGATTGTGCATTTTCCAGGTGAAAAACTGCACAGTTCACATCATTGACGACTCAGTGTTCGAGCCTGAGGAGGAGTTTCAGGTGCATCTTGGTACACCGCTCAGTGACCACTGGAGCGGCGCCATGGTGGGAGCTAACGATATTGTCACTGTAACCATCACCAATGATGAAGATGGTAAGCAGGCGCTTCATCGCCATGTGATTCACATTAAACAGGATTTACTGATATGCTGTCATAGAATAATGATAGGTTTTTTTTATCATAAATAGAGCTACATATATACATTTTACATCCTTTATCTGATACTAACATGAAAGAAGCTGAGGACTTTTATTTTGAAAAAACATTTTCTTAATAGGAGGCGGCTGGTACGGAAGAGGAGGAAATAAAAGGGCACATCTTTTTTCATAATTCTGAGTTTAAAGTCCGAAGTCTGACTTTTTTCTTAGAATTCTGGAAAAGAAAAAAAAACGACATTCCCACTTTTTTTTTCTTTTTTTTTTGCGAATATTGAAATGGTTCCTGAACAAAACTCTCAAAACTAAGTTGTGAATTACTGGGTGATGGGGTTTATTTAGATTTAATAACCAATGAAAATGGCGTCACCATTCCTTTTGTTTCCTGTTGACTGCATATTTGAGGTATATCATAGTCTACTTGCACTTTTTGAACTATGAAATATCGGTGGGCTCAAAGAAGCCGTTTTGAAAAACAAGACTGCCTCACTTTACTCAAAATTATTGCTTCATGTTTATTGTGGGTTTCGAGTGTGTGACCCCTCAGCCTAATTGCTGATGTTAGAATAACTGAAGCCTGGTATGGTTAAAATATCCTGAGTATGTTGAACTTGCTCTTGATTTCCAAACTAATTTTAAGATAATGTTCCTCGTTTTTACTTTTGGTCAACTTCAACAAATATACTTAAAATATACAAAATAATGTTAAAAAATCCTCCCGAAGCACAGATGTATGTGACACGAATTGATTCCCTGACAGGCTCATTTTTAATTATCGCCTGGTACCTGATGTTTGTATTATTTATTTCCATCAAAAAAAAGAAAACTGACGAGTAAAACCTTAATGGAGGTGGGTTTTATTATACCGCTGTTCTATAAGTTTTAATTGGATGCACCTGTTATTTTGGAAGCTGATTAAAAGTTTTATATGTGCAAATGATTGACAGTCAGACTTCTCCCGTTCCTCCAGCTCCCACCATTGAGTTCGAGCAGGCGTCCTATCAGGTGAGAGAGCCTCCCGGTCCAGATGGCATCGAAGTGCTGAACATCAAAGTGATCCGCAGAGGAGATCTGGACCGAACGTCCAAGATCCGTTGCAGCACCCGGGATGGATCGGCCCAATCTGGAGTCGACTACAATCCCAAGAGTCGAGTGCTTAAATTCACCCCGGGTAAGTGGTGAAAATGCTCCTCGTTGGGACTTGGGAAGAGTGTTAGTAGGATGATTTTACTGGGAGTAAATATGTTTTTTTCTCCATAGGCATGGACCACATCCTCTTTAAAGTGGAGATTTTGTCCAATGAGGACAGAGAGTGGCACGAGTCCTTCTCATTGGTCCTTGGGCCTGATGACCCGGTGGAGGCAGTGCTTGGGGAGATCACAATGGCCACAGTGACCATTCTGGATCAGGAGGCGGCAGGAAGTCTCATCCTACCTGCCACGCCTATTGTAAGGAACCTTGGAGGATACATGAAGCAGGAGCAGTAGAATAGCAGAAGTGGAGGATATGTTCAGCCTTTAGGAGAACTTTAGCATTCAGCTGAGAACTTAATCTTTTGTCTATTTTCTGCAGCACTTAGAGAACCTGTCACTTGAAACGTCTCCACTCCTGGCAAAAGCACATCTCTCCCCTAATACATATTCAGGGAACTCCAAAAAAGCAGCAGCAAACGTGGGCAGCATTTTCCCTCAGGCACTTGTTTGTAGGCTTTTACATTTCTTATGCATTTACCAGAACCACTTACAATGAATATATCTATTCAGCTGCCATTAAAATATTATATGGTGGGTGATTTTACCCCAAACGACTTTTTAGGAGGAATCTCATCTCATACTGTGTTTTGTACGCCAGCCCCTTGAAATGAAAAACCTGAACTGCTCTCATTTACACGATCTCCCACCCTCCTTCCTGCTCAGGTGGTCTCTCTCGCTGACTACGATCATGTCCAGGAGGTGATCAAAGAGGGCAGCAAGAAGACTCCCTCTCCAGGTTACCCTCTGGTGTGTGTCACCCCCTGTGACCCTCACTACCCCAAGTACTCTGTGATGAAGGAGCGCTGTGAGGAGGCGGGAATCAACCAGACCCAAGTTCACTTCTCGTGGGAAGTGGCGGCTCCCACTGACACCAGCGGCGCCCGATCCCCCTTTGAGACGGTCACAGATACAACCCCGTATACTAGCGTCAACCATATGGTGAGTTAAACTAAGGAGACAAATAAATCTGAAATTAAGAGGCGAATACACATGTTCCCCTGTGTGGGGAAACTCTCATGTCTCTCAGGTTCTGGACAGCATTTATTTCAGCCGGCGCTTCCACGTTCGCTGCGTGGCTCAGGCCAGAGACAAAGCTGGACACCTGGGAACACCCCTGAGGAGCAACATCGCCACCATCGGCACAGAAGGCTCCATCTGCCACACACCTGTCACCACGGGAACCGCCAGAGGCTTCCAGGCTCAGTCCTTCATCGCCACACTCAAATACTTAGACGTCAAGCACAAAGAGCACCCCAACCGGTCCGTAGCGGCTTTTTAAACCAGATAAGCATCTTCACCAAGAGTTTATGCTAATTTCTGCTCTTCTCTGTATGTCCCGGTTTAGGATCCACATCTCAGTCCAGATCCCCCATCAGGATGGAATGCTCCCCCTGGTTTCCACCATGCCGCTGCACAACCTTCACTTCCTGCTGTCAGAGTCGATCTACAGGCAGCAGCATGTCTGCTCCAACCTGGTCACCCTCAAAGACCTTCAAGGGATCGCCGGTCAGTCACACAAACTCATCCCACAAACACAGCCGGATCTCCTCACAGCTGAAAATTTGATCTTCAGGAGGCTGCAGTGTGATTAGATCCACATTTGAACCATTTACAGTATCTAGGGCTCACAGTGGGGACAGTTTGAATTACCACCATATTAAAATTCTTTAATTTTCTGCTGCAGTCAGCTTCATCTTCTCGTGGTTTAATATTTTGCAGGCAGCCAATTTTAATCAATGCTTGCAAGATTTCCTGATCGATTTAAAAATAATTATTAAACCAGATGTGTAGTTTTCTTACTTTTCTTTGACAACATTCTTCCTCAGAGTCGGGCTTCCTCGATGATGTATCGTATGACAGCATCTCTCTGGGGCCCGGCTACGACCGCCCATACCAGTTCAACCCCAACGTCCGCGAGGGCAAGAGCCTCCAGTTCTATAAGCACCTCAACCTCAAGAGCTGCATCTGGACCTTCGATGCCTACTACGACATGACAGAACTCATCGACGTGTGCGGGGGCTCAGTCACCGCGGACTTCCAGGTGCGTAGGACGGTCAAAGGCAGAGTCTTTAAAACAGTCGCTCTTCACAATGTTTTCAGTCTTCTTGATAAATTTAATCAGTTGTTATGGAAGAGTTATTTCTGTGTGCAGAAACGTGCAAAAACAAAAAAATTTGATTTTAAAAATCAATTATAAAACTCACTGGCAACAAAGATGAAGAAGGTAAAATGGGGGAGATAGAGGGGAATAAAAGGTTACTCATAAAGGAATCTAAAAGCGTAACACAAAAACATGAAGAATACAAGAAGACCACTGGGAGCAGAAAACAGATGTCTTGACTAAGGAAAGACAAAACTATCCCCAGACTGCACATCATCGACTTCTCTCCTCACGTCTTAGTCCCTCCCTCCAGAGACCCAAGTGAAGGAGGCGAGCAAGAGATACGAGGAGAGAATGCAACGTGCATTTACCTAAATGAGAAATCGTTGCTTAGGAGCTTCATTTTCAGTAACCTATGACATTTCACACAGCTGCCAGTGCAGGTATAGTTTGGTTTTTATATTTAAATGCAAAAACACTCTTGCAGAGGACACACCTGTGCATCCTTGATTGTTTAATCTCTCTGTGCAAAATGTAAATAAAAACAGAATTTACAAATCCCAGAAACCCATATCATTCTCAATAAAACATAGAAAACACATCACATGTTTAAATTGACACATTTCACTACTTTATGGAAAACTTTAGCTCATTTTGATTTTGATGTCAGCAACACACCTCGAAAAAGTTGAGACAGGAGCAACAGAAGGCTGGAAAGTGATTTTGGTTTGCTGGCAACATGTCAGTAACAGATTGGGTGTAAAAAGAACATCACAGGAAGTTTCTAATGAGTAAAGATGGGCAGAGGTTCAACAATCTGCAAAAAAAGAAAAAAAAGAAGAAGAATTTCCTCAATATAAAACTGCAAACACATTGAATATCATCATCTACAGTTCATACTATTAAAAGATTTAAAGAAGTCTGTGTGCACAAATGCAGGTTAAAGCACTTTGATGGGTTTATATTTGGGGTTGTAGCTGCTCCTGCACCCTCCTTTCTCCTCAGTCCTCAACGTTGGACTGATTGATTTTCAGGTTACAGGCGGGAGAACAGAGGAGATGAGGAGGCACAGATAAAGGCATTGCATGAAGTGAGACATGAGAAAAGTCTAAAATATGCACAGGAGTGATTGCAGGATAGGGCACATGTAGACAGCCCCAGAAACAGAACCTGGGACCGTGACTGTGTTGGGATGTGGACGTCCATCATGTAATCATAGTGCATGTGTTTGATGGTGAAATAATGCTCTGTACTGTGTGTAAAGTCCTCACAAACAGAATAAAGTTCTCTGTGACCCTCTGAGAGAATTAACATTAAAGGCTGCTGCTATTCTTCCAGGTTCGGGACTCTGCTCAGTCCTTCCTGACGGTGCAGGTTCCTCTCTATGTCTCCTACATCTACGTCACAGCCCCGAGAGGCTGGGCCTCTCTGGAGCATCACACCGAGATGGAGTTCTCTTTCTTCTATGACACCGTGCTCTGGAGGACAGGTCAGGAGTTTATGTTTATGAACTCTGCACACCTTGTTTTTGTCTACAGTCCTGGATGTAAACATATAGCGGGATGTGTTTTGGTTTCACATTGTAGTTTTGCTTTCATCATGCAGGGTAACAATGTTTATTTCCTTTCTGAAAAATGGGATAATGATGAAAATGCAGTGTAGAAATAAATCATTTAAGATCCGTTTTTGGAATGGAGCGATTTGACTGTTTGCAAGTGTCCAAGTTCTTATTCAAGAAATTATTAGTGATGTACGTCTGCTCTAATTTAGATTTTCTTTGGCTGGCTTTTCATGTCTGCAGGTATCCAGACTGACAGCGTCCTCTCAGCCAGACTGCAGATCATCAGGATCTATATCAGGGAAGACGGTCGGCTGGTAATTGAGTTTAAAACTCACGCCAAATTCAGAGGTCAGTCCACAAACACACGTTCTAAGAACACTGCATAGAATTATTATGTCTGCCTTAATATTATTATTGATACAAGAAATGGAAGCTAATGAGAGAGCAGTCTCTGATCGAGGTAATTCGATATAAATCCATCTTTTATTACAGCAATAGATGAGGAGACCACTGAGAGGGGAAATTATACTGAGAATTTTAGGTTTTGCATTCAGTTTGTTTGTTTTATCCCACAGTTCTACACAGTTCTAGCCTTTATGGGCAAACATTTGCTATTTTTTAAATTTAGCTTTAGGTTTTCGCTGTGTTTGTAGAACTGCATTCAGAGGGCTTTACTGTGCCTGTTTAAATGGCATTGTGGTGCCTTTTGACTACAAAGCCTTATGGGATGTGCAAAAATAGGATGCAGGATTTTTTTTTTTTTTACACTAAAAATCAAACAGTCTTGAGTTTGACCCCCTGCTGTTATTCTCCCTTCAGGTCAGTTTGTGCTTGAGCACCACACCCTGCCGGGCCACAAGTCCCGCCTCATGGCCCCCGACCACCTCGGAGGCATCGAGTTTGACATCCAGCTGCTGTGGAGCGCTCAAACCTTTGATTCACCGTACCAGCTGTGGAGGGCTACCAGCTCCTACAGCAGGTCAGTACATTCATTCATAACCAGCCTATAGGCTCAGGTTGTGTTGACCTCCCATGATGATGAGTGTGTGATAGTAATAATTTTGTGTTTTCTTGAACAGGAAGGACTATTCTGGAGAGTACACAGTCTTCTTGGTCCCCTGCACTGTTCAGCCAACTCAGCCGTGGATCGATCCCGGTGACAAACAGCTGTCCTGCACAGCTCACGCTCCAGAGAAGTACGACCAAACAGCTTCAGAGATTTACCGCAGACAGTTTCTCAAATTAACGTTCTCTTATTTAAATCCAACAAGATTCCACACAAATTTCATAGTGATTTCCTGCATAAGGAGCTTGAACTCAATTTTTTTCCAACAGGTTTCTGGTGCCGATTGCCTTCCAACAAACCAACAGGCCTGTTCCTGTGGTTTACTCGCTCAACACGGAGTTCCAGCTGTGCAACAATGAGAAGGTGTTCATGATGGACCCGGCTACTGCTGATGTGTCGATGGCTGAGATGGACTACAAAGGAGCGTTCTCCATGGGTACATATATATACACATATACATAAAAGTCATTCCACGAAAAATTAGTCTGACCACCTCAGAATCAGCTGTTTTTATTTTCTTTTATTTTATTAATAATATTAATAAATAATGAATATTGATTGTACTAATTTGTTTTTTTTATACAGTAAGAGGCATTTATCTTTAAAATGTAAACAACATGCTGATCTGTTTATGTGTTTTTTTTAATATTCAATGGTGGACATGATGATTAATTTAACAAAATATATTTCCTCACATTACTCATACTTTTCTGTTACTATTATATACAGAAACTTGTTTTCATTATGTAATAAAACAATCAAATTTTGTTTACTGTATTTTACAATATTGTATGAACTGAGTCACTCTAATTCCCTAAAGGTAACACCCTTAAACGCTTCAGTACACAGCAGAAAACCTGTCCCTCTGCTGCCCCCTGCAGGTCAGACTCTGTACGGCAGGGTTTTGTGGAACCCTGAGCAGAACCTGAACGCAGCCTACAAACTGCAGCTGGAGAAGGTTTACCTGTGCACTGGCAGGGACGGCTATGTTCCCTTCTTCGACCCCACGGGGACTCTGTACAACGAGGGACCGCAGTACGGCTGCATTCAACCCAACAAACACCTCAAACATCGCTTCCTGCTGCTGGTACAGATTTATTTAAGTTTTCTGATTTGTTTATTATTTATTTATGTATTGTTACTCTGACCATCTGTATGAACAGATGTATTCAAAGATAATTAACCACATTAGTTAAGGCTATAGCGCACGTCCTATTAAATTATTTGTCAAATTTTACTCTTCTGAATAAATTTTATTATAAAGAGAGTGGGTGGCATTCTTCAGTTTCAGTTGTTGCATTATTTATTTCATAGAGATCAAGCAGTCTATAGCCTCACAGTGGGTGTCTGTGTGTTTCATCTTTTAATATATGTGTGTGTGTGTATAAACCATTTTAATGGTTTCTTGCTGTTTGTGTGTTTTTCTGTCTATGGTTCTTAAATATCCTCCTGTACCGAGCAAATAACACGCTCTCGTTTGATTTATTTTTTAACCTGCCAAACCAGTCCAACCAGTACCACCTCTCAGTGGGATGACAGCAGGTTTTATTATTCAAATCATGCGGCTTATTTAAATCACTGACACTTTTCCCCATGTAAAATCCTCTCCCCTTGTCTCCTCTTGTTATCCTGAACAAACTATCATGCACTGGTTCAGTATTCTCAGTCTACATGACTCTTAGACTCAAAGCCACGAACTGTAAAAATGGAAGCTCTTAACCCCAGGGTTAAATTAAAGAGCATGGCTATATGACCCTGTGAAGTTTACAGCTCAAGAAAAAAGAGACTACAGTGTTTCTGGACATGTGCTATCATTTCCTCTCTTCATGTTTCCTCTGCAGGATCGTAAACAGCCTGATGTCTGTGACAAATTTTTCCACGACGTTCCTTTCGAGGCTCACTTTGCCTCAGACATCCCAGAGCTGCAGTCCATGACGGCCATGCCAGGTGTTGACGGCTTCACGATGAAGGTTGATGCGCTCTACAAGGTGTGTGGAATCAGAAGCAGTACGTGTGGTACAGCGCTATCTAGCATATATATATGTATATCTATATATCTATATATATATATAATGTGTGTGTGTGTGTGCGTGTATATCTGATGTGAGAAGTAGCTAAGTAGCTGCATACCAAAACCATGATTAAGCTACTAGAATAAACCAATTCATAAGTTAATATGTAAGTTTGATTGATAGATTTAGTCCAGACAGTAAAGACTTCTCGTTCAATGAGCCACAGCAGCTTTGAACTTTGGGAGATGCTTAAAATAGTTACTTTGATAAAATCTCAATCAGCAACAAGAAGTATGGCAGATAGACCTTCATGAAATGGCAATGAAAGATCAGTTATATTGTAACAGAATACGTGGAATCTGTGGGCAAGTAATAAAAGTTTGATATCAAAAGCTGGTAAATATACATTTCTTGAACTGCTAAAGTCTGACAGTTTAGCGTTCCTTAAGCTTTTGCATTCATAAACGGTGACCCGCAGACAGAACAGGAAATCTTATCCACTGTTCAGATATCTTAGCTTGACCAACGTGTAGAAGGAGGCTCGCAACATTCACAAAAAGAGTGGGTGTGGGACAGTAGCGGTTTTTGATACGGGCGACACGGGCGGTTGCCCGGGGCGGCATCACGGCGTCGGCAAAAAAAAATAAAAAATTACTGGTACTCATGCTGCGCCGACATCAGCCAGCGCATATTGGGAATGGCATAGGCACCGATCAGTTTTCTGCCGCCCGTTTGCGGGGAGTAAGGGCGCCCTTCGTTTGAGAGGTGCGCCTGCTGCTTGCGGCACAGGGAGGAGAGGGCGGGGCGGTGGGGGATTCACTGGCTGGCTGGAGCAGCATCTAATAACCAACTCGCAAAATAACACAAAATAAAAACAAACCAACAAACACGAAAACACCAGACATTATGATACAGACTTATAATTTGCACCGATGTTTTTTCGAAATTCTATACGCGAAAAGTGAGCGCGAGAGCCCTCGGTGCGCCTGCTTGCTGCTGAAGTCAAAGTAAACTTTATTGTCATCTCTGCTACATACAGTCCAGTATATAGAGAGATGAGACAACGAGGCTCCAGTTACAGCAGTGCAAGTAAACAAACAATAAATATAAGAAGAGTAAGAAAATAAATATACACTTTAGGACTAGAGATAAAGGGATCAATAACAATTTAACATTTATAATTTACAGTTTGATGATTTAAAGTCTCACACACAACCTGTCGAAAGGGCATGGGGCCGGCTGCTTCCAAATAGAGCACATTTGATTCATAATGATGTAAATCCAAGCCCATTATGTATTCATGATTTGAATCCTGGGTTGTGTGAAATCCCAAAAATACACCTTAGACAAAGTGAATCTGTGAACTAAGGTGTAGGTCTATTAGGTTATGTTGTGGCGTTCCTCGAGTTGGGGGATAAGTGTTCATACTGGGGTGCAAAATTAAAATCAACGGAAGATGGACAAGAAAGGTTCAAAGCCATCAGGTCCTCAGTTTAGAAAAAAATAGAAAAGAAGAGGAGGAGAAACGAGCAAAAGATACAGGTAAGCAGATGTGTCATTGGATAACAGCAGGTCATCCTGAAACAATCAGAATCAGAATACTTTATTAATCCCTAAGGAAATTGTGTGGGTTACAGTTGCTCCAAGAAGAAATGGTAAAAATAATAACAGTAACAGACTAAACTCCAAACAATACATTATGTTACAGATTTTAATGTTAATTAGTCAGTGTCAATTGTTGATTTGTCCTGTTCTCATTGTATGATGAATTATGATGGCTGTTTGGTAGCCGTTTGCATACAATGCATACTCTCTCTCTCTTCATATGTGTGTGTGTGTTTATGTTTCTCTGGTGAAATTCAGTATGGTTCCGACAACAGTTTTATGTTAATGTACAATCCTTAATATGTTTTATGTGTGTGTGTGTGTGTGGGGGGGGGGGGGGGGGGGGGGGGGGATGCAGGGGCGCCAGAGGGAGTGTTGGCCCGGGGCGCCAAACAGGCTAGGACCGCCACTGGTGTGGGAACTGCAGTAGACTTAAGTAAAAGTACAGATAGTTATGTTAAAAGTACTCTGGTGAAAGTTGAAGTACTGATTTAACTTTACTCAAGTAAAAGTGAAAAAGCACAGTCTCTGAAATGTAATTAAAGTATAAAAGTAAAACTTTTCTCTTTGGAGGATATTTGTACCAGCTGTTCTGTGCAAAACTAACTGAACCCTTGATGTAACTTAACACTGACCATGAACGCCACAGCTGCTCTGCACCAATCCAACATAACTCATTACCCTAAGTTTCACCACAGTACTGCAAACTAACCAGTGTAGCCTGCACTGAACTGCCTAGTGTTTACATGCAACCTGTGAAAAACAAAAAATTAGTATACTTAAAAATAATTTAGCAGGATATCATGTATAGAAACAATATCTTGTCAAAAAAGCTCTAAAATGAATGATAATATTATCCAGTTCATCAAATGTCACTGAGTTGTTCTTACCTTTACATAAAAAAACATGACACTCTTGCACTCACTCCTCTTCTTTATGGCTAGTTAAATGCTAGTTAGATGCTGGCTACCATGACCCACTTTAAACCAGACTATTGTACAGTTTACGTGGCATCTCTCTCTTCTTGTTGTGTGTCATAATCACCAGTGCATTAATAGGATTGTCTTTGTTATTCTGCCCCTCTCAGTTAGTTTGAAGCCCATTTAATTTAATTAAGTGTGCCTATGTAATGGCACACTTATTACTATTCGACGGATTTATTATTCTTATACTTATTGTGTGGATGCTTTTGGCATCCACACTATTGAGTTCCTGTTTCTCTTTCTTCTTTATTGTGTGGATGCTTTTTGCATCCACACTATTGTTTTCCTGTTTCTCTTTATTCTTTATCTTTACTTTATTCTAGTTGCTCCGTAAACTTTTGGCACTTAACTACTTCCACAATTTTCAGCCGATTTTCACCGTTCAAATTTTAAACTATTCTGCTATTTCTGCTAATGTGCGCTATATCTTTTGGTATTTTTCACTATTATACTTTTTAAAATATTAAGCTTTTTTCCTTTAATTTGTCCCATTGAAATGAATGGGAAACTTCCGCAATTCTGCTAAAATTTGCTTGTTTTTGAAACTTAACTACTTCCTCATATTTACACGTAGAACAACCATTCAAACTTTAAAATGTTCTCAAATTATGGGGCTATTCAGGTATAAGTCAGCTTTTTCAAATCTTTTACCGTTTTACTTTTATGCCTCTTAAAGTTTTGAGTTTCATTTTTGTGATTTTTCACAAAATACATGCGTTGTTATGGTTGCTATGGTCTTGGCTTTCAGTGAGCCACTGTAAGTTTTGCAGTGTTCTCTTCATGTCCGAACAACTTCTTGCTACTCGCTCAATTTTCACTCAACTTCCACAAATTATACATCAAAACGTAGGTATTTTTGCTGGCTTTCAGAAAATGTCACTGTCATTATTGTGGGATTTATAGAATTTTGGCAAATCTCCTCAGACCAACACAAGGTTGGAAAAGTCTCAATACAAAGTCAATGGAGAGTTTGTTCAAAATCACCGCTTGATTTCTGTCATGAGAGGCATATTCGAATCGTCATATCTCCTTAACGAAGCGAAGTTAAAACATGAGGCTTGTCCCAGTATATCTTCAGACACTCCTGACGCTCACAATTCAAGAATTTTTTTCTCACCTATTACCGTTCTGAAATGAGTTAGACTTGTTTGAGGGTAGGAAATTTGTCCTTCGCTCAGATTTCTTCAGATTTCAAACTCTGGAAATGAACCACTTTTTTCTCTCGTCATAACTTTTTGTTGGATTTCCACAGAGACCTGAAAATTTCCATGACTGTTCACCAAAGCCTGCTGTCTCTTACGGTGAAAGAATGATATCGATATTCCAAATAGATTTAGAGTTACAAAGCTTTGTTCGAGGGCAAGTCAGGGCAGTTTTCTCTTCGCCTCTACTCAGTTATGGTGCATTACAAGTCAAATATCTTTAATAATTCATATTTTAATGATAAATTGTCAAGACTGTAAGATTCCCCCATGTCTTCTGAACAAAACGGTGTAAGAATGACTGTTCTAGCCCCTACGGTTAGGAAATTATGGCCATTTGTTTGAGGGGAGTCCTGACTATGAGAAATAGACTGCAGAAATCCTGTCTCTGTGCTGCGTGTGTGTAAAAAGAGGTGCACCTGTTTTGGCGGGAAAAAGCACACAGCCTCTCTGATTGGTGGATTCAAATTTAGCAGCTCCCAGGCTGCTTGACTGACCTAGAAACTTGGTTTTCTCTCCCTGTGTGTGTGTGTGTGTGTGTGTGTGTGTGTGTGTGTGTGTGTGTGTGTGTGTGTGTGTGTGAGTGTGTGAGAGAGAGAGAGAGAGAGAGAGCCTTTTTTATGGGAGCATCTTATTGTATGATTCAAATTCAATATATTTAGACTGGTTGACTGAATTTGATCCTGTGTGTCTCTCTGTGCTTGTGTGTTTCCATATGTGTTCATATTTGTGATTGTGTGACTGTTATACTTTTTTTGCTGATTATTTTTCGTTTAACAATTACATTTGAGGGACCCTTAGCATGTTCAGGATTTTTTCAGCTGTCCATTTTGATTTTCCAATTTTTGTATTTAACTTATTACTATTGTGCTAAGTCATAGCATTTCTGCTGATTTACAGTATTTGTGCTAAATACAGCATTTCTGCTAAATCATACTATTTCTGCTATTTTATCGGATTTGTACTTAATATAATATTTCTGCTTAATTATAGTATTTCTGCCATTTTATAATATTTGTGCTAAAACATAGTATTTCTACTAAATGCAGTATTTCTGGGTAATCATTGTATTTCTATATATTTCTGCCAGGTTCCCAGGGAGTCAGTCCTCTATAAGGACTGTAATATTCAAACTTATCTATCAGGACCTGGACGGCTTCCCAGCCAGCCAATCATATCTGAGCCCTGGCACATTCAAATTTGCATATTGGGGCCTTCATGGCTTCTAAGACAACCAATCATGTCTGAGCCTTGGCACATTCAAATTTGCATATTGGGTCATTCATGGCTTCTAAGCCAACCAATCATCTATGTCATATATCTTTAATATTTCATATTTGTATTTTAAATGGTCAACATTTCAAGATTCCCCCATGTCTTCTGAACAAAACGGTCTAAGAATGACTGTTTTAGCCCCTACGGTTAGGAATTTATGGCTGTTTGTTTGAGGGGAATCCTGACTATGAAAAATAGACAGCACAAATCCTGTCTCTGTGCTGCGTGTGTGTAAAAAGAGGTGCACCTGTTTTGGCGGGAAAAGTGCACAGCCTCTCTGATTGGTGGATTCAAATTTAGCAGCTCCCAGGCTGCTTGACTGACCTAGAAACTTGATTTTCTCTCCCTGTGTGTGTGTGTGTGTGTGTGTGTGTGTGTGTGTGTGTGTGTGTGTGTGTGTGTGTGTGTGTGTGTGTGTGTGACACACACAGAGAGAGAGAGAGAGAGACTTTTATGGGAGCATCTTATTGTATGATTCAAATTCAATATATTTAGACTGGTTGACTGAATTTGATCCTGTGTGTCTCTCTGTGCTTGTGTGTTTCCATATGTGTTCATATTTGTGATTGTGTGACTGTTATACTTTTTTTTTGCTGATTTTTTTTCATTTAACAATTACATTTGAGGGACCCTTAGCATGTTCAGGATTTTTTTAGCTGTCCATTTTGCTTTTCCAATTTTTTTATTTAACTTATTACTATTGTGCTAAGTCATAGCATTTCTGCTGATTTACAGTATTTGTGCTAAATACAGCATTTCTGCTAAATCATACTATTTCTGCTATTTTATAAGATTTGTGCTAAATAGAGCATTTCTGCTAAATCATAGTATTTTTACTATATTATAGTTTTTTCTTTCTAAATATAGCATTTCTGCTATAGAATAGTACTTCTGCTGTTATAATATTTGTGCTAAACTGGAGTATTTTTGCTAAAACATAGTATTTATTTAAAATTACAATATTCATAGTATATTACAGTATCTCTGGTAAATCACAGCATTTCTGCTACGTTGTTTTTTTTTTTTTTAAATCATAGTATTTCTGTAATGTTTAAGAATGTTTGGCTAAATATATTCTGTCTGTTATCTTATACTATTTCTCCTAAATTCTTGTATTTTTGAGAAGTTATCGTGTTTCTGGTAAGTTACAATGTTTCTGCTAAGTTTTTCTTTTCTATTGTACTTCTGCCAAGTATTATCTTTCCTCTAAGATATTGCAGTTCTGCTAAGTTACTGCATTTTAGCAAAGTTCCTTTGCTTCTGCAAAGTTTTTACAATTTCTTCAACTTTCCAGCTTTTTCAGCTATTTTTAGCAGACAGCTTCAGCGTTCCAGCATCCACACTGCATTTTCGCAGGAAATGCAAATTTTTCTAGTTATTATTCCAGTTGCCACTTTTTGTACGTTTTTTGGCACTTAACTACTTCCACAATTTTCAGCCGATTTTCACCGTTCAAATTTCAAACTATTCTGCTATTTCTGCTAATGGGTGCTATGACTTTTGGTATTTTTTGCTATTATACTTTTTAAAATATTAAGCTTTTTTCCTTTAATTTGTCCCATTGAAATGAATGGGAAATTTACAAAATTCTGCTAAAACTTGCTTGTTTTTGAAACTTAACTACTTCCTTATACTTTCGCCTAGAACAACCATTCAAACTTTAAAATGTTCACAAATTATTGGGCTATTCATGTATGATTCAGCTTTTTCATATCTGTTACTGTTTTCATCTTATCCCTCTTTAAGTTTTGAGTTGCAAAATTGTGATTTTTCAGAAAATACATGCGTTGTTATGGTTGCTATGCACTTGGCTTTCAGTGTGCCACTGAAGGTTTTGCAGTCTTCTCTTCATGTCCGAACAACTTCTTGCTACTTGCTCAATCTTGACTCCACTTCCACAAATTATACATCAAAACGTAGGTATTTTTGCTGGCTTTCAGAAATTGTCACTGTCATTGTTGTGGGATTTATAGAATTTTGGCAAATCTCCTCAGACCAACACAAAGTCTCAAAAATCCCAATAGAAAGTCAATGGAGAGGTCGTTTAAAATCACCGCTTGATTTCTGTAATGAGAGGCATTTTCGAATCTTCATATCTCCCGAATGAAGCGACGTTAAGACATGAGGTTTGTGCCAGTATATCTTCAGACACTCCTGACGCTCACAATTCAAGAATTGTTTTCTCATCTATTACCATTTGGCCATGAATTGGGTTTGTTTGAGGGTAGGAAATTTGTCCCTCGCTCAGATTTCTTCAGATTTCAAACTCTGGAAATGAGGCAATTTTTTCTCTCGTGATATCTTTTTGATAGATTTCCACAGAGACCTGAAAATTTCCATGACTGTTCACCAAAGCCTGCTGTCTCATACGGTGAAAGAATTATATCTATACTCCAAATAGATTTAGAGTTAGAAAGCGTTGTTTGAGGGCAGGTCAAGGCAGTTTTCGCTTTGCCTCTAATCAGTTATGGTGCATTAGAAGTCATATATCTTTAATAATTCATATTTTAATGATAAATTGTCAATACTTTAAGATTCCCCCATCTCTTCTGAACAAAACGGTGTAAGAATGACTGTTCTAGCCCCTACGGTTAGGAATTTATAGCCATTTGTTTGAGGGGAGCCCTGACTATGAGAAATAGACTGCAGAAATCCTGTCTCTGTGCTGCGTGTGTAAAAAGAGGTGCACCAGTTTTGGCGGGAAAAAGCACAGAGCCTCTCTGATTGGTGGATTCAAATTCAGCAGCTCCCAGGCTGCTTGACTGACCTAGAAACTTGGTTTTCTCTCCCTGTGTGTGTGTGTGTGTGTGTGTGTGTGTGTGTGTGTGAGAGAGAGAGAGAGAGAGACAGAGAGAGAGAGCGATAGCCTTTTTATGGGAGCATCTTATTGTATGATTTAAATTCAATATATTTACACTGGTTGACTGAATTTGATCCTGTGTGTGTCTCTCTGTGCTTGTTTGTTTCTATATTTGTCCATCTTTGTGTTTGTATGACTGTTATACTTTTTTTTACAGATTTTTTTTTTCATTTAACAATTACATTTGAGGGACCCTTAGCATGTTCAGCATTTGTTCAGCTGTCCATTTTGCTTTTCCAATTTTTCTATTTAAGTTATTACTATTGTGCTAAGTCATAGCATTGCTGCTGCTTTTCAGCGTTGGTGCTAAATACAGCATTCCTGCTAAATCATACTATTTCTGCTATTTTATGAGATTTGTGCTAAATACAGCACTTCTGCTAAATCATACTTTTTCTGCTATTTTATGAGATTTGTGATAAATACAGCATTTCTGCTAAATCATACTTTTTCTGCTATTTTATGAGATTTGTGATAAATACAGCATTTCTGCTAAATCATACTTTTTCTGCTATTTTATGAGATTTGTGCTAAATACAGCATTTCTGCTAAATCATACTTTTTCTGCTATTTTATGAGATTTGTGCTAAATACAGCTTTTCTGCTAAATCATGCTTTTTCTGCTATTTTATGAGATTTGTGCTAAATACAGCTTTTCTGCTAAATCATACTTTTTCTGCTATTTTATGAGATTTGTGCTAAATACAGCATTTCTGCTAAATCATACTTTTTCTGCTATTTTATGAGATTTGTGCTAAATACAGCTTTTCTGCTAAATCATACTTTTTCTGTTATTTTATGAGATTTGTGCTAAATACAGCATTTCTGCTAAATCATACTTTTTCTGCTATTTTATGAGATTTGTGCTAAATACTGCATTTCTGCTAAATCATTTTATTTCTGCTTTTTTATGAGATTTGTGCTAAATACAGCATTTCTGCTAAATCATACTTTTTCTGCTATTTTATGAGATTTGTGATAAATACAGAATTTCTGCTAAATCATACTTTTTCTGCTATTTTATGAGATTTGTGCTAAATACAGCTTTTCTGCTAAATCATACTTTTTCTGCTATTTTATGAGATTTGTGCTAAATACAGCATTTCTGCTAAATCATACTTTTTCTGCTATTTTATGAGATTTGTGCTAAATACTGCATTTCTGCTAAATCATTTTATTTCTGCTTTTTTATGAGATTTGTGCTAAATACAGCATTTCTGCTAAATCATACTATTTCTGCTATTTTATAAGATTTGTGCTAAATAGAGTATTTCTGTTAAATCATAGTATTTCTACTATATTATATTTTTCTTTCTAAATATAACATTTCTGCTATAGAGTAGTATTTCTGCTATGTTATAATATTTGTGCTAAACTGGAGTATTTTTGCTAAAACATAGTATTTATATAAAATTACAATATTCATAGTATATTACAGTGTCTCTGGTAAATCACAGCATTTCTGCTATGTTGTACTGTTTTTCTAAACCATAGTATTTCTGTAATGTTTAAGAATGTTTGGCTAAATATATTCTTTCTGTTATCTTATACTATTTCTCCTAAATTCTTGTTTAGAAATTTAGAATTAAAATTTAGCAAAGTTCCTTTGCTTCTGCAAAGCTTTTACGATTTCTGCAACTTTTCAGCTTTTTCAGCTAGTTTCAGCTGACAGCTTCTGCTGTAAAGCATCCACACTGCATTTTCGCAGGAAATGCAAATTTTTCTAGTTATTATTTTTCTTCCGCCTGAAATTATGAACCGTTTCACGGCCCGCAGCTTTGAGACGACCCCCACGTATGTCACACCGTTTCGTGTGGCTCGATCGGGAATAGGGTGCTATGACTTTTGGGAGGGATTCGTCGCACCGTTTTCCCAAAATTCCCAAAGAAAGACCCCATTTTTCCCCATGCATTTCGATTGGGAAGGGCCCAAAAAAAGGTGCCAACCCAGGCCACTTTGAAGGCCTACCGCTCGGCCATACTTTGTCGTAGAAACGTCATTTAAACTTTAAACAGGTCACTAGAATTTGGACTTTTATTGGCCAAATCCTTGTTACCATATCTCTTACGGTTGTTTCACAAGAGCAGTTTAAGTTTTAGGAAAATTGAGATTTTCACGGAATGTTCGCCGCACTGTCAACTGCCAAAAAAACAGAGTGTGGGGAATAATTTAAAAAATTTGTCTTTCTCTTGCTGTCCCATCCAAACCATTTAACCCACATCAATAATTTATACATCAAAACGTAGCTATCGTTGTCTTCTTTCATCCAGTGTTTTTCTTATCAAGATCAGATTTACGGTTTTCTCACAAATGCCATCAAAGCGCAGCCTCCTCCCTCTCTGTCCCCCATAGACGACCATTCTAAAACTGCTCTCGATTTTCAGCTCAAACCTAAAATCGAAGGGTGTCTTTACACTGTCACCACGTCAGTATAATACACTCTACAGGCATGAAAATTTAATATGTTGTAGTCTGGAAGTTCCTGCCACTCACGGTGAAAGAATTATTGCGATCGGACCTACAGTTTTCTCTTGGCAAGCATTTGTTTCAGAGCTTAATTCCTGTTTGCCCAACTCTCTGTCTGAGCCCAACTGCAGAGTGTGTGTGTGTGTGTCCCATCCCCTCCTGCCCCTCACAGGAGTTACTATAGCAACAGGCCCTAACAGCTGAGTACAGGAACAGCTGATGACTCTCTGCTTAAAACTCAACAGTTTTTTGCTCAAACCACATACATCATGATGTGTTCGTACATCTGATCCGGCAGTAGCATAGGCACACTTAAAATTTCTTCGGAAATTTTCGCTTTCTAGTTCATTTTGGTGTTTGAAGCTGTGCAGTGCTGGGAAATAAAAACTTCACTCAAATGTGTTAAACTTAAAATAAAGAGCCTGTGTTAAAAACGTAGGGAGTAGAAAGTAGAGATATTTGTTTAAGTGTAGGTAAAAAGACTCCAATTACGCATACCTGGAATTTCTACTTAAGTACAGTAATGAAGTATTTGTACTTTGTTACTTCCCACCTCTGGGGCGCCGTAGACCAGCAATGACGGGATGGGTCCAGGATTATTGATCTGCGTATCATTCGTAATCAGTCGTGAACACTGAATATACTTTACAACAAACTGTGCAGCTAACATGATCCTCTCTTTCTGGGGATTGACAGGTGGAGGCGGGGCACCAGTGGTACCTGCAGGTAATTTATGTGATTGGCCCCGAGTCGCGGTCCAACCCCAGGATTCAGCGCTCTGTGACGTATCAGCTCAGCCGTTCTAAGCGCGACCTGGTGGATCGCAGCGGCCGGCTGACGCTTGACGAGTCGCTCATCTACGACAACGAGGGAGATCAAATAAAGAACGGCACCAACATGAAGTCGCTCTACCTGGAAGCCGGGCCCTCCCCCACCTTTAACGCCCACGTGGGCAGCTCCGTGGGGGGAGGTGTGGCCGCCATCACCCTGCTGGTCCTGGTCCTGCTGGCCTCCTGCTTCCTGTTCCGCCGCTGCCGACGGTTGGCCAAGAAGAAGAGCAAGAAGAAGGAACCAAAAATCTACGAGGAGTATCCGCTCAACACCAAAGTGGAGGTGTGCATGGACAAGTGTGTGGAGAAGAACTTTGGCACCAAGCACTGCACGGTGAGAAACATCAACGTCCTGAACCGCAACCAGGAGGCCAACAGCAAGGCCAAGGTCAAACAGGTCAACCTGGAGGTCAAACTCCACAACAACCTCAACGACGGCACTGAGGTCTGAAACGCGTGACGAGGAAGGCGAGGAAAAGGTGAAAGTGGAATTTAAAAAAAAGGTATTTTCTAAAAGAAAGTTTGTACTTAATGGAATGAGAGGTTAATGTATTTTTATACCACGTTGAAAAAGGGAAGAGTGTGACGCGCAGGCGACTGGGCTACCTCAGGAATCCATAAAACACACAGCTGTGTGAAACAGCCAAAACATCTGCATCTGATCAGCCAAACTTCACCTCAAACTGTGTTCATTTCATTACTGTGTTACTTGACATTTGCAACCTTTTTAGCACCAAAACGGTGAACCGTAGCTCAGACACTGGTGATTGTTTTTGTAAGAAAAAAAAAACACATTAAAAAAACTCTTTCTGCTGCATTTAGTCACGTCACTGCTATTCATGTCGCTGCTGTGGAGGGGTAGCCAGTGTAATAGTCCTCCTTCAGATGAACGATGGGATCAGAAAGTCCTAGAACAGGCCTTTTAAATGTCTCCCTTTCAAGATCATCTTCTGGAGCATATCCAAATCTTTATTTTAAAATTGTTCCTCTAGCTCCTGCTACATCACTACGTACTCTTCATGTATTTCCTGATGGATGGATCCTCCACCCTTGGGTAGATTTGGGCATCGCGCTCCATTTTCAGTGTACTCTGCCGTGTTCTCTAGAAATGTAGCATGGTTGGAAAATTGTTGGAATTCATTGACTGTAGGTCAAATATCAATGACCAGTCTGGCGGTCGACCAGGAAAAAGAATAGACAGTCAATGAGAAAAGTGCTTCTGCCAAGTTCCAAACCATAAACTGTCAGTGCTGCAGTCCCGGATGCTCATGCAACTACCCCAACTTCACAGTAAGACTACAACTTTGTGATGACTAGCAGTAGTGCTAGCAGCCCTGTTGTTGAGGAAAAGAGTGCCTGATTGTTGAATACATTCACCATTTTCCACGTACACACAGTCCAAACAGTCAGCTCCTGCCATGAAGAGCTGTTTTTCTTTAAATGCAAAGGAACGTAATAAAAACTGACGAGTTAAAACCAGAGACCCAGCTCTCGTCACCAGCAGCACCACCATCAGCAGGATGGGTGGGGTTTTCCAGACATCATTCTCCTCAGAAACACTTCCCACTTCCTCCTGCTCAGGCGTTCCTGAGCTGGATCTCTCCAATTAGTTTTGGGCGTACCCAGTAAACCTCCAATAGTTGGCAGGCAGTCTCCAAACCTCCTCAGCATCTCCTCTGGTCTGAACCACACCGCACATATAAGGAGTCAAATCATCTGTTAAAAAGGCTTCACAAAGACACAAAGCCAGTAGAGAGCTACTTGTGTTGGGATGCCTGTCAGTTATTGTGGCCACGCCCTTAATTCCAATATCCAAAAACACACAAAACAGTTGGCATCTTATTATAAATGGAAAACTATCAATAGAAGCAAGGCTGAAAATGTGCTTTTAATGCTGTTAAGGTGGGCATTTTTGCATGGAGGTCGATGGGTTTGACTCACTTTTGGAGCCATCATCAAGACTCCAGGCCATCCCGACCTGCCCTGGCTCCATGAGGGGGCCTCAGTTTTCCATCTCATGGGAGAGGTTTACCGTCTCTGAATTATCTGCTTCACTGAGTGATTTTTGAATTCTATACCTGAGGATAACGAGTTTATTCGTGTTCAAATCAGGGCTTCTCTAGAAGATTACCTTTAATGTGACATCAGCCAAATTTAATGTTTTAATGTTTTGGGGTTTTTTGGCTTAAAAGCTGGAACTTTCTGATCCCCCTTGTGTTACTAGTATTGCTGACTGATTCTGCAGATGAATTAAACATCAAAATTCTGGCTCCACAAAAAAGAAACGTCCTTCAGAGAAACCTCTACACGAGCTACAGCTGCTGTTAAAGTGTTTGGCACGTCCGGTGTGCTGCTATCGCCCGAGAATGAATGAGTGTAAATAACAAAAATGAATGACAACCTTTTCAAGTGCAATTATGCCATCTCTTTTTGTTATTTCTGCCTTCGTTAGCAGGATTTGCATTTAAAAAAATAAACCTGTTCTTCAAGCCTTACTTAGAGACATTTGTACTGTCACGTTGCTCAACACCAGTTCTTAATTTTTGAGTTTGTACTGTGCTCTGACAGCTGCCAATATTAAGTGCCATGCAGTATTTTTCCTCATGAATTTCAAAATAAATCACCCAAAGTTTTTGTTTTTTTCTGTGTCAGTGTACGTAGATTTTCACTGATCCCGTCCACACGATCGACTGCTTCAGCCTTACTGTTGTCCGAATGAAAATTATCACTTATAGGAGATACGTGTCTACCTGCCTTTGTTCTGCCCAAAGACACAGAATCCATTTTCTCACATCACTCAGATAATTATTTGTATTCATTTATGTACTTTTATGTTACCCTCCTGTGATGTATTATGTTACCACTCAGCTACTGATGTACCTGCAATGTTGCTGTATTATTTTTTTAAGTGTATGACACTGGTTCGAGTGCACTGCTGAAGAAAAACACGTTTGTTCTCATGTGATGCGTCTTTCTCGCTGATCCCACCTCCTGTCATCTTCCCACTGTGTGCCTATCAAACAACACGGGAGTGGGGAATTATGGGAATGACAGTATATTTTTGGTGCTATCATTTTGTGGAAAATGACAACAATGCTATCAATACTGATGCCTGTATTTGGTGCCTTTTTTTAGTAATAAAAAATAATCTGAAACTCAGCAAGTTTTTGATTTAACTTTTATTTATTATTATTAGATTCTGCTACCTGAACCATAAAATTAAAAGATTAAAGATTAAACCACATTTTGTTCTTGGACTCTGCTTGAGTAGCTTAGCATGATTCACAGTTCATAATAATCCATTATACTAAGGCCAGTTCATCCTCTGTCTGAAACAAGCCATCTTACCTCCTATCTGTTTAAGGCAGGAATCCAGTACAGTTTACTTTATGAGCCACATACAGCTACTTGATTTTAAGAGAAACTATTCCTCAATAACATAAACTGCAAATTATTTCAGTTGTTTGAGTATGAATGAGTTTAAGAACATGTTTGTTATAAAACTGGTGATGAAAATAATTGCAATTGTAAAAATGTGTTTCAGTTTTTTTCCTCTGTCGGCCAACACTTTCAGAAATCAATGCAAAAAGTTAGGAGCTAGAGTTAGGAGCAGGTCATTAATTCACAAAAAAAGAAGTCCCATTACTTACTGAAGACCTACAACAGAGACGTGAAATTTCTGATGAAGCTAAAGTTGATCTGGTATTGAATGAAGTACAAATAATTAAGAAAAACCTCCCTTTTTTGCAGTTTAATTGTTTATTATTTACTTATGGTCACAAAGAAGAAAGTAAAAATCCTCCTTTATAATTAGATAAATACAAACTCAAATGAACAACAACACATGAGCCTATACCATACTAACTTATATACTTAACAAAGATTAAGCTTAAATTCTTGGAGAACCACTTTTAGCAGCAGTAAGTTGAAGTAGTTGTTTTCTGTGTGACTTTATAAATCTCTCACATAATTGTGGAGGAACTTGGCTCACTTTTCTGTACAACATTGGTTCAGCTCATTGATGTTTGCAGGCCCTGATTTATGCACAACTCTCTCACTGTCCCATCACAGCATTTCACTGGGGTTGAGGTCTGGACTTAAATAAATAATGACACAGTGTATTTATCTATTGTTCACCTGAGGTTGTATTTAAATATTTTAGAACCTGTTGAGGTCCAGATTTTCCACTTAATGAAGCTGAATTTTCTTTTTCATGACAGCACTACTGATGCAGTGTTTCAGGCCATGCACAACCTCTTCATAAGTGAGACTGCTGTAAAAGAGACACAAGTCACATTCTGTATATTTGACCACCATGCTTTAAGCCAAGTTTCTTCTCATTGGCCCTCATAAACCACAGGTTTGAACAGCATGTGCTCAAAGCACTGTCTGCCTGTAATCACCATGTTAGAAATTCAAACCAAGTGTTTAAGGCAAACTTTTGGCTCATAGGGATTTACTTGTGTTTGTGTATATACTGACATCATTAGACACCATTAGAACAGTAAGTTTGTGATAAATAAGGACAGAGATGGCAGCAATTACCTGCTGTGACATATTTTTAGTCAATAAAGACTGATGAAGTGAGTTTTACTGATGTTCGCCAGGCTTGTCTTAGCATGTAGAAATGTCATTAAATTTATTTGAGTGACTTTAAAAGAGTTTGAAATTGAAAAGGAAAATATATCCTTTATTTTTTTTAAACACTTCACCAAATAACTTGTATGAGAAGGAGGTCGGCTGTATAAGAATAACAGCAACCTCTTTTTTATTACTCTCCAAATTCAGCACCAGCAGGACCCTGATGACAGCGGCCTGCACACCAGAGGCAAAGACCCGTCTACTCACCAAAGACACTGGGTTAGATCTCACCGTGTACTCTACTCTGCAGATGTCTTTATTTCTTATTCTGCTTCAAACAGAAAAAGTACAAAAGAAGAAAAAGACCTCCATGATGTAAAGATCCCTTTAAACCAGCTGCTGCTTCCTCCTTTGTCTTTTTAACATTGTAGCTCTATTACTGTGTTCTTTTTTGTGCTCCACCTTTAATGAATAAACATCCCAGTGCTGCTAAACCAGTTACTCCAATGGGGACAGGTAAAACTAGTTCCCACTGTGGGAGTTTTCAAATTGACCAAAAAATCTGACCAAACGGATAAAGACTAAAACTATTTTTTCTATATTTTACTTTGTAAAGTCATGATATCATTTAGGCAAATTATTAGGTTCAGTATTAAAGATGGTTTGTTTGTTTATTTAGAAGGCTTTCTGCTGCAGATCTCTGAAGTGTACAAGTAGTCCCTGAAGGCATCACCTGACTATAGGGCTTTGGAGCGTGATGTCACGGGAGGTGGGCCACGCCCCCCTTCCGCCATGACAGTAGGCTAGACACAGGATACAGCTTCAGCTATGGTTCGTACGTGTTGTGTTATCAGTTGCAACGTTTGATCTCACGATGGTAAAGGCAACAAACTGGATAATGGGCTATCTTTTCATCGTTTTCCATCCTGGAGGCAACGTGAGGGATCACATGTATCCGATATTACTAAACAAAGACGTCAGGCTTGGATTGCAGCGGTGAGACGAGCGGATCGAGTTCTGTGCAATCCCAGCTTTTTGTTGGTTTGCTCTCCGCCTTTTCTTTCCGGTGAGTTCTAAATTAATTAATATCACTATTAAAATGCTTTTAGCGTTTTTTCAATGCGCTGAGGTCATAGATAATGAGATAAAACATGCTAATGTGTGATGCTGCAGAACCACGTCATGTCATCATGTCGACTGAGTAGCTTATGATTTAGCATTATTGCAGTCAAACCAGCATATGAAATGGATGTAACAAATCCAGACTGGGCACCAACACTGCTCATGGGCCTCTAAAAACATACTAAATTGCTCTCATTGTACACTAATCCACACATAACTTCCAGATGAATCACACACCTGTCATTGGAATATTGGTGTACATTTACTTTATGTGTATGCACTAATTTTATCTTACAGGCTTTTATTATGCAGCTGCAGAGTCTGAAGGTGTGCCCCTTGCAGAAGTAATCGATGAAGATCTGACAGAAGAACAACAACAAAATCACAATGTCATGGAGGCAGTGGACAGCAGTTGTGTTGGACAAGTGGAGGTTGAGGTACCAGCTGCAAATGTGGACAGTGGCGATCGGACAGACAGCATCACGGAAGCTAAAGGGCAGACGAAGTATTGTGTGTGCAATGAACAGGGCAGAGCAGAAATAAACACAACACTGCTTGATAAGATTATGTGCCCCAGTGTGGTTGTCAAACCAACACCAAATGAAACTTGCTCTTGTTGAGTATTCATAAAGCTGTTGTGTTGCATGTGTAGTTCATTGTAAATAATTGTACTTTGTGTGAAGTAGTTTCAATAAAACAGAAAATAATAGTATCTTTGTTTGTTTTTTTATTCTTGATCTGTTCACATGTACTTAGTAAGTACATAAAAATGAAATGCAAACTATTTACATGGCAACACACAGCTGGCATCAATCTTGAACCACAAAATGAAACATTACAGGCTATTTAGAGCAGCACATTGTTTGGAGAAGTATTTCCCAACAAGTTCAGGAAGACACACTTTAAGAAAGAAGTCTTGTGCTTGCTTTAAACGTGGTTCCCAGAAATCCACATCAGGGAAGATGCGTATCACAGCAAGGTCTCTCTGTGTCCACACAACGAGGTCACACTGGTTGGAGTGCAGTTTCATTCAGTCGTTGTGAGTGCAGTACCTGAAACACAAAAAAACACTTTTAATAAAAGGTCTGTAATGAACCAAGGCTAATATAGATGGTTTGGCTGTACGTGCAAATCAAAAACTGTAACAAGGAAGTTGTTTAGAAAGTTATCAAGTTCAAACCGACTTACCTTTGTCTTAAAGACAACGTACTCGCAGCGTGGAGGCATAAAGATGGACAAATCTTGCACCCAGCCGTTCGTGAATTGGATGTGGGCCTCCAGGGATTTATAATTCTTAAACTGGTTTGCTGTGTATGCGCTGACTCCACAGACAAGGTATGCGAAGATCAGGATAGGACAAAGGCGGTAGGTAGGTCGTCTGGGTTTCCACTCCGCTTCCTTATTTCATACGGGTCCACATTACCGATGCACGCAATTTTTTCAAAGTACCGTCTCTTGGCGTCTGGGCGCAATCGGTCGCGATACAGCCCTTTGTCTTTCGCGCTGACTTTGAGCATGTTTCTGGCAGTCCCGATTCCAACACTGTGCGCTTGTTTTGCCTTCTAGCCTACTGACATGGCGCCGCGATCCCACAATGCACTGCGGCGTGACGTCAACTCCAAAGCCCTATAGAGGCTAATGACTGTAAAACTGTGCAATCACTTGTAGAGATTGGGAGTGGCCAGTTTGGTTTTCAGGTAGCTCGTTGTTTTTTCCAGGTAACCAGGAGGTGCAGCAGGTAAAATTTCCGGTTCAGAGAAAAATCTAGGTGAGCTTTTTCTCATTTATTTATCGTCTTTCATTGCAGCACGTTAGATGCTGTTCATTTAGAGTTGATTAGAGATGGTTACTTCTCTCCTGAACTCCTTATTAGTCTTACAGTTTATCTACATTTCCAGTCTTTATCATAATCAGTTTGCTCAGTATCCTGCTGGAGCTGCTTTAACTGTAAATCTTTAGTTTTTGTAAAGGTTTTTTTTTTTTGCATCTGTGTGACTCCAGTAATAAGAAGTATCACAGGCTGAAGGGTTTATTTGCTTTCTGTTTAGCAGATATTCATATAGACAAGCCCAGATGTGACAACAGGGCAATGATTTTCAATCTTGTGCTTTACTGAGATATCACAGCAAACATGAGAAAATAAGAACACCCCACAAAGACTCCGATATCCTGTATTTTCAGGGAATGATGGATTAATAGGTGAATTTTACAGAATAGTGCATAAGCTCATTGTACATAAAATGTTCACGTTTAAGCCAGTGTTTAATGTTACACCATATAAAGACAGTTAGTGAATGTGCTGTTGCTGTTTTGCAGACAAATTATCTGCAGACATCATGGGATCTTTATGGGTAAGACATGTCCTGTGTTTTTTATCATCATTATTATTATTTCAGTAAGGGTTTGACTTATTTAACGTGCTCTGCAGGATGACTTGGAAAGCCTTGTGGATGCTCCTTCCTCTTTCTCAGCAAAAGTAGGTCAAACTAACCCTTTACCCTCACGTCAGGCGTCTCCGAAGGGCTTACGATTACAGAAATTACATAAAAGAGCAAAATAAATGCTGACAGGTGAATGTATCTGTGCTCTTCAGAGTGGAGAGCGAGGAACCATCAAGCCCAAAGCAAACTTTGATGCAGAGCAGGATGCTGCAGCGCTGAAAAAGGCCATTGAAGGACTTGGTACAAATGCACACAGTCATGTTTCCACCATTTGAAAGTGCTATTAATACATTTTGATAAAGTAAACTTTACAAATTGAGGTGATTATTAGATTAAACCTGAAGGTTTCTAGCATAGTTAACACGCTGCGTTCCTTGTTCCTTTTATTGTGTTTGTCAGTCTGACTCTTTGCTTTTCATTTGTAATGTCTCAGGCACGAATGAGAAGATTGTGATTGAGATTCTGACCACCAGAAGCAGCGCTCAGAGACAGCTCATCTGTAAAGCTTATGAAAAAGCCACCAGCAGAGTACGAAAACAAATCTGTTTCCTTTATTAAGACTGCACCTGTATCTTATTATGAAGGAACAGGCTAAGAAATAGTTCACTGATGTCAATGTCCATTAAAAAAATAAATGATAATGAAAAGAGTTGTAGAACAGCAGGGTTTAAAGAAATTAGACCTCACTGTTTTTGGAAATGCAAACATCAGCCAGCTTCTGCATTCTTATAATAACATGAATGCTGTCTGCCTGATGGCGTGTGTACCTCTGTGTTAAACACAAATAGTTCCTTTTTCATCTTTAACATGACAGGTGAGTATCATGGTTTATGTGTTTAGCCAGATAAGTCTCTGTTTAGCTTACAGGGTGGAGATCTGTGGGTATTTACATAGGTGTGGTCTAATGCTGCAGGATCATGCTAGTGTCTGAAAACTCACTGGGCTGTGTTTAACTCACAGACATTAGTGAAGGACCTGAAAGGGGACACCAGCGGGGACTTTGAGGACCTGCTCGTGGCGCTCGTCACTCCTCCTGCTGAGTACGACTGCCATGAAGTAATGCGGGCCACGAAGGTGACATTTCTCAATGAATTCTTGAAGTTGTTTTCTAGCTGACCAGAGTGCAGCCATCAAGCACATTTTGATGGGCTCAAAAATAACTGGACAAACTAACATAATTTTTAAATTAAGAATTATTTTTAATACTTGGATTAAAATCCTTTGCAATAAATGCAAGAATCCATGCACATCCATAAACTGCATTCCCCTGCTCTACTGAGTTGGCATCAGGTGACTGACTTGGCCATTGAAGTATCTCATTTCTCTCGGGTTGCTTTTGCATTTCGCTCCGGGTCATTATCCATTTGCACTGTGAAGCTCAGTGGGATCAGTTTTGCAGCGTTTGTTTGAATCTGAGCAGAGAGTGCAACCCTGTAGACTTCAGACATTAATAAACACCACTGACCCGTTCAAAGATGCAACATTTTCACCAACATGGTTCACAGATGATATGGTACGCTCTGACCATGAGCTGTTTCACTCCTCCATGCTTTTCTTTTCAGTTTATCTCGGTTTCATCATCCAAATACAGTTATGTCCATATATTGGACACTGACACAAGTTTTGCTCTTTTTTTTTTTTTTTTTACCTGTTTACTGAAAGATATTTCAATTATAGTTCTATAATGGACATGGACATAATGTGTAGACCCTCAGCTTTTGTTTAGGGACCTGGATGTCCACAGAAGACACCAGTGGTGGATGATCGCAGAAACATTTCCACGGTGAAGAGAAACCCCTTTACAACATTGAACCAAGTGAACAGCACTCTCCAGGAGGTCAGCGTATTGATATCCAGTGTACCATAAAGAGAAGACGGCATGAAAGTAAATACAGAGGGTTTGCTGCAAGGTGCAAGCCACTCATAACCCTGAAGAATAGAAAGGCTAGATTGGAGTAATAAACATCTAAAATAGCCAGCAGAGATCTGGAAAAACATTCTTTGGAAAGATGAAACCAAGATCAACCTCTACCAGAGTGATGGCATGGAACCGCTCATGATCCGAAGCATGAGCTGGTTTGGTTTGAGCATGCACAGCTCCCAGTGGCACTGAGACACCAGTGTTTATTGATGATGTGACACAGGACAAAAGCAGCCTCAGAAGAAGAACTCTGAGGTGTTCAGAAACTTACTGTCTGTTCAAATCCAACTAAATGCAGTGAAACTGATTGGGCAGCGTTTCATAATACAGAAGAACAATGGCCCAAAACATACAGCCAGAGCAACCCAGGAGTTTATTAAAGCAAAGAAGTGGAATATTCTTGATCTTAACCCAACTGAGCATTTCACTTGTTAAAGACTAAACTTCAGGCAGAGAGGCCCACAAACAAATAGCAACTGAAAGTTGCTGCAGTAAAGGCCTGGTAGGGCATTAAAAAGGAGGAAATCCAGCATCTGGTGGTGTCCATGTGTTCAAGACTTCAGGCTGTCATTGCGATTGATATAAAACCTCTTGATCGTAGACTCTGACAATAATACACCTGCCTCCTTGAGTTTCTGTGACTTGTGTTTTTTGTGTCAGATGTTGTAAAGTTGCTGTTTTGCAAGTTTATTTTGGTTTCATTCGCTTGCATCCACATCCCTTTGTGCTTTATATTGAGAGTTTCAGTGAAAAGTACTTGTTACTTCTTGTTACTTCTTTAAAAACTTTTGGACTTATCGGTACTGGAATTCATTGATTTCTTTCTTGATTGATTGATATGTAAGCCTAAAGAGTAAAGAATACACTGTAGCTGAGTAATACTGCATGTTGTTGCAGGGAGCTGGAACCAATGACAAAGTCTTGATTGAAATCTTTGCCTCCAGATCTAACCAACAAATTAAAGCTCTCAGTGACGTCTATTTCAAAGGTAAAAGTTACGTTTGATACTTTTTTGGGGGGAATTATAATAAAACTAATATGTTTTTAGTCACAAGAACAAAATATACCTTACCCATGCTGGACAGCAGCAAAATAATTTACCACAGACATTAGTCTGTTTTGTGATAGTTTTTCTAACATCAGCATCGTCTATCGTATCTTACCTCCCCAGAAACCAAAAAACAGTTGACAGCTGCCCTGGAGAGTGAAGTTTCGGGAGACTATTCCAAAGCGCTGCTCCTCCTGGCTCTGGTCTGTTACATGAGAAGTGAACGCAATTCAAGGGTTTTGTGTATTAAGACTTTTTTTCTTCTTTTTTTTAAATCATCTGGTCTTTTTAAAATTAATTAGCTAAAGCTCAGATGAACAGCAACATATTCCACAATGTCATTATTTATGTGACAAAACTTAAGCCAAAATACTGAAACGTGAAAAACTAAGTAGACCACAAGATTCAGTGGCTTTAACACCAATAACTTTCAGTAAGTAAGTAATTTCAGTTGCATTGGGGTCTAGACTTGACTGGGCCATTACAGCAGCTTGATTCTTTTCTGCAAAACAGAAACTGCAAAACAAGCTCAAATCATCAGAAATCCACCACCATGCTTAACAGTTGGCATGAGGTGTTTGTGCTCACATGATGCATTTAGATTTTTCCTGATGTGGTGCTGTGCAATATGGACAAGCATGTGCACTATCGTTCCAGAAATCTTGTGTTTTGTTCAGGTGGTGTTCAGCAAGCCTAAGCCGTGTCGCCATGTTCCTTTTAGACAGAAAATGCTTATTTCTGGCAACCCTTCCAAATGTGCCATACTTTTTAAGTCTTTTCCAAATAGTACTGACATGAACTTTAACATTTAACATGCAGATGTAGTCCTGTAGAGACAGAGATCTTCAGTCTCTGTGAGCATTGCAGTCAGACCTCAGGGTGAAATTGCTGAATCATCCAGCCCTGGGAAGAATGTGGCATTTGTCTGAAAGCTGAAGGCCAGCAAACTTCCAAAACTTCTGCTTGCAGGAGGAGGTGCTCACACTGGCTGATGACAAATTAATCAACTGGTTTTTATTAGCACTACCTGGCTTCTAATTTCCTCTTAGCTCCTATGGGAACAGGTTTTCACAGGACAGCATATCCTCCATTTCCCTCCATGCAAATATTTGTACATTTTCTATGAAGCCATAAAGACCTTGAAAATATTTCTCCCTTCTAATGATCTCTTTGATTCCACAGCCACTTTGTCTTCTTTAGTCAAATCATCTGTAAAACATCTGCCATCTTGTTTGCATGCTTCAGTCTTTGGAAAGCGTCCAGACTTCATTTCGTTTCACAAACTGGATTTACTTGCCCCGTACGATTCTCCTCCTCCTTTTCAACGCGATGAGTAATCACCACGATGTCTTCCACATTGTACGGCACGCTTGGAGCACCTTTGGACAGAAATGAAATCTCCTTTGCTCGTGCGCCGTCATTCATTTTGCAAACTTGCTGCTCCAGTTCTGCAGTTTCTTCTTGTAATCAGTTCTCTTTTCTTGGAACTCAGCAGCTTGGCTGGAACGTTGCTCCATTTTTCTGTTAAGTTTCGACATTCTTCATTCATGGATATCAAATCTATCTGAAACAGCTAAAGTAGCAAAATATGTAAACAAAATATGTGAAATAAAAGTAACAGAAGATTTTAAAGGAACAAGTCCCCTGAACCTAAAAGTCATCACTCAGACAGAAGAACGATGAAATGGTTCAAACTGATTTTGTTTTTGTTCTCGTTTTCAGGGTAAGCGGGATGAGAGCACCACAGTGGATGTTAATAAGGCAAGAGAAGATGCCAAGGTGGGGTATTCTTCATGTCTGTCATATGTGCTGTCGATGCTTCTCTTTATGTCATGTATGTATTTAAAGCTTTGTTTGTATTTCTGCACAGGCTCTTTACAATGCCGGGGAGAAAAAGTGGGGCACTGATGAATTTAAATTCATTGAAATCCTCTGCAAAAAAAGCATTCCTCACCTGAGACAAAGTATGTCACACCGTGTGTTTTGTAAAGGCTTTTTTTTCCCCAATAAGAAACAATAATAAAGCGATTTGGTGCTTTTTATGCAGCTGTGATTGAATACAAGAACATCAGTGGAAAGACCCTGCAGCAAAGCATTGAAGGGGAGATGTCAGGAGACCTGGAGAACCTGCTCGTGGCTGTTGGTAAGCTGATCTGCAGGGTCAGGGTTAGTGGTTAGTTAAAAATATGTGGACAAACTCATGTAGAAACTCAATATGGTGGTGTCCAAATACATTAGGACACAGTGAAAAATGTTGCAGCAGCTTTAAATCTAACGATTCTCCTTTCATTTATTCATTTGGTAGCTCTCAGTTATGTCAGTATTTTAGCGTTTGCTGTTTATTTTTGCGTTATCAGTTTATTTTGGTTTTACTTTTTTACTTTTCCCCCCCAGTACACTTAGTAATCCTCTCTTTTACATTCTTTCTAGTTTATTCAGCATCATTACGGCGCCTTAAAATGTGAGCATGGTCAGCTGTGGGAGGTTTTTTCAGCATAATTAAAAAATGTTTAAAACTCTTGATATAGATTTTTTTTTTATTCTGTTCAAACCTTTTAATTCCTTTTCCAGTGAAATGTGTGAAGAGTGTACCAGGTTACTTTGCAGAACTCCTGCATGAGAGCATGAAGGTGATTACACTGTTTTTGTTGATCCAGTCATTTAATTTAAGGTACAATACAAATTTTGTCCTGCAATCACTATTGTTTCACACTAATTCTATCTGGTGCATTTACCAATTTATCAATTATCATATAAAAAAGTATGCACATGTGACTAATAGACTATCAGACAGTTAAGGTTTTATTACCAAACAGTATTGGGCATTTAAAGTGGATCTCTTCTGCTTATTTTATTATCCGGGTAACATTGCATAAGTTAAAAATAATCCTTTCATACCTTACACCCTTGTGGAGCGGCTGCGCTTTGGTGTCAGTTCGGCCTCTCGTGTCTCTCAGTTTGTGCTGGCAGGGTTCAGAGCACATATGTGGTTGTACAGGAGCCCAGAGATTCCCTGATCCTTAAACAGCTTTCCAGAGACTTTGTGGAAAAACTGTTTTGAGTCCTTCTCCTGTTGTACAAGCGCTCATGCAGAGTTTTTCATTTCGAGTTTCCAGTATAAGGTGTGATGGGGTTGTGGTAACTTGATAGCTGGTGCACAACACAACCAGCATGTTGACCATAAACCACTCATCCAGCCACTCAGTTCATCCTTTGATCATCTTTTTTAGCTCCTTGCCTTTTATGGCCACCCACCCTTTAAACAGGCCTGTTAATCTCCTTTTAGTTTGTGGAAAAAACAAACAGTATGATCTCAAATGGGCCAGACCAGTAAAACACAATAAAAAGAATAAAAACAAAATACACAAACTAATGTTACACAGAGAACGATAATTAGTTTTGGATTCATTTACCACCTTGTGCTTAAATATATTTTGTAAATTAACTGAATGAATCTCATTTTCAGGGTGCAGGAACTGATGAGTCCACTCTGAACCGGATCATGGTGAGTCGGTCTGAGATCGACCTGCTGGACATCAGAGCCGAGTTCAAGAAACTCTACGAACACTCACTGCTCTCTGCCATTCAGGTGAGAAATGTGATTTTTAACTTTTAGTGCCACTTTTTCAGTTTTTTCCTCTGAATTCTATTGATTCAATAAATGAAGTCTGAATAAAGCCACCTGATGCTACCATAGCCACGCTGAACTGGGTTCACTCCAGTACAGCTCATCTTAGGGATCCACAGTTTGCAGCAACATAATAAATTCAAGCACGATCAGAGGACTTCTATGCACTCTGAAGCTAAACTTGATTGAGCTTGATCCGTCTCATACTGGCCTCTGTTAATTCACTCTTTGAGGTTTAACACGTCATCAGACTTTGAAGTTTAATTTCACTGACGTACAGTAACGGCAGCTCGGGTCTCTTTGGAAAAATCACTCTGATATCTGCAAACCAAAATATTTTTGAATAATTAAACGAGTCTGGAGGCCCTCAGAGACACACAAAGAGAGTACTGACACAAAATGACTCATCTGCTGGATCACTGGCGAAATCAGAAAGTGCTGCAACAGTTCTTCACGTCAGATTCCAAAAGTCCGCGAAAGAGCGACATCTTAATTCATTGGAGATTAAAAGAGACGCCACCTACAAGTTGTATCATCAGAGGCAACTATAAAGACAGCTGATGTTTCTATGCCAGTAAATTATGCAGTCATTTAAGTTTTCATGAAGTCGTTTGTGTTTTATTTGATACAAGCCATGCGCGCATCATGAATATCTTTCTCTGATTTTCTGGTTGGAGTCACATAAAAAGCAGGAGATGCTCTGGAGCACAAGGACTGAACGGGCAGCCAACTGTGGCTCACATCTGTCTGTGGGTTCTCGGTTATCCGGGTCATGGAGGTCTTAAGAGCTTGAAAAAGAAAGTAGCTGGATTGCTTTGTCACAAAAGGTGGCGAGTCCCAGGTATTTAACCCCTCATGTAGATTTTCCTCTTCAGAGGTCCTCGTCGACCTATTGATATTGATCATGTGCGTCATCGCGTGAGCCGAGGTGTGAGAAAGGTTGCGGGTGAATACCATCACTGGGGTTAAGGCCTGATTTAGATTTCTGCAGGAAATCTTAGTAAAGCCTGGTGCTGAGCAGGCCAATCACATTATTTGTTGGCTCCGTCAGCCCCAGGTATGGCTACATTTCTCACATCAGGTTGTGTGGAAGCTTTCAGCTTTCCCACTCAAATATAATTCAGGCATATGGGCGAAACCACGGTGATATCTTACCCCGCCCTGTCATGTGACCTATTGAGGTCACATGAGGCACGTTGTGAGTGTGTAGTGTCTGCAAAGGGATCTTAAGATTACATCATCCTGTTGACGTGGCTCATCTACATTTATGTTATGCAATGCTTTTATGGACTGGCTGTTGGGTTTCTCCTGTGTAGTTTCACCTTGCCTAAGGTGACCTCAAAAGGTCACATGATATGCTGGAGCAAGGTCTTACAGTGGTTTGACCCTTAACCCCGAGCAAAGATAATGACCCAGGCCTTTTTTCACAGCTTGGCTGTACGGGGTTGTGATGATCAATATTAGGTAAATGACCACTTCGATAGGCGACATCCCTCTCTCGGGGGTTAAATACCTGGAACACGCTGCTGTTTGTTTTTAGAACTGAAGAAGCTTTAAAACATCTTCACAAACTTAAAGCAGTCCAGTTGCCTCCTTTGCAAGCTTCACTATTGCTCATATAACTTTACTGCTTCATGAAACAAATAAAGCACGAGAGGCATAAATTGATATTATTTCTGTTGTGAACAGATGTGATTGCATCTCAAAACAGAGGATAAAAACTATTGGTAAAAAAACTGGTTATGTTTGGTGTGTCTTTTGTATTATTTGCCAAAACTCATGAGGAATTTTGGAGCTCATCCAGTTCTTTATACAAGGGATGAGACCACATGTGCCTCGAACTGGCTCAATGTATGTGTCAGGGAGTGAGTCCACACATGTAGTGACCTCAGTGAAAGGTGCTGGACCCCCAAAGCTACGATGCTTTCTCAGATGTATATTAAATCTGTCACCGGATTTCAAAGAACTTGAAGAAAATGTATAAAAATGAGGACATAAGATTAGACTGTTTGGCCAAAACACAAGACCTGACATGAGGAAAAACAGGTTGTAACCAGGTAAAATCCTTGGCCGGTCATTTCTCTATCATGTTAAAAAAAAAATACAGCAGAAGACGATTTGGCCTGTAAGGAGTTCCTGGTGGAGTCGAGGCTTCTTCTGACACACCAAGTGCTACTTGGACTTGTCCCAGATACTTAAAAAAAACAGATACCAGTTTGACACAGTTTCCTGAGAAAGCATCAGAGCCTTTGATCTTTTTGACGCTTTGCGCTCTGACTTTAATATTACTGGATACATTTGCTGTCAATTCTGGTCATAATTAAATATGTTTTTAACTTTTTTAACTACTTAACAACTCCCAGCTTGACCTGGATTTTGGCAGTTGATCCCCTTCTTCCTGTCAGATCCCCCCGAATATATGCTATCTTTGACATACTCTACAGAGTTTCTGTAGAACACCTAAGGACAGTCAGATTTGAGTTCATCTTCTCCCGGAGCCGGAGAGGCACCAGGAAGTGCCTCGAGTTGCTGCACTTCTCTGTATCATGTTGCATTCATCATTTCCTAATATTTCCCTGTTCCCCCTGATAAGAAGTCGTCCTATATCATGATGATTCCACCACCATCCTTGACTGCAGAAAAGTATTATCATTTTTTAATGCAGTGTTTTCTCTGACACCACTTTAAAAGTTTGAAACTGCTGTGCCCCTGAAAACACAGAGAGCTTGAGACAGGCCAGTCAGAGTCATCATTGCCCCCTTATATGAAATTATATAGCAAATGGATCTATTAATACAAAATCTCTAAGGCTAAATGTGTGCAAGAGAGTTGATTTGAAAGTCTTCTGAAACTGTTTTTATTCATCATGTGGTTACATTGGACCCTGACACTTTTCTGATGCCCTGGCACATGTTAAGAAGTTACAGGTGGTCTGTTTTGCCTGCTTCACCTACATATTTTACTTTTTTTGGGCTGTACTAGAGTAGTTTGCCATGATTCAGAGATTAAAATAATCCAGTATAATATCTTGTACTGGGCCCCTCAGATCACCCTCTGCCTGAAACAAGCTGTTTTAGCTCCTCTGTCTTTAAGACGATCATTCCTTTAAGCTTATTTATTCTGATTTGAAGGTTTGAACAACAGGTGGGTGGAGTTTCTGTTCTTGCAATCAAAGTTTTGGCTCACAGGGATTACTGCACATTCACTGATCAGAAAACAGAACATAAGGGTGGTACAAAAAAAACTGCAGTGATCCAGACCGAACGTGGGATGTGCTTTTGGATGCTTGACTCTTTGCTTGTGTTGATGTGTCCTCCAGTCAGATCTGTCGGGCGACCACTGTGAGTGTGTGAAGGCCATCTGTGGAGGAGACGATTAACCGAATATCCACCTGAAGATGAGAAGAAACCCACTTTCTCCTTCACGCTTGTGTCATTCACGTCTGCCTCTCTTTTTTGTTTATTCAGCCAACTAAATCACAACTTGTTTACAGTCTCAACTAGACAGCTGTAAAAGGCAGATGTTGTGTGGAAGCACTGCGAATTTTATAGCCAGGTCAGCTGAGAGATGTCGGCTCAAGTTTTAATGTAAATTTCAATTCTGATTGTGGTGGTAATTACAAAAAGACTGCTAAAAATATATCTTGGAGATTGACATGTTGTTTCTTTTACTTTATAGAAGCTTCTGTCATTTTATTTCAATTGTAAAATCTAGCCATACAGCATCTGTGTAACCCTGTTTCTTAAATTTGCACACGGAGAAGGATGTAATAAAAATAAAGATTTAGTGGTGCAGTTTCTCTGTCTTATTGATAAACTGGCCACATGTAGAATATTTAATCTAATTTTGCAGATATTTCCATTGCAGCAGTTTTTAGCATACATTAAAATGTGCTTCCTTTCTGAAATCTTTGAAATTAATCAAATATAAATGGCTCCTCTGTGCTGTAACTCTTAATCTATAACTGAATGAATAATAAAGAAATTGTCACGTAAAGCAGTTAATTAAGGGAAAGTAATAAATATCAGCTCATAACGGGTTTGGAATTGTTTTCTTGGCGTCTTTGAGATCTGAATATTTACTCACTGTGGAAAATGAGTACTTTATAGTACTCAATGAATACTTTAAAGCAAAAAGTATCAACTTTTTACAAAAATAAATGTTATATTTCTACATAAGTAGCTTAATAGTGCACAAGTTCTACAATCAAAATGCTTTTAAAGTACCTAAAGTCACTCATTTCTTAGAGTGGCACATTTCAGAATCATATACATTACTGGATCTAATTATTGACTGTGGCACCAGCGGGGCCCAATCATATTTAGTGGTAGCCAATGCCATCCCATGCCTCCACCTGGAAAATGTCCCTGATCTGATTTGTCACTGCTTATGTTGGTTAGAAAGGATTCAATCCTTGCAGCTCAGAGCTGTTAGAGTGAGGATAAAAAGCAGTGAGTGGTGCCAAAAACAAAAGATTTTCACTCTTAACAAGAGCTGACATCATGATACTTTTTTTTACATTTTAAGACTAAAAAAATGGAGCTCGAATGTTGTTTTGACCAATAAATATCATCTTCAGGTTATTTGTACTGCTAAGATGACAGACAATAGGATGGGCATGTAAATTACAATTCTTGTGATTATGCAAGAGAAAAAGCAGATGTAGTATTATATTGTTTTAGTGTGGGTCAAAAGGAAGTAACACATTTATCATTCTCTTGCACAGCGAAGGGTTTTCTGTCCCTTTGAACAATTTCATCTTGCTAAAAGGGGTGACAAAAGTCAGGAAACACAAAAGCTCCAGTATCTGATCATTTTACTGGATAGAAAATGGAGAATGCGATAATGAGCATAGCAGTGATCAGGAATTGCTTTCAAAGTGCAAATTTGTAAGAATCAGGCGGTGGACCTGTTTCTGCAGCAAACCGAATATACTCATCATCATTCTACAGGGGAGGTATTGATGTATTTACTATTCCAGCATGTCATGTACAGGGTAAAAGAGAAACATCTCAGTGAATTTATTAAGGAAGAGCAAGTGGGCAGGGAAAAATAACAAATAAAAAAAAAATCAATCTTCCAGATTTGCAGCAGCCTTCAGTTTAATGATGCAGGATGACCTTGTGGTGAGAGAGAAAATAAAGCTTGTCGTAGTGAACTCAGGCTGCGGTTACGAAACAGAACTGTGAAATTTAGCTGTAACAAATGCAAAGAGGTTCATGGCTACATATAATTTCTATGTTTCATGAATGACACCCCCATGAACAAAAACTGTTTAAAGTAGGATTAAAACACAGCTGCTTTTCCTTTGGATCAAAGTAAGACTTCTTTAGGGGTCCCCAAAAATTATTATATACAAAAAGATTGGCTGTATTGAGTTGAATCGCTGTCTATGGAATTCTCAGTTTAAACATCTGGAAAGTTCCCATCAGTACTGACAGGCTTATAGAGTTTTTACAGCAACATAAGCTGCCGTCCCGGGAGTGTGTTTTTCAGGACAGGCCTTGCATATTTCAGAAAGTCAGTGCTAAATCATGGGAACAGCACCATGCAGGACAGACGAGCTCTACAGAGGGTTGTGCAATCAGCTGAGCGCACCATCCGCTCCGAGCTCCCTGACCTGCACTCAATCAACAGCAGGCGGTGCTGGACCAAGGCCAGGAAGATCGTGAAGGACCTCAGCCATCCCAACAATGGACTGTTCTCTCTGTTGAGGTCAGGTTAGCGATTCCGCTCCCTGAAGACCAACACAGAGAGACTGAGGAGAAGCTTCTTTCCGCAGGCGATACGGTCTCTCAATCACACCACCACATAGTCCTACTGACCCACACATATGGTTTTTACACACACACTGGACATTCTGGACATTTGTTTACACTAGTGGCCACTGCACAACTACACTGGTGGTCATCAAATCAAATCACTCTATCACAAGTCACTTAAATAAATCACTTTTAAGCATATTTGCACTGCACAAGACACTTTAATATGTGGATTGCACAACCCTGGACATTACATTTCTTTCATTACCATTTATTACTTGTACAGCTGCTCTTATTGTTCTATATTTCTTCATATATTCTTATATATTTTCTATATTGTGTATTTTGTTGTACAGTTATTTTATTTTTAACTTTAATTTTTATATTTTATTTTATTCTTTCCTAGTTAAATTTACCCTTTATTTTAATTTTTATTTCCTATCCTATTCATAGTCTTTTATTTTAGGTCACGAGCAGTTGTCTAAGCATTTCACTGCATATCGTGCTGTGTATGACTGTGTATGTGACAAATAAAATAAAATTTGAATTTGAATTTGAATCACTTACTGATTACAACAGCGTGTCGACACAGTAGAAGAGTCCCGGTGATGAACAGACCTGCCTGCAGTCCAGACCTTTCACCAGGTGACAACATTTGGAGCATCATTAAAAAAGAATATGTAACACTGTTGACAAACTGGAAGCTATAATATTTGCATCTAAAACAAGCCACAGATGCAGAAAAAAGAATATATACCAATACTGAAATAAAGTACATTAATCAATAATCGGATAACATTCCTCTCCCACAAGTTCAGCAGTTCCCAGACACTTATGGACTTTTGTTAAAAGAAGAGGGAACGCAGTGGGAATCTTGGCCCAGCGTTATTGGGACGTGTCACTGCCATCAAATTTTAAAAAGCGGTAAAATATGACAACACGCATCCGCTTTTCAGTGTAGGTTTCTACACAGTAAAATGTTTCTAACCGTAGAGGAAGTGTTCTTAGTTGTAGTACTTTCCCACTGACTTTCTGTTTTTTAAGTGATTTATTCCGGATTATGATGAAACTGTGGCAACACTCAGTGAATAATGTTTTTGTTTTTCTTGAGTCAGTCCGATGTACAATAACGCTTTCAGTGTACATCTGATATTCTTACCCTTCACAAGAATAATTTCTGGTGTATTTATAGTGTGTCAGTTTTCATAAGAAACATATTTTTGACCCATGCTGCCATCTAGTGTTCAAACAGGACATGATTTTTCTGCCTGAGGATACAGTATCGTCACTGCCATGAAGTTTGATGATGCAGGCGGTCCATCATTTTCAGGGTTAAATCATTTTTTCTATTGAAGGTTCATCTCATCTTGGTGCTAATGAGGAAAAACATCTCTCCTAAAGTTTACCTGCATTTAGGGTTTAAGGCTTTGCACATGTGCATTTTAAACAACCCAGCAGCAGTGTTGCAGGTACAGTAACACTGCAGTTAATCAGACAGCAGACCAGACACTCTAACAGAGATTCAGCAGTTGCTATGCACAATCAGTATGATGGGCTTATGGTTACCTTTTCATAGATATCAGCACATTATGGAAATAACAGGGCAAATGAACTGGTTCTTATGTGGTGCTTTTCTGCTCAAGCACTCACACACTTTATGCAACATGTCCCATTCACAAACATTCATGCAAACACTTTCTTTTACATTTAGGTGCTTTTCTGTCTTACATTCACACACATTCACACTCCTGAATGCATCAGGAGCAACTCGGGCTCCGTATCTTGCCCAATGATACTTTGGCATGCAGAGTAGAGCAGCCAGGGATCGAACCTCGAACTAGCTCTACTTCCTGAGCCACAGCTACCCCAAAAATGTGTTTGCAAAGGAGGTATAATGAGGCAGCCGATGAAGGAAAACTGGGAAAATCAATGGAAGGGAGAAATGAGAAGATGATGGTTTTACAGGAAAATAAAAGAAAATAGAAGAAGGAACGGGAGAGGAAGACAGTAAGGACTGGGATACATCACGACTCAACTTCACGACACAGTGGTTAAAACAATTAATCATTCATAGCAGGAAAACACCAAACAAGTAAATGCAATGGGACTATTGTTGAAATGATGAAACCAGAGAACATATTATATGTCAGAAATATGAGGGTGAAATAAGGTAGCGGATTCAAAACCAAAAACTCAGTGTAATCAAAGTTAAAACGGATCTTATCGATTTACTGCCATGGAAATTCAGGAATGAAAGTTACCAGGTCAGTTAGTTATAAAAATTGGATTGAAGTTATTTATTTATTTATCCATTTATTTTGTTTGTTTTTTGAGCGACATTGTGACCTCGAGTCCATACCAGTTGGTGGCGCTAATGCACCAAAGTTAACAAGAAGAAGAAGCGGAAGAAGAAGCCCTGGGCGGGTGCGTGGTCGGTGTGTGCGCGAGCACGAGCGGAAACGGCGTTTGTTGTTCTTCCCTCTGTTTCCGAGACGTTCAGGGTCTAAACGGGTTCAACAGCCGCGTCTGCATGTCGCTGCCAATTCCCGCAATAACCCGTCTTCTACCGCCCCCGAATGAAGGTAATGTCAGGTCTCACTTTGTTTCTGTGCTGCTGCCACCTTCTCCGTGCTCTCCCGGGTTCAATTTAGCACTTAAATCCGCTCGTATTCGTGCCAAGTCCTCTCCCCCGCAGTCCGCCTCGGTGGCTGCCCGGGCGGCTCGCGCCTCACAGCCGCTAGCCAAACAAATCCAGCGGCGTGCTCGGAGAGCGCTGCAGGTTTAGCCGTGTTTGGGCTTCGTGTTGGAGCTGTTTGAGTATATGGAGCTGTGGAATATCTTGGCGTATGCACATCCAGAGGGCGTGTTTACCTCGCTGTCAGGTGTGACAGCTGGAGGGCTGAACTTCTCCTGAACGGGCCCGACCGTGTCACTTCTGACATTATGGCTATGTTTGGATACTCAGCTGTTGGAGCAGTTGCCATCGCTATATTAAAAAAATGAAATGAAATAAATAAGAACTCCTCATTCCCTGAAAGGTGTTTTTTGTCAGACTATTTTGGTTGTGTGGGATAACATCTGGAGCCTAAACTATTGAAATCCCCATAGCTTGTGATAGAGTGACGCCTCTCTGCTGGAGCTGCAGATTCGTGCCTGTCTCCATATGGTTGTGATATGAATCGATGCCAGCAAGCTATATATCTGTCACTGCTCACTTGTGACCTGGTAGTAGTGTGTAAACAGGTTATGTAAGTCCTTCTCCAAACTTATTCCCCTCTGCCAACCCTCACGGCAGCTGCATAATAGCCGTGCGCCTTCGCCTTTTCGGCTTTGCATACTTTTCATGTTGACATACACGCTGCTCAAAAGTTATGAAGTGTTGTGCATGCATAGCTTTGCTGACTGCAGCGGAGTTTAAATAACCTGCACGCTCCTGCTTCAAGCAGCGGTCAGCCAAGGTTATTAAAGCAAACTGAAACTAAACTAAGTGTGCAAAAACATTTTAGTTAACCGACATAAAAACAGAAACTGGATGAAAGTAGAATAAAACAGGGTTTATCTACACTTTTGTTTCATTTAGGCAGGGTTTTGCATTGTAATGTGGTCATATAAAATCAGCCAAAGGTCCTTTCTGACCCCCTCAGAATCAGCTGCTTTTAATTGCATAGTATATTTAATGAAGCTATACAAAATGTTACCTTCACACTTTGAAAATGTTACCAAGTGACAGCCCCTGGAAGTTCAGAGGTGGATGGAAATTTGGCTTTATTTATTCATCAGAACTTATTAAGTGCAGGAGATACCCCGCAGTCAGATTTATTTTACACCTGTTCAGAGTGTCACAGTCTAAAGCCAAATTTTGTGTTATTACAACATATTTGCTTCTATAAATTTGAACATCGGGTTATGTGTTATGTCATAGTTTATTTCGCATAACTGCATCAGTTTTGTGTCAGTGACATAGAGGAACAGAAAAAAGGTTCCCTAGATATTTGAACTTTGAAGTTTTCTGATAATTCATTGGAGAAAACCTAAAAAAAGGTGCATTTTGTTTCAACTCTGAAGGGTCATGCCACCATGTGGGACGGGAGGCTATACTGGAAAATTATTTTGGCACAGAAGTAACCACGTTTAGGGAAGCACCTGGTTAAAAAATGTAAAATGGAGACCTTTCTTATGCTTTAACCAGCCACTTATGGTAATATTTGTTTTTCCTCGCATGAACTAAAACTGCCAGAGTCTGTAGGGAAGGGAGTTTAGTGTTTGTGTGGAAAACAAGAGCACAGAAACCAGATAAAGAATTAAACTCTACAAGCAGTTTCTGTAGTGTTTTTGTGTCTGAGAAGAACCTGCAGGAGTAGTTGTTTAATTCAGTGCGAGTATTTATAACTGAACTTTGAGCCATTTTAATCAAACTTTGAGATGATTCCAAAACGGAAATCTCTGTGGATCAATTTTTTTAAAGCCAAGTGGTCCATGGATACATGTGATGACATATATTAAAAACATGGGTATTTCATAGCTTTGAAATTAAAAAAAATAAAATCTGGCATGCAAGTAAAATCAGCCAGAAACATTTGTAGGCTTCAGCTTTTAAAATGCAATGCTTTTTCCTCACATGTATGATACTAAACTGTGGTTTGGACTGTTGGTCAAACTAAACAAGAGCCAAATGTAACATAATGGACATTTTTCTCTTTTTGTTTCTTGGATCAAGAGAAAATTAAGGGCAAAATTTCAGCCTTTATTTGTTGGAGACAGCAGGAGACCAGTGATTCAGTAAATGCCTTTATAGACCTCCTTCTTTAAACTTGCCTTTCACAGAGGGCTTAAGTACTGTGTTGTGTTTTCTCTTGATTGGCACCTTGATTTGAGGCTGTAAGGTAAACCCCTGCTGGAATAAATGTCTGATTCTTGCTCTAAATAACCCACTACTGTCATCCTGCTTGGTCAAAAGGGTGGAAAGCGCTTTCAGCTGCAAAAAGATCAGAAATTTGATGCTTTTATCACAAAAATGTCTCCAGCTGAGTTTTTTTTTTTTTTTTAACCTACTGGGAGAGTTACATCAGAGTATCAGCTCTTTGTGTCGCTGCCAGTTCTCCTCCAGGTGCACCCTCTGTGGTTTTCTGGTTTGGCATCGTGTTGGTCCAGACATTGTGGTATGCTACGGGTGGGAAATCATCTCTAGCAGCGACGTGCCGGTAAAAGCTTTCTGAAGCTGCTGATGGTAAACGGTTGACTGCTGCGGGTGGGGTGAATGAGAGGGAAAATATTTTGCAGAGTATTTAAAAAAATGTTTTAATAAACGTATAAACTGGTGTATGTGAGAAGAAGTGTGTTTCTGTTTCCAGAGAACGCAGTTACATTGCAAACAGACGACGTTTTCCTTTAAAAGTTTTTAATCATTTGGTTTTTTAAAATATATTATTTTATCTATTAGTCTTTCTCTATATATAGATATATCTCATAGAGTTTCTTTTATTAATGTGTACTTTTGAACTTTTGACCATAGTGGTGATGACAGCAGCGCTGACTGGTACAAGTGTTTATATCACAGTGGTAGTTTTTTATTTATTTATTATGGTGGTATCATCATCATATTTTTCCAAAACGGGCATTAATTTAAGTTTACATTGGTTCATTTTGTGAGGTGCAGATATCTAATATAAAATAACTTAAATCTAAATGTTAATTATTTTTTTTACATTGATTTATTATTATTTTTAATCACTTTATTTAAAAATACAGTTCTTATAATTGCTAAATATTATATTAATAAGATTATTTTGCAATTGTATAGAAGTAGCATTATTGTTAATCTTATCATAATTGTTTTCTTTATTTTAATTATTATCATGTTTTTATTTATCCATTTAAAACATTTTAATACTATTAAATATATTTATTTAGTAATGTAAATGCAGTTCTAATGTTTTGATTATAAATATATTATGAGGTTTTTTTATATCTTTTTTTTTTTTAATAATCATTATTTGTGGCAATTTTATCATCATGTTATTGTAACTGGAGGTGGTTTTTCTTGACTCCTTTTTAGTATTTATAAAATAATTTCTTTGAATTTGTTTTCTAAAATCAAATAATGTTATTATTGTTATTAGTCAGTAGCGTTGTCCTGCTCTTTGTAGTGCAGAAAGCTAAAGCACATCTCTGCCGTGTTCTTGCTGTGTTTTTCAGATTAACAGGTATGCCAAAGGAAAAATATGATCCTCCAGATCCCCGCAGATGTTACACCATCATGCCAGCCGACGAGGCGGCAAGTGGGAAGAAGTCTCACTGGTCCGAGCTCGAGATATCTGGTCAGTCTCACTCACTCCCTCTGGGCCTGCTTCCATTAAAAATAAAATGAGGCCTTGAAGCTCAGATCTAAAACTATTCCTAAAGGAACGAAGCATTGAAAATGTTGGAAACATTTTAAATCTCAGCTCATGTCAGAGCCAAACTACTGTGTTTTAATCCATGAGAGTTAACTTTTCTCATCTTAATGAGAATGTTCTTGGAATGTATTAAATTTTGGGGGTGTTTTTGGGTGCATGCAAATCAAAGCTGAGCTGTATTTCCTGTCAGAACTATCCCAACATACATGCCGTGGGCCAACACTGCGAACTACTTCACCACGAGTAGTTCACGTCTTACGGACATCTAGTTAAGTCTTGAAAAGCCACATTGTGCTTTTGTTCTCATGTTCGACTTGATGTCTGTCTGTTTGAATGCAGGGCGGGTGAGGAGCCTGAGCAGCTCATTGTGGACACTCACCCACCTCACGGCGCTGCACATCAATGACAATAACCTGACCCGCATCCCGCCAGACATCGCCAAGCTGCCCAACCTGGTCTACCTGAACCTGTCGTCCAATAAGCTCCGCAGTCTGCCCGCCGAACTGGGCAACATGGTCTCTCTCAGGTAGGCTGTCTGCTGGTAGAAACCATTTTTTAGTCCTTTTGGCGTTAACTAACCGAGCTTCACATTAGCATATTTCTGCTTGAAGTTGACTTGAACAAAAATTGTAACTTCACTTAAGGAGACATGCGTATGTAGCCTTGAAAATGAGTAATTCTTCAGAGTCACTGAAGGGATGGCACGTAGAACAATCTCAAAGAAATGAAGAGAAGCGATCATAATAAACACAATGTTTAAAAACACAGGGAACATTATGAAGAGAGGGGATGATAAAAGCATCTCGCAAACAAAAACAAAGCTGTCAAGCAGAGACTGAAGATGTGACAACAAAAGAATGTGTGGTGGAAGACGCTTTGACGCCAGTAGAAACACATCAATGATGAGGAATTACCAAACTGTTAGACAAAACACTGATGTCTTTTGTCTCGTTTCTTGCAGGGAATTGCTTTTAAACAATAATCTTTTACGAGTTCTGCCTTACGAACTTGGAAGGCTTTTCCAGTTACAAACCCTCGGGCTAAAAGGTGAGTTTTGTTTTTCATTATTACAATTTTGGAGCAACAAAAATGAATGTTTGAAGCCCTTTTTCCATTAGTCCCTACTCGGATCGGCTCGACACAGCTCTAGACGGTACCACTGTATTCGCCTGTATTCGATTTCCATTCAATTCGAGTACCACCTAATGTTTGTGGGGTCGTTATAGCAACGCAGCCAAACATCCCGTGACATCGTTTGTGTGTGACACGAGCGCTACAACAAAAGTGAGCGTCAAGACTCTGGGACTTTGCTGTTTTTTGCTGTTTTTTGTTGTTTTTTTTGTAGCCATTTTGCTCGTTGCTGGGTTTCAATAATGTCTGTTTTGATTTTCACGAAGGAGACGCTGTCATGAGTCATAGAGTGACGCCACTGACTACCCAATCGGTGGCATGCGATCTCTTGACGTCACATTTCGGATTGCCTGGGATCTCTTGGAATCCCAGTTGAGTAGGTACTAAAAGGTACCAGGTACCATCACCTAATGAAATACCGCGTCGTGCGACCTGACCCGAGTAGGTACTAATGGAAAAGCGATATAAGAGTACTGAATCACTGCTGTTTACCAAAAAAACCTGAGAATTTCTCCCGTAATGGCAGCTGTTGAATAAATAAAATGATCTGTGATGAGTGCACAGACAATTTTTTTCCCTTCGTATAAATGTTTTTGGCTTCTCTCAAAGAGTTTCAATGAGAGCTAAAAGTTTTGCTCATTTACTCAAGCATATTCAATGGTCACAAATATCCAGCAAAGGCATAGACTCCAATAAGCTGACACAGATTAATTGCTTTTACTGTGTACTTATATATTTATTCCCTCCCCCAAAAGCCAATTGTAAGGTAGGAAGAAAAAAAAACCCCAAAACTGATTCATTTGCAGGAAATCCTTTGTCCCAAGACATCCTCAATTTGTACCAGGAGCCAGATGGAACCAGAAAGCTTTTGAACTACATGCTCGACAATCTAGCAGGTAAACGGCTCGGCAACGCATGACCTCACCCCTCATCTGTTTATCAGAACTCATGCATATTTTAGCAAACAGTTTTTTGTAGACCTCAGCTCTGCAGGTATATCATAGCAGGTAAACCATTGTGTCTGTCATGCACAAATGAGCACTAACCCCGGCCTGTTTTTCCAGTGCACCCAGAGCAGCTCCCCCAAAGACCTTGGATCACTCTGAAAGAGCGAGACCAAATGATCCCCACCGGTAAGTTTCCTTCATATAATAACCTGGCACTGGGAGTGAGTTGTTTATGAGCTGATATCTTCTTATGCTCTTTAGGTTATCCGTAAAGCCCAGCATTACCCAGCATGCCATGTTATAGTACAATTATATAAATGTACATCTGAAAATCTAGATAAGCCACCGTGGGTATTTTCTATAATCACCTGTATGGCTGCAGTAAAAATTGATATCATGCATAAAATGAAAACTGGCATACTGTCCAGCAGCATTTTTATAGCATTAAAAGCACCTTTACAGCCTGGAATGAAAAACAGATGTACCTGGAGTGAATCCTTTTTTTTTTTTAATAACTTCCCCATTTGGATTCTGGTAAGGCTTAAAGTTAGCTTTATGGCTGTGTTGATTGACAGAAAAAGCTTCAACTGAAACTGGCTCATAAATTTGAAACTGAGATAAACATTCAGATTTCTTAAAGTTAGCATTAGCAAAGTCCATTGATGATCTGTTCTGAGCTATTTGTAGTGGAGCTATTTCTTATATTTTGTAAACTTTGTAATATGTTGTGTTATTTAATTTAGTTCAGTCTGTTATTGTTATTGTCTTGGAGCAACTGTAACCACATGATTTCCTTAGGGATTAATAAAGTATTCTGACTCTGAGTTTGGGGAATAATTATTCAGGCTGTTCGTGGTAAACTACATTCATAACTGTCAGATGTGTCGTGTGTCGTTTCTCGGATGATTCTGTAATTTAGCAAACTTTACTTCTGTCTCCCTGTAGCTGTGTTCACGGTTATGTGCTACAACGTGCTGTGCGACAAGTATGCCACGCGACAGCTGTATGGTTACTGTCCATCCTGGGCCTTAAACTGGGAGTACAGGAAGAAGGGAATCATGGAGGAAATCACCAGCTGTGACGCTGACATCATCAGCCTACAGGTAAAGCCGGCGCCGCCTTGTAAGATACTTTAAATCTTCCTCACTAACTGTTTTGCAGCATATTACTAGTGAGTATTTGTAATGTAGCCATAGCGTACCTTAAACAAAGAGTATTCAGGTAGATTTCTTTAATAATTTGGATATCTTTCCACTCAGATGGTTATCTGGTTACATCAATATTGGGGGTGTCTGTGTGTATATACAGACACAGTGTGTGCTGTGGATTGAGGTGAACCAGACTACATCTTCCCAGTACCTCTTAGCCTCATGCACTAGTGCAGGGATCGGACTGCTCTCCAGTCCACAAGGCATTGGACCCATTTTTGCAGTTAAAGAGATGCTTTCGAAATCTGAACCAAAACAATAAAGATGAACTAAAATGAGCCTGCTTTTGTCTGGCTATGATTTTTCTAACATTTTTAATTGGTGCTATTGCCTTCTGTAGCCATCTGTCCATCCCCTGAGGTGATTCCCCCACAATCATGTCAACAAAGGTTGTTATTATTCTTCGGACTATTCTCCGCTCTAATCATTAGACTGTGTGCAGAGCTGCTATAAACTGCTTGGATCAATCCAGAGTATCCAGCGTTCACCTGTCAGCACAACCAAGCCATTGTGTATTGAAGGAGATAAAGAGGTAGATGTTACTGATTAATCCTGCCCATACAAAGCTGGCTTTATTTTCCACTGAGTGGAAACTTCCCTGAGAAGTGCTGTATATTACCAACTAGTCCACCTGTGTAACAGCTAACCTGCAGGACATGCAGAAGAGTAACAAAACACTATTTATCATCAGACCCTGACAAAGCTGCATATTAATAAAATGATACAGTGACTGTGCCACATGCATACCGATAATTTCTAGATTTTGGCAGCCGTTTCAATCTTGTATGGATCTGAGAGAAGTGAGGAACAGGATGGAGCTAAAACTCATGCACTGCACATAGAGCTCTGAGCCATCCACCTGCACCATTTACTCACTATGATACACTCCCCTTTCATTCATCAAACATGGCAAATTTTGCTTTCTTAAATCATGTTTCTGTGATTTAATTCTCCTTTCAAAGTTTTTTTGCTCTAAAAGGGAAACTCCGATAAAGCCACAGCAAAAATACCAGCGTTCATCTCTTTAGTAAATCATGACAGCTTTGACTGCTCATTTTGACTTCACTGGCTTTTTTGAATGAAGTACACTTACAGTCATGAGTGAATTTGAAGGAATCAGAATGTTCATCCTTAGTTTTTAACCCCACAACCGTGAAAAGTTGATGGGGTGTCGTCATCACCCGGGCGGGTTGCGTGGACACCCAAAGTTGTGAATGTGATAACTCAGAGCTTGTATCTACTCGGAGACTGAGGGGCCACACTGGTAGCCACAAGTAATTTTATTTACTTAGATCTTAAAAGCACTGATGTGTATCTTTAAATAGTACAAGAACCCTGGTTATGATTTTGAGCCCTTCCTTATCCAGTTTACAAGGTTTCCCAGCAGAGACGATCAGCGGTGTTCACTTCACCTGTCAGTGTTTTAATGTTGTGTGCGTTCCCTGTATATCTCATCTGCTCCTTACCTTGTGTGTTTTTGCAGGAGGTGGAGACGGAACAGTACTACATGTTGTTTCTGGAAACGCTAAAGGAGCGCGGCTATGACGGCTACTTCTGTCCAAAATCTCGTGCCAAACTGGTTTCAGAACAGGAGAGGAAACATGTGGACGGCTGTGCCGTGTTCTTCAAGACTGAGAAGTGGGTTTAAGAGCTTTATTTTATACACGTTACAAAGCATGCCTTTATGTTGGCGGTGATGATTTGAAACTGTGTGAACACATTTGATGAAAAGTTTTTCTACATAAAGAAAAAAATTTCCTCTTATTAAAATCTGAGCTCAAGTTGTTTTTTGTTTTTTTGGTTTTTTTGCCAGTTTCAGCTATAAAATTTATTTTATTATTATAATTATATTATTACTATAAATATGTCATTTTTTGGGTAATCTTTGCCATAGATGGAGCTCAGCTCACTGTGTTTTATGATGTATGATTTTTCATGTCATCTATTTAGAAATGGTCACAAACAACAGGGAAATGCGCAAGACTGCATCGCAGCCTGTTTACATTTACTTTCCTTTGTAGTCGCCCAGCCTGGTTCTCTCTGAGCCAGGAAAAATGAAGGATGAGAAGCAGATTTAAAGGAGGAAAAACCTTCCATATGAAACTAGTGCATTTTCAAAGCCCTAATGGACATTTCTGCTGCTTGTTTGATTCTCTCACAGGTTCACTTTGATCCAGAAACACACTGTGGAGTTCAATCAGGTAGCCATGGCTAACTCTGAGGGTTCAGAGGTCATGCTGAACAGAGTGATGACCAAAGACAACATCGGGGTGGCCGTGCTGCTCGAGGTCAATAAGGACATGTTCTCCGGGGGTAAGAAAGCACTTTCATTTTGTAATTTAGCAGTTTAGGTAATTCCAAGTTGTTTTCTCCTGACCCAAAAATGGCTCCAGCTTTGTTATATTATCAAATTATCCATGACAACATGACCATGCATGTGAAACTGACTCGCCTGCCTCTGTAACTTGGAAATTTAGAAGGTTATAAAACCAGCGTTATTACTTACATGTGATACGTCCACACAGTTCAGTAGTTACAGAGCAAGATTTTTTTTTAAAAATCTGATTGTTTTCAGACAAAAATTGTGATCTACAATTATTTTTGCCCAAAATATTAAACAGTAAAACTGCAGTAATGTATTTTCCCACAAGGTGTCACAATTGGGTTTTAATCAGAGGCTTCAGGGTGCTTTACAAAGAGAGTTAGAGTTACAACGAAGGCTGGAAATGGAAAGAGAAAAAGAAAAGATGTAATGTTTAAAAGACAAGTGAACTGAACAGAATATATGCTGTTAAAAAAATTAATTAAGGTACACTTGATTATCACAGTATAACACAAAGCGAGTTAAACTTCAGGGATCCCAGTCGAGCTGCGCATCGGGCCACCACGCCACTCTCATGGAGTCTGTTCCTGACAGTTTGGTCACAAACCTGCCCGTGAGTAGCCCGCTGGAGGTCACTGTGTAGGGCGCTGGCAGTGCTCCTCCTGTATCTACCTGCACACAGATACAGGTCCTGCTGTTGGGTCCGTGCCGTCGTACGGAAACTGCGTTTTAGTGAAGTCGTGTCCACTGAGATTGTGTGTTTGAAGGTGTTTTGCCTCACTGTGGCTGATGATGCTCACATAATATCGGTGCTTTAAAGATTAGATGTATTTAATTAGTTAGTTAACTTACTAAGGTTTGCAGCGAGAGACAGGCACAGGCCATTTCCACTCCCAGTGAGCTACAGTAAAACTTCTGTTTGTGGTCGTTTCCTGTCTCGTTCACTGATGCTCACTATATCGCACTCTTCCTTTTTAAATATTTTAATCTGTCAGCACTTTTAAGTTTCTGAAGTTGCCTCATAGTTCTGTGGTTTACTGCATCTGAAATAAGACCACGATGAGGATTTGTTCAGGGGACTTTTACATCCTATTTATTTTATTTTTAGTTTGTTTTTTTTTGTTTTTTTTCATGTGTCAGTGAAAGTGATGTACTATTTTGCTTACATAGCGTCTGGTTTTTTTCCCCAGTATAATTTTGTGGAACTATAAATGTCTGTACAGTAAAAGTGTGTAGAATTGTGTAATTCATATATTTTAAAGCCTTATTCTCAAAATAAGTGAAGAAAAAACCACAACTCAGATTTAGAATCATTGTCAGTTAATTTCTTTCCTCGTGTACTTTTTATATGCATCTTTCACGGCTTTATTTATAGAACTTTTTGTTTGTAAAAGCATAAATAAAATTCGTTGATCATATGTGAAAACTCTATGTGGAAAGTAAAAGTTGTTTTTGTGTCGGGCTGTAAAATGCTGATTTATGCTTTTAAGTTTCTGTTAAGTTGCTGCTTAGTCAAGTGGCCATAACAGGAGCTGCAGCTTCTCGGCTTGTCTGCCGTTGTTTCTGGAAAACATTTCCTTTCAGGGCTTTCTTTATGAAGACTTTTAGGATGTCACATGATCGAGTACAAACAGTCACAACAATTTTTTTTTAAACTTTAAGGGAAACAAGTATTTTTCATTAAGTTTGTATTGGGCTTTAATTACATTTCAGTGAACTATAGTTTATATAAATGTATGTGAACCTGTTGGGGAGTGAATTTGAACTTTTTTAAGAAGGAAAAGGACGTGATTTTAAAAAAGAGCACAAGAGGATTGCTATAAAACAGAATGTGACACTTTATTTTTTTTACATTTATCTTTTTTAATAATGTGTAAATCAAAATTTTAATTAAAGGAATTTTGATTAAAGCCCTACTTTTTTTTTTTAGGCATGAAGCCGCCTCAGGAGAGGCAGCTCATCCTGGTGGCCAACGCCCACATGCACTGGGACCCCGAGTACTCGGACGTCAAGTTGATCCAAACCATGATGTTCCTGTCAGAGTTAAAGAGCATTGCTGAGAGGGCCTCGGGCTCTGTGGCAACGGGATCGCCGACCTCTGACCCGTCCTCAATCCCCATCGTCCTGTGCGCTGACCTCAACTCGCTGCCTGACTCCGGTAGGGCTCTGTCACTTATCAGGAACCAGGGTCATTCCATATAAATCAACCAAACCTGATTAAAGTTCCCACCTGATACATTCTGGACACCTGATAACTTGATACAATTACTACATAACAAAGAAAAATAGATTTAGCTTGATTAAAATGACCTATCCATATTAAAAAATGTGAACCTTCATTATTTTATTTTATTATCTCGTTTTTTTCTTTGTTTTTACCGGCAATGGGAAAGTGTCTGTATATTCATTTGTTGCCAGCGTGGTTTCCATCATCAGTTTCCCTTTAAAGCCACGAATGATGTCATGAGTTTCTTTTCCTTAATTAAAGGATTTAATAATTAAATAAAGTTCTGATTAATATCTCACTAATGTTCCTGCTCTTTGACGCAGGTGTGGTGGAGTATCTGAGCAACGGAGGAGTGGCCGAGAACCACAAGGACTTTAAGGAGCTACGCTACAGCGAATGTCTGACCAACTTCAACTGCAACGGCAAGAACGGAAACTCGGATGGAAGCATCACACACAGCTTCCAGCTCAAGAGCGCCTACGACAGCAATCTGATGCCTTACACCAACTACACATATGACTTCAAGGTAAAACAAAAACACAAATAAACTCGTTTCCATTTGAAGCCATAACAGTAATTTATGTAGTGCCCAAAATGTCAAAAGTCAGGCTGACCGAGACCCCCAAACGTCCTCTGTGGAAGGAAAAAACCTTCAATGGGAAGAAACATCAAGAAGCAGACTCAGAGAGGGCGTAGAGCAGGGTCGGGAATTTCTGGTCCTGCAAATGTGTCTGACTGAAAAGTTAGAGGGGGAGTTGTTTTCACCCACCCGAAACGTTCCCTGTTCCCTGCCCCATGCTTCAGGACGCCAAGATTCAGTCTGTGTTTGTGTGATAACTTGGTCAAAGATTAGCGTGTGCAGTGAGTCACATTGACTCTAATCAGCTTCTGTGAGAGGACACACATGTCCTGCTGCAGATGTTCTTTCTCCTTTTACTACTGAGTGATCTGACAGCTCACCTTATCCCGGTTTGAGTAAAGCAACTGAACTTGACGAGTTCACTGTTGTAGGTCTGCGGAAGTTGGTTGGTGGGTCATGCCCGATTTTTGTGAGTCAGCTTATGTGTTTCTGTAAGTTAAGTGAGACAGGGTGAGCTCACTTAGAGAGAAGCTACCCAACAGGAAAAAAATGCTTACCAGTTACTTTCTTTTTTAAATGTAAAGTTTTACGTTACTGGATCATATTTATCATGAAATGTGAGTCACTCTGCCAGCTAGTCTTGTTTCTGCATGTTAAGCAAGCCAGAGTTGGGTAATGATTGTGTCTTTATTCTTGAGAAAGCGGTTCCAAAGCAGCAATTATTCATGGTGGGGACCTCACACATCTGAACCAGAGAGACCCCATCAGAGAGGAAGCTGCTACCAAGAAATAGTGGTCATTGCATCAGTTTTTCATTAATCCACATGAGCTTGATTGTCACGCATGATTTCCGGTTAACAGTACAAACTTTAGATGGAAGAAGCAGGAAGAAGAATGAGTGTATCGGTGAGTGTGTGAATGGCAGCTTGTGATCATACTGTACAAATAGCTACAGTGCTATGTCTGACTGCTACTGTTAACTGTTGAAGATCTGGGTCTGGGTATGTTTGCTACTAGCTTAGTGCTAGCATACTGGTTTTAGAGCCGCCGTGTACAGATATCAGTTTTTGTCCTGACTTTATCATCTTGCTCTAGTAATAATAATGCTCATATTTTCACTATCATCCACTATTTTCCTCCTCGCTACACAAAAACTGATGTGTGCAGGAATTAAAAGGCACAAATGAGTTTTTTTGTTTTTGTTGTTGCTTTTTTGTCTGCCTGTGCATCTCACAGATAATTGAAGAATTTGTCTAACATCTGTAACAACAAATTTCCCACCTGTGGGACTAATGAAGCTTATCTTATCTTTGGGACATGTTATAACAGGCGCTGGTGTGGAGTAATATCATGTTACAAAATGCAGTATAGCCTACACATCCTGTTGTCACCATCTTAATTTGTATCTGTTTCTAACTTTCAAACTTTCACTGTGCTGTAAGCGTCTTTATCATGTAAAACATGTCGATGGTCTGTGGTTTTGAGACCCTCGCTGCATACAGATGCTGACAGTTTTTAAGCGTGTCACCTCGCAGCGCGAACTTTCCAAAGGAAGAAATAAAGTAAGAGAGAGGAATAAAATTAATCTCCATGTACACTGGGACGGATGCTGATGCGCAAGGCTCGTTTTCATCCTTGAGGTGTCACTTGATATCATTTTATCAAAAACCACCACCATGGCTCATTTTGGTGCTTTGTGACCTTTGCGGTTTCAGGCATTATGAAGCTGTCACACTAATACCATAACCCTGTGAGTCAGGGAACAGATGGCAATGTTTCCCTAAACCTAAACAAGAAATGTTTAGTCCCTAAACTTAACCGAGTGGTTTTTCCCAGCTAATAAATTGGCAAATCATGCCTCCGCTACTCCTCCAGCCTCTTAATGAGTACTTTGCATGTTTCCAAAGATGGACCGTTACCCTTCATTGGTCGATCGCTATAGCCGTCGCCTCGACAGGATGTCGTCAAGACAAAAGGGCTGCATATGACACGGGGCTGAAAACGTGATATTCCTGGTCGTCTCTGCCACGTTAAAATACAGAAAATCACTACCTGCTATATTTATTGTGGATAATGTCGCTGTTTCAGGTGCAGGTTCAGTCGTGTAGATGAACGCGTTACAGCCACAAATTTAACGTCAACGATGAATTCTGTCAAATTGGTTTTTTGTACTAAGGCTAATTTGTTACTGCCTTAAATTTGGTGCTGGGAACTCTGTATAACTGAGTGAATTACACAGACTTATAGGTGGGCATTAAGTTCAGTCGAGAAAAAAAAATACTGTGTTACTGTGTGTTTCACTTTTGTATATCTGAGTTTTGCAGTGGGAGCTGTCAGCGAGAACGGAAAACTTTGAACATCGCGGCCTCTGAGCCGTGATTTTTACCCTTCAGCGCGCTCCGCAGCAAAAACTCGTATTCGCTTTATTTCGTGTGAAGCTGCCTCGTGGTTTTGATTTGTCACATCATTTCAGCTTCGGTTTCTAATGAGTCATCGAGCCAGACAGTTCATGCTCAAATTCTTTTTTTTCTTTTTTTTCTGCTCCTACTTTTAAGATCAGTGACAATAAATTTCCCCAGTTGTCTTACAAGTGGTTAATTTAGTCAGTATTGGGGCGTCAGTTATTTAATACAGTTATTTATTACCTTTTTTAATATATATATATGTATGTATCCATGCATGCAGACTTTCCTGTGGGTTCTCTGGTGGGGAATTTAAGCCCAGATTGGTAGGTGTTTTTGACTGTAATCTTCATATGAGCAATGTTTAGTCCCTCCGGCCTCCACACGGGGATGTCTGAGAATCTAGGTGGGGGCGAGACCTAGGCAGCCAGTGACGGGGAGATCCACAGGGAGCTAAAGCTCACAGTGATACCCTCTGAGATGAGGCATCTACGGCCAGCCATTAATAAACCTTCCACAGACTCAACTTTTTTCTGACCTAACTCTTCCGACAGTGCAGACTAGCCATTCTCACTAACCCTGCGTCTGTAAGGCTCCTCTACTTGTCTCTGCCCACCGGCGATATCACTGGCTGAATCCCACGGAGTCACTGGCAACACTTTCGGTGATTAATGTTTGTACTAATAACGAGCTTGACTCATTGCTGCTTCTCTTAGCGTTGATTACTCATCTAAGGAGCTAATGTGTTCATGTGAAAAATAGATTCATTAGAAACTAAATTGGAAACTGGAGCTCTACATCAAACAGGGATTTTCTATAAACACTCATAAAAGAAGCAAAAAACAAAACCAGCTCCTTCTCATTATGAAATAAAATGACACAAAAATGTAATAAACAGATTAAAAACAACACAATATCAATTAACACTTAAGTTTGGACATCTCAGCACAGCATCAACAAGAACATTACTAGTCACGACACTCGCACTCGTCCACACGTGAAAGTTTGAGCAACAACCTGAATTAGTTATTTTATGTCACCTGTTAAGTAGGAGGCTCAGAGGTAAAGATTTGTATCATCGAGGGGAACCTGCCACGTTGCACTCCAGTGCTAAATGATGTTTTAAGTCATGAAGTGATTGGTTAAACTCCAGGTAATAAGAACACGTAACAAAAACTCACCCAAAGGGCCTCTCTGTGATTCAGTGAAAAGGGTGGTGTCATTAAAGAAGAAACACAAGAGCCAATCAGTGATGAGGAAAAGAGGACAGGAAGTGATGTGTGGAAAAGTGAGGAAAAGGGTAAATAAAATAGACCAACTGGACCTTTTTAAACATTTTCCGCAGTTGCTAGAAAGAGCTCAGGCTTTCTGTACGAGTCTTAGCAGATCGAAATGTTTTACGCTCGAATGACAAACAGCAGACTTTTCTCCTTTCTTTGATTTGTGCTTCCTTGTCTCCTCCATCCTGTTGAAAGAAGCTGCATGAGGACCTGTAACGGAATATGTTTATATCACGCACATCCCTTCTCCTTGGAAAACAAACTTGAATATTAAAAAGCATGTTGATTGTAAGACTCTTGAAATACGTCTTAAACGTGTTTTGGTTATTTTAAGGGTGAAAGCAGAGAAAGCAGAAGGTTTGACTGTGTTAGTCCTCCTCACCATGGTTCGTCTCTTCCAGCTGTGGCCACCTGTCTTTTATATACTGATGGTAAAAACGCTCCCTGTGCATTCTCACTGATATTTCCTCCTGCATCCTCCTCTCCCTTCCTGTTGCATTATGCAAGGTGTGCTGAGGTCACAGACAGATGGATGCACACATTAGAGAACAGAGAAAAGCTTTCTTCCTCGCCTCCTCTGCTCGTATCTTTGGTGCGAGAGACCAAAACACGAGAAGAGGAATTGAGGATGTGCTGCCATGGAAATGGGGAAGCAGTGGATCATTAAATTGTTGGTGTTGTTTTAAGTGACTCCCACACAGAGTTAACATCAGGTGGCGTTTGTGTGTCTGCAGGGTGTGATCGACTACATCTTCTTCTCCAAGACCCACATGAGCGTCCTGGGCATGCTCGGACCGCTCGACAGCCAGTGGCTCATAGACAACAACATCACGGGCTGCCCCCACCCGCACATCCCCTCGGACCACTTCTCCCTGCTGGCCCAGCTGGAGCTGCACCCTCCCCTGCCCCACCCGCTCAACCCCCTCAACGGGCTGCACCTGCCGGTCCACAGGTAGTGCACCCTGAGAATGAGAGAGAGCGCCCCGCCTACCCCTTTTTACCCCACCTTTTAAACACTGTCCCACCCTCCTCCTCCCTCCAGCTTTATACAGGACCCTGTACAGTTCACGTTAAACTCGGACACCATCTGACCGCCTCTAACCCCAAAAGGAGTGAAGTATTTGCCCCGGGTGTTGCTCCTTTTTATGTTTTTGCACACTGTATATTTTTTTTCTTTTCTCCCCTTGAAAAGGCTTGATACCAAATGTTGGGCTTGGGATGAAGTATTTCCCAACGTCTGTTTTGTTTTTTTGTTTTTGTTTTTTTGATTAGTTGTAATCATGGCCGCTTAAAGATTCTACAATAACAAACTAATACAAACAGTTGTTTAAGGTAAATCTGCTACACAAACGTAAGCATCATTTCACACAGCTGTGAAATTTTTAGAGTACAGACACGTGATCGTATTAATGCTGCACAGTTTATAGAGCTGAAACCTGCTTTCACTCCCAGATTAACTGACAGGTATTTAATTGAACGGGGGGTCAACACTACAAAAAAAAACCCTCAACCTTTTGAATGTTATAGAATGTAGAAGGATTATTTCTGTTGGTAATTTTTTGGCAAAAAGGTCCTTATTTGAGTTTCAACAAACTAATTTGATAATAAGCGGGGAAATGGGTGCAAATTTTTAAGGATAAAATGTGCAAGCTGGGTGTTTTTTAAAAGTAATGCTATTTAGCATGGAGGTATGCGTCATCCTGGATCCATGTTTAGAATTAGGCCGATGTCACTCAGCATTGTATGAATTTCTTTCACTTTACCTCGGTGCGGTACATGTCTTTTATAAAAGTTTTTTTTCTTTTTGCAAAGGCTTTTGTTCTCTGCAGCTCTGAAGTAATAAAACAATCAGTTGTTCTAATATTTTTCTAAGCATTGCAGGCAGATTTGCTCAGACACTGCCTTTTTCCTGACATCCACAAACAGTCCGTTTCACAGTTTTGAGCTTTTCATGCTGTGATTTTTTTTAAACCCCTGATCTGCCTGGCCAAAGAATCCCCCGCAGCAAGTGACATGTCCTCCGTCAGTAATAAGACCTTTATTTATCGGTGCCAGAGAGAAAACGTATATCGTTTAATGTTTTAGTCAATGTTTCCTGACCAAGAGGCTGAATGTATTTACTAAAAAGGCTCGCTATGAATTTGGTTCTCGGAGCCGATTAATGCCAGATCCCTGTGGACTCTAAACTTTGTGTATTTGTGTCAGATGATTAGAAGGAATAGCTCTTTATTCTGTAAGTCGTAACTCAGGGCTATGCTATGCATCCAGCAGCACCTTTCACACTAAAGACTCTCAGAGTCATGTCGTACGAGCAAAACCAAACAGGAAGCTACTGTTCTGAAAAAGCACAGGTTATGTATGCGTTTGCATACGGATATGCTGTTGTTCATCTTGTCGTTATAGAAGTCCCAGGTCTTTGTGCATTTTTGATAAAATACTGATGCACTTTTACTCCTAACCTGGGAAAATCACATTTGTCCTAGTTTTAGAAGAAACAAATAAAGCATATTTGGTCAGTTTTAATTGAATAAGAATTTAGTTTGCTTTAAGGCCTTTAGAGAGGCTGACACGATGAATGATAAGGGATTGGACTGGGTGTCAGTACTACATGTTTTCAGTGCCAGTACAAAGAAAATGAGAAATTATTTTTTAAGATTGAGAGGAAGGAACAAATGTTTTGGGGGTTTTCTCAAAGAAATCTTCTCAAATGATTAAAACAGCAGCTCCAAATCCACACACTAAAATCTGCATCCTGTTTATTATGGGAACTTTGCTCTAATCTCTTTTTAACTCGTTGTGTGATTTCTCTCAGCTGTTAAAGTCTTAAAACAGAATATCACTCTTTCAATACACTGCTCACAATTCAGCTATGCAAACTGAGACAAGTGGACATGGCTTGTATTAAAGTGGATGTTATGTATTTCCAGCTCAATTTACCAGAGTAGCTTTGTATGATTACTGTTCAGAATAATCCTTATTTATCTTACACTGGGCCTTACTGCAGCCTCTTAGTTCCTCCTCTGTTTGAAACGACCAGTTTTAGCTCCTCTCTCATTCAGACCTGGGTTCTCAAAGTACGGCATGTGGACCAGTGGGGGCTCGTAGTAACAAGGAAAATTAAAGTACATGTAAAGTGTTCATAAAGCAGCACAGAGGAGACCAAAAGAGCTTTCCTCTTGAGTTTTAACCCTTCTGTTGTATCTGTCATAACAGACACTGTTGGTGCCAAGAAATAGCACCTCATTAAATACCATTAAATTTAAAAACCAGGACAAAAATAATAAACCTAACTATCTAAATGTGTCTGTGCAGCCCTTAATCATACTCCTTCTGGTTTAAGACCACCCACTCTTTAAGTCAGCTTTCTTCTGATTGGCCGCCCCTCTTAAACTGCAGCTAGGTGGGGCTTCTGTGTCTCAGATGACCAAATAAAGGATATCCATCTTTTGGCCTCATACAGACCTAAGAGTAGAAAAAAAACTAAGCTTAGTGTCACCACTCAGCTGTTTAGCTCCCTTCCCCCTTCTCTTCAAGTTAAATTTCTTCTGATTGGTTGCCCCTCAAAACCTGCAGGGACTTAAGCTCACGGGTGTTACTTGTACATATGCTGACTTCATTATTTGAAACCTTGGACATATTTACTATGTACATTGTGTCCTATTATTTTATTTTCCCCCCTCATTTCTACACTGGAATAGGAAAAGTTTAAAAGATTGGGAACCACTGGTCTGAACACAGAAAAGTTAAGCTTATTTAAATCAGAAACCATGTGATTTCAAAGAATGAATTCAAAACATCTGATATTAAAAACCAGCTTTTTCTACACATTTTAACTGGTACAGCATGATGGTTGACACCCAGTCCTGTCTGTGCAGGCAGATGTGCCTCTCAGTGATAAACATATCTGGCACATTTCACACTGTAGTGTGTAGTAAACCTGGATTAGTTGAACCAGTCAAAGCTTTTCCTGTGTTTGAAAGCCATAATTCTGGGATACGTGGCGTCGGCACAGCGCGGCATGTAACCGTGTAGCTGCAGCTTTAAATCGCAGGATCTTCACATTTACTGGCCTTCTGTTGCACATGATTTAACGCTAATGAGTTCACCTCTGGGTTCGGTGGATTCGATCCTGGTGAGCATTTAGAGGCCTATACTTCACTCCTGAACTAACCTCACAGGGTTTTTATTTCCTGGTTTTTGTACCACAGCTGTACATAAATGAATCTGTCTTTGATGACGGCACGTCTTTCACATCTGTGAGGGGAATGTACCATTCTCCTGATAAAGGGGCGTAAAATGTTCTCACAATTCAAACGTGTACTTGGTGTTGTAATTTTCTTCTAAAGATCTCGTGTGTGAATACCACCTCCACATTTGTCTCTGATGCTCTTGTAGAGACCGGACGTGTCTCTGTTTCCAGCTCTTGTTTGAACTACGGGCATTTTCTGTCTCCGACATGCAGTCTTTCTATTAGTACTTTGTACTACTCAGTATTACCAACATTTTTTTTTTTTGAGAAAAAACATAAATATTCTAGGTTTAAAAGCAGCTCGTCCATATGGGTTTTATTTCTCCAGTGTCATCTCAAAGCCTCCCTTGCTCTGAGTTTTAAATTCTTTTGTTTTCCCGTCATTTCTGCTTTCACACACATTAAACACCAGTTACATTCGCATTTATTCCACAACAATACCAAACTGTCATCACCTGAAAGCAGTTCACTTGTTAATTTTGTCTCTGTAGATGCACCTCATACACTTTTTCTACAAACAATGTGCCTAGTTTGTACAGTTTCTCCAACAGCAGCACTGCCCATGAGACCAAGACCCTCAGAGATTAACCCAGCACCATCGCCCAGCCAACACCCTTCAATCCATCCTTCCATCCCTCCAAGCCAAGTTTTCATGTGGTGAGATTGTGGGAGGAATTCAGGACTTTCTTTCCCTTCAGCTTCTGTTACATTATGTAAAATGGTCACTCTCACTTGTTTGTGGTTTCCTTGCTAGGACAAAGATCATCACAACCATCACATGGAGTTTCTGAACGTAGAAATCCTGATGTTTGATGTCTGGCTGTAGTTGATTTGGTTTTATTTTTGTTCCATTGTTAATTTAAACTGTCTCGGCTACTGGCCATTAGTCTTTGGTGGTGAATACGATGCCTGGCGATAGTAACTGGGGGAAACACGCAGAGGATTGGAATTAAGCGTTAAGCAGACGTTTTAATTTCATTGTCATGTTTGTACTCTGAATTTTATGGCTGTAGGCCAGCTCGCTGCAGAATCTCTACACAGAATTTAAGAAATACGACTAATGAAAAATGGCATTATGGACGAGTATGTTCATTATATCGATTAAAGGGGACCTATTATGCTTAGTTCCTAATCCAGTCCACTCTGGAGCATCTTCAGGTGGATTGCAGTTCAAAGTAATCTCTATTTACATCATGCTTAGCCTTGATGCAGCAACTCAGGTATTTTAGCTCCCTTTAAGCCCATTTTCTACTGATTGGGTGCCCCTCATTAGCTGCAAGTGGGCGGGGCTTCTGTGCCTGAGATGACCATATTGGGTATATTCACTTTCTCTGCCATCATATAGACCCAAGAATAGAAAAATGGATGTTTGTATCAGTCTGAAGCCTGAACTTGTATTGTACACACTCTGACCTCATTATTACAGACTTTGGCCATGTTGAGCATGAACATTGGATCAGTACAGAGATGGCAGACAGACAGGAAAAAGCAGAATCGGTCTCCTTTAATTCACTGTGGAAAATTAATTAAGAAAGAATTAATTAAGAAAGTCAGAAGCTCAACAGATTTTCAAAGCTGAAGAGCAACTTTCATTTTTCAAATCCGAATTTTAGAAAATTAAAATAAATGACAAAAGCCAGAAATGCAATTCTGTTATTTCTGCAAAATGAATTAAAGTATTTTTAAAGTTTCTGCCTTTCATTGTTGTTTTAGTAATGTGAGGTAAGAGAATAAAAACTGGGCCACCAGCAGTCACCAACAAAGGTGCTACTCTAGCTCTCGAGAGAGTTTTTAAAGAACCACATTTAAACCTGTTGTCAATGAAGGTGGTATGCAGTTCTTCACCACACTGGTTTCCAGTCCAAGCGTCCACCGCAGGCAGGAGGAAGCACCCAGTCAGCTTCCTTTGATTGGAAACCTTTGAGCTGTGGTGAACAGCTCTTACCAAAACCAAAGTTTACCCCATTTTTGGCATTTAAATGTTAAAAAAAGAGGAAAAAATTTAAATAATGTGGGTGACAACGTGATTTCTGTGTAGTTCCTCTGACTAAAAAAAGAGAGAAATGCAGATCTCTCCTTTGTAGAATTCCTGTTGGCTTCCAAAATTTAAATATGGATTTCAAATCAAGGAAATGCACGAATTTGATTCTGGTAGAAAACTTCACAAGACACAGGATTCCAAGACATGTAAAAAGTGATTTAATCTGAGAAAATTTAGAGATTACATGTTTATTTAACACAAACAAGTATCCTGTGAAAGTGCTCTCAAATGGGAACTCATTTTCTCGCAATGTTAATTTATATAGATTTATGTAAATCCTGTTTACGTTAGAGCGAAGTTTTTAGTGTTTATCACAGCTTATCCTTAGAAACATTTGTCATGGCTCCATAACTGCTCAAAAAAAGTGAGATAATTAATCACTGGACTACAATAAAAACGACAAGGATTTATTGGAGAAAATTAAGGCAACAAAAACATGTTGAATGTAACTTTTTGGCTGTTTACATTATTTTCTGAGATAGTAATTCCATATAAATAAATAATGAATCCAATGTGTCAACAAAAATAAAATAAGTATTTTAAACCTGCTTCATCCAGTGTTCAGACTGTGGGAAATAAAATGGCCTCTGAAGCTACACGATTCCCAAAAACAGTCGTATAGAAAAACCTGAAGCTGTGATATTTACATGAGTAAAGTGAGGACTTCTGCAAAGGCTCCATCTGTGTTTTATATGTGAGCATCACCTGTCAGTTACAAACAAATCTTCAGAGACACTCCCCCAACAACTCACACCCTCTGTAGGCAATAAAATGTCATTTTTTTGAAAACTCTTCTTGTCTGTGCTTTATTTTTATGTTTTTTAAAAAAAGTCACAATTCAGGGATACAACACATATTGAAGTCATGGCAGTGGGTATTACAAAAATCTTTTTTTAATTAAACAGTACAAATACACATGTGTAATGCAACAGTAACAGATACAAACTATTAAAAAAGTGAAAGGTGTGCAACAATCTTCTTCAGTACATTCTTCAAATGGTAAGGTGGCACAGTTTAAAGCTATTTTTATCAATTCTATCAGAATTTCAAGCATAAAAAAACTCACATTTAGATTATGTGATTTTCTAAGAATTATACCTTTGTCATCAAAGGATAACACTCGAGAAAATGAAACCGTATTCGGGCTGAATACAACAGGCTTGCTACAGGTAATTCAGATTGATGAAGGGAGGAATCGATCTGCCGTGTGATCAGTAGCTAGGTGTTGAAGCAGTGCGTGGCTCAGTGGTTGAGACGGCGTTCTTCCTGTAATTAAAAAATAAAACGATGGTGTTAATAATCAGAATAACTCTAAATAATACAATAACTCAGTTAACAGGATTTTTCAGCAAGTTAGCTAAACATTAAAAATGCCGGTTCTATTCGCATGTATTCTAAAAGTGATAAGTGTATGACTGATAGAAAATTCTCACTTTTGCAGAGTTTTGAGAAGGCCCGGAAACCACTTGGCCTCTGGATTGACACAAATCTTAGCACCAGACCTCACAGTGATCCTGTTGAGAAACCAGAAGATTCAAAACATTACTTAAAAATGGAGAAATTATCACGCCGCGCAAACTTGATTGAAACTGAAGCAGAAACAAAACTAAGACATGAAGTAAAAGTTTCACTTTTGCTCTTAGTTTACAGTTCTGTGTGTCAGCAGGTAACTTCAAACTTGCATCATCATCAGACCAGTGCAAGTTATAATACAATAAGCTCAAAATGTAAAAGGGCTTTATTGACATTTACAGAACAGTGAAAAAGTTTAAAATGAAAAACTCTTAAAGATATGAAGATAAAATACTCAAGTAATAAAGTATATTTCTCAACAATAAAGCAAACATAGTACACTTCAGTATTTCAAATGTGTGCAATTTTGTAAGTTTCCACTACATTTCTATAGAAAGTTTTATTTTATTGAGCTCTGCAATCTTTAAAGACACTTTCAATATAAACTGTGACGCATTACAGTAGAGAGTAAAAAGCACCGTTAAAAAACGTCACCTTTGCAAATACTCACAAGATTTCAGTTCGGGGGCAGTGTCCTGAAACAGGAGTCACCTCAATCTTCTTGACCATCTTAGCATAAACAGGTCTCATGGTCGTCTTTCTACAGCGGCAGGTATTTATGGTAAAACCTGAAAAGAAGCATTTATATTATTTTAGGAGGAAAGAGTTTGTGAAAACAGGAAAACAGTAAGAAGCCCCAAAGAAGCCAGTAGATGGACTTCGGGTAATAACCTTCAAACACTCAAAACAATATTTACTTTCAATTACAGGAAAAAGTTTTAATATTTCTACTATAGTTCTACTAATATTTAAATATTTCTACATTTCTACTATTCTTTGTTTTTTATCACTGATGTAAAAATATAAATGTCTGCAATATTTCAATATAAGCCGCTCACCAGGCGCCTGTGGCACCTTTATTTAACTGTGTCATTTGCTGAGTGCTGTAGACTGTAGTATTTTACTCTTTATCATGCTGCTGTAACATAAAAATTTCCCTTGTGGGATCAATAAATTATCGATCTGTCTGTCTAATGTATTTTTAAACAGAATAACTAAAGTAAGACAATAAATATGAATAAAATAATGACCTCAAAATCAAATGGTATATTTTGCCCTCCTGTGAAATACCAAACTGTACAAATATTCTGAATTAAAGCAGTAATGTTTTCTTACCATGCAGAGACGCGATGCAGCAGCAGAAAGTCAGAGCGACCAGCAGGAGCAGTGGCTTGTTCATCTTCGTGATGGTTGTTTTGATCTTTGAGGACCAGTGAGGATGCAAGAGAGAAAGTCTGAGTGAATGAAGTCGAGTGTGGGTTTATAAAGCTGAGAAAGAGGAAGTAAGTTAGGAAACTCTGTGACATTTTCTGTAGTTTTCTGCTCACTGTGCTAAATTTATCAAAAAACACCCACATTTTGTCACTGCTCAAAATAAAATGTCATAAAAACAGAATTATAAAATAAAATAGTAAATATAATTGCATATTATTATATAATAAAAACATGTAGAATTGTATATTATATAATTATAAATGTAATATATAATTACCAATCATGTAAATACTGAGTACATTTAATAGGGGATTTCTTTGATTACTGGATGCTAGCTCCAAATCTAAGGCTGTAAAGATTTCTGATGCTGAGATACACTCAGACACTTCAACAGTTACACCTTGCTAGTATAAATACATAAATAAAGTAAAATATTTCATTTGGCAGAGCAGCACTTCCGTAATTGAGGGCTGTTAACCTTTTCCGTTTCTGCTTTATTGACTGGGGGAATTTTGTCTCAGCCCCTTAAATTAGACTGCTTCTCATACATGAAAATGAGATGGACAACCCAGAATTACACCGATAAAAATGATTTACGCGTAGTAAACATTTGCATCTTCTGGAATCAGACTGGGAACCCCTGATCAATCACAAAATGCTTTTGTGGGTCACAAGAGGAGATTCATTTTTTAAGTCTCCCCAGCATGCCGCACTGTGGTTTAGTTTAGCTGCTGTAATTAATCCTAAATAATGTATTGCTTTAGGTTTACTGCTTTTTTTTTTTACACTTACAATTTAATTTAATTTAAAAAAGGGGGGAAAGGAATAAAGGAATCCAAAGCCTTTGTTTTATTTTTGGGCTGTGGTTTTGGCCTCTGCACATACTTTCCCCCTTCATAAAACTCTGTGAGGTGTCTTTATAAAAGCTTTTCGAGTGTTTATCTGCCTGGAACCTGGAGTTGGGGGTCGTGACCGTATTGATGAACAAGTATCCCAGCACAGGCAGTTGTAGCTGACAGTGGTGTGGAGTAATGCAAATTTTGCCACTGATCCCATACCAAGTATAGATACCAATACTTTCAACATATACATGCATCTGATGTAGGGGAGAGCAGTGTGTCATGACTGATGAGATGAATCATCATCAGTTTGCAAATTTTAATAGATTTTGACCACTGTGATCTTTTGATCTTCCACAATAATCAAGTAACACAACTTTCACCTTCACAGGTATTTAGAAGTATTTGGAATGTTTTTGGGAGGTCAAACTTGCCTTTCTTTAAAACACCACGGGTCGGCTCCTGTTATGTGTGTTAGAAATATAACAGACAGTCAGTCAACACTAAGGGTCATTATGATCAGACATTTTTCACAGTTCATGTCTGAGGAATATTGTTTTCAATAAAATAAATGAGTTGTCACAATTCAGTGGGCTGAATATATTATTGGAACATCTGAATGCAGTTTACAGTTAGTCAGCCTGCTAAAGTAACAGCTGTGATGACTAATAACACTTTAACATTAAGTAATGCTGAAGGACGACATCAGTCATGACTGAAACTTTACTTTCACCACTATATGAGCTACCTGGATAATATCTGCCTCTCTTGAGGGGCTTTGAAAGTGGCCTCTGTCTCTGTGCTGGGGATCAGCGTGTCTGAGGGATCTCCTTCCTCCTCTTTTCCTTCCAAGGATTAAAGTTATTTCTTGTTTTACGGTGTTTCGTATGTTTACGTAAGTTGATGATGTTTGCACAGCAGGGAATCTTTGTCCAACATTCATCACTGTTAGCAACTTTTTCATTTACAGCAGGGAAGTACCTCTGCACAGGGCTCAGGGCTCTACTCAGTGCCACTTTGTCAAGTGACCGCAGGCCGACTAAACACATTAGAAGTGGGAAGCAGTGAGTAGGGGGCGGAGCAAAGTGTGGCTGAATGACAAGAACGGTGTTAACTTGAGGTTACTTGCATAAACCTGGTTCTCAGAGTTGCATGAGTGAGATGTCTCACTATGGAATGCGCCTCCCTGCATATTCCTCAGATGCATTTATCTCATTCTGCCAACCCTGATTGGCCAGTGATTGCAATCAGCATGCGGAAAGCGGATAGTTGAGTGAAACGGATGAACCAGAATTGGTTTGTAAAAATGTTACAACTTCAGTCATGTGGAACTGGTTTGGTGTTTGTCTGTCCACCAAAGCATATTTTTTTGTAGAACATGCAAGCGTTATTACTGTATTTGTCGGACTATAAGGTGCTCATAAAAGCCTTCAATTTTCTCAAAAATCGTCAGTGCACCTTATAATCCAGTGTGCCTTATGTATGAATTCTGGTAGTGTTTACTGACCTCAAACCGATTTTATGTGCTACACAACGCTCAAACATCTGTCAAAAAATGTTTTAGTACGACTTTGGTAAGCTACGAAGCCACACCGCTTGATGGATTGTCTGAGCATTACAGCTACCGTAGTCAGGAGCCTCGCAGAGCAACAGTGTTGCCAACTTAGCAACTTTGTTGCTATATTTAGCGAGTTTTCAGACCCCCTTAGCGACTTTTTTTCTAAAAAGTGACTCAGCCAGAGTGCCTATTTCGGGTCACTTTTGCCAGTCCCAAGTACGGATAAAGGAGGAAGGTTGAAATTGTGACATTAAAAAACAATAATTGCTAAAAGAACTTTAATTTGTAGTTCTAAATATATTCTAAATGCCTTTAGGGTGTTCTTTTTACTTACAGTGGCTTGCAAAAGTATTCGGCCCCCTTGAACTTTCCCACATTTTGTCACATTACAGCCACAAACATGAATCAATTTTATTGGAATTCCACGTGAAAGACCAATACAAAGTGGTTTACACGTGAGAAATGGAACGAAAATCATACATGATTCCAAACATTTTTTACAAATAAATAACTGCAAAGTGGGGTGTGCGTAATTATTCAGCCCCCTGAGTCAATACTTTGTAGAACCACCTTTTGCTGCAATTACAGTTGCCAGTCTTTTAGGGTATGTCTCTACCAGCTTTGCACATCTAGAGACTGAAATCCTTGCCCATTCTTCTTTGCAAAACAGCTCCAGCTCAGTCAGATTAGATGGACAGCGTTTGTGAACAGCAGTTTTCAGATCTTGCCACAGATTCTCGATTGGATTTAGACACCAGACAGGTCAGGGATAAAGTTATTGAGAAATTTAAAGCAGGCTTAGGCTACAAAAAGATTTCCCAAGCCTTGAACATCCCACGGAGCACTGTTCGAGCGATCATTCAGAAATGGAAGGAGTATGGCACAACTGTAAACCTACCAAGACAAGGCCGTCCACCTAAACTCACAGGCCGAACAAGGAGAGCGCTGATCAGAAATGCGGCCAAGAGGCCCATGGTGACTCTGGACGAGCTGCAGAGATCTACAGCTCAGGTGGGGGAATCTGTCCATAGGACAACTATTAGTCGTGCACTGCACAAAGTTGGCCTTTATGGAAGAGTAGCAAGAAGAAAGCCATTGTTAACAGAAAACCATAAGAAGTCCCGTTTGCAGTTTGCCACAAGCCATGTGGGGGACACAGCAAACATGTGGAAGAAGGTGCTCTGGTCACATGAGACCAAAATGGAACTTTTTGGCCAAAATGCAAAACGCTATGTGTGGTGGAAAACTAACACTGCACATCACTCTGAACACACCATCCCCGCTGTCAAATATGGTGGTGGCAGCATCATGCTCTGGGGGTGCTTCTCTTCAGCAGGGACAGGGAAGCTGGTCAGAGTTGATGGGAAGCTGGATGGAGCCAAATACAGGGCAATCTTGGAAGAAAACCTCTTGGAGTCTGCAAAAGACTTGAGACTGGGGCGGAGGTTCACCTTCCAGCAGGACAACGACCCTAAACATAAAGCCAGGGCAACAATGGAATGGTTTAAAACAAAACATATCCATGTGTTAGAATGGCCCAGTCAAAGTCCAGATCTAAATCCAATCGAGAATCTGTGGCAAGATCTGAAAACTGCTGTTCACAAACGCTGTCCATCTAATCTGACTGAGCTGGAGCTGTTTTGCAAAGAAGAATGGGCAAGGATTTCAGTCTGTAGATGTGCAAAGCTGGTAGAGACATACCCTAAAAGACTGGCAGCTGTAATTGCAGCAAAAGGTGGTTTTACAAAGTATTGACTCAGGGGGCTGAATAATTACGCACACCCCACTTTGCAGTTATTTATTTGTAAAAAATGTTTGGAATCATGTATGATTTTCGTTCCACTTCTCACGTGTACACCACTTTGTATTGGTCTTTCACGTGGAATTCCAATAAAATTGATTCATGTTTGTGGCTGTAATGTGACAAAATGTGGGAAAGTTCAAGGGGGCCGAATACTTTTTCAAGCCACTGTAGTTTATGTCTCTTCCACAATGTTATTTCTCTCTCCTACAGCGTCTGTTACAATTACATAGGCATGACCAATTATGCAAATTAGGCGATGACATCATTTAGCGACTTCTAGCGACTTTTAGGACAGCCAATAACGATTTTACTTACTGAAGAGTTGGCAACACTGCGGAGCAGTCTGGGCCCAAAACTCCATCTCTTCAGGTCCCAAAGTCAAACGAACACTGCGGCACACTGAGAGTTAAAAACTGTCTAAATTCTTTCATCTTTAATAAAATGATCAGCATTGCTGCTTTACCAGGTGTAACAATTAAGTTTAACATCCAGGAAAACAGAATTTATTAAATTTAACGGAGTTAGAAGTTAGCAGGAAGTTAGCGGAAGTTAGCGCGCTAGTTTCGCTAGTTACCTAAACATGATATAGCATGTTCTGACTGAGAGATTTCTGAAAAAATTAAAACGTACAGCTCTGCTATCACTTCCAACGTAGATGAAGACAGAAACTAAACAGCAGAGACGTTTGTAGGGTCACTGAGGTTGGGCTAGCTGGTATATATTGATTTGCTACGTGATGCTAGCGACACAGCTATGTTAGCATAACATAAACAGTGAAGCTGGAAGATGAACACTAAGGTTTTTCCACTCGATAAAAGTTAACGTGAGGGTTCCCAATGGTTAGGGATAAATGCAATCACATGGCAGGATGCTGTAAACGGACCAAACTTCAGTCAGGAGAACAACTGAGAAAATCCATCCACAATACGAGGTTACTCATTAATATACTGCAACAACACAGGAATAGAGCAGCTGTGATGACAGCATTAATGAATCAATGGTACAGAAGTGGGGGAAGCAACAAGAATGAGTTGGATAAAGTTTGACTTATCTGACTGCTTTGTTTCGCTTAATGTGCCTTATAATAATAATAATAATAATAATAATTTTTATTTATAAAGCACTTTTCAAGACACCCAAGGACACTGTACAATAGATAAAAACACATAATAGAACAATGACACAATGAAGAACAGTAAAACAAAAGCACAAGATAAAATTAACAAACAGTGGGTTTACAGTGAATATGCAGATTTGAACAGATGGGTTTTGAGTTGAGATTTAAACTGGGGGAGAGAACCAATGTTTCTTATATCTGGGGGTAGAGAGTTCCACAGCCTGAGAGCAGAGCAGCTAAAAGCTCTGCTTCCCATGGTGGTGAGGCGGAAGGAAAGCACAGAAAGCTGGATAGAAGAAGAAGATCGAAGTGAGCGGGCAGAAAACGTAGTGCTTAACAGGTCAGAAAGGTAAGGAGGTGCGAGGTTATGAATGGCCTTGAAGGTGAGCAGAAGAAGTTTGTATGTATATTATCCGGAATTTCACTGGGAACCAGTGAAGTTCCTGAAGAACGGGTGGTGTGCTGGTAGGAGGGGGTTGTGGTGATAATGTGGGCAGCAGAGTTCTGAACCAGTTGATTTTTGGGGGAGACCATGCAAAAGAGAATTGCAGTAGTCAATACGGGAGGTAAGAAGACTGTGGACAAGAATGGACGTAGACTGGGTGGAAAGAGAAGGACATAATCTGTTAATGTTGCGTAGATGGAAATAGGCAGAAGGGTGAGATTATTGATGTGAGATTTATAGGAAAGTGAACTGACACCAAGGCTCTTAACTCGAGGAGTATGGAAAACTGTGGAGTTATCGATAGTGAGTGAGAAATGGTTCGCCTTCAAAAGGTTGGATTTGGTGCAAATAAGGAAGATTTCAGTTTTATCACCATTGAGCTTTAGAAAATTAGAGGTAAACCAGGATTTTAATTTGTAAGGGAAGAAGGTGGGAGGGAGGAATCAGGTCTGCAGGAGAGATAACTGGGTGTCATCAGCAAAACAGTGAAAGTGAAGATCAAATTTGTGGAAAATGGTACCTAGAGGGAGGATATATGATGTCCCCCTGGTCCCAGCTCCTATATTTGTTCCACTTTTAACAGTAATACACAAAACCCTGGACTCGGACCTCTCTCTCCCACAGTCAACACAATACCCGTAATAATCACAAACAGAGAGCAACACAATTATCATAAATCCAGTAACTCCAAAAACATTAATAACCTCCGGCCTCTTCAAAAATCTCAGCATTCATTGAACTCTACTGTCAAAAATCCACCAGTCTCAATTAGTATGGCACTTTTAAATGTCCGCTCTCTGTTGAACAAGTCTTTTATTATTAATGATTTAATTTTAGATAATAAACTTGATTGTTTATTTTTAACTGAAACATGGCTGGGTTCGGATGCACCAGTTGTTCTCACTGAGGCCTCCCCACCAAATTTTAATTTCTCTTTTTCCTTTAGAAGTGGTAAGAGAGGTGGTGGGACTGCATCTTTAACCAATAACACACTCACCACCAAACAAATTTTATTTGATCATTTTACCACTTTCGAATTCCACGCTATTGTTTTCAGCAGCCCTCCAGTTTTATCTGTCACAATTTATCGACCACCTAAAGACAGTGCTGCTTTTATCAAGGAATTCTCAGAATTTTTAACAAACATACATTCAAAATATAAAATGATAATTCTAACCGGTGATTTTAATCTGCACATAGATAATCCTTCTGACCCTACATCAAAAGAATTCTTAAACATTCTTCACTGTATGGATTTTACCCAGCACGTCACGCAGCCGACTCACAACAGAGGACACACTCTGGACCTGGTCATCACCCATGGGCTGTCCACCAGTGTGTCCTCTGTTGTTGACTTAGCTGTCTCTGACCACTACTGTGTGTTTTTTAACATCACCGGTTTTATTCAGCGGGAGACCTCGGTGCGAACTGTGAGGAGGCGCTATCTAACCCCTGAAGTGGCTGCAAATTTTACCAGGATTTTAGACGAATGCCCCCCTGTGATTCTACCTGCACCCTGTGATTTTATTTTTAATCATTTTAACCTAAAACTGAAGAAAAGCCTTGACTCCGTTGCTCCACTCACCACCAAAAAGATTAACGTAAAACGTGTATCACCCTGGAGAAACGAAGAAGTCAAAAAACTCAAAAGAAATTGCAGGGCAGCAGAAAGGAGATGGAGGAAAAATAAAAATGAAATCAACTATCAAATACTTTGCGAGCAACTTAAAATTTACAATAATACACTAAGGAATTCAAGAAATTCATACTTCGCCAAAATAATCAGTAATAACAAAAATAATCCCAAGGTCCTCTTCTCCACCATAGATCACTTATTTAACCCTGATTTTAACAGCTCCCAAAGAACCCCCACAGACTCACTCTGCGAGCAGTTTGCAGACCACTTCAGGGGAAAAATCAACACCATCAGATGTGATATTTTATCTTCTCGTGTTATGATTTTAAACACATCTGAGGGCTCGACTGTACCTGAGGAGACACTGGACAGCTTTGTCCTGGTTAATGCTGAGAACCTTAAGAAAGTTTTCTCCACAGTGAGACCCACCACATGTCTTTTAGATCCAATCCCCTCCACTTTTTAAAACACTTTATGGATTTTTTGAAGCTGAGCTTTTATACATGATGAATTGCTCTCTTCAGTTGGGTGTCTTCCCTTCTGCCTTTAAAAGGGCGGTGGTGAGGCCCCTTCTGAAGAAGAGCAATTTGGATTGCAATAATTTTAATAACTACAGACCTGTATCCAACTTACCATTTTTAAGTAAAATTTTAGAAAAACTTGTTTTTATTCAGATTAATGATTTTCTGAATGATAAACAGATCCTAGAAATATTTCAATCTGGATTTCGGGTGAACCACAGCACAGAGACCGCTCTCCTAAAGGTTTTAAATGATCTTAGATGTAACTGGGACTCCCAAAAGCTCTCAGTCCTGGTGCTACTGGATCTAAGCGCAGCCTTTGATACAGTAGACCACGCTATACTTTTAAACAGACTGAAACACATGGTGGGCCTCTCTGGTACTGTACACAACTGGTGCACTTCCTATCTCTCAGACAGAACTTTTATGGTGAGTATGGATACATGCTCCTCTAAGATCCATAAAATGACATGTGGTGTGCCTCAAGGGTCGGTTTTAGGCCCTGTACTTTTTAATTTGTATATGCTCCCTCCTGGCGGTGTCATCAGGAGGCATGGAGTGAACTTCCACAGTTACGCTGATGACACTCAGCTGTACATCTCCGTGTCTCCTGATGACACCAGACCAATGGATGCCCTTTTTAACTGTATTCTAGATATAAAATCTTGGATGGCAGAAAACTTTTTACAGCTTAACCAGGACAAAACTGAAGTTTTAATCATCGGTCCTGAGGCTCAGAGAGAGAAACTCTTGTCTAAATTACAGGCATTTTCACTATGCCCTTCACTACAAGTGAAAAACCTGGGTGTTATTCTTGACTCTGAGCTTGGTTTTATCCCACATATTAAACATGTAACCAAAATTGGATTTTATCATCTAAAAAATATAGCCAGAGTCCGCCCTATTCTCTCTCGGGCCAACACGGAGATGCTGATGCATGCTTTTATTACCAGTCGCATTGATTATTGTAATGCGCTGCTCTCTGGTCTCCCCAAAAAGAATATTTCACCTTTGCAACTTTTGCAAAACTCTGCAGCTCATGTGCTGACGAAGACCAGAGGGCGGGCCCACATTACACCGGTTTTACAATCGCTGCATTGGCTCCCCGTGTGTTTCAGGATCGATTTTAAAGTTCTTTTATTGGTTTTTAAATGTCTTAATGGTCTTGGGCCTTCTTATCTTTCAGATCTGCTTTTACCATACGAACCCTCGCGGACCCTGAGGTCCTCTGGTACTGGCCTTTTGATTGTCCCTAAAGTCAGGACACATACTCACGGAGAGGCAGCTTTTCAGTCGTATGGTCCTCGACTGTGGAACAGCCTGCCGGAGGAGCTCAGGGCCGCAGAGAACGTTCATGTTTTTAAAAACAGGCTCAAGACCCACCTTTTTAATTTAGCTTTTAACTAACGCTTATTTATTTAATGCTTATTTATTCTATCCTGTTATTCTATTTATATTATTCATTTAGTTTTACCTAATATTTACTGATTTTATTCTTATTCATTTTTTATCTTCTTACTCTGTTTATACTTATATTTATATTGTATCCCACTCTTATTTATTTTATCTTTTTATCCTGTTTATATTCTTATTAGGTCATATCTCCAGTGTTTCCTCGGAGGGGGTTCTCTGCACCGGGGCTGTGATCGACCGTGGCTGCTGGGGCCCTGTGGGTCCTCTGAGCCTGGCTGGGGGGCTTCTTAGCCTCCCTCCTGCTGTGTGCCCAGCCTGGAGGCTGCGGTCTGTGACCGGCTCCCGGTGCAGACAGCTCCCTGTGATAGTGTTTCCTCACTTGGCTAATACGTACCCAGCCCAATTTTACTCTTTAGGTGTGTGTGTGTGTATGTGTGTGTGTGGGGGTGGGGGGGTGGGGGGATGTGTGTATCATGACCGCTTCTGTTAATGACAGTGCGGGGAATGAGTGGGAGGGTGAGGTGGGCTGCTTTTAACCATGTAAAGCACTTTGTGCTACAGTTTGTATGAAAAGTGCTTTATAAATAAAGATTGATTGATTGATTGATATATTATGAAGAGAAGAGGGCCTAAGACTGAACCTTGGGGTACACCAGAAGTGACCGGGAATAGACGAGAGCGGAATGATTTCAGTTGAATAAACTGGGAGCGGTCAAGGAGATACAATTGAAACCAGGCTAGGGGTGTGCCAGAGATGCCGAGAGAGGAAAGTCTGCTTAGAAGGACAGAGTGAGAGATGGTGTCGAAGGCTGAGCTGAGATCCAAAAGGACGAAAATGGTGAGAAGACCAGAGTCAGCTCCGATTGGAAGATCATTAGTGACTTCCAAAAAAGCAGTTTTTGTACTGTGACATGAACAAAAACCAGATTGAAATCTCTCGTAGATGTTATTATTAACCAGGTGTGAATGAAGTTGAACTGCAACTACTTTTTCGAGTATTTTAGAGATGAAGGGTAGATTAGAAATCGGACAGAGGTTGTTAAAGTTGTTAGGGTCTAAAGAAGGTTTTTTCAGTATGGGAGTGACTGAAGCAATCTTGATTAAGGAGGGAACGATACCGCTCGAGTGAAGGAAACAGTGAGTTTTTACAGGAGCCAGAGAATCAAGGACAAGTAAACAATTATTATAATATAACAACAAATCATCAGGAGTAGAATAGAAGTCCGGAATCTGAATATTGTCCAATCTGGTAGTGAGAATGTCCATATCAATGTTCTTGATGTTGCGGAACGAGATAAGGGTTGGTTTGGTAGAAGAACAGCTGAGAGTGAGGTTAAATGAAAGGAGGAAATGGTCAGTTATGGGAATTTCAGCAGCAGAAAGATTTGAGGGATAATCCCGGGTACCTTATGGTCCGAAAAATACGTATTTGACTTTTGACTTTTTTAATTGGCACACTGCAGTTTAATGTTGCAAAGCACCTCTTTTTAACTTTAGTGGATATTATACATGGTCATGCTCAGGATATGTTGCCCATTTCCACTGGAAATGCCTTTTGTGTAAACTTTCAGCAAGGAATTTGCATTTGCACTGTTAAATTTTTATATAGCTTTAATGCACATAAAAAACAGCTGCTTGTTTAAGTGAAAATAAATTGATTTTTTTTTTTTTGCGCTAGTAAAGTTTTGGAGTTATATTTTGTATTTTGTCTCGCTCAATCATATTGTCAGTTTTATTGTTATTACAAATTTCCAAATATATATCGTGATAAATATTTTTGGCAATATCGCCCTTCTCTAATGTGAGGTAAGAGATTATAAACTGGGCGTGCATCTTTAGGCCACCAGCAGTCACCAACAAAGGTGCTACTCTAGTTCTCAAGAGAGTTTCTAAAGAACCACATTTAAAAATCTTTTTTTTCCCAACATCACTCAGGATTCAGAAACAACACAGCACAATAACTGCTGCTATTAAAGTGGTTAATGACATCATTGATTCAATGGACTGCAAAAAATACTGTGCTGCTCTTTTTCTTGACTTGTCAAAGGCTTTTGATACAGTTGACCATGCTATTTTAGTAAATAGACTAAACAATATTGGTTTATCTGTAGATGCTGTAAGTTGGTTTTCAAATTACTTGTCAGCAAGAACACAATGTGTCCATGCTGCTGGGTCTTCTTCCTCTTTTCTCCCAGTATCCAAAGGAGTTCCGCAGGGCTCCATATTAGGACCATTGCTCTTTCCTCTTCACATAAACTACCTTTGTAATAATTTGTCAAATGCTGCATTCCATCTTTATGCAGATGATACAATTATCTATTGTTCATCTCCTTCAGTAGCACAAACCCTGCAATTTCTGCAGTCTGCCTTTGATGTTGTTCAGTCCCATTTAACTCAACTTAAGTTCGTGTTAAATCCAGAAAAATCCAAGTGCATGTTATTCTCAAATGGCAAAGAGTTGTTAGCTACGTCTCCTAAGATTAAAACAATTCAAGGAACTGAATTTGAAATGGACACATCTTACAAGCATCTAGGGATCATTATAGATCAGAATTTGTCATTTAATCTCAATGAGATTTTACCTGGATAAATAAAGGACTAATAATAAAACACACTGGTTTCCAGTCCAACAAGCGTCCACCGCAGGCAGGAGGAAGCACTCGGTCAGCTTCCTCTGACTGGAAAACTTTCAGCTGTGGTGAACAGCTCTTACCAAAGCCAAATTTAGCCTCATGTTTGCCATTTAAATGTTTAAAAAGAGGGAAAATATAACTTTAAACGATGTGGGTTATGCTGCTGTCTTTGTTTAGTCCCTCTAACAAAGGGACTATCTGGCCCTTTAAACTTCTTCAGTGTATGTTCATACACAGTCCTCTAACATAAACATAAATATCCTCTGAAAGTGCTCTCAAAAAGGAAGTCATTTTCTCACAATGTTAATTTATATAGATTTATGTAAATCCTGATTACGTTAGAGCGAAATCTTTAGGGTTTATCACAGCTTATCACATTTGTCATGGGTCCCCAACTGTTAAAAAAGTAAAGGTGGGGTAAAGGTGTGTCACCAGGGTGCAGGGGAGGCATCCCCCCCCTCTGTCCCCTTCTGGCTGCCTGTGCCTCAATTTTATCCCACAACTTAGACATTCACATTACTCACACTCTCATAACACATACATATAGGACCTTGGGGGTGGGCACGCTACACGTCATCCAGAAGACCATCAGGGTGTACAACCTCACTCCTGGCGTCGTTGCCCACCTCTCAATTTTAAATACACGTATACATTGAGGGCTATCAGGAGGGGCTATGCGCTTACCTGCTGCTCTCTGGCAGGTAGCTCCATGCCCCCCTGGGTTTTAAATGCACCTTAGAACACACATGCATCAACACTACATATGAGCGGGTGGAGGGAGGTTTGGAGTCTTTACACACCCCCGTTCTCTGTTGCCTGTTGGGGCGGGGGGGCTGGGAGGAGGAGTTGGCCATCCGATTGGACGCCCTCAGACATCGGTGCATTGGTGGTTCTTTGTGTCCGGGGATGGGCGTCCAGGTACCCACCGGCTCACTCCTGGTGGCTGCTTGTCGGGGCCTGGAGCCTGGGGCTCGCTCGGGCTCCTTCGGGGGTGGGGTGCCCTTGGCCTCTCGGCCTGGGGCTCGGTCACTCTGGCACAGCTGGCTGCCGGCAGAGCTCACGGGCACGTCACTGCAACCCCCCCTGGCTTCTGCTCCGCGGCTGCTGGGCAACCCCTCATCTGGGGCTCTCCTCAGCTCTTTCTGGGATAGTGGCACGGTTGCCCCTCCGTTGGTCTTCCTTGGTCTCCTTTGCTCTTGGGGCCTCTGGATGTCCGGAGCCTTGATCTCCTCCATAACTGCTTCATGCCCAGGAGGATGGGGCTATGGCTCCCCACACCCTCTAGCAGATCATTACATGAAGGAACCTTTAAAATACAAAAAAACAACAACAAACCCCCCCCCCCACACCGCTCACAGCTCATCCCCAGCTTATATAGCCTCAGAAGTGATTGCTGACTGGGCCCAGGTGGCAAACGAGGCGAATCAAAAGCAACTGTCCTGGGGAGAGAGAGGAGAGTGAGAGAGACAAAGGGGGTAGGAGTGGCAAAAGAGGAGGAGGCGGAGAGAGTGGGCAAACACCCCACCCACACACTCCCACAGCCTCACAGGATGTAACAGTTGGTTTTTGGTTTTTGCCCTTTATCACCGTCCCTCTTCCCCGCTCTTTTTCTTTCCCTCTTTCTTTCTCCCTTTTCTTTTCCCCAGTCAAGTCTGTCCCATGTTCAGCAATTGAAAATAAAATAAACAATAAAAGCAAAGGTGAATCAAATAGACCATTACGGCAAGGCTGGGATGGTCCATTTGGTAAAGTAAATCCGTTGGGCATCTTTCTTTGCCTTTAGACAACAATTCTGATGGCAAAAGAACCAAACGGGACAGGCAAAAAAAAAAAAAGAAGTGAGATAATTAATCATTGGAGTACAATAAAAACTACATAAGTATTTATTGGAGATAAATACAAAACCATGTTGTCTTTCATACAAGTGGTGAAAAAAAGTCCAAAATACACATCAAGTTTGTTGAAATTAGTATTTAATAAGAGAGTCCCATTTTTCTATTTAAACAAAAGTCGTTTAAGTCTTTTTATTCATATTTGAGTTTATTTTTTGTAGTGGTGAAAATATGATGTGATGTGTTTGATGTCTGTTTGAGAAAACTACATAAATTAAGTGGGGTTTGTCAAAATTCAGGGATACAACACACAATGAAGTCATAGCAGTGGGTATTAGAGAAATCAGTGTTTTAATTAAACAGTACTGATACACATGTGTAATGCAACACTAACAGATACAAACTATTAAAAAAGTGAAAGGTGTGCAACAATACTGCAGTTCTTGTTTCTTCTTCAGTACATTCTTACAATGGTAAGGTGGCGCAGTTTAATAGTATTCTATCAGAATTTCAAGCATAGAAAAATCACATTTAGATTATGTGATTTTCTAAGAATTATACCTTTGTCATCAAAGGATAACACTCGAGAAAATGAAACTGTATTCGGGCTGAATACAACAGGCTTGCTACAGGTAATTCAGATTGATGAAGGGAGGAATCGATCTGCCGTGTGATCAGAAGCTAGGTGTTGAAGCAGTCCGTGGCTCAGTGGTTAAGACGGCGTTCTTCCTGTAATTAAAAAATAAAAACGATGGTGTTAATAATCAGAATAACTCTAAATAATACAATAACTCAGTTAACAGGATTTTTTCAGCAAGTTAGCTAAACGTTAAAAATGCCGGTTCTATTCGCATGTATTCTAAAAGTGATAAGTGTATGACTGATAGAAAATTCTCACTTTTGCAGAGTGTTGAGAAGGCCTGGAAACCACTTGGCCTTTGGACTGACACAAATCTTAGCACCAGACCTCACAGTGATCCTGTTGAGAAAGCAGAAGATTCAAAACATTACTTAAAAATGGAGAAATTATCACGCCGCGCAAACTTGATTGAAACTGAAGCAGAAACAAAACTAAGACATGAAGTAAAAGTTTCATTTTTGCTCTTAGTTTACAGTTCTGTGTGTCAGCAGGTAACTTCAAACTTGCATCATCATCGGACCAGTGCAAGTTATAATACAATAATGTCAAAATGTAAAAGGGCTTTATTGACATTTACAGAACAGTGAAAAAGTTTAAAATTACAGTATAAAAGCTTAAAATGAAAAACTCTTAAAGATATGAAGATAAAATACTCAAGAAATAAAGTATATTTCTCAACAAAAAGGCAAATATTTCAAATGTATGCATTTTTGTAAGTTTCCGCTACATTTCTATAGAAAGTTCTATTTTATTGTGCTCTGCAATCTTTAAAGACACTTTCAATATAAACTGTGACGCATTACAGTAGAGAGTAAAAAGCACCATTAAAAAACGTGACCTTTGCAAATACTCACAAGATTTCAGTTCGGGGGCAGTGTCCTGAAACAGGAGTCACCTCAATCTTCTTGACCATCTTAGCAAAAACAGGTCTCATGGTCGTCTTTCTACAGCGGCAGGTATTTATGGTAAAACCTGAAAAGAAGCATTTATATTATTTTAGGAGGAAAGAGTTTGTGAAAACAGTAAGAAATAGTAAGAAACAGTAAGAAGCCAGCAGATGGACTTCATCTATCTGTTGCTCAAACCGCAGTTTTCAAGGTCGGGTAATAACCTTCAAACACTCAAAACAATATTTACTTTCAACTACAGTAAAAAGTTTATGATTTTAGGATTTTTTTTGTTCTAATTGTAGTTTCTTTCTTACTTTTACTGTTTTAACTCACTTTATTTCTACTTTTCATTGTTTTTTTTATCAGTGATGTAAAAATATAAATGCCTGCAATATCTCAATATAAGCCCCTCACCAGGCGTCTGTGGCACTTTTATTTAACTGTGTCATTTGCTGAGTGCTGTAGACTGTAGTATTTTACTCTTTATCATGCCGCTGTAACATAAATATTTCCCTTGTAGGATCAATAAATTATCGATCTGTCTATATGTCTATCTATCTAATGTATTTTTAAACAGTATAACTAAAGTATGACATCAGATGAACCAAGACAAGATAAAATACATTTAAAGACGATAAATATGAATAAAATAATGACCTCAAAATCAAATGGTTATTTTGCCTTATAGCAGTAATGTTTTCTTACCATGCAGAGATGCGATGCAACAGCAGAAAGTCAGAGCGACCAGCAGGAGCAGTGGCTTGTTCATCTTCGTGATGGTTGTTTTGACCTTTGAGTACCAGTGAGGATGCAAGAGAGAAAGTCTGAGTGAACGAAGTCGAGTGTGGGTTTATAAAGCTGAGAAAGAGGAAGTAAGTTAGGAAACTTTTCTGTAGTTTTCTGCTCACTGTGCTAAATTTATCAAACACCCCCATTTCGTCATCTCTCACATATTGTCACTATGTCATAAAAGCAGAATTATAAAATAAAATAATAAATATAATTGCATATTATTATATAATAAAAACGTAGAATTGTATATTATATCATTATAAATGTTATATATGATTACAAATCATTTAAATACTGAGTACATTTAATAGGGGATTTCTTTGATTACTGGATGCTAGCTCCAAATCTAAGGCTGTAAAGATGCTGAGATACACTCAAACACTTCAACAGTTACACCTTGCTAGTATAAATACATAAATAAAGTAATATATTTATTTAATATATTATTTGGCAGAGCAGCACTTCCGTAATTGAGGGCTGTTAACCTTTTCCGTTTCTGCTTTATTGACTGGGTGAATTTTTTTACTCAGCCTCTTAAATTAGACTGCTTCTCATACCTGAACATGAGATGGACAACCCAGAATTACACCGATAAAAATGATTTACGCGCAGTAAACATTTGCATCTTCTGGAATCAGACTGGGAACCCCTGATCAATCACAAAATGCTTTTGTGGATCATACCCACATAGCAGACAGGTCTAGCCCGGATCTGGCATCAAGCTGGCACTTCTGACTGAATGGTGTCATGGCAGGGTGTATGTCAACCAGATGTGGGCCAGGTCTAGCAATGATGACACTATTTTTGTTCTCCTATTTAGTTAGAATAAACAAATGCCATGTTGCAATACTATACTATACAATACTATACTATACAATATATACTATGGTAGACAACGTTTCAAATGCAGGTTTGACAGGTTTGTGAGTGTACACTTTATCCAAAATCTAGTGAGGGTTTACTCATGTTTGCCACTGTGTGTCTTTAGCTCAGGAGGTGGAGCAGGTCACCTACTGATCAGAAGGTTAGTGGTTCAATCCCTGGCTCCTCCAGTCTGTATGTTGTGAGTGTGTATGAATGTAGTGAGAAAGCAGTCAGTTTAGAGAAAGTGTGTGTTTGGGTGAATGTGGCATGTTATATATAGTAATCTGGGAGAGTAGAAAAGCGCTATGTAAAAATCAGTCCATTCACTGTCTGAACAGAGTTACGTCATGTTACTTTTGCACTATTATGTTCCTGCACATGTTGTTATTACATGGCTTGATTAAGGTACACATTAGGCTGACATCTGGGGCCAGAGGTGAAACTGTTCTGGGCCAGCACAGGGCCAACAGTGTGTCTGCAACTGGCCCGTGAGTGCAAACAACTTACACATGGCCCACATACCGCAAAGAATGACGGCCCTTTGGTGGCCCAGATCAGGTAGAGGCCAGAGGTAATCCACACATGAGCACAGGACCACCAGTGTGTCTGCAACTGGCCTTGTGCTGTCCCATGTGTGGGCCACCTCTGGCAAACCAGATTTGGGCCACCATTCTTTGTGGTATGTGGGCCATGTGTAAGCACATTGTGTGGGCAAGATCCGGCTCATACCAATTTTGCTAGATGGGTAAGAGGACCCTAAAAATGTTTTTGTTTTTTTTTTTAACTCTGCCCAGCATGCCGCATTCACTGAAAATAAGCTCTTGTCTCAAATGACGATGAATTCAACATTTAACACTTCTGTTGCATTAGGTGGAGGTGCAGGTAAATTACTAAATGAGATAGAATAACATCAACACCACTCAATCACTATGATAAAGCCAGTGTTTATGCTGTGGTTTAGTTTAGATCTGGTGTAATTAATCCTACATCATTTTTTTGTTTTATGGTTACTGCTTTTTTACACTTACAATTAAATTTAAATATGATTATCAAGTGAAAATATCAAGAAAAAAAGGGAATTAAAGTGACCCAAAGCCAGAGTTTGATTTTTGGGCTGTGGTTTTGGCCTCTGCACGTACTTTCCCCCTTCATAAAACTCTGTGGGGTGTCTTTATGAAAACGTATCAAATATTTATCCACCTGGATACTGGAGTTGTATGTGGACAGTGTACGGGGGTATAGAATATGTATGGGGAGTGTGAGTTTGTGTACTACGTTCATTTCTATGGGTCTCCATGTTGGGGAAGTGCTGAGTATTTGTATATGTGTACATGTGTCTGTGTGTGCCTGTTTGTCTTTGTCTATGTGTCAGGTCGGGTCTTAGACTCCACTTCTCTCTGAACATCTCAGGCCCCCCGAGTGTGGGCGTCTATCTCCCCCCAGCACACTCCCTGGCTGATGCACCCACCTGCCGGTGCTTTGGTGATTCTCTGTGTCCAGGGCTGGGTGTTTGGATGATTACTGGCTCACTCCCATTGGCTGCTTGGTGGGACCTGGCCCCCATGGCTCTGTCGGGGCCCTTAGGGGGGTGGAGGCCCTCAGGTCTCTGGGCCAGGGCTCTCCTCAGCTCTTTTCTAGGTGGGTGGCTCGATTGCCCCTGCGGTGGTCCTCCTGTTGTGCTCTGGGGGGGCCTGGATCTCCTCCGTGCCTGCTTCGTGTCCTGGGGTCAGTGTTGTGGAGTAACGGAATACATGTACTGGAGTTACGTATTTAAAATACAAAAAATGAGTAACTGTATAACGCCTAAATAGATGATAATTAGAATACAGTTACTTTGTTGAAGTAAATGGATTGCACAGTGGTCTTTTCCTGTTTCATATGTTAGGCTATCCCCTCTCTAATTTTGGTAATTCCACACATTGCCGGACACCCAAACAAAACACGCAATAAGAGGTTCTAATGTAAGTGTCCTGTTAGTGTTGACGGTTTCAGTTACGTAGTGGAGCCGAAGCCAGCACAACCGAGCCAGCAGTGCATGGGCAGGAATGCATTTCTTACTTGGAAATTCTGACAGCACTTCACATCTGACCGCGCAATGCAACCTCTGTTTGCCAGCAACCAAGCTGCTCTCAGTGTCAAAAGACTCCACCTCCAACCTAAAGAAACATCTGGAAGTAAGTTCTTTTTTAAAAACTAACATTAGCCTACTGCAAGTACCTTGTTTTAGTTGTGGTAGCTACCTGGGTTACGTGCCACTTCAGTATCTTCTATGTATTATTGCTGTGTGATTAATTTATATTAATGAAGGCTGCATTACAACCTGCTAGCTCTAAATAATCATGTGCAGTTCTGAAAGCAGACAGAAAAAAACATATTACTGACAGAGAAATAGTTTTCTATACGAGATCACTGCAAAAAGTGCAGCCTTGCCTAATGTCTACCCTACTGTTACTCATTTTATATTACGATTTACAAATCTAGTTGGTATTACTTTCAGAACTGCACATGATTATTTGCGGCTAGCGGGTTGTTAACGCTATCCACCAAGTTTAACAATTGTGGTCTATGAACTAACCTTAGCTAGCACCAGCTAACAATTTTAGCTGGTGACTAACCTTCAGTAATAGTAATAAATCACACAGAAATAGTACATTCATGTAGTTGTAAAAAGCATGACAATATAAAAAGTAATCCAAAGTATTCAGAATACGTTACTCACATTGAGTATGTTACAAACTACATTTTGGGCCATGTATTCTGTAATTTGTAGTGGAATACATTTTAAAAGTAACCTTCCGAACACTGTCTGGCGGGCAGGGCTGTGGCTCCCCATACCTACCTACCTACTATTAGACAGTTACATGGAAAAAGCTTGTGAATACAAGCACACACACAGGTGTTCACACCTGAGTACCTGTTTGTACACACTTGCGTATAAACAGGGACTCACAGAGACACACTATCTTGGTTGGCTGCTGCTTCTAAAGATATCATGCGTTGTCGGTCTTGTGTGCTGCTCAGTAACATTCAGTATTTATTATTTACTGTTACTTATGCTGATGTTGGTTGTTGCTGTGGTTTCCCTACTGTGTTGTTCTCTTTTTCCTTGTTTTATTCAACAGGTGATCAAACAGATTTTCAGTGTCTTTTCTCTCTGTCTCTCTTCTCCTCTATTTTTCTTTCCGTCTCTTTCTGTTTACTCTCTTCCCAACTTCTCTTTTCTTCTTTCTCTTTCCCGTCCCCCAATCCTGTCCTTTCTAATTGTAATAAGTTAAAAGTGAAAAAAATGTAAAAAGAAAAAGAAAAGAAAAAAAATGTAATATTTGAGCGTAAAAAGAACCAGACTTTGGCACAGCAGCACTTCCGTAATTGAGGGCTGTTAACCTTTTCTGTTTCTGCTTTATTGACTGGGGGAATTTTGTCTCAGCCCCTTAAATTAGACTTTGCTTCTTATACACGAAAATAAGATGGACAACCCAGAATTACACCGATAAAAAATATTGATGTACAGTAAACATTTGCATCTGCTGGAATCAGACTGGGGACCTCTGATCAATCACAAAATGCTTTTGAGGGTCATAATAGGACCCTAAAGATTTGTTTCTTTAAGTCTGCTCAGCATGCCGCATTCACTGAAAAGATGCTGAAAATAGACCTGATAAACTCAATGTGCATGTACAATGTTTGGTGGAGCAGCAGGTCAATTACTAAATGAGACTAAATAACATCAACACCACTCAATCACTATGATAAAGTCAGTGTTCCTGCTGTGGTTTACTTTTGATCTGATGTAATTAATCCTACATAATTTTTTGTTTTCGGGTTACTGCTTTTTTACACTTACAATTAAATTTAAATATGATTATCAAGTGAAAATATCAAGAAAAAAGGGGCTTAAAGGGACCCAAAGCCATAGTTTTATTTTTGGGCTGTGGTTTTGGCCTCTGCACGGACTTTTATCAGACTACTCAGCTGCTTTCCCCGTTGGTGTTGGTGTTCTCTGACATCAAAGTTATTTCCCTGTCTGAATTAACTAAGGTTGTAAACGCAGCTCGATGTACAACCACAGCTGGACTGGCCATTGGGCATACTGGGAGGCTGATGGTGATTTTTCGTTTTTATGGGCCAATGTTTTGTTTGTTTGGTTTTTTTGAAAAGGTATAAACACCACCAGATGGTGGATTGGTTAATTGGTCATGATCGACTCTGGGCTGGACCAATTACAATACATCCCCCCCCCGCCTTTGCTACTTCAATCATGAAACTGATCAATGATCAGCTGATCAGCTTTTCTGTCCCAAGTCCCGTCTCTGTTGTTTGTTTATCGCCCACTTTGTGCCAGAAAGAGGAAACCAGTGGATCTCGCGCCAAAAAACAGCAGCACCTTTAAGCTTGATCAGCTGTTGTTAGAATGTATTTAATATTACTTTCTAGTATCAGCTGATGTTTGCTGGAGCCACAACTGTAAAGCTGCTGGTCGTGATATCGGTTTGGATATCTGGTGAGAGGGAAGCATGAAGATGAAACCAGGAGATGTCCTTACTGAATCATCAGAGCTGAACAGGTGATGGGCAAACAGGTTTAGCTTATAGGTGACATGAATGAATTGAAGGGAAGTTATGAACTGTTTCTGAGAGACAAATAACACCAGGATCCTTTTCTAAGTAGCTGACAGCTGGTAACTGTGCAGGGGCGGGTCTAGCAAAGTTTGCCAAGGAGCCAGGTAGGGCATTAACAGGGAAAGGGGGGGACAAGGAAATACTTTTCTTTATTATTCTTATTTAAAATGTCTAGCTTTAATAAATAATTATCTGAATCTTACAACCAAAGTGGTCATCTGATGTAAAATGTATAGAAATCATACATATACCAACAAGACTGTACATCACTGTCACAGCAGCGTTTTGTTTTTTTTTTAATTCAAAGACTTTATGGCTTTTCCTATAATGCCTGGTGGGCCGGTCTCTAGTCAAAATGCCGGGCTGATTTTTTGTCCCAGTCCAGTCCTGTATACAACTGGATCATCTGCCAGCTTGGGCTATAAAGGAACTGTGGTCAGTATTAGGACCGTACATTCTGTTTCTGTTAAAATACTTCATTGACGACCAGAGTGCTCCCTGCCTGTTTTAAATCATCTGTGGTAGTACCAATCTTGAAAAAACCTGGAATGGATGTTGACATAAGTTGCAAACTATAGACCCATCTCATATCTATCTTTTTTGTCCAAGGTCTTTGAAAAAGTTGTTTTAAGCAGCTCACCGACCAATCTGTCAACAAACAATCTGTTTAAGCCATTTCAGTCAGAAGCAGCTTTAATTGAAGTGGTAAATTATATTTTATTAGATGCAGACAATGATTGCACTTTAGTCTTATTACTGCTAGATCTAAGTGCTGCGTTTGAGACTGTGGATCACTGTATTTTATTGGATAGGCTAGAAGTAACGGAGTAAAATTCTGAGTAGGATCTCAGGTAGGCCGAGGTCCTACCTGTCTGGGAGATCTCAGACTGTTAGTTTTAAAAAATGATCTCTCTGAGACCTGTGCAGTGAGGCATGGGGTCCCTCAAGGGTCTGTACTTGGCCCACTGCTGTTTTCTCTATATCTGCTGCCTCTTGGTCTTCTTCCACATTCTTTTAATGTAATCTTTCATTGTTACGCTGATGACCTGCAGCCACATGTTCCTTTAACCATTGGAAACTGTTTAAATTTGTTTAAATTAGAAGCTTGTCTATCTGCAATTAGGGGCTGGTTATCTGATAATTTCCTGCTTCGTAAGACAGATTTAATGGTCATTGGACCACAAAAATTTCCGTGCTTGTCCAAAAATTTCCCCTTCAAAATTGATGACTATGTCATAAATTGCAGGGACAAGGTAAAGAACTCTCCTTCGAGTCTCATGTAAAAGAGACAACAAGGACTGCTTTTCATCACCTAAGGAACATAGTTAAAATCAGAAAAGTTTTATCACAGACACTGCAGAGGTTCTCGTCCATAGATTTGTGCCTATATGCATTGATCATTGTAACACTCTTCTTTCTGGGTTACCGCAGAAAAGCTTTAGAGGTTTACAGATGGCACAAAATGCTGCTGCTCACATTTTAAGCAAAACTATATATTTCACATTACCACAGTACAGTGGTCCCTCGTTTATCGCAGAAGTTACGTTCTAAAAATAACCCGCGTAGTAGCCAGCTTTATTTTTTACAATTATTATAGATGTTTTAAGGCTGTAAAACCCCTCACTACATACTTTATACACTTTTCTCAGAGAGGCATGAATATTTTCACACTTTTCTCTCTAATTTAAACATCCTCAAAGTTCAAACCTTTGTAGAAAAATAAGTCCAGTATTATAGAATGAAACCAAAGATCAAACTCTGTTTTCAGGTCCAGAACATGGGAATAGAGCAGCTGTGAAAGAATTCAACATTAATGAATCAATAGTATGGAAGTGGAGGAAGCAAGCATGTCCAGAAGTCTGACTTTTTGTGCAATGGTTAGCATCTTCCTCTGCCTTTTGGGTGCTGCTGCAGGTGCCTTTGACGGTGCAAAACGTTTTGTCGACATTGTTGTGTTTGTGGGGAGAAAACTTAGAAACATACGGTACAGCACTTCAGAGTCGCACAGCTAGTAATCGAAGATTTATGTAAATTTGACAAGCTGCTCGCATACTGTACAGGAGACACGGCACGGAATTAATTGACAATGTTCTACAACCAATCAGGATGCAGAACACAGTGCACTGTAAAAAAAAAGAGAGAGAGAAAGAAAGAAGAAGAAGCACAATTGCACAAAAAATCAGTGAAACAGCAAGGTTGCGAAAGGTGAACCGCGATATAGCGAGGGACCACTGTACTGAAATCTCGTCACTGGTTGCCTTGTCAGGTTCAAGCAGATTTTAAGGTCCTGATGCTCACCTACAAGGCTTTAAATGATTTGGCGCCTTCATATCTCTATGACATTTTGCACCTCTATGTTCCGTCCTGTGCTCTCCGATCTCAGGATACTGGCCTTCTAAAAGTTCCTAAAGCCAGAAAAAGACTATTGGGGAGCGTGCTTTTTCTTTCCGTGCCCCATCTTTGTGGAGCAACCTCCCTCCATATGTTAGGCAGGCATGCTCTGTGGAGGTTTTAACAGCTAAGTTAAAGACTCACTTGTTCACCGTATCCTACGTGTCTTAATTAATGCCTAAGGTTTTACCGGTTCTTGTTGTTGTTCCCTTTTGTTTTATCAGATTTTAAACTCTATTGTTTTTTCTATAGTTTTTATTTATTTATCTTTTTTATCTTCAAATAGCTGTTCAGCACTTTGTTTCAAAGCGCTTTATAAACAAAGTTATTGTCATTATGGTTATTATTTTTTCATAAAAACTCTGTGAGGTGTTTTTATAAAAAGAACTTATCAAATGTTTATCCACCTGGATACTGGAGTTGAGGGCGTGACCATATTGAAGGACAAGTGTCCCAGCACAGGCAGCTGTAGCTGATAGTACTGTGTGCAGTACTGCAGATTTTGGCAGTGATCCATTACCAAGTACAGATACCAATACTTTTAACTTATAAATGCATCTGATGCAGGGGAGAAGAGTGTGTCATGATTGATGAGATGAATCATCATCAGTTTGCAGTTTTGACCACTGTGATCTTTTTACTTTCCACAATAATTAGGTAACACACATTTCACCTTCACATGTATTTTTATTTATTTATTTAATGGAATATACATTTGCATTTCTTTAAAACACTATGGCTCCTGTTCTTTAAATGTGTTTTAAAATATAAAAGAAATATAACAGACCTATCAGTTAACATAAAGGGTCATTATATTCAAGCATTTTTCACATGCTGAATATATTATTGGTTTACAGTTAGTCAGCCTGCTAAAGTAACAGCTGTGATGACTAATAACACTTTAACATTCACTAATGCTTTCGACACTATTTCTCACTCTATTCTCCTCAGTAGGCTAGCCTCCATCGGTCTTTCCCATACTCCACTATCCTGGTTTAAATCATACTTGTCTGATTGCACTCAGTTTATTCAACTCAAATGCTTTACGTCTCAGCCCTTTCCTCTGACCACTGGCGTGCCCCAGGGATCTGTCCTGGGCCCCCTTCTTTTCATTATCTACCTTCTTCCGCTTGGACACATTTTCCGTTAATACAATATCCAGTTTCACTGTTATGCCGATGACACCCAGCTTTATCTGTCCACTAAACCTGATTCTGCTCTTCCCCCATCCTCCCTCACCCTCTACTTAGCCGAACTAAATTCATGGTTCTCTTCCAATTTTCTCAAACTCATTAGCAACAAATCCGAGCTTCTCTTGGTAGGCACTAAATCAACATTATCCAGAACCAACAGTTTCTCTATTACTATCAATAACTTGCCGGTCTTCGTTTCTCCCTCTGTGAAAAGTTTTGGTGTCATCCTCGACAGTACTCTATCTTTGAATTCACACATTAATAATGTCACTCGGTCTGCATATTTTCAATTGCGCAACATTAATCGTCTCCTTCCTTTTCTCACCCCACATGCCACTGCTATTCTTGTCCATAGCCTTGTTACTTCCCGGATCGATTACTGTAATTCACTTCTTTTTGGTCTTACTCAAAAATCCATCCGCAAGCTCCAACGCGTCCAGACCTCTGCTGCCCGTATTATCACCAGGACCCCTTCTATCCACCACATCACTCCTGTCCTGCAGCAGCTTCATTGGCTCCCAGTCAAATGTCGTATCAATTTCAAAATACTCTTGTACACATTTAAGGCTATTCATCATCTCTCTCCTCCATATCTCTCTGATCTGGTTCAGATCACCACCCCATCTCGGTGTCTTAGATCTTCTTCTTCCCTTTCTCTCTCTGTCCCCTCCCCCCGTCTTGCCACCATGGGGAGCAGGGCTTTCAGCTGCTCTGCTCCTCGAATTCCCTTCCTCCATTTAAGAAATATCTCTTCCTTCTCTCTCTTTAAGTCCCAACTCAAAACTCACTTGTTCAAAATAGCTTATACCACATAACCTCTCCACTCTGCTATTTTAAATTTGTTTTATGTCTTATGCTTTTATGATTGTGTAAACTGCTTGCTTTTATGTTGCTTTTATTATTCTGCTGTGTACAGTGTCCTTGAGTGTTCTGAAAGGCGCTTTCAAATAAAATGTATTATTATTATTATTATTATTAATGCTGAAGGACGACATCAGTCATGACTGAAACTTTACTTTCACCACTATATGAGCTACCTGGATAATATCTGCCTCTCTTGAGGGGCTTTGAAAGTGACTTCTGTCTCTGTGCTGGGGATCAGCGTGTCTAATTTACATAAGCGGTTTTTGAATAACGACTGTGTAATAGCCCAAGCTATTTAAGAGTGGGTGGCTCTGCCTCACATGGTCGTCGCAAACACCAGCCAATCATGATTGGGATAAGTGCTTCTGAGGAATACACAGGGAAGCGCGTTCCATAGTGAGACATGGAATGAGAACTCTTCATTATTAGAAACTTTGGTTATGTGTGAAAGCAGAAAAGGTCTCATTTAATGCAGTGTTAAAAATTACATGTTAAGCAGGTCAGGAGTTCCACACACTTTCAAAGCAGATGACCAACTTTTATTTTCTAAATCTGAATTTTAAAAAATCCCTACACTGTTGTTTTAGTAGAGTGAAGTAAGAGGACAAAAACTGGGCATGCGTCTTCAGGCCACCAGCAGTCACCAACAAAGGTACTCTAGCTCTCAGGAGAGTTTTTAAAGAACCACATTTAAAACTGTTATCAATGGAGGTGGCATGCAGTTCTTCACCACACTGGTTTCCAGTCCAACAAGCGTCCACCGCAGGCAGGAGGAAGACCTCGGTCAGCTTCCTCTGATTGGAAAATTTTCAGCTGTGGTGAACAGCTCTTACCAAAACCAAACTTAGCCTCATGTTTGGCATTTAGGCTAAATTTAAATACCGATTCCTCTAACACAAACATACAATTCTGTAAAAGTGTTTTCAAAAGGGGGGATGTCATTTCTCGCAATGTTAATGTTAATTTACATTTATGTAAAGCCTGATTACGTTATAGCGAAATCTTCAGGCTTATTGCAGCTTATCCTTAGAAACACTTTTCAAGTCCCCAACTGTTTATTGGTGTAAAATTGATATAAAGCCATATAACTTAGGAGCTACAATTCTACCATGGTTGTAGTATGGATTTTCAACATACAGAAAGGACCACATAAAGATGAAAATCATCATGTCACATTTGACCTCTGACCTCTCCTTCAAGGTCAATAGATTTATCTGAAGGTCAAACTGTTTATATACAAAATACAATACTATTGCCTTAAAAGTAAATACTTCCCAGAGAATAATGTTGCAGTCTAAAAGTGCTTTGTGTTTTTATGTTTAAAGAAAACTTTAGAAAACTTTATTACCGAAATTATAATTTTAATGTAGTTAAAACACTCCAACAAAACAAAACCAGGATTTTAAACCTCCCACACAGTCCCGAACCCACCATCACCACCACCCCACACCCCCTGCAGGTAATAAAACTTCATTTTTTAAGTCTTTTTGTCAGTTCTTTATTGTTATCTTTTTTTTTTATATAAAAAAACAAAAATCCAAATTGCAACATAAATTGAAGTCATAGCACCCTAGTGCTAAAGTGACAAAAACATCCTAACCAACATGCTAAAATCATCCATTTTTAATCAAACAGTACAAATACATGTTTTTTAAGTAAGAAATGGTAACACTAACAGATACAAAAACATATAAAAGGTCAAATCTGTGCATCAATACTGCAGTATTTCGTTTTCTTCAATACATTCTTTAAAATGGTAAGCCAGCACATCAATACTATCAGGTATAAAAGATCACATTTAGATTATGGGATTTTGTATATGTTATATTTTTTTTCCCTTAAACACTAAACATAAATGAAACTGCAAAAAGGTTCAATACGAAACAAAAAGACAGTGACATAAAAATGGAAGGTGGGTCAGCCTTCCTCCGGTAATTCACAGCTTGATGACTGAAGGCGTCGATATGCCACGAAACGTGATCAGAAGCTGGAAACAGTGGTTGGCTCAGCAGTTGGGAGGCCATTTTTCCTGTAATCAAAACAAAAGGATGGAGTCAGAATAGCTGGAATAACCAACTCAGAAAGCAGTGACAGATACAGTAAACTAGTATGTGTGGCTGTCAGGGACAACTAATATGGTTTTCCTTTCTTTAGACACAATAAAATATACATAGGAGTGAAAAAAATACTCGTGTTTGTTTCCAGGTAGCTAAGATCGATAAATGTAGCATCAAAATTCATTGAAAACAGCAGCTCAGTTAAAAAGATGTTCTCAGCAAGTTAGGTAAACGTTATTTATGTCGGGTCTATTAAATGTGATTATATGTGTTGTAGGTGATAAAGCTTCTTACTTTTGCAGAGTGTTGAGAAGGCCTGGAAACCACTTGGCCTCTGGATCGATACAAATCCTGTTACCATTCCTCACGGTGATGCTGTGAAGAAATTAAAAATGGAGAAATGATCACATTGCACACACTTGATTAAACCTGACACAGACTTAAAAGTAAGAAATCGAAGCACAACTTTCCCTTTTGCTTTCAGTTTACAGGTCTGTGTACCAAAACGACACCAGACATCAGACCAATGTGAGTTATAATAGTGTTGCCAGGGGCTCTATTGAGTGTAAAAGCTTTAAAAATAGTGCAACATTTAACAAATATATACTGATTTGCTTTTTTGCCAGTGGAATTGACAGAAGGTTCAACTTCCTATTATAAATTTTCACTTCCTATTATAAAGACTTTTTAAGCTTCAGGAAAACATTAGATTAGCACAGTACATGTGAATTAAGCTAATACCAAAGAGTATTTCAAATTTATGCTCTTTTTAAATTTAGTCCGCGCCCCACTGAGAATCTGAACCCAGGCTCCAGATCAGTGGCAAGTACTCACATGATTTCAGTCCGGGGGCAGTGTCCTGAGGCAGGAGTCACCTCTATCTTGTTGACTGCTCTAGGAGGAATAGGATTCGCGACCGTCCGTCTACAACGGCAGGTGTTGAGGGCAAAACCTGTAAAAAAGGATTTAGTTATTATTTTAGTCTGTAGTAGATTAAACCAGTCTGACTTTGTTAAGGCTCAAAATTATATATCTATATATGTTTGTACAAATCTTGCAACTTTCAGTCCAATTTCAAAGTTTTTCAAACCAGTAAGATGCAGCTGAAAACCCCAGAGAAGCCAGTAAATGGATCTGTTGCTCAGTCAAACAGCGGTCTTTAAGGTCAGGTATTACCCTTGACACTCAAAATAAGTGTCATGGGTAATACCTACAACCTACTTAAAAAGCTTGTTTTTTTATTGTACTGTACTTTAACGCATTTTTAAAAAACAGAATAAATAAACTATAACATCAGGTGAACCAAGACAAGATAAAATACATTTAAAGACGATAAATATGAATAAAATAATGACCTCAAAATCAAATGGCATATTTTGGCTGCCCTCCTGTGAGATACCAAAATGTACAAATATTTGCAATTAAAGCAGTAATGTTTCCTTACCATGCAGAGATGCGATGCAACAGCAGAAAGTCAGAGCGACCAGCAGGAGCAGTGGCTTGTTCATCTTCGTGATGGTTGTTTTGATCTTTGAGGACCAGTGAGGATGCAAGAGTGAAAGTCTGAGAGTGAATGAAGTCGAGTGTGGGTTTATAAAGCTGAAAAAGAGGAAGTGGCGTTTTTTTTTTGTTTTTTTTTTGTAGTTTTTGCTGACTGAGCTAAATATGGCAAACACCCCATTTCATCACCACTTACAGTATAAAAAACTGAGTCATAAAATAAAATTATAAATATAATTTCATATTGTTATATAATAAACGTTTTATTATATTGTATTTAGGTTTATATCTAAATGTAAATGTAGTGTACAATTAATATTGGATTTCTTTGATTACTAGATGTCGGCTCCAAATTTAAGGCTGGAGGTACACTCAGACACCTCATCAGTCACACCTAATAGTGCTGGATTGGACATCCCTGAGATTTTGGTCCACATTGACACAATAGCATCACACAGTTGCTGCAGGTTTATCAGCTGCACAAGATCTACCATTCTTCCATATCCCAAAGGTGCTCTATTGGATTGAGATCAGGTGAGTGTAGAGGCCAGCTGAGTACATTGAACTCACTGTGATGTTCAAGAAACCCGTTTGAGATGATTTGAGCTTTGTGACATGCTGAGACAGAAGCAGCGATCAGAAGATGGGTGCAATGTGGTCATAAAGACATGGACATGGTCAGAAACAGCACTCATGTTATTTAAACTAAAAATAAATATCCCCTACACCATTAAACCATTACTACCAGCTTTGACTGTTGATACAGGCAGCATGGATTTGTGCTTTCAAGCAACATTTTCCAGTCTTCCATGATGTCAGGGAAGGTGTACAGCAATCCAAAAGAAACAACAGACAGAATCCAGGCAGGAAGACTCACAAGAAAGGGTTACAGACAATCAAAAGGGGAAGATGGCACTATTTATACTCTATACATACAGATAAATGAAACACAGGTGCACACAATGGACACAATCACAGGGGAGGGAAAAGTACACACAAAGCACAAGACACAAAGGAGTACCGAAATAAAACAGGGAGGAACTAATACAAAGGTTAAACACACACCTATATATTTACACTATGGGAAGCACTGGGGAAGGCTTGAAAACTTGTACTAGAAAGTCAAAAACTAAAAACATGAAATTAACTTAAGTTTCTCTCATGTGACTGGATAATTAGATGTTTGTGTTAATGAACAGGTGCACCTGATAAATAAAGTGTGTATTAGCAATTATATTAGCAAATATCCTTTGAAGTTATTCTGGAAAAGGAAAACGATGGTGTCAAACAAACTGCATTTTCTCTGTTCAGGCTCAGCTCTCTTATATTCACCATAGTGCACTTTGAACCCACAACCAAGGGAATTGTGACCCATTTGGCTTTCACGGCATTAACACAAAATATTAATTGGTTCAGCGATCAGATGTTTCATAGCTATGACCAATCAGTTACAGCAGGTACAACCAAACATGCACAGGGTGGAGGGCCAGCAGGCCAAAAAACATATAATAAGGTGGTGCATCATGGCTTTTCTTTAGGAAGGCATGAATATAAAACTGATGACTGGACAGTTCTGTAAACTGTTGTGGTCAAGAGTCGTGGAAATTCAGGCCAGAACAGATTTAGTATTGGTACTTCACACTGGGTTTAACCTGCTTGGAATCAGGAACAGAAAATACAACAGTGGTGCTTAAGAACAACTAGACTTGGCACAGCAGCACTTCTGTATTTGCCTCTGAGGGGCTGCTAACCACTTCCTCTTCTGTCAAGTTATTAAATGGGGGATCTTGTCTCTGACCCTAAAATTAGACTGTGCTTCTCGTATATGAAAATGAGATGTACATTCCAGCAACAAATAAAAATCATCTATGTGCAGTAAATGTTGGGGACCCCCCTGATCAATCAATCTTGTGGTTGGATAGAAGAGAACACTAAAAAAGTTGCGCTTTTAAAGTCTACCCAGCATGCCACATTCACCTGCCTACAATGACTGTAATAAATTCAACATTCAACACTTGTGTTGCATTTCGGGGAGTTGCAGTGGAGAATAACAGGAAGGGACTGAATAACACCAGCGCCAGTCAATCATTGTATAACAGACAGTGTTTGTGCTCTGATTATACAGTTTTGATCTGGTGTAATTAAGCCTAAAAATTCCCAACCTTGTAACTTTTCCACAACTGTAAACCCAAATTTAAATATGTTTTTCTACTTCCCCCCTTCATAAAATCTCTGTGGGGTGACTTTATTTGATGTGTGGCTGTAATGACTGACAAGCATCCCAGCACAGGTAGCTGTAGCTACTGGTGTCTGGAAGGCCTCGTTCACTTTTGCAGTCATCACACTGGACCTCTTCCATCAAAAATGCTTTTCTTTATAAAAAAAAAAGTATAATAATCCACAACACTTCTAAAAAGCATTTTTAATGGATTATCTTACAAAATTAAGATTCAAAATGTTCAAAACCAGTGGGTGATGTCAGCATGTCCATCCAGTCTGTCTATTGTTTAGCATGCACCGACGCTTTTATTTTGAAAATCTCCTATCTTCTCTATACTATTCTTGTGTTTAACTTCCTGTCCAGCTTTCATGAAAGTCTGATTCCCGGAGTTAGTCTCTAGAGCAGGGGTGGGCAATTCCAGGCCTCGAGGGCCGGTGTCCCTGCAGGTTTTAGACGTGTCCTTGAACCAACACAGCTGATTTAAATGGCTAAATTAGCTCCTCAACATGTCCTGAAGTTCTCCAGAGGCCTGGTAATGAACTAATCATGTGATTCAGGTGTGTTGACCCAAGGTGAGATCTAAAACCTGCAGGACACCGGCCCTCGAGGCCTGGAATTGCCCACCCCTGCCATAGACACAAACAATTGCAACATGGTGAAACTTAAAACTAGGGAAAGTTGAAAAACTGCAACTCAAACTACAAACTGTTCACCTTCAAAGTAAAAATTGCACATTACAGCTCCAACACACGTGCTTCATATTGCGCATCTTTTATTTTGTAGGGGAATGGTCTCTATTTCCAGTTTGCGTTGCACTTTTCAGTGTCACTCCCATTCAGCGACTATTTTGTGAGTGTTTGCAGACAACTTATCGTTTTCCATGCAAACTACTGTGAACCACATCCACCTGCTAGTTGCCAAAGCAACATTAACTGCCAGAAACCTCCAGAAACTCTTGGCTACACTCTCCTGTGTTGTTTTCCACCAGCCGCAGCAGATGGCTGCCCCTCCCTGCGCCTGGTTCTGTTGGAGGTTTCTTCCTTTCCAGAGGGAGTTTTTCCTCCCCACTCTCTCCAAGTGCTTTCTCACAGGGGATTGTCTGATTGTTACGGTTCTCTCTGTAATATTGTAGGTTTTTACCTTGCAGCATAAAGCAATACAGTAAAAACAGATTTACAAGCTGTAGAACAGAACAAACTGGTGAGGCATGGACATTTCCTTTGGGATTAATAAAGTATTTCTGATTCTGACATTGAGGGTTTTTAAAAAAAATTAAATAGCTAGACTCATTTGTGACGCTGCTACTCACAGGTCAATAAGGTCTGTGAGTAGCAGAAATCTTCAGGGTTTTGTTTTTTTTTACTCCAGCGCTTCTTCTTTCTTCAGCTGCATGATGGGTGAGCTGTACTGTAGTCATCAAGTCAACTCCTCGGAGAACCCTTTTCTCATGAGGTGACAAAACAGTCACCTTATGCAATCATAATTTTCCTAACCAATTTCAAGCATTAAATCTTATTCAGCATATTCAGTTTCCCATTTCTTTGTTATACAGAATAAGGGAGTAGCAATGTTGATTCCTTTTCATTTTTCTGAGTAAAAAAGATTGACCTTTATGTTACTACTTTCAGAAAATTATGGCAATTCCTCTTTTGATTGAGAAATGGACTGAGTCATTAAGGGTTGGCTTAATTTACACAATCAATATTAAGATATGAAGACAAATGAACACGACATCTTTTTACCGGCTCTAATTTTGTGTTTCAAACCTCCTGGTTTGTACTGACTAATTACCGAAACCAAAACTGTCAAGGTGAAGGAAGTGCTTCTCTAATAATTATATCCTGAGTCATTCACGAATGTGCTTTTGCATAGAAACGATACTTCACACCATCTCTGTGATAAACAGGAAACTGCGGATGCCAACGCATATGTGAAATGTAACGTTTCCTTAAAGTAGAAAAATCCTTAATTTGACACAGAAAGAATGTGCAACACAGAAAGGTCTGTTGATGGTGTATAGGATTTCCTTTAAATATTGAAATGTACAGTGGAGATCAACAGAGTGGGAGAAGTGATTGTTTCAGTTTTTGTTTTGATCACATACATTGTTGCACCTTGCAAAAATTATGAAATAAAAAAGAAAACTGTTGCATTTATTTCACCTATTCAGCATAAAACCAGTTACAGTTTCATCATTTTCCCTCCTAAACACAAAAATCAGGTTTCCTTAAGTTGTACCCTTTAATTGAAGCAGCATTCAGATATCAGGTTTGCCATGTTATAAACACTGTCAGGCCTCAAAATGTAAAAAAAAATTATTATTAGCTAAACTACATTGTGATCGCTGCAAATATAGCATTAGAAAACATTAAGTGTCTGCAAAGAGCAATGATTTTTTTTCAACATTTCTTCTATTCAATTTTATTTATATAGCACCATATCACAACAACAGTCTCTTCAAGGTGCTTTATAATGTACGACAAAGACCCTACAATAATAGAGAGAATACCCAACAATCAAACAACCCCTATGTGCAAGCACTTGGCAACACTGGGAAGTAAAAATTCCCTTTTTAACCCTTTCATGCATGAATTATGACAACCTCAATCATTATTTTCTTAAGTATTTTTTATTCATCTGTAGGCATGAGAAAAAAGATTTTTGAACTTCATCTTTTAAACATGTACTTTTCAAAGAGTCTTTTACATGTCCACTTAGGTGGACAACATCACCTTTGGAGTGGGTGGCAGGGTATGGAGTGATACATCAGTGTCCAATGTAGTGGTTTATGTGCATGTATACCATCAACACTGACACAAATACAAGAAAACAGCCTTTGAATAGCTGTCCACTGTAGTGACCACTATGGGTGAAAGGGTTAAAGGAAGAAACCTGCAGAAGAACCAGGCTCAGGCAGGGGCAGCTATCTGCCGTGACCTGTTGTAGGTGATGTGAGAAAGACTGGAAAAATGACACTGTGGAAAAGAGGCAGAAATGAGTAATGACTAATAATTAAATACAGAGTGGTGTATAAACACATGGGAAGCAGGTTATTTGGACAACCTAATAATTACACTAGTCCAGCCTAGAAGTAATAAATGCATTAACTAGTTTTTCTGAATCACTCTGAGACAGGATATTTCTAATTTTAGAGATATTGCACAAATGGAAGAAAGCAGTCCTACATATTTGTTTAATATGTGCACTGAAGGACATGTCCTGGTCATAAATGACTGTAAGGTTCCTCACAGTGTTACTGGAGGCCAAGGTCATGCAGTCCAGAGTAAGAATCTCATTAGACAACATGTTTCTAACATTTTTAGGGCCAATTACGATAACTTACCTGAATTTAGAAGGAGGAAAGGATGTCATGCAGGTCTTTGTCTTTAAGACATTCCAGCAATTTAAGTAATTGGTTAACTGGCTTCATGGATAGATAAAGTTGGGTATCAGCTGAATAGCAGTGAAAATGTATTCTATGCCTTCTAATGATACTGCCTAGAGAACCACCTATAATGCAAACAGAAACAGCCTTAGCATGAAAGGATGTGGAACTCCATGATTCACCTTTTTGTGCTCTGAAACCAGATTGAAAGTCTTCAAACAAACCATTCCTCCATGTTTATAAGAGGAGTGCATGGATCTCTACAGCTGGCAAACCAAAATAGAAATCACCTTCAGAAGATCAACTCAGCATTTTGAGGGGGAAGAAAAGAAAAGCAGGTCCCGTTCATTGATCAAACAAGTCTTTCCTCTCTTCAGGTTAAACAGAGTGAAGAGATTTGTGACTTTTCTATTTGAAAAATTTTGGTCATTTAACATGGAAACTTAACAAGTTTGCACATAAAATTAAATCTTGGGAATTAACTTTATTTTCTTTATTTTCAGTTCTCAAAGTGAGGAAGAGCGTGACATTATTCTTCAAGGTGGCCATATTCTACTCTTTTGCATATTTTTATCTTTGGGATCTACTAGTGTAGCTCTGCACAATTCACATTTCAAAATGATCCTTATTTACTTTGGCTGGGCTTTGGTCCAGCCCCTCAGTTCGTCCTCTGCTAGAAGCAGGCTGCCTCTGTAAATCAACCCTTGTCTGATTAACTGCTTATTTTCTTAGGGAAATGGGAAATGGCTAGTTTAAAACGATTTATATATGTGATTCAAACAAGCTTGAAAGGCAGTATTTGGTATGACCACCTTCATTTTTCAACACACCCTCTTAATCTTCAGGAATAGTTCTCCAGTTTTCTTGAAAGACATTCAAAGCTCTTCTTTGGATGATGTCCCAATTCTTGGAAGAAATGAAAAATGGCTCAGTGCTGTACTAAAACCTAAAATATAGATACAATGAAGAAAGTTTCAAAAAGTAATGCATCTCAAACATTACTCAGCATGATCTGATCTAATTGGGTTTTGCACCAACTTCCATGCCAGCTTGAGTCCATTTTAAGCTTAAAGTATCACATGCAGACAGTGAAACACTGAAGGCCGAATAGAAGCCTTTCACCTCCATGTCTCAGACTTCTGGACCTTTTTTTCTTGGACTTTACTTCAAGTCAGATGATCCAAAAATATGCAGTTTGTTTCAATTCTTTTCTTTCTTTCTCTTCAAGGGCCGTGTGCTGCAAAAGTAGATCAAAAGTATCCAGCAGATTAAAAAAAGCTAAGTTCAGGAAAGCACACTTGACTGCAGACACTTCCTCCTCATGACCAGCAGTGCAGCCCTCACCACATAAATCAACTCTGTACTCTATTATTGGCACTTTTGAGATGCCACCCTTTTCAAGCAAAGAAAATGCACTTCAGTTTCCCGACTTTCAACATCTGATAAAAGGTCAGCAACCCGCCCACACACACAGAAAATGCTGATTAGAAAAATAAAGTGACTGCTTTGTTCAGCAGGTTTTGAACCCAGTTCACTGCCCTTTAATAAACAGATAAACGGTGCATTTTATGTCATTTAGCTGCATTAAATAAAGTCCTGGAATTATGGAAAACCCTTATGGAGGTAAATGTTTTGGAATGTGTGGTGAACTTCAAGGTCCTCCTGTATTTGCATCCAGATGAAGCTTAACAAATTCCTAAAAGTCCCGCTTTACATTTGTGTTTCAAATAAATCTTGTCCATAGTACCTCAGACCGTTTGGCCCAAATTGTGACCCACATTGTTGGACTTCATTTGGCCTGAACTAAGAGTGCTGGTGAGTCTGGCTCAATACTTGGCCACAGGTTTACCATATATGGGCAATCCTGTGGTTCATAGATTTCAAATGAGTTGTTAAATTTGTGGCACATCTGGCCAACTTTCCCTAACCCTTCTCAAGCATGTGTGCACACAACATTTGCATGTGCCGTAACTCAGCTGTAAGTGCCAAAATAGCCCAGCACACAAATTTACCTGCTATTAGAAACAAAGTGAAACAGCTTTTGCTTTTTATGCTGAACTTTAAGAAGCAGGTGAGATGAGCTACAACTGTTTCTTAATTTAAACCAGGGTTCAATCGATCACTTTTGTGGGTGCCTTTAAAGCATATCAGCAGTAGTAACACCATCAGGCCAAAGAAAGGATAAGACTGAGCGCCCCTTTGGAACCTCCACATGCTGCTGGTGAAAGATGCCTGCCTATATACAGTTGGGTCCATTAATATGAGATTCGAGTGCAGGCTTTCAGCTTTCATTGAAGTGGTGTAACAAACTAAAATGAACATATGAGAGAGACAAAACTTTAAAAGTGGCCAAATCAATAATCTGATTAATTTTTAAAAAGTGTAAATGCACCAGCCAGCTTAGCAAGAAGAAGTCCTTAAAGACCACAGAAGAGAACTGCAGTGCATGATGACAGAATTATTTCCATAATTAAGAAAAACGACTTCATAGCATCTAACCAAGTCAAGAACATAAGGAGGTAGGGGTATCATTGTCAAGGTCTACCATCAAAAGACAGCTTTATACTCGTAAACATAGAAAGTTTATAACAAGGCACAAACCACTGGTTACGCTCAAAAACAGGAAGGACAGATTAGACGTTGCTAGAAAACATCTAAAAGTCTGCACAGCCCTGAAAAACAGAAAAAGGAGAGAAGCAGCTGATGATCTGAACCAGCTTCATCTGTGATAAGGTGTCAAACACGGTGAAGGCAACATTACGGGCATGTATGGCTGTTGGAGGAGCCAGGCAACGAGTGTTTACTGATGATGTGACTGCTGAGAGAAGCAGTCACATCATCCCCTTTAGGTTACCCTGAATCCTCCCTTAGTCATGCTGCAATATGTAGGCTGCTGGGGGATTCCCATGATGCACTGAGTATTTCTTCAGTCACCTTTCTCACTCACTATATGTTAATAGACCTCTCTGCATTGAATAATACCAATTATAAATCTCTGTCTCTCTTCCACAGCATGTCTTTATCCTCTTTTCCTTCTCTCACCCCAACCGGTCGCAGCAGATGGCCCCGCCCCTCCCTGAGCCTGGTTCTGCTGGAGGTTTCTTCCTGTTAAAAGGGAGTTTTTCCTTCCCACTGTCGCCAAAGTGCTTGTTCATAGGGGGTCATATGATTGTTGGGTTTTTCTCTGTATGTATTATCGTAGGGTCTACCTTACAATATAAAGCGCCTTGAGGTGACTGTTGTTGCGATTTGGCGCTATATAAATAAAACTGAATTGAACTGAATTGAATTACAGGGCTGTATTCTCTGCTCAGTTTCCGCCAAATAACTGAAAAACCGATCAGACAGAGCTTCACATTGCAAAGACATGATGATCCAAAGCACCTGAGCTGAACCCGCTCAATCAGGATTTCAGGAAGTAATAAAAAAAAAAAAATACAACAAAACTTGTCATTGTTCAAAGTCTTATAGACCTAACTGTATAAACCTGTACTTCCCTCAACAAACACAGCTGACACTGAAGCTGGATGTGTAAGCTGATTAGAGAGCAATTCAATTTTATTTGTACAGCGCCAAATCACAACAACAGTTCCCTCAAGTTTTATTGTTTGTTTGTTTTTTTGTTGTTTTTTGTTGTTTTTTTTGTGCCTGGCCCATTTGGCTCTTTTGCCATCAGAATTGTTGTCTAAAGGCAAAGAAAGATGGAAGGAAGACGGGATAAAAGACATGCTGTGGAAGAGAGACAGAGATTAATATCTCTGAAATCAAGCCATCACAGTGTCCTTCATATTTGGAACCATTTTTATCACAGAAACAAAGACCTTGGTTCATATGCACATATTTGTCTATTAGCCTCGTCTAGTTACTTCTGATTTGTAGCTCTTGGTGGGGGTTTGTAGTTTCTCTGATCATTGCACAGTCTGAGCTTGAGGTGAAGTTGCTGGGACATCTACTCCTGGGAAGATCGGCAGCTATCTCAAATGTTTTTGTTAAATAAATAATGGTAAAGTATATTATGTCATTTATTCTTCATCTGAGGTTCCATTTAGGTAATTTTCAGAACCGCTACCTAAAACATGTATACACATGTATAAACAGGTTATTTGTACACTGAAGAGTTACAAATAACATCACAGTTGAGCACAGTCAAGGAATTGGGAAGACAGATGCAAAATAAAACTACTTTAGTAGTTAGTAAAGTAAAATAGGAAGCGACCCGAAAGACGCAGAGTAAACAGAGAGACAGAAAGATGGGACAGAGGGAGGAACAGAAACACAGGGAAACACAAAGGGAGCCCAGAAAAGAAACCTAAGTAAATTAAACACCAAGAACTCAAAAGCAAAACTACAACAGTGAAACCAGCTAAGCATGCATTTAAAACCGATACAAGTCTGGAGAAACTGTGGGATATTTTGTTCCCGTTATCTGTGAAGAGATCAGGGTACCAGAGGTGGATCTGCCAGTTCGGGTGTTTTCCAGTGAGGCAGGTCCTGCTAAAGGATGCCAGACATGTTGGTCATAAACATGCAGGAGTGACCAACTGAAGGTGATTTTGTCCAACTCCTCCTGTTCTTTCTTGCAGATATGAGTCCTGCTGCTTTCTTGATGTCCTTCTGTGGTCCTGTGTAGCTCTCCTTGTGTCTCATAGTTTCTCCTCCGCACCACTGAGAGTGTGCTGGCAGACACAGCAACCCTTCCTTGACAGCATGTCACAGGAAGGGTTGGTTCGGATACATGACAGCGTGTATCCTGGAAGAGGAGTTGGACTATCTGTGCAACCTGAAGAGTGGATTAGCATCTCACGCTAGAAGCAGAAACAATAACAATAGCAAAAAGCAAAAGAAGGAATAAGGTCTGTGGCCTGCAAAACATCCCCTCTGTGGATGGTTGTCGTCTCTCCAGTGCACCTGCTGTCTGTTTGATTTGCAGCAAAGCAACTGAAATGGATTCAGTGGTTTTTGCTTCTTCATTGGACAGACTAATATCCCTGAAGAACGCCTGACTTTGCGTATACTGTGATGATCGAGTGCTTTTTAGGGGCGTGTAATGAAGGTGTGAACACATGAACCAAATTTAGACACCACAATAACAGCAAACTCGAACTAAGAATCCAAATTCCTGAATACCACAAAACCCACAAATAACCCACCATCAGGCCGACCTCGGATTTACTCATGTGTGCAGACTCAACCTTCAAAGATTCACATTTGAAGTTTGGAGGGGGTGATGGTCACCGTGACTCATTTTTATCATTCTGAGACGATAATGGAAACTTCAGACCCCCCTCCTGCAGCATGCCTACACTTCCATGGTTATTCCACTTCCTGCTCTTTTCATTGCTGGTTTGAACATATGTACACGTTTCTGACTATGTTCTGTTTGTTTATGTTGACATGAAAAAAGTTCCACCTTAGAGTCTCAGACCTTACGCCTTTTCACTTTCCACTTGGAAACAAACTAAGCTCTTCGGCTTAGCTATTCATCTGGGTAGACATGCAACCATGAAAGGTCCCACATCCTATTTCACAGTAACTGTCACTTACTGCCATCTCTACAATGCAGTTAACACGTGGGATTCTTGATTCCCCAGATACAGGAAACTCTCTATCTGTTAATGCCATTTAAACCAGAACTGTGAGGTTTGAGCTCATAAACTGTAGCTAATGCCTATGTCGCTTTGAGGTGTTAACCACACATCTTCTCTGTATCAGTAAATGAAAGAAAAAAACACTGTTTCTGAGCAGAACTGAAAAGAATAAAGTGCGGGCACTCGTTTTGCTGACTGTCATATTTGATGTGTGCGCTGCAATTCAAGATTACAGAATCAAAAGGTGCTGCATGTTTATGCACTGGGGTGAGACTGGAAAAGCCCTCTGTAAATAAAGTTTTTGCAAAGTTTTTGCAAAGCTATGAAGGCAAGCTGGCGAAAGTGCTGACTGTGCATCGTAGTAAGCTCGTCAGTATTAGGTAAGAAATGAGGACGAGACTGGATATTTCGCAAAAGTTGAAAAGTTCTTGTGTTGCCAAACCGAAGGCGATGAGGGAATCCCACCTAAGATGTAGCCGCTGTGATGTCACCAGCTTGTCGCTCGACTCTGAATTTACAGCATTAACATTTTGGATGCTGTAATGTTGGATTTTTGCAATCTATAGTGATCATATTTAGATATGAGGGTGCTGCAGTGCAAGTCATGTGAAAAACTGTCTTTCTTAACACAACAGTGGACGTCCTAGCAAATTCGCCGCAAAGTCAGACTGCAATGTTCAGAGAAACTGCAACAAACAAACCCAAACTCTACAGGCCTCAGTGAGCATGCTGAATGTTAACGTTCATGACCGTCCAATTAGAACAGGGGTGGGGAGCTCCAGGGCTCAAGGGCCGGTGTGCTGCAGGTTTTAGATCTCAGCCTGGGTCAACACACTTGAATCAAATGATTAGTTCATTACCAGGCCTCTGGAGAACTTCAAGACACGTCGAGGAGGTTGTTTAGCCATTTAAATCAGCTGTGTTGGATCAAGAAAACATCTTAAACCTGCAGGACACCGTCCTTTGAGGCCTGGATTTCCACACCCCTGGATTAGAAGAAAGCTTGTTTAGAAGAGCTAAACATAACAGTGCGGCTCAGGTTTGCAAAGCTGCATCTGAGCACAGTTCAGGCTCTGGCAGCTGTCTTGAATATTTTTCCACTTGTGAATAATTTTCTTCACTGTAGAACGATCGACTTCAAATGGTTTGGGAAAGGACTTCAGTAACCTTCCCAGACGGAAACAGCTGCTGCTCCTCAGCATTGTGTTAACACACATCTGAGTGCTCCAAACATGCAAACCACAAAAACATCTGCTTCTACAGAGGCGTTTACACCTGTTTATGATCAGTTAATCAAGTTCATTTGATTATCAGCACCAGGCTGATTCTTATCTTGTTGATTCCTCCGGAAACATTAATGATGAGCTCAGTATTTCGCATGACTGCTTCTGATGCACAAAACCTTAGAATTTAAAGAGGCTGTACTTCCTTTTTACCACGACTCTATTTGTTGGTCTTCATTAATGGGGATTTATTGTGTAAAGACATTATGAGATTAAAAAAGAAAACAAAAACAAAAACACACCAATCAGTTGAGCCCTTCCTCTGCTGCATACATGCTCTGTGATGCTCGGGAGATATTAAGAAGTAACTCCCCATCATAATATTTTCCATATCCCCACCACCGTGGGATGATAGGGGAATTTGTTGACCTTACATGTATCAGGAGGCACATGTTTAATAAGACCGTGATGTTTACGTGTCACGAACTGTTGTGTTTGTGCAGTAATACCAAATCTAACAACTATAAATCTCACACGGACACACCGCCCCTGAGTTAAAGACTAAACTAGTGCTGAAACTAATCAGCTAAACTGAAACTGAACAACAACAATAAAAAAAAAAAAAACTTTCCCAAAATGAGCAAACCCCCCATGGAAACTAACAGAAACAAAATAAAGAATAACCAAAAAATTAGGGTAAAATAACGCTTACATACTGCTCAAAGTTTATGGTTCAGGTCAACTTTCTAGACTGTAAGTGTCTAGAGAATCATTTATAGTGTATACATACCCTGAAATTAATAAATGAACAATTAATCCTGATTAATGTTTCAGAGCACAGGAATAGTTCATGTTTTGGGTTTTACAGGAGGAAAGCATCTACTATCACATGAGAGCATGTCCTGTTTTTCATCATAAATATGAATATTAATTCACACTTAGAGCACAAAACATGTTTATTGTAGGCCAGTCTGTGGCAGGAAACTTTATGTGGGTTTATGTGTGGGTTCCCACTCTCAATGAGATGGCAGATCAAGCACATTTATGATCTTATGACTTCCCCAACTCCCTTTCGTTATCTATTAACTCAGAATAAAGTTATTTTTATTTTGTCAAAGGTTCAATTTTTTTTATTATGGGGACTTAAGCTTGCAGTTGTAAATGTAATGTATTTGCTTGTATGTTGCACTTTCCTAGTTTTACTGCCTACTTAGACTCCTTCCCAGTTTCGAATTACCTGTTAACTTAACATGCTTGTTTCTGGGTTGTGGGAGGAAACTGGAGGAAACCCACTTCAGGTACTCTGAAGTGGTTCAAACATCCACACAGAAACTCTCCTGCCAGGATTTGAACCAGAATCCTTGAGCTGACCTTATGAACCACTGTAGCACTCTGCTGCCCTATTTCTGTCTAACTCAGCAACCATCTCTCAAGGTGCCCTTTGACCCCTGTATGTTCTGTTCCTTATGTGCTCATGTCCACGTGTCATCATTCCCGAAAATTCTCTAAAACCACCATCATGCCTCAATTTACAGAAAATTGTGCCAGCTGTATAACAGTATTAAACTTTTTTGTTTGTTTTTGTTAATTGTGCATTTTGGACACTTTATAAAAATTTATTAAATTTCGGGCTGAAAAAATGATATTTAAATTATTTTTGCTGCTGTCAAATTTGATCAAAAGAGCATGTAAGGGTCAAATTTAGGGATTGAATTTAAACCTATAAGTCAAACTTTTACTATAAGCTTATTAAAAAGAAACGACTGAAGCCTGATCTTAAAAGTAGAGAGGATGATAATACAATACATTCAGATCTTTAAAATATGATAACTCTGGCAAATGCATTTGAAGTCTAATGCAGAAGCAAGTGGCGATTATTTACCAGCTGAGCGAAGAGCTGATACGGTTGTGTAGAGCACGCTCTGCTGGTGGAGTTGGAGGATTACACTTAAAGTTAATAATTTGGCCCAATATTGAAGGAGTATTTTCATTCCATAATTTGGATTATATAGAGTGGGATGATCCTGGAAATGTATCCACATGCTGTTATTGATATTACATCTAATTTATTGTCTACTTTTTCAAGCAAACCAACCAATGAAAGCTCTGAAGTTCTGAGAATGTTGGACCAGAAGATAATCAAATGGTGTGATCTGTTGAGCTTTGAGGAGACCACGGATGGGACCAGAGGCGTAGAGTTGCTGGTGTTTTGCTAAAAAGTGACTGCCAGTATTTCTCTTATGACTCTGCATGAGCAGGTGTTCTAGTAGCTGCATTTTCAATACAGAAGAGACTTCGCAGCAGATTAAATGTTTTCATACTGACTCTATAAACCATTCTAGTAACGATGCTATGAACTGCTGTAACTTTACAGCTGTGGTTCATGTAGTTTCGGTGAGGTAGACCTTAACAAAAGCCTAAGATTCGGTGAAAAATACTAACAACAGAAAATGGACGGATCTTTCTGTTAAGCATCCTTGTGACTCTGTATTATTATATTCTATATATCATATTATATGATATTAAGATAATGAAAAACACAACGACAAACTCGGGTTAGCTTTTTATTGTTTAGAAGTCATCTTTTAAAAGAAATATACAAAAAAAATAAAGAATCATTGTAACTATTGTGTGTTTGGAAGAACATTTCCAACTCAATCTCTATAAATTTAGGTTACACTAGTTTCGTTATAATAGAAGAATTTGCTAAAAGAAAAAACAAAAGCACAGGGAGGCGAGTTGTGTGCATAGCTTATGACAAACCTCCAAACAGAACCAAAACCATATAAATAAACGCTTTAAACTAAATCAAAAGGCTCTGGTGACCCTAAACTCTGACTAAACCCTCAGTGGTTCATCCCCAAATGTGAGAATAACTAACTGTGTGATTAATAAACTTACATCTATAATGAGCATAATATGAAGCAGAACAGGTAAAAAGATAACAAGTTCACTGATAAAGAGTCTTAAAATCTTACCTTTTAAATAAACATGGAGAGCAATTTGTTGTTTTTCTCGGTTTCATTTTACTATAAATTCTTAAACCTCTGCAGCTACGGCGTCTCTAAACAGCTTCTCAGAGCCCATCAGGACGCCTTTACAAACTCCAAACCTAAACACTAAAAATGATTTTTTATCAATAATTGAATCTAAAGCTGTTGAGTCTCTAATCTTTAAAATACAATAAGGGGCGAACAAATTATTTAAAGACAAAAAAAAAAAAAAAGAAGAAGAAGAAGACCGGCTAAACTGTACTGCTCTTCTTCAAACAAAAAAAATCTTTTCACATTCCTGTTAATCAGATAAACAAAAATCTATTTTACTTTTGAGTAACTGAAAGCTCTCTTAAAGAAAAACTGGTTAAAATGTATATAAAGGAGCACATCACTCTCTGAGGATATGAAAAGATAAGATCCTTTATCACTGTCTGAGTTTCTCCAGGCTGGTTATCTATGAGAAATCTATGCATTTCCATTATATTTTTACACATTTAATAAAGCAAAATATATTTTATTCTTCAGCAAAATGACCTGTTTTAACTCAGCCATGAGTTTAGTAAACATACAAGGCCCAACTTTTATGCAATTCACAGCATTATCAGCTTTTTTGATTGTTATACAAAAAGAAAAATAAGATTTTAAGACTCTTTCTTTAGGATAAAAATCTATTTTCCATCCTGAGGTGGAAAACTTTGTAGAGCAGCTGAAAACTTTCTTTAAAAGAAGCTTAAACCAGCCCGCTGGTTGGCAACACAGAAACTCTGCTGATCTGCTGTTAAACAAAGCAGTCTAACGGCCTGGACTCTCACCCTGCAAAACCCTGTCCCTCCACCAGGGGGCGACAGAGGCTTTCGCAGCAAAAGGCCATCGCCAGAGTTTACTGCACAGAAAGTGTTTTTCTGAGGAGAGAACAAATGTAATTTAACTAACTGATCGTCCATGTGAGTGAGCAAAAGTGCAGCTCGAAATTTAAGCATGCTGAAGTGAGTCCCCCCCCCCCAAACAAACAAACAAACAAACAAACAAACAAACAAACAAACAAACAGTTCTCTCTTCACCAGCACTCTGACTTAACAGTTTTCATCGTGCTTTAGGGTCATTTAAGAGAAACTTTACAGGCACAGAGTGGTTGTAGTGATTTCCCTGATCAACAGGAAATGACTTCAAACTAAAACAAAAAGTTTCTGCTCAGTGTTTTGTTTTGTTTTTTAACATCTGGATCACATTCAGTGTTGATTTGGTGCCTTCAATGGGAGATCAGATGCTTCAGAATTAGGCACGTTTTAATCATTTATGCACAGAGAGTTATCCTGCTTGGCTGCTGAGCCTCAGATGAGGACTTCTGGAAATGGAAACCTTTCCCTAATTCTTTTTTAACGCCTCCAGCAACACAAATGTGGCACAGTGATCGATGTGTGGGATTTTGAGAATAACCAGCAGAAAATATGAATAAACTCACTTTCTGTTCTGTTGAACTTTTTAAACTCCGACAATGAAAGCAGATAAATTTAAGAAGGCTCCTAAAAACTGAAGATCGAGACTTAATTTGCTAAGACTGCCTACCTGCAAACAGCCAAACTCGGCTCAAAAATTACTGGTTAAAACTGAAAATAGCTGGCAAATGAAAACCAGGCATCCTGTCCCCTGCCTGCAGATTCTGCATTAATGTATGACATCTCTGTAGAGATTTAACAGACTGAAGGCGGAGAGTCACCTCGACCCCTGTAGTGTTTTTCACCTACTCGAGAGAGGATGGATTTTTTTTCCATCGTTATTTAGGTAAGAAGCCAGAATAACCTGTGTTCCATGCTACTTGTTCAGCATAAGCCACAGATGTATACAAAGAGATCTGGTTGCATTCAGGCGCTGGCCATATTGCTCAGGAAGAGCCGGGCCTCCAAATGCATGTAAATCTATGGAGGCAGACACCTGTACGTGATTAACAATCATCACAACACGCTAGATATTCTACAGGTTTACAACAAGTAATACTACAGCTGTAGATGTGACAAGAATGCTGAAGTATAAAACTCTGGTTTTTCACAGCAGTATGATTATCTTTTTTTCCTGTGGTAGTTAAACAGTATTGAGTTTGAAAATAACATCACAATTCTGCAGCTTAAAAATGTGAAAACTGACGGTCCTGTCAGAGTTCTACTAACTGCAAGCTGCAAATGAGTCACTGAGTTTCATCTCATCGTTGCTGTGGTCCATGAATACCTCCTAACTTTATCCTTCAGGAGCGTGTTCAGGATCCAAGTCCACGCCATGAAAGAGATTTAACTCTGACAACTCAGAGCGGGAGTTCATTTTGGTGTCAGGACAGTCAGATTAAAAATATATGAACTTTTTTTCCATAAAAATGAAACAAACACTGAAGTAGATTTGTGAATATAATCTGCCCTTCTTACTGCGATCTGAGAGGTATTTAAAGGCAGCAGTATGTATTTTCATGCATGTAGTACATTAACGTTTTCAGTACGTACTGCATCCAGTTAATGTTCAATCGATTGCTGCTGTCTTAAACGTGCATTTTAAAGGAATTTTGGCAGCTCTGAAGCTAAAAACACGTTGGATTAGTGTACATTTATTACAAAGCTTAATAATCAGCTCAATGCTTGAAATAATTTTTTAATCTATAAAACCTGCTGTTACTGTGTCACAGCAGCAGCTCAGGAGAAACGTTTTTGTGCATTTTTGTCGCCCTTTAAAAGTCACAGAAACAGCTTAACGGAGCGCAGTGCGAATGCTGCCACAAACTTCACGTAAAGTGCACACTGATGAGGTTTTCCTCTCACGGCATCAGACCAGCTGAAGCTCCAGGAAAAAAAAAAAAAAAAAGTCGAGCTGATGCACGTGCTGGTCAACGTGTCGCCTCTCCTGCTGCTCGGTTTAATGGCTCTCAATCACCACGGGCTCGTAGCCACCAGCAGGCACCCTGCAGGGATCCAAACACAGAGAATCAGAGTTAGCAATAGCAAGCAGAATTAGGTTTCAGAGCTTACCGTTTCTCCACATTAAACAGTGAAAACAGACATGAAAACGGATTAAAAAAGAAAGTGGACTATAGGACTGAACTGTGCATGTTCACATTCAGATGCATGATATATGCTTCTAAATGGAGAACGGATGTGCTGGTTCACACGTAGCAGTAATTTAGCCCTCGTCTTATACTTGCACTTTATGATTTCATGTTTCTATGATCCATGTTTGACCTCCTCTCTCTCTGGTCCAACCGTAATGCTGATTCTGTTCTTGTGAAACTCTGAATAGCAGCAGCGTGGTTTCGGGACTTTAGCACACCTCTTTGAACTAATGGGATAAACGAATCAGTATGGTTTTTATCTTCAAAATAATCAGTTTTGTTGAAAGACAGCAAAAAAGGAAAATAACCTGCTAAAAATAATTGAGAGAACACTGGATCATCACAGTAAAACTACTTCAGGGAAATCAATCTGGACAGTTAGGAAGCATAAACCACTGAATCCATTTCTCTCTCCTTATCCCTCCTCACTGATTGTTCTATAGTTTTGCTTTTTGTTAGTGTTAGGGCTGCCACGATTAGTCGACTAGTCACGATTACGTCGACTATCAAAATCGTCGACGACTGATTTAATAGTCGACGCGTCGTTTGAAGCTTTGTAAGACCACAAAAGCCGCAGGAATAAGTAGTAGGATTTAAGAGTGTAATAACGGACTGAAACAGAAGATGGCAGCACTGCATGTACAAGGATGCCAGCTGCCGTTAAACCCCGAAGAAGAAGAAGTAGCTCTGTCCCAGAATTCATAGCGCAGCCCAGCTCAGTTTCCAACAATGGCGGCAGCTAGTTAGTTTTAATATTACTCTTATTATTCTTTCTGGGTCACAAAATAAACGTTTAACATATTTTCAGGCGAGAATGTAGCTGTGTAAACCTCAAATATCTGCTCAGTTTATCAAGACACCACATATTTTCAAAAGCGCTCCGACGTTTTCGGAGACGTCTGTTAACCACTAGCTCGATAGCTAGCCGGGGGAAAGGCTCACTAGAGCCCGTGAGAACACCGGACTCCCGGCAAATGGTTTTCAAACCCACCGCCGTCTTTCGCTACTCAGGTTAAACATACATAAGTCACTTAGATAACTTAAAAATGTTATTGTTTGGCTTTTTTTTTTTAGTATTTTATTTGTTCCTGAGTAAATCGGTTTGCCTGAGATTAAAGTTATAGTTTTTACACAGCTGAATAAACGTCAAGCAGACAACTGATTATCAGAAGTGTGAGATGCTCGAGAATATACTCCGGTGTCCCGTTATATTTTAGATAGCAAGGAGTTTATTAAACTTCACCGAAACAATCTGCAAATTTCATTAAAATTTAATAAACTATCATCTTGTCTTTATTTTTAGTTAGCACATACTTTAAACACTTAAAGCTGTAAGCTAATGATAGTTATATAAGAGCAGATGCATGCTGGTGCAATAAGCTGTACGTTTTACGTCCAATGGATGCAAGATCTGATTAGTCGACTAATCGCAAAAATAATCGGTGACTAGTCGACTATCAAAATAATCGTTTGTGGCAGCCCTAGTTAGTGTGCTTATCACCTCATCACAGCTTGAGACAGGACCTGCAGCCCCGAGAAGGTTTGCTCCATCAAAGCACAGTTTCAAAAGTATTAAGGCGATAGTAGGACAGGGGCTGTTACACAAGAAGAGCTGGCAAAGCCATCAACCCAGTAGTAGAACTGCTATCTGTGCAACGAGGAGCTGGGGGAGCCAGAGCCCTACAGAAGGACCTCCAGTGAGTGACTCATGCATGTTTCTAAGCAGACTGTGTAATCAGACTTCATGAGGAGTCGAGTATCCTCTAGTGGGACCTGAGCTCAGAACAGCACAGTGTACTATAACTGGAAGTTATAATTTTCATACAGCAGCTGAAAAGAATTCACAATAGTTTATGCTTCCCGACTGGACAGACTGATTTACCTGACGTTTAACTGAATGAGTTCTAGTGTCATGACTGAGTGCTCCATAACTGCTGTGAATTACAGCCATAACTCTTAGAAAAAGGAAGAAGCCGCCAAATCATAGGAGCCTATTTGAACTTCTCAGTGAGCATCAGAGGGAGAGTGACATAGAGATGGTGAAACAAGGGGAAGAGGAGGACAGGGCTTTAAATTCATATTTCAAAGTTGGGTCCTCAGAGGGAGATTTACGGTATGTAAATTATTACATTGCTGTGATTTTCCAGTATTTTTGGAAACTGACTAGACTTCATGCAGCTCCTGCACTCCAATACTGAAACTCAAGTTCTGGGAAGTGAGAAATAAACCAAAAACAAAGACAGCAGAGCTCCTCACCCATTTCCAAGCCTGATGCCGCTGAGCGCCGTGGTTCCGTCTCTGCTGACGAACAGGCGCAGGTTGCTGTCTGAAAGTCCAGAAACACAGAAACTGAGTTAAGGCCAGCTGACGGAAACCAGAAGGCACAGCGAAGAGAGGGTGTCGGAGCACAGAGTCGGAAAACTGAAGAAGAGCTCGGTCCAAAGATGGTGCAGCAGCTGCCTTTTTCTGCTTTTAGGCATCAATAAGCTGCTGTAAAATTAACTGTGAGACCTTCATGTGAAGAGATTCACTGTAAACAAATGAGGCCTTACTGAAGTCTGCAGCTACGGCTGGTGATGACAACATTTCCCACAAATTCACATCAGCTTTACACAGACTACAAATTGCCGGTAAAGCGTGCATCTGCGTTCAGCAGCCAGTAAACTTTTTGAAAACACTCCGGAAATAAGTAAATTGTATTTTCTCTGAAAAGTTATTGTACCAAGCAGCATGTTTTTGATCTTTTCTTAATTTTTTTTGAAACTTCCCTCTTATTTTGGTGTCAACCAGCATCCCAGGCATCAAACACTTTCAGGTGATTCAGTCAAATATAAGTTCACTGTGTGGTCTTTTCAGGAAGGTTTTACCTCCAGTTTCGCTGCTTCAAGTGAGATTGTATAATAAAAAATCTTTATGAGCTGTTTCAGGTACTTTTTTGTACCTTCAGTGTGGCTGATGTCTGCAAAGTTCTGGCTTTGGACGATTTTCTCCACAATGTCTTTGGCATCCATGCGAGTGTCGTTCACCCACGAGGGGTGACTCTCCACCGAGTCCTGCTTCCTCCTGAAACACAGTGGAGAATGAAGATTATGTAGTTTGAACAGAACTAGGTTACCAATCACACGACCAAGCGTACTCTGTGTGTACCTCGGAGGCCTATTTGGGGGTAAAACTGGTCGTGGGGGTCGAGGGGGTCTCTCTGGACGTCCAGCATCCTTGTCCCCATCTGGGGGGGTGTCAACCGTGAAGCACAAGCCCCCGGAAGTGCTGCTTCCTGTCGAGGTATTCCTGCGATGCGTGAGGTCTGACAGGCTGGAGGAACAGGAGTGCTCCGTGCTGTATCCTGCAGAAGGCCGTGAGGACATCGGTGTCAGATGTTAAACAGCAGCGGTGTTAAAATCATGCTCACCCTGTCATCAATATGCTAAATACCAGATTATTTTTCCTTTTATTGAGTTTTAATTCATCAGGAAATTTCCCAGAGATCTTGGCAAACTGGAAGAACCGAGCAGCATCACCAACCATGGATTTAAACATTTTTATACTTACATTAAATTATATTATTATAAAAATGTGGGCAATTAATATTCTGAATTTTTAAAAAACACTGCCAAATAAACTCCTCTCATAAATTCAGGCAATGACTATCACAGGTGTATTACATTTACAGTCATGTGGTACTTAATGGTTCCCAGTTTCCTGATCATTTTCTTGAAAGGAACGACAACGAAAAAAAAAACTGAAAGAAATCAAATTGTTTACAAACTCAACAACACTAATTAAAGCAAGAGGTCTCAACATCCTATAAAATTAATTAAAAAACATAAGAAGAGCTGGATGAAACATCCGTGTGAGACCTGAGATTGTGTACCTGAGATTTTGCTGTGCTGGCTGGCGTAGCTGGAGTTACGAGAGTGACCAGACTGGAAAGCTTCTGCAGGAACCGACTGATTCACCTCAGATTCCTCCAGGAGTCCTGAAGGTACACAAAGAAGAAAAAAGTACCACTGTTACCACCTCATACGTGATAATAATTGGTAAAAATGTCCGTAAAGAGCAGACATAATGCAGTCTTTTCACTTTCACAGCAGAAATCTAACCATCTATATATTTACGGCTTGTGGTTGAGGATCTGCACGTTTTCTTTGCATGGAAAAGGTTAACAAACTCAGCCTTCCAAGTCTGAAACGAAAACAAGTTTCTTTTTTTTAGTTTAATTCAAACCTAAAATCCTAAACACAGTCGGCTAGTTTTCCCATACAAAGAAAATTAACTCTGGGAATTTCTGGCTCCAAGCAAAACATCTGGCTGAGATTTAGGAAAGTTGGGCCGAGATCTAAAAGATCGGAGTCCAGTTTCAAGAACACATTATCTGATCTTTCATACTTTTCTTAATCTCATTTGTTTTAGACATCACTTCAGTAGGATTTATCCTTCAGTCTGACAGTTTGACAGATGCCACAGAGTTCAGGAGCCGTTTGGCTTTAACATTCGTGGATGGTTATGATGAAGAAGAGAAATCTGTCCTTGGATTCAACTCAAATCTCTTCTGACTCAAACTTCACTGCACCTGGAAAACAGCTGTGGGAGTGTAAAACCATTTTTATTGATTCAGAATCCAAAGAAAATCTGCTCATCAAATTCAAATCCTTCCAAATATCTCCCTAAAACTCAAGATAAACAGTAAAGTACACCTTGCAGATTTCCAAGTATAATATACTGATCATTTACATATTTGCTCTTTGTATTACATACCATCCTCTTCCTCTTAGACATATTGTGCTTTTCCTTATTTTTCTGTCATACTTAACCTGTTAAAATGATGAAAGGTCATATAAAACATGCCCAAAGTTTAGGCTTCAGACTGCTACAGACGCTCAGTTTCAGTCCTATTTCTTCGTGGCTGCAGCACACGTCGTGTACCTGAGCTGATGATGGAAGGCCGATGTTTGGAGGCTCGGCCCAGGGAAACCCCTCCCGGCGGTCCAGGCTCAGCAGTGCCCTCCCCCTTGCAGTCCAGCTGCAGGGTGTGCTCCTGTCCTGGGATTGAGATGGACTTTGCTGTGCTTTGAGGTCTGCAGGGTTAAAAAAAAAAAAAGGAAAAGAGAAAGAGAAAGAGAAAAGATACACAGCTTATCAGCCTGGGACAGATTAAATGGGGACAGAGGTGCAGTTCTGCTTAGCTTGGCATGCTCAGATAAGATTTGTTTTATTGAGGGAGGAAAAACTGAGTCATTTTGGCAACAAAGGACAGAACGGCACAAAGTTATAAGCACTAAGGAATCTGGTTGAAATGAACTTTAAATATCAGTAACATATTAAATACCAGTGGATTGCGCAAAAGGTTTTACTGCTATGCAATACTGTAGAAAATATATTTTATTAAGCTGGAAATGTATAGTCTGTTTGTTTTTTTACTTTCACAAATATAAAATAAAGAAAAAATAAACAAATCTTCAAGACTTTCAAAGTGTAACTAAAATCCGCCACAATAAAAAACACTTTAAAAAACTATTGTCTGTGGTCTGGAGTATGTTCGCCTTCACAGTAAAAGTTGTGCCTTATCACGGCAACCACCATGTTTCCAAAGGTGCAGCTTTTACTTTGGAGGCAAATGTTCCCGTTTCCAGTTTGTGGCACTCTTTTCACAGTGTCACTACTACTGCCCAGCAAGTAGTTGGAGAGTGTTTGCAGACAAGTCATCATCTTCCATGCAAACTGCAGGCAACTACATAAATCTGGCACCAATCAAACCAATCGCAAGGTTTTTGCTGCAGCACATTTTTCCCTAGCAACCTAGAGGATGCCTGAGCCCTGCATGCACAGCTAATCACATATTTATTTGTCAGTTTTAATCATTTAGCACATCTTTTGAGAATTCATTGTGACATCTTAAATCTCACACTGAGGATTACTCACGTTTTAAAGCACGGATCTCCCGATAGGAGGGTCATCCCAATGATCACCTTTTGGGAAAAAAATTAAAAGAGCATTTTTTTTAAAACTCTGTCATTTGAAGGACATCTCAAACAGGAAATTGATTTCAGACAATGAAACAAACAAACAAACAAACAAAAAAGTACTTTAAAGCCCTAACTAAAGAATAATCTTTGATTGTGATACTGTACATCAATGTAAAGCTTATTTAAGCACTACTTTGGTCACAAGATTCATCATGGAGTCATTCATCAGATTCATCATGGATTCATTCATCAGATTCATCATGGCCACACACATCCACTCAGGGTAAACAAACCTTTTCATGACACTTTTCAATACCTTTAAATCTTTCATCTAAGTTTCTGATAATCATTACTACCAGTTCACAATGGATAATATGGATAAATCCACAACGCAACAGGAGATGCCGAAACCTCACAAAGGCAAGAAGACATCATCGACCGACACCAGCGACCTACTGACAACAGATATCGAAGTCAGTGTTCTTGCATCGATACATAAAAAACTGGACTTACTTGTAGCACTACATAACAAAATAAACAACTCCTATCAAGTCTGAAATGTATGCATAACTACATCGAAAAATTCCAGCACTGTATTAGTGCACTTCAAGACACTGTTAAAACTTTAACCGAAGAAATGAAGTTAGTCAAGAAAACAAAACCATGAAGGAAACGATATTGAACATCCAAACAAGAAGCATGCCTGACAAAACCAGCTTTTCTGGCATTACTCAGCTGAAACTACAAGACTTCGAGTTATACTTACTCACAACCTAAATGTGACAACTTCCAGATCAGCCCTTTATCCACAGTTAAAATGAAGATGCTTCCACAACTTAATTACCTGTTTTAATTGCTTCCAACTACCCCCCCCCCCCCCCCCCCCCCCCCCCCGCACCCCACAGACAACAGGTTTCTTGGAAAAATAAAAACCCTAAAATATCCCTATCAACCCTGCAGAAGGAAAAAATCTCTTGGTGGGTTAGAGGCACCCAGCGTACAACATTACTACCTTACTAATCAATTACATTTTTAGTAAACTGGATTTAGTTTGACAGTCACAAGAACTCATGGTTAGACATAGAGAAAAATCAATGTAAAAATACCCAATATCAGAACTACCCTTTGTAACACGATCAGGTAAAAAACGAAGTACTTCAAAACAATGACAATAAACTCAAATCTGACAGCCTGGGAAAGTTATCAGAATCACCAAACCATCACTCGCACCTTGTAAACAATATAGCACAACCCGGTCCACTATTCATCACGGGAGGAAAAGGGAATCACTCATCACCAACATCTATTTCAAAATAATAAATTTATTTCATTTAGTGCATTGACCCAGAGGTATGGATTTGGAGAGAAGAGTTCCTCTGCTACCAACAACTTAAATTCATGATTAAATCTAAAACAAACGTAGTTAATAACTCACTGGAACCACCTAAATGATTAGATAAATTAATAAAAATAATTAATACAAGGAAAAATCTCATATCCAGACTGTGACTACCTCAGAAACGACAACAGTAATTTCAACAGGAAAAAGACTTGGCCTTCTCTCTACCAGCTCTGACCTCTGAATTAAAACATGCATGAATATATTTTACCCTACCAGGAACACAAACCTACAACTTAAACAGTATAAAGTTATTCACAGATCACACATCACTCAAAGGAAAATGGTTCAAATGGTTTTGTCGATACAGACACTTGCACACAACAGTTAACTAAGGCGGCGTGAAAATAATTATCGGTGCCCCCCAAACTGTATTGTACACATGTAAACCTTTTCATTTCACTGTTGTAATGTAACCTAAAGCTGGCAGATTTAATTTTATTTTACTTGTTCAACACATTGTTATCTTTACTTTCATTTTTCATTTTCCTTTCAGTTTCAAAGTGAAGTCAGAACCTAACCCAGTGGCTGAAACCCCCCCAAAAATGTCCATCTTATGCTCATGCCGAGATGTAACGTGACTAAACTAAAAAGACTGTTTTCTTAAGAAGTAATGAGCATCAACTGGAAAAGCCTGGAGTAGTTCCCATTAATCACATATGTGACGTGTGAGTCACAGACATCTGCGCAACACAAAGTCTTCCAGAGACTCGAGATGACAAAAATACTCGTGACTGTTTTGGCTCTTTGCTTCACAGTGGTTTGTGTTCACGGTCACTGGGTGGCGCCATAGAGTCCCTCAACTTCCCAGCCTCCATCATCCACAACGGTAATGAAGTGATTCAGCTTCATCGTACTCAACACGGTCACTTTGTGCTCATTTCCACTGTGTTTATACAAAAAAAAAATTCAATTAAAAAGAGAAACATTTCTTGAAGCCTAAAACGACGCCTGCTTTTTTAAATTTATTTTTTTGTCAAGGACACTAAACAGTTATTGAAAAAAAAAAAAAAAGAACGCATAAAAACCTAATAATTTTACAGATTGAGAAATAAATTCACAGACTAATTATTTTATTTGTATCGTACTAACAGTTCAGGCTACTGGTGGTTGTGTAATAGTGTGGGGGATATTTTCTTGGTACACCTTTAGTACCAACTGAACATCATTTTAACCTCCCTGAGTATTTTTGCTGATCGTGTCCATCCCCCTTATGACCACTGCATGATCGCCTCAAACTGGTTTCTTGAACATGCCAGTGAGTTCACTGAACTGAAATGGCCTTCAGATCTCAATAGAACACCTTTATAATGTGGTGGATTTACATCTTGGATGTGCAGCCGACAAATCTGCAGCAGCTGTGTGATGCTGTCATGTCAACATGGACCAAAAGCTTTGGGGAATTTTTCCAGCACATTGTTGAATTTATGCCATGAATTAAGGCTGTTAAGGGAGTCCAACCAGGTACCAGCTAGTCTCTTTTTAATACATCAGTTTTTTGAGTATTTCAGCACCACACTATCATCATAAAAACACAAACACACTGAAGGTGAAAAAGACATGACACTGGTCCTGGAAGGTGGCAGATCTCATCACAACTCAGCTTTAAATAAAAGAGGGGACAACCTATTCCCCATTCTCTGTCTGTCCGGTCTGTTCACTTCTTAATAAACATCTATTATTCCTATTTCAGTGCTCATCTCCTTGCCTTCAGTATGGAGTTGTCCTGCCGTGTGTTCTTCGTGTCGTATCCCTCCAGCAGACAGCAGCGCACAGTGGAGCCCGAACCTGCGAACTCCGCCATGTTGAGGTCTGTGAAGCCCAGCTGGGTGTGAAGAGGAGTTTGAACAGAGTTAATTCAAGCTGCTCTAATGGAGGCCTTCCCCGGTCTTTATTTTTGGCACACGTTCGAGGTAAAGCAGATTTCTGAGACACCCATCATTTAGCACGCCAAGTAATTTTACGGCGTTATCGTCACAAGCTTTTGAAGTGTGAAGCAGATGACAGGGTGCAAAAACCACAAGTCAGTTTTTACAGACATCAACCCAGACTGAGAGTGAAACCTGTATTTTTAAAGTTGTTTTAAGTATCCTTTTTTTTTCTTTTTTTAAATTGTACTGATGTTACGTAGTTTCATAACATCAGTTTATCTTATCAGTTTTAGTTTGATTATTCTTCACCTTAACTGGTTCTCTATTGTAGAAACTTCTTGTAAAAAATAGTCTTCCTTTTAAATGTCCTCTGCAGACTTTAAACATCCATGGCTTTCCTTTATAATTATCTTTCAAACCACTTCAAAGCCTCAACTCTTTCGGATGTCTTACTCATTTTTAGGATGGCAGATTTACAACAGATAAACATTAAACATTTAGGTTAAAAGCAATCCACTTGTTACATGGTCATAAACATTGGTAAATAGGTATGGCACTTTCTGTGTTTATCCTACTAGACAGATGAGTTTTTCTTTTATATATTTAATGTTCAATGCTTAATTCTCATTAAATATGACCAATTTTTCCAAATAATGAGGTCCTTTTGAGCCAAAGACTGCTTAAGAGCTCCGTTTCTGACGTGTTTTTCTACTCTTGGCCTTATGGTATCTTGGAGAGTGGATATCCCTAATATGGTCATCTTAAGAGCACAGAAGCCCCATCCACCTGCACATTATTCCTTTTGCGTGCGCAGGGCAGTTTATCAGAAAAAAGTTGCATGAAAGTGAGAGGATTTAATAGGTCTGTTTAATCTGGTATGCAATAAGGATTATTTTGAACTTGAAATCATGCAAAGCTACTCTAGTAGAGTGCAAGAATGGAAATAAGGACCTGGAAATGAGCTGAACAAGAAATGGACTGACATTTATAGTGTGTTTCTAATCTTACTGACCACTCAAAGCACCTTAGACTACAAATCACATTCATTCACAGCTTTATGGTAAACTCTTTAAGCAGCCTACCTCTCATCCAATTTGCAATCACCAATTCGGGAGCAAATACTCACAGGTTTCCGACATGACTACATTCACATGAGTACAACGTTGTGCCAGTAAGATTAAAACCATGAAATCTTTATAAACTGATTTATAAAATAACCTTTATTGGCTATGATTTGCTTCCACCAGCTATCAAACCACACAATTTAACATTAACATCTCAGGATCTTATTTTTCTTATGTACAGCAGCCCTGTTTACAAGCCATAAGGCAGATCCTTTAATCCCTTTTAATACTCCTTCAATAATCCTGCTTTTTTCACCCTAAACCACTTGATAAAAGATCTCTTCCTCCACTTCTTATCAGTCAATGTTTTAATGCTGGTAAACTGGTTGTAGATGTCGATCAGGGATTTAAAGACAGCCACTGATCACACTGATAAGAAAGGGTCTGCATGACCTTTATCTCAAAATCAAACCACAGAGCTTTTTGCCAGGTGGAAACGATGTTATTTTTATTTTATTTTTATAGCCCTCTCAAGCAAAGTGTTCCCAGACTCTTTGGGGTAGGTCCTGTTTTCTTAGGTGTGTATTTAAGGAAGCCGTCTTCTAAGGAGGGAAGCGAGGTATATTTAACTGAAGGAAATCTAAATCAAGAACGAGGCGAATGCAGAGGAAACGGTTCCTGTCGGGCAGCAACGTCCAGGGATCAACAAAAGTTTATGTGCACGAGGGGGTTTGACCTTGGAGTTACATTTACAAGACGCTACTCATTTGTTCGGAGCCTTTACGGTTACAGTTACGGTTAAGGATAGGGAGGCGCTAACAGGATGTTTCTGCAGATTCTGGGCAAATGTGATGGGAATATGATTCATTTTCATGTCCGGCTGATGGAATGCTTGTCAAACACTTCAGGGAATGCTAATATTTACATGAAACAGCTCATCTGTAACTGTATGTGTTTATGAATGTGAGAGGTGAGGAGCTCTTACCTTAGTGTACGCCTTTCCTCCTTTGAGTTCCTGCAGGGAAAACAGGAAGACTGTAATGAACTGAATGATTCAACTTCATATTACAGCATCCTTCTGATTACAGGGCTCCTAAAAGATGGATGAAATTAAAGGCTGAGGGCACACACATGGCTCCTGTGTAGCTCAGTGAGCCGCTGAGGTGGCATTCACATGGGAGAATTTGCATCAAGCCTGCATTAAAACATCCTGACTACATTTCTGTGGCGGTGGCTACACCAGCTACACTGAAAAGACTTAAGGTTTAATTTTTAAAAGACTTAAAATATATCACAAATCAGGTCCCTATTTACACGTCTGATGCCTTTTGGTATCATTTTCCATCATTTTCTTAGCAGAAAGAAGAAAAATGATAAGCTCTTGTATATTAAAGCCTACTTAAACATTTTTTAAAAGGAATTACAGAGATTTTCATCAGTCCTAGTGATTTTTTTTTTGTTTTTTGTTCGGGGGTTTTCCATTGGAACAGCAAAACCTCTTTGGTAGGAACCAAAACTTCAGACATAAATGCCATGACATATATGAACTTACCATCCTGGAGGAGCTGGACTATGAGCCAGATTTTCTGAACAGGGCAAAATAGGATGCAAGTCCAATCCTCAGATAGAGCTCATAGATGTGGTTACTTTTACTAGTGATTAACAAAATTTGTGCTTTTTTCTAAACACAGGCACACTCAGTTCATTTGAATATTTGAATATCAAGCACAAAAAAATAAAACCTGTTTTTTGTTTGTTTTCTTTTAAATTGTGTTAAATATCAGCACAATTAGCAGTAAATTGCATGTTGCAAATGTTAGAAAATAAATTTGCATGCTTGATTTCAATATTTTCCTCCCTACACTCGGAACTCCCAGATATACACATGCAAAATGGTCATTTGCAAAAATCTCTACACAATTCTACACATCTTATAAACAATTTTGTCAATACAGTGTAAATACCAAAATTACTGTTTTTAATGCCAAAACCCAGTTTGCACTGGTACATCACCAACTGGCCCTATCTGTGCAGGTAATGTGCTATACAAATACATTTTGAATTGAATTGAATTATGTTTTCTAACTGGACAGGCATACCTTCCTGACTGACACCCTGCAGACAGACGGGTCCAGAACTCCAGTGTGGGGGTTGGCGCTCATTTTGGACACAAAGGTAAACCTCTTCCTCCAGCGCACACAGTGATTGTGAACCTCCTCTCTGTAAGACAGAAAAACAGGCTTCATTACATTTTGCAGTGCCTTTGCATTTACTTCGTACTCCTCACTTGAAAACGATGCCAGATTGCACAAACATAAAGTCTGTATTTATACGCCGACCTAAATTAAAAGCAGAATATTTTCCCAATCTCAATTTAAGGTCAAAACAAACATTGCTATATTCTCTGCCTTCAGAACGCCACATTTTTTCCAGTCCTGTCATACCCGTCTCACAGCCTCATGACCAGTGTGTCCACTGAGGATCAGATTCATCAGAGCTGTGCTGAGAAAGCATGTCATGATCCAGTTTTTCCAAAACTAACTGCAGGGCAGAGTCGGCTCCCAGGGCTTCTGACACCGATTACAATTTTTCATTTCAAAAACCTTTTACGATTGTCTCAGCCTCTCACACAAACCCCACATCGTCGACCTATAATGTTGATTTTCCCACCTGTCTGACTGACAAGAAACCCATCAAGGAAGCGGTTTACAATGGTGACGAGACTTCTGTGAAAACCCAGACTGGCTTGTGAAAAACCTTTAAGTACCCATGCATCCTGGTTAACGTGTGGGAACAGAACAATAGGTGTAAAAACAGACCGGCTCAGTGATCTGTTTGTTCCTGAAAACAAATTCCTGAGAAGTGTCCTAGAGACGCCACAACAGCAGCTGACGGGAAAATGTGCATCCAGATCTTTGGAGTTCGTAATCAAATAAAGCACTTGATGTGTAACGTGTTGGCAAGATGAAATTCCCATCAAAATTGGATTTTCTGCAGTCCGGTGTGACATCAAGATCATTTTTGTTTTCATTTTAGAGCTTATGTTTTATTTATTTTAAATAAATATAAAACATAAGCTGTTAAAATAAGCAAGCGCATTTTAACATACCACAATTATCCAAATACCACCACACACAAAGAGCAGCTGTAGCTAACGGTAATGTCATTAGCCTTCCTGGTATTTGGACATTGCAGCAGGATCTTTTAAGCATGTGGAAATGTTCGTGGAAATCTATCCAATTAAAGTGTTTCCCACAGAATCAGATTTTATTTGTGGCATTGGCGGCTTGGACGATGCTTGCATCTGCAAACATTTTAGCTGCAAGATTCTTTATGACAAACAAATCAGCTGATTCTCAAAGCGAACTCAAACTCCACGGGCATAGACTGACGCTAGCACTCGTTATTCTTCTCTAGAGTCTCAGTCTCCTCAGTGGAACAGCACAAAAACCAGTTTAACACTTACTGAAGGTTCTGGTTAGCAGGTGGAATCCAAGACAGAGAAGGTAAAGTACATTTGACCTCAGGACAAGCTTATCTGGGGTCAGGCTAGCCACCAGGAAGTCAGGAAGCACTGGGACTACCTGGTTAGTGGCTACTGAACTAACCACCTCCAGCGCCAGCGCCATCGAAATGTAGTCATAAGCGAAGTCTAAAGCAAAGAATAAAAGTTTTACTTAAAACTCTTATTCAAATTTAGAGTCACTGACTGTCAAAGTTGTATCAATTAGTTGGTTATTTTTAAAAAAAGGACTGAAAGCTAACCATTGTGCACCCGCATTCCCAAATGTCAAAGCAATCTCTCCCCATAATGAGCATGTTCTGTAATGTTTGAGCTTCTAGAATAGGAAAATTCCCAGAAATAGTTCTATTTTCAGGAATGACATGGCCATCATTCCCAGTTATTGTGATGCCAGCACAAGAACCACTGAGGAATAAAGCCAAAGTCTTTCTATAAGCAAGTCTCACCACTTGCATCTCTCTCTGCAAAGTTATTTTTATTTTGATTACCAATTCAGCTTCAGTTTCAGTGGCCTCAAGGACAACACATGTACAGAATAGCCAGTAAATCTTTTATTTATTTATTTATTTAATGCTTAAAAAGTTTGCAGATTTTGCCCCAAATAAAAAAGTTTTGCTTTGGATTTCTTTTCTTTTTTTTGGGGGGGGGGGGGGGGGGGGGGGGCTGTTACAGATTCTTCCACAGGTTTGCTCTCATCATCTTTTGTGTGTCATTTATAACAATTCTATACATGTACTGAGCAAACAAACAGAATCTCCAGTCCAGCTTTGACAGTCACTAGTCATCTACCGTTATTAAAGCAAACACCCTGAAACAGGAGTCAATGAAGCATCCTGACACAGACGACTGATTTCACATAATATGCCAGGCTGGTTTTCCTTTTTTGACATAGTGCCAAAAGTTTGAAGCCAGCCCTGAGTTAATGTTTATTAATGTAAACACACCATAAGTTACAATAAAGAACTTTTAATATAAATGTGAACATACACTCTGTGGACTTGTAGTTTTTAGAAAGGACACACGTTCTGCAGAGTGGGCAGGAACATTGTAGGATTACATTTCATGGGTTAAGCATTATAATTTTGATCATTCTCACCACGGGTTTGACAACATAAACATTTCTTTGTTCTCTCTCTGTGGGTTTCAATTGTAGTGAAACATCTTTCTGTGAATATCAGGGAGATCACAGTACCATAAGACACTTTATATCATCTGTCATTTTAATTTAACACCTCGTGATAAACTACTAAATCCAGATGTTTCCTAAGCACACATGGAAGTTTCTGCTGTGGAGTGATTATGCTTCTGACTTCAAGTTATTGCTTGTAAATGAGTACCATCAAGGAAGAACACCCTGTAAAACCTTAGATGACCAACCAGCATTAATTAGCAGAAAGCTAGTTTATATGGCTAAACTGGCCTCTCTGTAAGAAAAGTGTTGTTTACTTCCACATTTTGCATGCAATCAAATATGTATTTTAGCCAGGCCTGCAAAGGCAGCTTCAATTCAGCCAACTGCTGTACAATGGGATCAGTAGGAAGTAGAATGGCTCTGCTTAAAGCAAGCAGTTTGCTTTAAGTTGAACATGTCTAAACTTGTAAAACTTTTAGGTGTTTTCACAGGTTGTCTTTTCTTAGCTCCACCAAAAACGAGGTAAAAAAAATGTCTTTTTTTTGTTGATAAACGTCTTTATTTTTGGTATTTGAGTTAAAATTTATTGAGAAGACTAAAAAAACAAACAAACAAACAAACAAACAAACAAAAAAACACTGGATGTGCCAGCAGTTTTTCATTGCGAGTAGCAGTGTGTTATTTGCACCTAAATATAAATGTTTGGTGCTAAAAGAGAGACATCCAAAAAAAGCCAAAGTCAGGATGTTTCAAGTTGTTCTTAAAGCTCTAAAACACTACAGGGCATGCTCATTATGGGGGGACGAAAACACTACGTACAGGTTAGTATTTATTATTGTGAAGTTATGAGAATCTACACTTTACTGTGAATCACCATCATCTTGTCAGCCAAACATTTCTGTTAAATACCATCCTGCTGAAAAGCCCCATAATTTGTGTAAATGTTCTGTCAATCAGGAGTGAAATGAGATGAAAAAAAGAGTCATGTTTTTCTCCTTCTAAATGGCAAACAGCTCATTTTGGAAAGTCTGTGTAACAGCATGCTGAGAAGGAATAGATTAAATGGACAGCCAAATGTTTCTGGAGTCACTTAAACTGCGTGACGCCTCCTTAATCCCACCACATATAAATCACAGACACGGCGGGCTTCGTGATCAGCACTAATGAGCTCAATTTCTATTACAGCTCCTTTGGATTTAAAAGTCAGTGTGACAATACACCAAGTGTTTCCTCACCAATCCCACACAGCACCCTCAAACTGTACAGAGGAACATTTACACTCAAACAACTCCCAGTGACTGCTCAACACAGAAAACCAATACAACAAAAAAATGAATTAAGCTGCAGGATATTCATGAAACAGTACAAAAGTGACTTGAAAAAGTCTTTATTCCGAGACTAAGGTAGCAAAACCAACAGAAGACCAGTGATGTGTGTTTGAAGTATCTCAGTTTTTCCTGTTATACTTTGTAGATGATCCCTACACACTCAGCTCATTGATACTCTCAGTAATTCAGAGATTGTAAGTCTGTGAACACAAGCAGCTTTGCTTCCTTTGCTGGGTGGCTGGGCTCAGCATTAGCAGCAGGATGAGGAGCTCAGACATCCAGAGGGATCTTTACAGTAGAGCCGCTGCTTCTATGAAACGAAAGGAGCTAGTTGAGGAAGTTTGATGATCTGGTTAGGAGACCAGGCACATCCAACTGGAAGAGACCCTGGGGTAGACGCAGAACCTGCTGGGTTGACCTCTGGGTCTACTACCATGGGAACACCTTAGAATCCCCTAGGAGGAACTGGAAAGGCTGAGTGGGAAGAAGGATGTCTGGAATAATCTGCTTAGCCTGCTACCACCGCAACCCGACCTCAGATAAGATAATGGAAGATAATGGATGGTGATGCATAGACAGATGGCTGGACAGGTGGATGGATTGGCAGACGAACAAATTGATGTCTGTGTTGTCATCAGTTAGGTTTTTTGTAACATTTCAGTTAGGCATAATTAACTCCAGAAAAATCAGTGATTACTTTTCTGAATTTACCCAAAGCGCAGCTACCCTCATGTCCCCTGCTGGTTTGTGAAGTCAAGTTTAAAACTGTCAAGATGAGCTTTCTCGCCATCTTGGCTTTATTCAACCAGATACAAGAAGCAAGGGATAGATCCAACTGCAAAACTGAATGCTCATTGGCTAAAAACTTGTTAATCACAAATCATTAGCCCGAATAATCCTGTTTTACAAAATATACTTCACCATAATTTCAAACGAGTGATTGACCACATAAACTCATCAGGTATTTACTAAGGTCTCATATGAGGGCCGTTATTCCCACAGACCTGTACAGGACTGGTCTTTTACCAACAATGGGTATCAGCCCCTGGTGGCCATTAAGAAAAATGCAGCATAAAGCATTTCTGCACGGGATTCACTTTTTCACCAGAAGCTATGTCCATCTTTTATAGTCCATGCTTAGCAGATGTTTTTGCATCAAACATAAATTACTTTAAAAAAAAAATATCATAGGGGAGAACAAACATGCCCCCTTTAGTCTTCCACTTCTACACTGGGTCATTTACATGTTAAATACCAGTCTTAAAATCAAAAGGATTCATCATATGTAGACCATGAATATGCATAATGAATTTGCTTGCACTCTTTAAGGAAACACTACTGCACAAATTTATGGAAACCTGGCCTAAAAACATTGCTCTGGACCAAACAGTCAGACTTAACAGATCAGGAGTTGAGTTAAAATTCTTTTTTTAAGCTTAATTTCAGCCACTTCAGTGTACATGAGGAGGTCGAGCTGTCTCAAACGACACGCACAGTGTCTATAGTTAGCAGCAGCTGCTCCTCACACTCCCATCCCCCCTTCATCTTTATTCATAGCTCTCCACAATGTGTTGTGTGATTTTTACCACTATCATCTTGTTTTTCCTTCTTCTTTTAAATCTTTTTCTCACAGTTAGCAAGTGTTAAACAGCTGAGCCAGTTACACGTTTGCTTTTGCATGTTTACAATGAATTAAATACTATTCTCTGAGTGCATTTTAGTCATATTATTCATAGCTCTTGTCTTTTAACAGCAACTCATCCTACTACAGGGGAATGGACAGATCACACTTGCATATATAAAAGCATGTAATATGTTTTCTGTTTAAGGGAGCCAAAATGATCATTTAAGAATTAAAAGTACTAAACAGTTTACACTTTTGCGTCTATGTTTTTTATTGCACTAAACAGTGTTCTTTGGCTACATTTAAATTATTTATTCCTTGTTATTGTATTTATTAGCCTGGAAGTCTATTACAGAGAAGAGGCAGTATTACTGACATATAAAACCTGTTGTTTATGGCTTTATGGAGCTAAAATAATCAGACATCGTGTGCTGGCTTATCCAAAGAAAGTTTGTTGCTTTTATTAAAATCAAAATTTGAGTTTTTAACTTCTAAACAAATGACAAGAGAATCTATTGTAACTTACTACATGCACAACCCCCTCCTAAAACTTTAACCCTTCACCAAAGTCCCATTCCCAAACAGGCCATATAAAGAGGTGAAGGAAGGTAAAATGTTTTAATCTCTCTATCCCTGGAAACGAGTGAGGTTCCAAGAAGAGTCAAAACACAAGAACACACACACACACTTATCAGGACCCCCACGCTTTTGGTCAGTCAGTGTGTAAGGTGGAGCGTTCCCAAACCACATTCCTCAGTCCAGATGGCTTTGTTCAGGCTCCATGGAAACCTCGCACTCAAATCCACCGACCGCTTTCCCAGCAGCTTGGAGGAGGAGGAGGCGGAGGAGCAGCTCACACCAACACTCAGTTTCACCCTGGTACATTTTTACAAGGTGTTTGTTTCTAATCTCACCTGCTGCCTTTGACTCTCTTCTGTTCTCTGTTTTCACTCTCACACTTTTCCTTTAATGCAGGAGGAGGCTGCCACGAGTTTCTCCCCCATTACCCCAAATTCTGCAGAAGAGGTTTTAACCGAGTGCTTTCTGGCTCTGCTCACACCAGCTCTGGCTTCTGCTTTTTACATGTGCCTCGGCTGTCTGTAATGAAAACAACCTTGGAACAAAACCAAAGGAAACACTCCAAATCCCCATCCAGCAGCCGCCTTGTCTCAATTCTGATCTGACCCAGACATTTATTAAGACTGAGGTCTACGTACAGCTCGCACATGAGCCCTGAAATTAAAATCTGCAAAGGTTGACCCTGTCACTCAACACTGACCTAAAAGGAAAAGGTCAAAGTGTTGTATCAGGGGGTTTGATTCACCTCAAACCAAGAAGTTGGGGAAAAGAGTCAGCTGCAAATATAGGATTTTGTATGAACAAAATCCCAGCTTCAAACTTTGCTTTAAAAAACTCTTTGTGCTCATAAAATAAATATATGGTGAGAAAAGAAAACTGGAAAAATATACAGATTCCTATTAAGGTGTGGCTCTGAAACTTATCAGAATGTGGGATGGTTCCCAAAGGCTAAGAAGGCAGAACTGGCTCGAGCATTAAAACATTAAAATACATATAAAATGAGAGAAGACAGAATACCTGTGATGCATGCAGTTAATTTTGTGCCAGCAGCAGCTTTCTGGCACCAACATCCCACTTTCTCTAATGGAAAGTCCAGCATTGTGTTGGTGGAAAAGAAAAACAGTGATTCAAAGTCAGAATAAACTGACTTTGTAGTTGTTCATCCAATTTATTTGGACGAATCTCATTTCTGGTCAGTTAGAGAGTCAGTCTACTGCTGATGATATTCACACCGTTAGTCACACTTTCAGTCTGAGTGCACCTCCTTTTACTCCTCCTCACTCACTTAGTCACGCGTGGAGAGACAAGTGATGTAAAACGACATCAATGTGGTTGATGACAACATGTTCGGTTACCATAAGTGCAGTAAAAGCCTCCAAAGAAGTAATACACCAAACACAATGACAGGGAGAAAGCACCATCACCTGAGCTTTTCTGTCATTTTAACTCCTTCTGATCACAGCTTGCAATAAATTTCAAAACTGCTGCAAACCTACAAATACAAGCTGTTATTAAAGCTATACTGAAATACCTACAAACAGCTGCTGCTTTATTGTTCACCTTATATGAGAATTTATATAGAACAAAACAAAAGGAAAGACTTTGGTACTGAAACTGTCAAAAAAAATTTTTTAAGATGTTGAAAGATGTTACAGCTATCAGCTGTCTTCATCCTAATCCATAATCTGTTATGGGAGACAGTACGCGGGTTAAAATTTTACCAATATATTTTGATCCCGTTTGTTTGTAAGGAGGATTTAACAAAACCTTAAAGTTTAACCATGAGCCAAAAAAAGGACTTATTTTCTGAAAGACATCAGAATGTTGTAAAGAATACATTCTGAGTTTTGCTATTTTCTTACCAAGTATGTGCACTATCACACATCACAAAAGATACAGATTAAACATTTTCACTTACTAAAATAAACCTTACATAAACTGTTTTAGAGGCTTCAAAAACACTTGGTTTATCCCCCAAAAATGAAAGCAGCATTTCTGCACTGTGCTGCAATTGCAGCTCAGTAAAAACAGGCTGCAGAGACAGCAGACAGATGCTGAAACTGCTCTCACCACAGCCGGACAGAGCTCACATAAACAGAGGACATGAAAACGGCTGTGAAGAAAAACCAAAACAGAGGCCGTGACTGTGCCTGTCCTCTTCCAAGCGTTTGTCCTGCAGGCAACCCTTTCATCATCCAGTATGTCTGAACCAAATCACGAGTATTTATAAAAGAAATCTGCTCTGAACCAAGCATATTTTCCAGCAGCTGAAAACAAGCAGTCAAACTTCTACAACGAGCATCACTACCCGCATTTAATTTACCATCAATCAAACTGAAAACACGGCAGAGTTAAGTTTATGTACAGGAGAACAGGTTTGAAGTCAAATAATGAAACCAAAACCAAAGAAGACCAACAGGTTAAATAAAACGGTAATATCCTGGCTAGACTGGGAAGTATTAGTAAAGCATAAGATCTGCAAACTGAGTGACAAAAGCACAGGAGGACATGAATAGGACATAGGAAACAAGGTTAAAACTAAGAAGAGGAAATAAAGGATATGAAGTAACTCTTCAGAGTATTTTTGAGGAGATACAGTGGAGACAAAAACCGGAAACACAGCATGAGAAAACAGGGTGAGACAGAAACGCCTCGACATGAAAAATAACTTAATTTTTCAGTTTACAAATGAACTACAGGAAACAGATTTAAAATGTGCAACTTATAAAGAAAAAAAATAAATAAACCACAGCTTGTACTGTTGTGCTGGTGGAAGTCTATGAGGACTGGCTCATTACTGGTGGACATCCGCGGAAACTAGGCTGCGATGCACAGTTTGTCCTGTAGGCTAAATGACTGCATCTTTTTAACCCTTTTCAGCAGCACCCCCTGTTCTGTTGTCTTTATTAGGAACTATTTATCATTTATTTGGTGTTATTTTTGTTATCTGTGGTGGGCTAAGACAGCTCTATACAATCTTGTCAGTGTTACACAAGTTTACATATCTTTCCTTATGTTTGTGTGCAACTTTGTGTTAATCCAGCCTGTCTTGAGCAGAACGCTGATGTTTTTCAGGTGAAAGCATTTTCTAAAACGCCAACTTCTTTTAAAATGTTAACACAGAAAGTTGTCTTGGACAGTTTCCTTAAATTTTTGACTATTTATTTACAGTCTGCTTCATCTCTGACGAACAGTTTTGTGGTGTCTCAGGGGTTCAAGCACCAGCATCTACGATTCACATCTGCTACTGCTGTTCGGAAACCCTTACATAATGAAAAATAAATCCCTCACGGTGAGCTAAAGTTACAGGAACTGGAATCAGATTTGTTCTGACCTTCTCTGAGCTGCCAAAAAACATTATTAAAACTCTGACATGGCTAGATTACTGGACAGAGTTCATGTTCCTGCTCCTCAGAAGTTCAGTTCTCTTGTAATGTGGGAAAACTGAGCCTAAATGACCCCTAGAGCAAAGAAAATCTCTCCACTAACAATCATTAAAGTTGTGATTACACACTAAACTCAGCCTGCAAGACTGAGATATAAACTTGTGGCCTCTGATTTGAGTTGCCCCTCCACCGGACCTCACATGTGATGACTCAACATGTCGGCAGAGCAGGATCCTTATCGCTCATCCCGGCTGCGTGGCTCCGGGGGGCCCGCGGCTGCACAAGAAACACAAACATTCAGGCAGGACCCCGGTCGGGTCGTATCGAGCGCTCAGATAAACAGCCAGACGGCAGAGTGCTGAGGAAGCAGACGGATCCTGCAGAGCTAACGGACGGGGACAGGAACGGGCGAGGAGTCAGAAAGCCACAGGGTCGATCCTCGCTGACGCCATCACCATTTAACAACCATCCGAGCACAACAGTTACTTCCTCCAGCTGCTTTAACTTTTTTATCATGTATATATATATATTTTTAAATACACCTACTGATCATCATCAGTGTAAATGTGTCAGTGTTGGTCCAACGGCTCATTTTTCTGTTTTTCTTTATTATCTGTCATTATGTTCAAATTAAACACGACCAAAGTTTCACATAACGAGGTCAGTGCATGTACAAATAATCCCTGTGAGCCAAAACCTCAGGCTTAAAACTACTCTAAACAGACTATTCTTTCCTACTATTGGCCCTGTATGAGGGGACGTCCCAAATATGTTCATCTCCCCTCTGCCAATCAGAAGAAAGTCGGCTTACAGGGAGGGTGGCCTTACAGGGGGAGGATCTAAAACAGCTTCAGACAGTGAAGGGAACTGAGGGGAAATGAGTAGACCAAATGGTAACGTAGACTTCAAAGGTAGTAATTAAACAGCTCAAATGTGGGACCCTTTATCTTTTGATGATTCAGCATTTCTTGGAAAATAATATGTTTAAATGGGAAGTTTATCAATTCTAAATGTCAAATTCATAGGTAGTTTGGCCCTGTTTACAGTGAAGTACAACATGTTCAATTACAGCAAATAAGATAAGATAACCTTTATTAGTCCCACACGAGGGAAATTTGTTATATCAGTCCTACTCATTTTGCTCAATACTGAAAACATTATTTAACACAAATACAAATTAACTATAGAACCATCATATCATGTATTTCTATAATTAAGATTTAAACCAATCTATTTAATGAAAACGAGGCAAAAATGGTGGGAGACATGGAAGCAGGATTAGCGGATGGTTTTGACCATGACCCCTATCTTGCGAGGGCAAACTCCTGTTCCTGCCGGCTACAGTTTTCACCATGACCCCATCCGCCCCTTCCAGATGGAAGCAAAACACAGTACAACAGAACTCAGAAGACCAGCACCAATGTAGGATGAAGACAGTGCAAGTACCTCTTCATTCTTCTAGGCAAACATCACCACCCAAAAGTATCACTTTTATTCACATAACCTTGAGCTGGACTAAACGGTAAGCTTTTTTCAGGAAAAGAACGGCAAATGTCAGCAACCACTGTATTCACCTGTATCTGTAACTGTTTAGGTCAAACACCACCTGGAAAATCAAACTTTTTTTAATGTCCAACTAACATCATAAACCTAAAGCTTAAAATAATTATAAGACAGAGAAGAGTTATGCATTCTGTGAAACTGACGGCTATTTTTCCTTTCACTACTTGTCAGTTTAGGAGTAAAAAAGCAAACCAAACTGATAGTTCTTATACTTTAATGTCATAATAATTTGGCTGTAATTTGGATGCAATCATCAGCGGGTTTATATGCGGCTAAACACCACAGTCTGGGCTCTGGAATCTTAAACCCACAAGGAAAATCAAATCAACGAGCCTCTTCAGGGCCTTAACCCAACACTGGAGTCATTCTGACTATTGATAAAGTCGCCTTTCTCATCTCTTGTTAGTTACAGTCAACTTTTATGAAGCTCTGCTGTCACACATGTGTGATAATGAAAAAGGCCAGCTCTACAGTTGGAATCCCTAACAATCAGTTTCACAACAGGAAAGCCCTTGTATGGAGGAAGTTCACGTTGATTACCTGGTCAGATACCAGACCACCAACTTCCAAACCCCCCACCCCCCCCACCCCCCTTCCACCACACCCCACGCGCCTCCCCTCACATCCCAGCAAAGCGCTAACCGCTGGAAAAGTGAGAGGAAAACAGGAAACAGCTGTTGAGGAGCGCCACGTCCCAGTCGTATTTCTCAACTCTCCTCGCAAACTCGCTCCTCTCTGGATGTCTTCCTGACGTTTTATTTTTTGTTTTGGACGTTCCCTTCTCTCTGTCACGTGGCACACATCTGTAGACTTTTAACAAAATAAGGGGCCCCAATATTTATCATGGTTCCACACTTGTGCATTAAAGCAGTGCAGGTACATTTTGGTGGGAATTTGCCAAAAGTGGTTTAAAACAGAGGTGGCTGGATGGTTTCCTGCTTGTGTTTCCACTGAACTCCCCTGCTGCTGCTTTCGCTCGAGCCAAAACTTTGCAGATATAAAGAGTGACTAAATGCCCCGTGATACAGTTTTATAAACTGTGTAGAAGAAATAAAACATTAAAGCATGGAGTGCAGAAGAAGTAGGGTGGCACACATTAACAGAGATGTTTGTGCCTAAGAGAACAGATTCATCACTGAAGTCTACTTTGGATTTTCTTTACTGATATAAACTATTTATACAGTTAAATGGGGTTACAATGCCTTTGATGTACTCATCATTATATGTTGGATTAGTCATCAGTAGTGTGGACTAGTGTGGTGTCGGTGACGCGCGACAACTACCGCCCGGAAACTGACATCTCCACCCAACGGATCATGATACTTCAACATCCTAAGAACTACATCCTGGAAGTCCTGCTGGCAGCGCGACACAATACTGAGCCAGCAAGATACACTGAAGTGCAAGTGAGTAAATCAGTGCGAATGTAATCCAAAGTATTAGCGGTCACATTAGGACTTTTATTTGTTATTAGGACATGTTAATGTTAGTCCCATATGTCCCCCACACAGGGACAGAGAGCAGAGGGAAGTCCATATTTTTACTACACCAAAGTGCCATGAATATACACACACAGTACTTCTATGATGATTATAAATTGGCAAAATTTCCATAATTCATAATTGTCCCTCTGCTTTACATCTTCCAAGAGCTCTGGCCTGTAAGCATCGAGTCAAAGCTAATAATTACATTAGTCACATTGAGTTGGATTTATAGATGTTTGTTAAATCTAATTTACAACACAATTTCCGTGCAGAAATGTAACTACATGTCATTTCCTCCTTCTTGAATGACTGAATAAGAAGCGGACCAGTTGCAACACTGGCACTTAGCTCAAATGAAAAAGCTGGCTAACTGTGTTGCCTGTTGCACAGCATATACCATAGGCTCTATACAGACTGAACACAGAAGTGTAAATTAAACTTAAAACAAAAACAAGATTTTATTCTTAATAAGAACAAGATCCAGGGAAAAGTCGGCCAGGTACAACTGGCATAACTATGCAGTCATAAAAAGTGATCACACTTTCTTCAGAGTCTCAAATCGCTGCAGAAGTCCTGTGTTTTTCTTAGAAACACAGAAACACTCTCCATCTCCTGTTGCTTATCTATCAGGCATGGTCACAGCAGGGCCAGAGAAATACATCAAGGGCTGATGTGTTTGTGTTTTCACACTGGTGTCAGGCAGTGGTGAAATATCAGGAGCAGCATGGATTAAAAGCATCAGCTCGAATGTCCAAAATGTAAACTTTGAACTGTAAGAATCAGAGCTGATAAAGCCTGCAAACTCCTGCAGCATGTTCTTCTGCCAAGTCAAGATGGAGACCATCTGGTTTCTATAGCTCTACAGAGTGAAAACACATTCTCCACAAGCAGTGCAACACACTCGACGCAGTGGACACTCTCGAATGCTGATAACCTCCCAGATAGTTATACTTTCTAAAAAATACTTTGAGTAATCTTTAGCCTTCTTTATATTCACATGGCCCAAAAAAGTGAGCACCAAACAAAAATCCAATTCGAACGAGCCTTTGTTGGTTTCCAATACAAAACCATTTGGAAAGATTTATTAGAGGAAAAAAGGGATTGGGTGATTACGGGCTTCTTGGGGCTGATTGCACATTCCTTTTTGGGATCTACATGAAGGCAGGACAACTGGAGGAACGTTTCACTCGATTAGCAAAACAATCTGAAAGGGATTTACTGTATTACTTTTATAAAAATACACTCATTGCACTGTAATTACCCCACGATATAAAGATAAATGCAGAAAGCTAAACTTCCAAAAAAGGTTATAACTAAAGTACAACTGTTTTCTGTTTCCCTGAACTCTTTCAAGCCGTTTCTAGCTCAGTTTCTAAGAAGACCGCGCATGCATGACGAGTTTATGTGTTATATCACTGTGATACATCTATGAACAGACTAGTTCAACCAAGCATGGAAAACATAAAGGACTTCAGTATGCTTGGACATCAAGTATTACAAAGGTTATAAGTGATTTAATCAGGGTCAGCAATTTGGGCTTTAAATGCAAAAATGTTATTTAGGGACACATCGAGCTGATATTCGATTCAGATGAGAGTCCAAAAGCTGATTTAGAAGTTTTATTGGGGGGGGGGGGGGGTCCAAGTTATTCCACCAATAACTAGACTTTAAAGCTCATGTTTAACAGTCTCCTTAGACAATGCAAGGGAGGGTGCAGCTACATATCTCCAAACTGAAACTATCCAAGTAAGTCCCGAAACAACCACAAAGCTGGCAACAATTACTGCACCCATTAAAAATAATTACCAATTTAATATTTTGGTATAAACGTTAACCCACTTTGTGGCATTAGAGAGAGTTCAGACTGAGAGTAACCCTGCAAAAACACTCCTTTATTAATTTCAGTTGCTCCAATGTGTTACACAGCAGGTATGCAGACATTAGGGGGGCTCTGGAGAAAACACAAGGTTATTAAGCAGAAAAGTTCAACCCTTTGCTTAAACCTGAGCAACATCCACCTGCAAGGCACTGCTGTGGTCATTCAGACTAATGTAAAAGCCACCATAACAGCATTAAAAACTGTACAGATATTTGAAACCACAGGGCAGTCTTTTACCACCAGATGAGATTTAAAATTCATGATATAATAAATTTTTCTTCATAGTACTTAGTTGCCTTTAATACCACCCCAGCAGGGCAGCACCGCCTACAAGACTCCAAATATATTATGTTTGTCTTTTCTAGTGTGGAAATTGCTTTGATAACCCCAGTTAGTGTCATCCATCACTGCTCTTCAGACAAAATACAACATTTAAAGACGCCACACAACCCCCCCTTAAAAAACAAAACAAAACCCAGCCTTGAGTGAGTCTGATTTTGCACAGTAAAAACACCCCCACAGTTAACACTTTGTTTCTCGGCTCATGTTTCCAAAGGAGAGCGCTGGTTGCAAGCTAGCATCAGCTAAAACAGTGATGACACGTAGACAGGCTATCCCGCGCTGTTATGTTGCAGTATTGTACTGTGTGTTGTACGGATGGGAGACCTGTGTAAATACATGCCTCATTATCCAGCAACAAGACAAAGCTGACAACTGTTACATGGTGGCTGAGATCAATAACATTATCATGGATCACGTTAGCTTGTGAAGTCGCTGAAAGTCATCAATGTCACTGCTAGTCACTTGCTGTGTGGGCGTTTTTTTAAAACCTGCACTTTCTTTTATGGCCAAAAGAGGGCGACTGCTCTGGTTACCCATTTACCTCAGTAAACACTTTCTAGAGTATTTTATGGCTTCAGTAAAAAGTTTCCAATTGTACTAAATAAAAAGCCCTGATACGCTGCTCTGAGAGCTAGACAGTCACATTTGCAGCATGTGATCCCCTCTGTGCTTCCAGCCAGACTCAGGGAGGGCAGCACAGTCCCCTGGATAAGTTCGCTGTTAATCCCACCCCAACTGTCCCCAACCTTCAACAAGGCGGGGCCCTCCATACAAAGACTGGGCTTGTCAGATCTATGACATAACCCTAATCTAATGTCCACCGTGGAGGGAGCCTCCCTGTGCCACGGTTGTTGTCCCCTCCTCTGAGAGAGCCCTTGTTTTCAGTCACAGAGATGATAACTGAGATCCCAGGGAAGGACTCTGAGCTGTTATATAACCACCCGAGAGGAGATTGACCTCTGAGGGCACAGAGGCCTCAGACATTGCCGTCCTTGCTCCAGGGGACATGAGCCGAGAGAAAGGGAAAGGGGAGGCATTTAGTTCGTTTTTTTCCTCAGCAGAGGGGAGCTTTAGTTTGACAGATAAACATTTTAGTGAGAGCTGCAATCCTCTGAAGGCAGAAAATAAAAACAATGGATCTTCCTGAACCTCAGAGGCCACGAACCTCTATGTGTTTATATTACAACACAAAACTGGCAAAAGTCAGTGACGCTGCCAAACTAATGCAGAGCAATATTTCACAATTATCTGCAAAAATAGTTTACAAATAATAATTAAATTATTAAATTATATCTACAAATGATTTTAAAAGCATCATCAGGAGACGACGTTTTTTTCTGGTGAAACCACTAGTGTTTTTGTTAATGTATTTGTATATAGTATATCACATTGGAGATCTTTTATTTCATGTTTTATGTGTTGCATTTTCATGTTTTTTAAGCTCGTATGGCTACTGCCTTGGCCAGGCCACCCTTAAGATTTGAAATTAGTGGGACTTGCTGTTTAAATCATGAGAAATAAATAAAAATGTTCTTATGTTTTGATCACTTGCTGTCATTGTCTGTTGTTTTTAAATGTGTTGTAACTGAATTTACTAACATGTGCTCCAAAGTAACTATGTTTTGGGCTCTGACCACAGAGGTTTGCTCCCTCCGTGAGATTATCTGCTCCTCACAGAAGTCCCAAACCGCTTTCCCCCCACACTGATGAAAGGTAAGAAAACGGAAACATCTGCAGACAAGAAACCTGATCAAGACGATCCCGATCTGTCTGTGTGTTTACTTTCCCCTCTGTGAGCCCCTCTCACACACGCAGTCTGCAGTGATGCTACGTGCAAACAGGGAGGCTGAGTGGGTAGATGAAGAGGATGACCTGCTTTTTAAGTACGCACAGGAACCCCCCCCTCCCCTCCCACCCCACATACACATGTGTCAGCTGTGGGATTTGAAGTTCAGCAGGCCTGTATGCACACGAGGTCCAAACAGGGTGAGGAAACGTCCCAATAAAAGAAGAAGAAGAGGCAGAGTATTTCAACCAGTGAAATAGGAAAGCAGATCTGGAAAATTGTGGTCTCATCGTTGGATCTGATAAACAGGTTAAAAGCACTTCAGAGATCCTCCGCCAATAAAGCACTTAGCTGACTAACAGCATAGTGCCTCATATTGTTTTACACAATGAGGTCAGTTCAGTAAGCCAGTCTGTAAGAAGGAGAGAGCAGCAGGAGGGTCCTAAACTGACTTCAGACGGTCACTGTATCCATTCAACCTTCAACAAGTGTGAAACACTGAAGCAAAGATCTTGTGTCCTTCGCCTGATCTCATCTAGAAAATCAGGAACGAGGAAGGAAAAACAGATGAAAGTTATGAACGTTATCAAGGTCAGAAGAAGAAAATCTGAAGTTATGTGACGCAAATGAGAAGATGAATAGCCCAGAAATCAGAGTTATCTTCCCCGTCTCATCCCCGACACAGCTGAAAGAGCTGGTACACCAAGATTATCTGACCAGTATGAGCTGGTTTTAGAGGTGCTGCTGCTGTGTTTAGTCTGGCAGCCCAGTACAGCAGAGGTGCCAATGCAGATACACAGATAGACCACTTAACATGGCAACACCCAGCGTTTAAATCTGACTCATGGAGCGAGCTGGTGCAACACAGAGCCGAAACAGGTTTAAAAACAACACAGGGAATAACAGAGACTCCTAAGATGCAAACTTTTCCATCTTTATCCCAAAAATCAGCCACCAAATCTGTAGTAAATAATATACTCATATACCCTGCATACATTTTAGACACACTGCAGTAATTGCAAGCTCAGATGTACAGATGCACTTTAGTCTACAGATGCACTTTAACCTCCCGTAACTGCTTCCAAACTGTATGAGACCACAGCATGATTCTTTAAACAATGTTTTGCATGTGTGAAGAAACGTTTAAGGTTGTTTTCAGGAGTATTTACCTGGAAGAAGTAGCGACAAAATCTCCATCCAGCAGCCGGAGCTTGCAGAAGAGGACGCCGTTGACAAAAGGCACCGCCGTGAGCTCCTCCAGGGTAAGATGGGTCTGAAACTTGAATTTCTTCTTTTTCACGAAGAACGCCATAGTTTAAAAGACTCTCAAAGCTATCAAAAATAACGGGAAAAAACACGGTAAACGGTAAAAAAAAAACTAGGCTGTGCTAAAGTAAACGTGCCGACTTGATGTTTTCAGTGTGTTTTCATTAGAACTCTTGTTCAGGACGTGATTCACCGCAGATATCTGAAAACAAATTAAGCGTTTCGGTCAAAACTGTCCGTAAAAGTGGGAAAAAACTTGAAGTGTTGGGTTAAAAGTAATGAAAAAACCCACCTGGAGACATTTTGGGTCCTCTGCCTTTCACCAGCAGCGGTTCAACAACACGGAATGACAGAAAAAGACATTTCAGCTTGCTTTTCTCTTTTGAGTACGGAGAGGAGGAACCTACAGCTAGCAGCATCAAGCTCAGGGAGAGTATGCTGAGGAATTTCCGGTTTTTACCTTTCAGAATAAAGTCTAAACCATGTTTGTCAGGCAAAGATGCATTAATTTCTTTTTCTGTCGGCAGCCAAACTATATACAAACTTAGGATAAAATAAGTATTTTTATCGTATTATTTGATACAGATATTAAAATGTAAATAAATTAAATAAATACATTTGTGATTATCAAAAGAAACATTCTACTGGAATTAATGTTTAATATTAAGATTTTTTTTAAAGTGTTCATAAATTGGAAAAAAAAAGAAAAAAATTACTCAGTAACTTAACCACTGACTAATCATTTAAACAAATAATTATACATTAATACCAGCTCTAATTGTTCAAGTTGTGTGAGTAACAGTTAAGGAAAGTAGAATGTAAAAGCAGAGATTAAAGTTTACTTAAAAATAAGCCGAATAATGTTTTCTTGTTGTTGTAATGAAATAGATGATTGATAGTTTTTCAGAAATGTTTTAAAGTGATTTAAATAACTTATACGTTTATGTGCAATTTAAAAAATGAATTCATGTGATCGCTAATAACAATTTTACATTATAATAAATTCACAACACTCATTCAGATGTTCAAACTTAATCAAGATACTATTCAAACACTAACTAGCTAGGTTTGTGGTTTCTACTTTTAAAAAATATAACTGATATAAAGTGAAACAAATATAGATGTAATAGATGTATTTGGCCGCGTGAATACGAAACATTTTATCTGTGGAAGACTTTTTAAAGGTGAGGCATGGCACTTCCGGTGTTACACTGGTTCATGTTGATGAACTTGCCTAAAGTTTTTGGACTTTCATTCATGCCAGTCATGCTGTAGCGTTCAACGTGAAACAGCGCCACCGTGCGGTACAAACCTACACAGTGACGCTACCTTCAGGGACTTTGAATCCAAAAACTCAAAACTTACTAACTTTACGCGGAAGATTTTAATGAATTCAAATTGAATTTGCTAAATATAAGTTGCATTTTTTTTCCTTATGTCTGTTTTTATTATTTATACACCAGTTAGCACCTGTTAATTTTACATGGATTGAAAGTACCTGATAATATTGCTAATATTTCCCCCAAACCTGCAAATAGCACACATTAATATATATATATATATATATATATATATATATTTTTTTTTTTTTTTTTTTTTTTTTTTTTTTTTAAATCAATACATTTAAAAAATAGATTTGTGCACCTTAATTTGTTTCATTATTTTCAGTGATTTCAGAACCCATCCGATTTATAAATTCCTTTGGTTGGATGGGTTCACAGCATTGCTCATACTTCACTTTAAGCAGATTTTGCAGATTTAGCTGTAAGTGGCAAAAATCTAATAATAACCACTCGATGAACATCCAGGGATCAAAACTTTTCTTTTTAGAAATACATTAATATTTTGGAAATAAAATTTACGTAGTCTTTCCCCTTTTTCACCTTAGTTTTGGATTTTTCCTTCAGACACTGTGACCAACAGAAGAAAACTTGATGCCATCATGAATCATTTTTACAGCTCACTGATTGATTGATTGATTGATTTTTTTAATCCGTACTCTCTAAAACCTTTGGAAAGTTTAAATAAAGTTGACCAAGTTTAACCTCCTAAGACCCGAACTCTTCCACGGCATGCATTTTTAATCTCTCTTTGATATTTGGGCTGATTGGGTCCTGATGAATGTAAAAACAAAGAATTACCAGATTTTAATTTTTTTAACCTAATTTTTGTTTCTAAGAAAAATGAGAGCCACATATGAGGATATTCGTTTAAAATTTTGATAGAACAGTAGCAGTATAATGTCCTCGTAAGTGGATATCAGGCCCTTGTAGAGCAAAATTGAGTATTTTGGTCTAAATAACCCAAAATGTGATGTCCACATATGTGGACGCCAGGTCCTAGGAGGTTTCAATAAAGTTTGCACAAAGGTTTGTTGGGTTGTTGTTTTCGGTTTATTTGAAGATGTGTCATATCAAAGTCAGGACTTACTTGCCTGCTAATGTGTCTGCATGGGCACACTTCAGGCTGCAGGTCAACATATCCTGTTTAATGTATGCCACGAAGAAACGTGTGCGTCTATGAGAAGAGTCAGTAAACAGTCAGCCAACAGGGGGCAGCACAGATCTGGAAGAAATTCAGCCTGTATTTAAAGTTCTCTATAAAATCTGCGTATGTGTGATTTACCACGTGGTAGACTTTAGGAAGCTTATTGAAATAAAGTAAAATAGATGGACCTCACAGTAACTGTTTGTCAACAGTCAAAGATCTACATTTATGTTCCCAAGCAGTAAATGGTTCATGTTATGATAGCTACATCCAAATTTTAAGATGAAACATCAAGAGACAGTCTTAGGAGATGGTGTCCTGAGGTCAGGCTGGGGTCACACTAACAAACTGTTGGTGTTGTCTGCAGGGCGACAGATATGACGGTGCATTATTGAAGGGTTTAAGGTACTAGAGCTGATGTGATTTTAAGTCTTTCCTTGTCCTTTTTGTGTTTTAATGTCTTGTCACTTCTGAGGTTTTATGTATCAGTAAATGGTAATTTAAAAAAATTATCTGGTCCTTAGCAAGTGTTAAAATTGGATAAATGCAACCTCAGATGAACACATGCCATATCACACCAGGCCAAAGGCAGAAGCTCTGAAAACCTGTCCATACTGACTGCTTCAACAGGAATTTAAGAGGGTAAATAGAAGTGAGGTGCTTATAGTCCTAAAGCAGGGGTGGGCAACTCCAGGCCTCCAGGGCAGGTGTCCTACAGGTTTTATGGTAAATGGTAAATGGCCTGTATTTATATAGCGCCTTACTAGTCCCTAAGGACCCCAAAGCGCTTTACATATCCAGTCATCCACCCATTCACACACTGGTGATGGCAAGCTACGTTGTAGCCACAGCCGCCCTGGGGCGCACTGACAGAGGCGAGGCTGCCGGACACTGGCGCCACCGGTCCCTCTGACCACCGCCAGTAGGCAACGGGTGAAGTGTCTTGCCCAAGGACACAACGACCGAGACTGTCCAAGCCAGGGCTCGAACCGGCAACCTTCCGATTACTAGGCGAACTCTTAACTCTTGAGCCACGATCGTTTTAGATAAACACGGCTGATTTAAATGACTAAATTACCTCCTCAACATGTCTTGAAGTTCTCCAGAGGCCTGGCAATGAACTAATCATTTGATTCAGGTGTGCTGACCCAGGGTGAGATCTAAAACCTGCAGGACTCCGGCCCTCGAGGCCTGGAGTTGCCCACCCCTGTCCATCAGGAAGCGTGACCAGCTCTATAAAAGCATAACAGGACAGGTTGCAGGTCTGAAGCATTCAGGTGTGTGTTAACTCAATGCTGAGGAGGATGTCCTAGAAAACTCCCTAAAGTCTTCAGCTGATCCAAAATGCTGCAGCAAGAGTACTGAGAGGAACTAGAAAGAGAGCACATCACCCCAACAGAGCACTTTGCTTTCAGACTGCAGGCTTACTCTTGGTTGCTTGGGTTTCTTCCTGTTAAAAGGAGTTTTTACTTCCCACTGTCACAAAAGTGCTTGCTCATAGGGGGTTTTCTCCATTTTCTCTGCATTATTGCCAGGTCTTTATTTTACAATATAAAGTGAACTGAACTGAATTGAATGGCATCAACAGTGATCTGAAAAAAGGGTTTTGAGGCTAAGTTTATCTACAGTGGAAACCATTTAAGACAGCTGTTAATCTTCCCAGGAGTGACATCCCAGCAAACTGACCCTGAAGTCAAATTGTGTAATGCTCCGAAAAACTGAACCCCCCCCTCCCCCTAACACTACGTCTCAGACTCTACAGGCCTCAGTTAGCATGTTAAGTGTTAAGGTTCCTGACAGTACAGTTAAAGAAAAAAGACTGAAGAATGATGGCTTTTTAAAAACTTTTTCTAAGGTTTGTTTCGAATGGTTTCCAGGAGAAAGCCTCTTCTCTCTAAAGGGCTGGTAGCATTTGAATAAACTACAAGACTTTTTTGGAACAATGTCCTTTGGACAGATGAAACCAAAGTGAAGATGTGTGGCTATAATCCACAGCATAATGTTTGTAAAAAAAATAAATAAACAGCAAACCAGCACAAACACCTCATACCAACTGTCAGCACAGTGGTGAAGGGCTGAAGTTGACCATGAACTCCTCTGTATATCGCAGTGTTGCTGAGCCAAATGTGCAGCCATCTGTCTGCTCATGCGACAGTGATCACAAACACACCAACAAATCTACAACAGAATGACTGAAGTCCAGACCTGACTGAAATTCTGTGGCAGGACTTTAAAAGAGTTGAAGCAATGCTGAAAAGAAGAGTGGGTCAAAAGTCTTCCAAAGTGACACATAAAACTGATAAAGTATTCAGAAAACAATTCCTTCACATTTTTACTATGAACAGTGGTGCTGCACGCTTTGAATCATGGGGTGCACTTTATTTTTCACACGCCGCTTCTGCATTTTTGCTTAAGTTTTGTTAAATAGAATAATGACGCGGTGTAATATGTTACAAGGTTTGTTCATCTGAGGTTGAATTTACACAATTTTAAGACCTGCTATGTACCAGGTGATTTGTAAAGGACAAGATGTTTCCTCTGTGTTTGAAATTAGGTCGTAAATCTTGTGACTTAATGGGAATGGGAATCGCAGATGATAACAATCAGTAACAATGCAACGTAAAAAGCCTTTTCCAAGGAAGGCAACAACAGATTATCATGTTGTCCCACTGTGACGTTTCCCAGTTACTCATGATTAAACGCCCCCTCACCTGTTGCTGTCAGATACGGACTGTTTGTGCAGCCGTGCGGGTTAAAGTGCTCCTGCTGAGTCCTGTTTGTCTTTACCTGCTGCTGTGTGACGCAGGGCATCCAACGACAGTGGCCACATTAACGTATTTATGCTTCCAGTGAATTTTTACTGATGTGTTCATGAACCTCAGAGTTACATGCGTGTATTAAAGCCTCATATTGTTATTGTTGCTCTTACCACCATTGCTGTTGTTACTGCTGTTTATTATTGTTTCATACAGACATAGTCATTATTGTTGATACCCTCACAGTTACCCTGTGGGGTCTGAGAAATAACCCCAACCCTATGGTATCAGAAAATGTGACTTCTGGCTTTCAAAAATTGTTCTTCCAAATCTTGGCAATGACAGGACAAAAATTATATATATTTAAGCATCTGTTGTCTCCAAACATGGAGTTAAGGGTTGCTTCTCCTCATTCATTTTGCAATCGGGACTATGGGTAATTGTCCCTACAACTTTTCCAGTTGATGACAAGATGACTGCCATACAGCATCCTCTGTGTAGAGACATTTGCTTTCATTTTAAAACATATATATATATGTTGTTGCTTCATCTTAAGTGGATTAAGCCAGATGAGTTTAATATCACGTGTCAAAATAAAACTAACTTCTAATTCTAATTAAGTTAAAAGCGGTTGATGCAGTCTCAGTCCAGCAAATTGTATAATGAATAAACTCCTTATATGTCACTAGGAAACTAAGAGTACTTCTACACAAGGTTTTTAATTGACTTCCTGTGTCCCATGCAGCACACAGACACTGGTTTTATTAATATTTGATCAAAAACTGAACAAGAACATTGACTAATGGGAATCGTAATACCCTGTTTACACGTTTCACTGCCACACAAAGACTGGAGACCATGTCACACATCCACAAGAATCAAAGTCTAAACACAGCTAATGTATCAGAGATCACACCATCATTAAATTAAAGGTTCAAAGTTGAACATTAACAGTCCCATGAGTCTGTACTTTTGCTAGAGCACCATTGGAGTTTTCATGTCCCTGACTCTTGCCCTAAAAAAAACTGCTGAACTGAAACAATATAATTCAAATAAATATAAAGGATCTTTTTATTGTCTTTATCAATCTGAAAAAAGCATGTGAGGCGCTGGAGCTTAGTGTTGCTTGAAAAGTCAGGAGAGTCTTCTTAAGCGATGTTGTGATACATGCCCTGGTACCTTTGGTGTGTCACAGATTCAAACCAAAAAAAGTGGAGAGAAAAAAAGCTTATTTACTCTGCAAAGATCTTCTGAGGTGGCCTGGACAAAATGTGTGATATCTCTTGGTAGGGAGTATCCCAGGCTTCTCTTGTATCACACTGACACAGAGGAGAAAGTAAAGAAATGCCAAGCAGGGTAAAGTTAAAGGCTGCAGGAACATCTCTGGGCAGCTTAACGTTCCTGTGACCACCCGCTGCTAATATTAGATGTTTAAGGCTTGTGCAGCTGCAGCCATCCTCTCTGGACGTGGCTGCAAGAGGGAAACTGATCTGGACAGAAGGATTAATGGTGGGAACAGAACAGGGGAAAACTTTAAACATACAAGATGACTGTACAATCAAATGTCAGCTTTGGATCAAAGTGAAGACCCCCACCTTCGAAAAGCAATAATGAAAATACAAATAATGTCCTTCTTACTTTAAATGGATGCATTTTATCTTTATTAGAATAAGAGCATTTAGTTCTGAAACACTTTTTTAAGAATTTAAGAATAAAAATGGAAGTCCAACATCTTTAATTACATGTTTGTAATTATAAATGTATATTTTACCTTTTATTTTGTCAGTGTAACTTTTCTTGGTCTTCTTGGTCTTGTCCACCTCGGGGTTTTTTTTCGTCCTGTTGTTGCAACACTGAAATTTCCTCATAAGCATTCATAACCTAAACTGGTTGTGCATAATTGTTTCATTTGTTAATTTGTGCGTGATTTTTCCGTGTAAGACAGACTTCTGGCGGAGTAGAAGCAAAGACTGGGACTGTTAATGTTTAACGTCTTATCCTTAACTTAGTCATGTTTCCATCAATACAAACTTTGATCTCTGTCTCATAATGTAAATACTGTGTACAAGTACTTTAGCCTTCTAAAGGAAAATTTAGGCCATTCATGTTGTGATGTTTTTCTGAGTTTCATATAAAATTTACTGAACTATTGTTGTACAAAATGCTTTTAACTTAAAATTAACCTTGCTTCTTTTCTTTGGTACACTCATTAGGTTAAGAGACTCAACCTCTTTGAGTGCTGCACACATTTAAAGTAAACAACTATACGTAACTTGGCAGTCTTCATATGCTCTATAAAATACACTGTCTCAGCTAGAAGGTTGCTGATTTTTAAGCTGGGAGTTTAGTTTCAGTATGTTGTATAGCAACAGCAGGACACTATACAGTATTGTAGAAAAAGTCCCAATAATCAGACAATGTCCTATTAGCAAGCACTTGAAGACAGTGGGAACCCCAACGGAACCAGACTTTTGCGGACAAATACCCCCACGCCCCCACCCCCAGTTAGTGCGGACAAACAAATACAACTGGCCAAAGACACAAGAAAATACTATATACACATATTTATAGCCACTTATTTGCCCGCAGAATCATTCCAAATCTCAGCCAGAAGTATTATAAGAGAAGGACTTTAGTAAACACTCACGTAGGCAGAGGTCAAACTTAACCCGGCTTAAAATACAGTGGAAAGCTGTCTCCATCAAAACTGAGACCTTTCCAGTTTAGACACATGCAGAGGAGTGTGTCAGTGTGCGTGTGTGCGTGCGTGTGTGTGTGTGTGTGTGTGTGTGTTTGTTGAAATTCAGAATCAGCTGACTGCCTCATCCTCAAGGGCTCAGCAGGTCACTCTTGGCTTTACTTCAGCTCCTTTTTTGGCTTTTGGCGCTCGTCCTTGTTGTGATTCATTTTGTCCAGCCTTCATGGGCCAGCAGCTTGTCTGCCTCAGAGGACAAGCCCCCCCCCCCCAAAAAAACAACCACAAGCCAAACAAAGTGATGCAATACTTTTTGCAGGGAACATCATCTGGGAGGATGAGTTGCAGACACAGGGTTTCAATAGTGGAGAGATACTCAGACTCTCCAGTAAAGTAAAAGTACCAATAAAATTTAGTCAATATGCAGCAATCTCTAAAAAGCTTTCTACCTTTGGAGTTGCTGGAGATACAGCCAATTTACTTTGTATATGGAGTTTAATCCAATCGTTTGCAGCCTATAGAAGTCAGGCCTCCTGCAAAGGGTCATAAGATAAGTCTGGGGGGTCATGAGACCATTGTTTGTGAATAAAAGAAGCAAAACAAAGCTGTGGCCTCCTCAGTGGAGCTGTAAACAGGTAATCAGCATCTGTGATAAGGAGCAAAAACAAGTGTTTATGTCCTGTCATGGTTTTTTCGTGGGGGCTGGAAACCCCTGACAAACATTTTAATTGAGCTACATAAAGTACCAGTGCTAAAAACATAGGTAAAACTGTAATATATATGCAATGCAGTACAGTACAAAAGGTTCCCCATTGTTATAGTATTATGTATCGTAGCACAGAATGGAAATACTCAGGTCACATAGTTAATGGAACACTTACACAAGAAATATGTCAAATACAATAGAAGAAAATGTGGCAAAAACTACCATACTGTGCATGAGGTTGAAACAAAATGTTGAATTTCAATACTCTTGACAATACATATCTAACCTATTCAGCGTACAATAAAATGTAATAAATATTCTCCTAAAAATTATTAAACTACCTACCATGAATTCTTCTTTATCATTCATTCTTCATATTTCTTTAAAATAATTTTTAAAATATTCTGTACAAATAAAGAGATACTTTTCTTCTTATTATAATAATTTAATATTCTATTTGTGGATTTTCTGTTGTTATTATTATATTTTCAATCAATAACAGATTTATTTATGTTTTTACTACTTATTATATTTAATTAAATTCTATTAAGTGGTCATATAATAATTAGTTGCTTCAAATTTTATTTTATTTTATGTAGACCAGGGGTCCCCAATCTCAGTCCACGAGGGCCGGTGTCCCTGCAGGTTTTAGATGTGTCCTTGATCCATCACAGCTGATTTAAATTGATAAATTACCTTCTCAACATGTCTTGAAGTTCTCCAGAGGCCTGGTAAAGAGCTAATCGTGTGATTCAGGTGTGTTGACCCAGGGTGAGATCTAAAACCTGCAGGGACACCGGCCCTCGTGGACTGAGATTGGGGACCCCTGATGTAGACGTTCTGCGGAGCTCCTTGCACAAAAGCCGTAAATGTAAACCCCGTGGCCGCCAGTTTCAAATGAAAGGAAAAACAGGATTGGTTAATATTTCAAATTGCAGACTAAACCTACCGCAGGATTGGTCAATTTCCTTCGATCTCTCGCGCACAAAAAAAAGAAAGAAAAAGGCGGGACCGAGTCGAGCCCATCAATGGGCGGCCTCAGTTATTCGTCCGTAGTAAAAATGACGTTTTGTCTTCGTTGACGAGGGACGGACCAATTACGTAGCTATTCCTGGAAGAGGCGTGGACTTCTGACATTCTTTAGTAGCCGGTCCTTCCTTACCGGCATTCAGTATTGTCCCGGACAGGGAAGACGCAACGTTGTGATATTTATTTATTTATTGAAGTTTTAATTTATCCGCAGCCGAAGATGCTCGGCCTGTGCCTTTACGTCCCCGTGTCTAACTCGGACCCGATTGAAGTGGAATATTTCGAGTCTAACGGACTTCCATCTGAGTTGAAGTCTCTTTTTAACAAACTCAGCGTGTTCCTGCCGTCCCAAGAGTTTTCAGCCTACCAACGATGGCGAAAGGTAGGAAATAAATAAGTTAACACAGTCAGAATAACCTAGTTCTTAACATTGATTAGTCTGAGCGCCACAAATCCTTTCACTCCGGCGACCGGAAAGATTAGCTCGCAGTAGTAAAAGCCTTACGACTAGGCCGCAAAAAAGACCGGTTTCGAGAAAATTCACGAGAAGATCCCGGGCATTTTTGCTGCAACTTTAACGTAACATCTGTATTTAACCTAAATGACGTTGAAAAGTAATCAATATTTGTTGATTTAAGCCTGTTACTGCAAACTTTAAAACTTAACCGAGCCGGTTTGGGCTGAAAAAGACTGCCATTCAGCTTACGTGGGGAGAATCCACCCTAAAAAGGAATTCCGGCCATGCGCTTACACTGAAAGAGGGCAGCTGGAAGCCGGTATCATTCGCTATATGTAACTGAGAAAAAGTAAATCGTGTGCATAAGTACAAAAGTTGTTTAATTAGCTGTTCCCGTTTCTAGGTCAGCTACAGCATGCGTTTCTCCCTGATGTCCTTGAGGTCTTTTACTACTTGTGCAATTCTGAAACTGAGGGTTTTTGGGGCAGGCAGATCCCACATAGCTATGACTCGTGATGCATCTGTAATCCTAGGAATGCTGACCCACCACTGACTTTTCGTGTTTTAAATACATCTGTCAACACAAATTAAATTATTGGGAAGAAAAGGTTTAGAAACCACTCTGAAAAAAATTCTGTGTCATTATATCAAGTTTTAAAAAGGTGCCCAGTGTCTTATCCAGTACATTACATTTTATCTATGGGCCTCTTTGGGGGGTTAAGAGGCTGGGGCTCATTAGGATTTGCTCATAATTGTGTTTTAAACGTGTTTTAATCAAGGTTATGCAAAGACTTAAAGTCTGCAGCAGTTTGTCTTTGGCATCTCAAGCTTCATGAACTGGTACAAAATGGCCCTTTTAGCTGTGTTTTAAGTCACTCTGATGTACTCCTGCAGGGAGTAGGGTGCAAACTGCAAATATCTGCAGATGGGGTATCAGGTTCAGTCATATGCCTACAGGGGGTCTGGGCAGCAGGTCAGGCGGTATCAGTCAATGATAGCAGTATATCCCGGTCTTATTTTAGCCCTGCAGGTTTCAACCTAGACATGGATTAAGCGGTTGGCTGGGTCAGCCTGCAGTTGAGGGTGAAGATGGACAAGGGTGTTACTACCTAATACCCTAATAGGTCCAGGAGAAATGGACGTCATTCAAGAAAGCCAAGAGGCTTGTGGCCTGGCAAATGGGTCATAGGTACCCTTTGGGGTAATAAAAATCAAGCTGAGGGGACACCTTTAATGCGCCAGTGGGTCTCCAGGGCTGATTTATGGTCACTTGGCCAATCATTTGGGAGACATCAGTTACAGGGTACATTTCAAAACTTGTTTCATAAGCCATTGTTAAACTATCAGGGGAGATGACTACTGCATACCATTGCTAAATGTCACCTTCTACTCCTCCATGAAGCTGACTCACTGGATTGGTATCAGTAAATTAGACGTCTTGTCTGACTCTGGTTTTATTTCTTCTTCACAGAAAACATTAAAAAGGGAAGAAAACAACTCGGACGGACAGCTGGACTTTGAAGAGTTTGTTCACTATCTACAAGACTACGAGAAAGACCTGAAGCTTGTGGTGAAGAGTCTCGACAGGAAGAATGCAGGTATGTGGCAGGAGATAGGGTCATGCTTTTTGTTTCACACAAAACTCCTCGAGTGGTTTCGAATTTCACTTTGTGTCATTTCCGCAGCTTTAAGTGTGAAGGACGCATTTTCTCACAGTGTGTCTTTGCTTCCTTTTAAAGGCCGCGTTGACCCTAAAGAGTTCATGCAGTCTCTCCGTGACCTTGGTGTGCATATTTCTCTGCAACATGCAGAGAAAGTCCTTAAGAGGTAAAAAAAAAAAAGTATATATTTTTTTAATCTTTGGGATTTTAGATTTATTTATTTATTTTTAAGGGAACAATGTCTCATCATTTTAAACATTTATTTATTTTAAAGCATGGATAAGAACGGCATGATAACAATCAGCAGTAAAGACTGGAGCAAGTATGCCATGGTGGAGAAGACGGAGAACATTCCTGAGATCATCCTTTACTGGAAACACTCCACGGTGAGTACTTTACACTGAAACCAAAAGTTTTGCCCAAAAAAGGGAACAAATCTGCTGCTTTGACCTTCAGAGCCTAAAACTAGAGACAAATCATTAATGTGCCAAAATTAACTTTATGAAAGAGAAGTAGAAAATTCTGCTCTTGCATAACTTTTCACATGTCCTACTTTTAGCTATTCTTGGTTGATAACTTTATCATCATATGCGATAACAATAACATAGCAAAGGCAAAAGTTCTTACACCTTCCTGTTGTGTGGGTCAATTAAAGAGCAAATTCCCAGAAAGGCCATGAGCACAAGCCATGCGTCAGCAATTAAGCTCTTAGGCCATGAAAGGAATTGGGCTCTTTCCTGCAGGATTATGTTCGAAGGATTTGTCTCGGTGCTGTTATGTAAAGGAGAGCAGCAGTGGTCAGAGCAGGTGCAGACTGGAGATGTAATATAGCACAGCTCCCGGAGGAGGACATTCTGATCTCAGGGAGCTGAACAAGTTATTTTAGAGCTAATGAGACCAGCAGACTCGCCTGGCGGCACAAGCCGGCCTCAAGCTGAGCAGAGATGTAAAGTGCTGGATCATTTCAGACTGCAGAAAGTCAGGTCAGATGTCAACCTGCACAGTTACTTCTGTTGTGGATTTAAGTTTTTATCTCCATAAGAGTCCCAGAGAGAGAATAAGAAGGCAAAATGCTTGAGGTTTGTTTTGTTTTTTCTTTTAAAGGGGGGAAAGCTAGAGGTTTTAAACGGATCCCTGACCTATAACCTCAACATGTCTTCCTTTGAAAACAATCCCCGTGCTCTGACCTTTGCTGTGCTGGTGGGGGGATGCTTACATGTTTGACCTGCAGTCACACATGAGCTCACCATCATGTGGCCCACATGAGAGAAATGATCAGATGTTAACACAAAGGATTTTCACCACATGTTGGTTTAAGAATAGAAGCTCTAATCTACAGCTGAGGACAAATGAATGACACAAAATGGATCCTGTTCCAAAATGTTTAAGAGTGGTCCATGTGAAACTAACCTCCACTCTGTCCTGTCTTCATGTATGTTTCCATAACGAGAAGGGTATGAGGAGTCATTTCTGTTAGTTGCCAAAACAAAATGACTAAAACCTCTACCAGGGGTTTTTTGCTCTCTATAGCTGACCATTCCTGTCATCTTCTGATCAGATATTCGATGTTGGAGAGAATCTCATGGTCCCCGATGACTTCACCATTGAGGAGAAGCAGACTGGGATGTGGTGGAGACATCTGGTCGCAGGTGGAGGAGCAGGAGCGGTTTCGAGGACCTGCACTGCCCCCCTGGATCGACTCAAAGTCATGATGCAGGTAAGATCGACTTGGACCTCTTAAAACACTTTAAGCAGCTGTTGATCAAGTGCAGGCACATGATGGGCCTGTGAAGAGGAAGTTGTGGAAATTTCTCAGCTTGTGGGTCTTATGACTAAAGCTGTCAGGCATTTCAAGTGTCCGCTGATGCATGAAATAATGTTAAACGTTACTGAGATTTTAGCTCTGAGTATTTGTGGCCATTATGTTTTGAAATTGCTCAAGCGCCCGTTACCTAACGCTCATAAGCAAGTTAACGTTTAACAGTGTGTAACGGCAAGGGGCCAGAGTCCAGGCAATGACCAATGACTGCTCTCAAACCGCTATCACACCCTTGGCTTCGTAGTACTCGCTGTCATCCAAGCTCAAACTACCCATACTCGAAATGTGTGTCATCATCCCCATGGTGTGCGTCAGGAGACTTTGTCCTATTGATTAGATATTCTGTGCTTATTTTCCCAACAGTTATTTAAACGCTCACCCAGTTGGCTTAGATTTGGTTAAAAACATGATGACCCACATGGCACCATGCCCAAGTCATCCCATAATTAAAGAAGTTTATGTAGTAGTTTAATCAAATACAATATTCTTCCTCCCTCAGGTTTACGGATCCCGAACCAACAACATGTGCATCATGAGCGGACTCATGCAGATGATCAAAGAAGGTGGTACGAGGTCCTTGTGGCGAGGAAATGGCGTGAATATCCTCAAAATTGCCCCCGAGTCGGCCCTCAAGTTCATGGCTTACGAGCAGGTATGATGGGTTTATCGAGGGACGGGTTTAATGAACGAGGCACAGTGTTCTCGATGTCATTTGCTAATCTGTTCTTTCTCAACTTGCTTCTCCAGATTAAGCGTTTAATCGGCAGTGATAAGGAAGCTCTGAGCATCCTGGAGCGGTTTGTTGCAGGATCTTTGGCAGGAGTGATTGCCCAGAGCACAATCTACCCCATGGAGGTGATTATCTCTTTAATTAGATCCTTCCAATTGCGTTGTGATACCTCTGTCGCGACTGTACAGTCAAACAAAGCTGACGTTATCTCTACTGAATCTGTTCCAGGTGCTTAAAACCCGTCTCGCTCTGAGGAAGACCGGCCAGTATGCTGGTATCACTGACTGCGCCAAGCAGATCTTCAGAAGAGAAGGCCTCGGTGCATTTTACAAAGGATACATCCCCAACATGCTGGGCATCGTGCCCTATGCAGGCATTGACCTCGCGGTGTACGAGGTGAGCAGTCACAAGCATATGTTGTTCAGAAATCCCCAGAACTCCTACAAAATAAAATTCAAACTGAGACTGTAGATTGACGTTTTGTTTTCTCTCCATAGACGCTAAAAAACACCTACCTCCAGCAGTACGGCACCAACAGCACAGACCCCGGTGTGTTCGTCCTGCTGGCCTGCGGCACAGTGTCCAGTACCTGTGGTCAGCTCGCCAGTTACCCCCTGGCTCTGGTCCGAACCCGCATGCAAGCACAAGGTGAGGCCTCAATACTGAACTGTTACTCCATCAGTAGCAGATGGTTTTATACATTTAGTAACTTAAAAATAACTGGATAGTAACTGTATTTGAACACAAGTCTAAGCTTGTCCATTTTTAACCCTTTCAGCTGCGGTAGATGGCGGCCAACAGCAGGTGACCATGTCCGGCCTCTTCAGGCAGATCCTGCAGAACGAGGGGCCCACTGGGCTTTACAGAGGCCTGGCCCCCAACTTCCTTAAAGTCATCCCCGCCGTCAGCATCAGCTACGTTGTGTACGAGCACCTGAAGACACAGCTGGGAGTGACCTCAAGATAAGGCTCCCTAGTCCCCCACCCTCACCCTCCCAAGGCTCATGCTAGGAATCCCCCCGGGGGCTTTCAGGCCCCTCCAGAGGTTCGCAGAGCCATTTCATTCTGTGAATGTCAGCTGACGAAAGACTAGAAAGGACACGGCGAGGTGGAGGTTATGGACTCTGTGAGCTCAGGACGTCGTGACTGCTGCTATTACCTTTAAAGAGAAGCTGAACGGTGACTGTATGAGAAGCAAGGACCAAATATTTTTGCTGTTCTCTTGAGTGAATCTTGGTGGATAAAGCATTAAAATGCACAGAGTGAAATGATTATGTCCCAGACGGGAAGATTTTTGCACACAGTTTGAATTTCTCTCCACCCCTGAATGAATGACTGAGTGACTGACTGACCGGAGTATTTATTACCACCCGTCCTGTATTTATTGTTTTATTTAGAAAGGGAAGCAAGGAATAAATCTTGAGCCAAAATGTGCAACTACATAAATCAGCCTTAATGTTGATAACTACGTGTAGTTGTCTGAAATGGTGAAAACGGGGGGAAAAAAAACCTTTGCTGATGCAATCCGCTTCAGATCGTTGATGTGTTTAGTCGCCCTAATTCTTGTTTAATTGAATGTTATTTAATGTTCACCTCAGGTTAAAGGGCTGCTTTTTTTCTTTCTTCATTTTAAAGAAGAGCATGTGTATTTTGAAAGTGAAAAGACAGACGGCATAATGCACTTTAATTAATGCTAGTAAGCCTCTAAATGACGTTGTCAATGCCGATTTAGTGTTTTAATGGACCATTTTTGATGCAAATAAATGGAAATTATAAATCTGTGTCTCATTTCTCCTTTTTTACACTGAAATTCACACACTGAAGCGCAAAAAGGCTGAGGGGTACACTTCAGCTCCAAACAGCAAACTCCTCCAGACTGAGAAGTTTGGTAATCTTACATATTTGTGGTGTTTAGAGGGTTTTCCTTATGCAGATCGAGTGATCGTGCATGTGATGAAAACAGAAGTGGAACCTCAGCAGACAGGCTTCTTATTTTTAAACTGCACATGGTCTGGGTGGTGCATCTGTAATATCCAAAAGTGAATCTTTTCATTGCACCCAAAACAAGAATTGAGTAATTACCTGCTATATAAATGCACACAATGGCTATGATCAGTAGCAACATTTACAGAGTGAAGTGACCCTGAAGTGTCTGGCAGATGTGATAACTGCATGGCTCCAGACAACTAGTCCAAAAAATTACCTCCTACCTCCCTTTTCCCAATCACTTTTCCTTGAACTCATTTGTCAGTTTTTCTTGGGAAGGTTTGTGAAAGTATCTGGAATCACAAGCTTTCCTTTCACAAACAGTTCAGTGTATCCTCTGATAAAGTAGGTCATACAGGAAACACTGAAGCTCTTTTCTTTTTCTTTTTAGAGATTTTAACTAGCTCTGATTGTGGCTGCAGATTCTTCAGGGTCACTTCACACCTGGGAACCTTCCTGGAGGATTTGATGTTATGAGATTATTTCAGAAAGATTTTATTTTTTTAACTTCATGTTTTGGAGAAGAGCTTTGTAATTCCTTTCTTTTATTCCTTTTATTTTCAAAAGAGCAAAGAAATAAAACTCACAGAAACGATAGAATAGATCTTTGTCACTGTTACAAGAACAATGAAACAGAGTTTGGCATCTCTCCATTAGCAGCATGTAGATTTTTACATTAAAATTCCTTTAGAAAGAAAAAAAAGACTTAAAGTTTAAGAGGTGCCTACACAGGGAAAGCATGTAATAACATAAGTATCTATACAGATATGTACAAGTTATATACAAATGATATATGCCATATAAAGGAACAGGTGCAATGTGATCGGTGGTAGTGCACATTGAGTTAGAGGTAGGACTAGAGGCAGGAATGCTGGTTGCTATTATAATATATACAGTTTATAAATAGAGGCAGGAATGCTGGTTGCTATTGTACAGTTTATAAATAGAGGTAGGAATGTTGGTTGCATTATACTATAATAAATATGGTTTATAAATACAGTGTAAATGTCCATAAATGTTAACAGCACAGTTAACCTTCAATCAGGGTGGAGGTGGGGCATGTTTGACAGCCTGTGGGTAGAAACTTTTATTGAGTCCTTTTGTCTTTGACCTGATGGACCTGTAGCGTTTACCAGAAGGAAGGGGGGGAAAGTGAGTGTCCAGGGTGTGAGGGGTCTTTGCTGATGATACTGGCTTTCTGCTGAAGTCTGCTAGTATAAATGTCTCTGAGGGGGATTAGTGAAGTGTCAATTGCCCACTCTGCCGCCCTCACCGCCCGCTACAGTTTTCTCTTGTCCTCCACAGTACAGCAGTAGGTCAGAAGGCTCTCGATGGTGGAGCGGTAGAAGTTAATTAGCAGTTTTTGTGGTAACTGGGCCTGTCGCAAGTTCCTGAGAAAGTATAATGTAATTATGTGCAGTGCTGTGCAAAAGTCTTGAGCCACTTCTAATTTCTTTATATTTTAAATGGTGTGTTTCTATCCAGGCATGCTTTTACTGCACTGACAGTGTTTTGGGGATCATTGTCATGGTGAAAATCTGATGCTTTTCCCACCCAGTTTCACATCTCCAACTTCACAGTTTCAAATGAAGCTCAGAACCGTGACAGAGGCTTTAGACACTTACATGCTGATTTGGATTCATCGCTTCATAAAACCTGTTCCCATTGAGTTTCAGTCCACTTTTTCTCAGCCTTTCCTCCCTGTTTACCTTCTTAAAGTGTGGCTTCTTGTCACCCTTCACTGAGGCTGTTTTGGATGAAGCTTCAGTAAATGGATTAAATGAAGGACCAGATCCTGTGTCAGGTCTGTGCTGGACTGTTTTTAGATATTGTTCATCTGCTGTAGAGATATTTAGGCTGGTCACTTTTTCCTTTTTCTTCATTTGTTGAGTTTCCCCAGTTTTTTAAGGACATGCTCCACACCATACTGAGAGGTGCCAAATTTTCAGGTGATTCTCTTTAGGAATCATCTTATTGGTGCAAAATCATTATGTCATGTCTGTTGCTGTATTAGGTTTGGTATTTTTAATAGAGTCAACTAAAGAAATGGGAACAAATTATGTGTTTTGTGGGAGGCTGCTAGTAACAAAGTGAATAAAGATTCTTTAGTTGTGTGTCATGTGTGGACACAACACTGATTTAAGTTAGGTGCTTTTCTTGTGCACGAATGATTCATAGGTCAATATTCATGATTTCCCTGAATATGGTCAGTTACGAGTACTGGACTGTAAATGAGAGAAAAAGCAGGGCATTCAAAAAGCTTGGAAAACTATTGCTCAAGGGCACTTGAAAAAATAAAAGAAAGTCTGGCTCCTTGGAAGCAAAACATGAAGAAATGAAAAGACTTTCACACTGAACAGAGTAATACACACACCTGCATGGACTACACTCATTTGAATGTTTATACCAGTATTTATGTTATCTTGTAAGTGTTCTGGTCTGTATCAGGGTTTGTCCTGTTCTCTGTCCTATCATATGTTTCAAAAAAAAAAAAGAAGGAAAAAAGAAAAGGATTGGCACCCTGTGCACACTGGAACAAAATTAAAAGACTGTATTTTATTTTCTTATCTTGCATGTGACAAATTATTATTGTTTGCAAACAAAAACACTTGGAAGCTGCAAATCTTAAGTTAAAATCTTGAAAAGAGACATTTTGTCATAGTGAATACTTTCGGTTTTGATTACTTAACATAGGACATTTTTCTTTAACCTTGTCGCATTTGTATTTTTAAGTACCACCACTGGAAAAAAAACACCAAACAAAAAAACCCCAACAATAATTATATTATTAATATTAATATAAATTTGTTGACTTGATCATTTAATGGTGCTCTCAGCAAGATGATTTGTGGCTTACATAACATTTTGATTATATCTCAGATTGTTTTACAACAACATCTTCAATAAGTGCTGTATAATAAAAATAAAAAAAAACTAAAATTTATAAAAAATGATGTTGATTTAACCTCCCACTAAGTCTTACATATTTGTAAGTAAGTGAGTGGCACATTAACATATTAACCCTGTGACAGTAACGCTTCTTGACACTTCCTGTGCAGTTTCCGATAATCAGCTGCTTCCCAGAAGCTTCAGACAGTTTCTAGAAGCTTCTCGGTGGCAGCCAAAGATAAAGAGCAGGCTAAACTCTCTGCGCTCACTTAATTACAGAATGGATTAGCCATTACCCGCTAAACTACCTGAGTTAATGAAACAGATGCTCGTGTCAACCTTTTTCACACACACAAAAAAAGGAGAAAAAAGTGATGTCACTGTTTTCTAAAAATTTTTATTGATGGGAAAAAACGATTTTTAAACTCGAAATTAATCTTTTTAAAATAAACGGTGCCTTTATGTAACATTAGCCGACGTATTTTACTATTGCGAAAACCTTCTTTTGCGCATGGTCAGTTCGAACGGTTTGACCTATACAGGCTGCCGTAGGGAAACAAGGAAGTAGACAGAATGAACAACATAAAAACAGAAGTCGGTTGTTTTATTTTTGATTGAATGCGTATTTACGCTTGTAATCGACTCCAGATTATTTTCTACATTTCTACATTTGCTTTGTAGTATATTTAAAAGCTTCTCGGTCTTTATTTAATATATATGTGTTTATTTTGGTAATGCTAACCTTCTTAGCTGGCTCGTTAGCAGCGGTGACAGGTGACAGGTGCTGTTATTAATATGGTGCAGAACGTGTTTCGGAGCGGCTTTCTGGTCCGGGTCGCTCACACCCTGCTCACCTGGATCATAACCGTCATTCTGTTCCTGCACAACACTAGTAAGTCACTCAGACTGCGACCAGCTAGTTGTTAGCGGTTAGGAACAGGATGGAGCTGAATGGTAGTTGGGCTTATTTATATTACCTACATTTATGAGGGAAATTATGTAGTTGTTACCACCTGACATGTATCTGTCAGTTGCTGTTACAAGTTACTCCACAAATTAGAATATTTTTATTTAAAAACACAAGAAATGAGCCTAAATAAAAACAGATATATAAACCTCCAATAAATATATATTTTTAAATAACAAAAATATACTAGGACAAACATCTTCTGGGTTAAAAATGGTCATATCGTAATTAAATATTTTTAGATTAAATATTTTAATGCAATGCCTTTCCAGACTGAATAATTTGTCATATATATTTAAATAATAAAATTTTAAATAAAAAAAATCCAATATCTGATGTACAGTGGCCTTAATGTACTCATATGAACCCATATAATAAGATGTTTTTTTAAGTTATATACAAGTAGAGTTAAAATGAAGAAAAAAGTAATTTCCCATTTGTTTTAACAACTTGTGACTTTACAGTCTCAACGAATATGAAGATTTTTTTGTTTGTTTTGTTTTTTTGTCCCTTGTACATTTTCAATATCAAGATTAAAATAAAGTGTATTATCCCTGAGGGGTAATGTGCTTTGTAGTCAGCAGCATAGATAACACATACACCCTGAAACCCCAACAAATCACATAATAGAAAAAACACTATAAATTAAAAAAAAAAAAAAATTAATAGTGGTAGGAACAAGTGAGAATTTAAATCAGTTTGTTCTGCAACAAGTCAAAGAATACCTCCCCTCTGAAGGCAACAGCTGATACTCGGAAAACAGTGGATGTATGCTATGACCCCAAGTCCTTTCCGCTGTTAGGGTTGCCCTCCCTCTACACAGGAGGGCAAGATTATTTAGCTGTCACATTTCTACATAAATCTTGGAGAATATCTTACTTTTTGTTAGCTCTTACGTGTGTGTGTGTGTGTGTGTGTGTGTGTGTGTGTAGGCTTGCGGAGATGTGAGGAGCAGGGAGAGCTGCTGCTGCCGGCTCTCTTCTTCTTGCTGGTCGTTCTGTCAGTGCTGTTGTACTTTGCCGTTTCCCTGATGGACCCCGGCTTTGTGCTCAATGACACTGTCAAGGTGAGTTTAATTAAAAAGACTTGGATTACAAAGTTAAAGTAGATCCTAATTTGAGGGCTGGCTGTGGCTCAGCAGACAGCTCAGAAGGTTCAATCCCTGGCTGCTCCAGTCTGCATGCCAAAGTATCCTTGGACAAGATACTGGACCCTGAGTTTCTTCTGATGCGTTTATCAGAGTGAGAACATTAGATAGAATGGATGAATGAGACATGTTGTATAAAGCTCTTTGAATGCTCAAATAGAGTTGAAAAGCACTATATAAGAAGCAGTTAATTTACCATCGTTAAGGATTAAAACACTTTGTGAAAGGTTGGTTAGTGGTGACCACTGACTGCCTCCAGGTTAAAAGCGAAACATTTCCTCTGCTGCGGAGAGGTCAGCAGTGATGTGATGTTTTCTTATCAGCAAATGGACTAAAACCTGTACTAACCTGTGATTAATGCTGAAAGGTCGCAGTGTTTCTGTGTGTGTGTGAACACTTGTGACCGACGTCTGTTTGTGTTACACAGGGCGCTCAGAGTCCGAATGAAGAAATGGAGGCGATGATCCCTCAGTCATCGACCCCTCGTTTGAGGCGCTGTGGATACTGCCTGCTGCAGGTAACCAGCTGCTGCCAGCTGCTGCCAGCTGCCAAATTCCAGTGCTCACCAAGTTTGACATGACCGCATTTCCAACACATCAAATTCTGTGTGTTGGGTTTAAATGGTCTCTTTCTGCATCATGTGTCAGGAGAAGCAGCTGATACTAAAATGGCGCCAAAGACACAAACATCCTCCTCCTGAAAGAAACTTGGCTTTCAATATAGTGTGAATTTGAGGCTACATCCACATGCACATGAGGATTTCTTAAAAACTGAAATTTTTCTTTTTTGTTTATAAGACCCCGTCAACAGCAACACTGTTTTGCATCACAAGTCACAAGAAAACCCTCAAAAACAAAACCGAGGCCATGAGCTGTCAAAAGTGCCACAGCAACAGGTGGTAATGTAACTCTAACCATACAGGAACGTTGACCAATCAGAAGCCTAGGTGTATCACTAGCAAACAATAAGACAACAGTCTCACAAAAAAGGTGACACTGCAAAACAAAATCTTAATTTTCCCTGAGACAAAAAGCTAATGAAAAGCTCAGTTTTCAGCAGCCTAATACCACCACTTACATGACCTGTGTGTGTGGACAGGACCTCAGGCTGACTGTTGGTTGGACTGTGTGAAAGTATTTGACGGGACGATGAAAGCTACATGGTAGCTGAGCTTACTGGAAAGCGAAAAGTAAATAAAAAGAAGTATCTGTTGGAATTTGGCTCTGCTTTTAACACGCCTTTGTGCACCAGAAATCTGCCCAAGTATGGTCACTCCTGGCTTCAGACGGTGGCAGAAACACGCCGAGGTCTTAAAATGTGAAATCGAATGGGTAATGTCACCACAGCTTTGTCCAGCTTTTATTTGTTGGAACACCTGTTAATCAAAGTGTCCACACCTCTGAGTTTAAGTTATATAAAAAAATGAAAAAAAAAACCATTATCTAAAAAGGTTAAAACAGTTTTTTTCACCAGGCTGTAAACATGTTCTGCTTTGAAGTTCAGACTTTGTGCCTGCCAGTCAATATTCAAGCTAAGAAGAGCCACAGACTCACCTTTGTCATTGTTTAAAGATTTATGATGTCCAGTCATTTTCTTTGGTTAACAACCAAACTGTGTTTTTTAAATTTGCTACATTAAGTCTCATTTAATTTTTTCTTCTATAATTAAATAAGCCCTGCAACCTGGCTCACAGACACTGTCAGAGTTTGCAAAGACTCAGTTGTAGGCCAGCATTAACCAAATTCACCCAGTGCATTGGTTCATTCAAGTATGGAAGCTTGTTTCCACCATGAAAGAGAAAAAAAAGTTTTGCCAGACAAAGCTCAGTCAAAACTTTTTGTACTGTATTTTTTCAGTGGCAGAAAAATTTTCAGTGGGACACCTGCATTCCTGTGTATGTCACCTTTATCTGCATTCTTTCCCTCTGTGTTGATCTCAGCCACACCCATGTATCTTACCCCTATTTCCTTATCAGGGACTTTTACAGCCCAACAAATGTTCTTATGGCCCTGAGGCATTGTCTGTTTGCAGCACTGATTTAATTGCAGAAACAGCTGCAGATTGATTTTCTTTTAATCAACTAATCAGTGCAGCTGTAGAAGGATTTAACTTTCTCTTTTGGTCGCATTACACAAAAGAAACCATCTAAAAAATCTGGAGAGCGATCAACTTTTCCTAGTAACAGCACCTTTATTTTATTTTCTCTCCATGTGTGTCAAGCAGCAGCCAATGAGAGCGAAGCACTGTCACATGTGTAAACGCTGCGTCCATCGCTTCGACCACCACTGCCCGTGGATTGAGAACTGCGTGGGAGAGAGGAACCACCGCTGGTTCATCATCTACCTGCTGGTGCAGCTGCTCACCCTGCTGTCGGGCCTTCACGTCGCTCTGTACGTCTGCTAAATGCCTTCGCCCGTCTCCAGCCTCTAAGATAAATGTCCTTATCTTGGAATATTTGTGGCCTCAGTTTGCCTTCCAGCAGTGACTCAGTGAAAACTTATCTTGTGCTGAGTGTACTCTGCTCTGCTGCTTTATCTTTAGACGGAATTGGGTAACTTATGACTTTTGGAGAACATCACTGAACTGAGTGGTTAAATTGTGTAAGGATGATCTGTGACAGGTTGCTTAAGCACACTTATAAAGTTCAAGTCGTCCTCATTTTAAGGTTTCCAGTTAAAGGCACCGCTGTGGAGCAGAGGTTTATGTGCACACACACAGAGGCAGAAGTAAGCTCTGTGGTAATTAAACTTTACTGAGTAATAATCAGAGATTATCAACTGAGTAAAGCATAAAAGAAAACACTCGGGGTAATGTGGGCAAACTTTTCAACAATATTTCATGACATTTATTGAAACCAGTGTTGCCCTGGACACAGAAGAATGAATTAAAAAAAAAACATGTCAGTTTACACTTTGCAAGCTTCTGAGTACAGGCAGCCAAACAGCTGGCAGCGTGGTTGTTAAACACCCATTTTTATACATCTAAATAAAATCTGAAATGTGCCTTTAGTCAGGAGACAACAAAGATGATGTAGCATGTTTTGTTTCAGATTTTGTTAATTCATTCACTTTCAAAAATACATAACCGATATTTCGTGTTGCCCTGTGAAAAATGTAATATTTTAAATGACTCTCAAGGTAATGTAACGTACTACATCCCGCTTAGTTTTATAGCAGATGTTTAAACATTGAGACATGCATGTATTCCCTCTGGCCTACAGCGATGTCGCCATCAACCAAAAAAGAAACCATTAGTGTTTTTGTCCTGTCAGGCAGCAGGCTTCTCATCGAAGATAAATCATAGACTGTATATAAGCGCTGGACATAACCACTGTCACGTGACCAACGCTGTAATTTTTAAAGAGTCATTGTTTGTTTGTTTTTTTTCTGTTACCACTGCGTTGCTGTTTTGGGTGTGCCGGTCTCTGTGGCAACACTAAAAATCGAGGTTCGTCCAATATAGTAATGAGTAAATGGGATTTTTATTGAACTCATCCTTATGGATACTGCAGTTAATCCAGGTGTGCTGACACAGGCCGCTGTAGCAGCTAGTTCTCCATTGGGCCTCTGAACTGAACAGTTTGAGCGTTTTTATGCTTTTGATGCCTTTTTCGAGCATTTTAATGGATTTGACTAAAAGTTTGTGCTTCAGTTTTGGTGGTTGCGCTTCTAGTATTTTGTTATTAACAGATGCATATGTGGCTGTGTTTTGCAACCGTCAAGAAGCTGATAACTTCTTCAACCTTGATTTCAGTTTCAAAATGTGGCATCCCGAAGCACTATGGTTGCAGACTATCCATAGAAGGCAAGCAGTTTGTTTAAACTGAAGCAAGCCTCAAGTGGACTTTAGAGGAACTGCAGTTTTTTGCATTTCATCATTGTCTGCTGCTTTCTTTGTATATAAGATTAAAAAAGAAGCATGCACTCTATACCTACTAGTCAGTATTGAGGGTGAGAACAGGCTTATGATGTTCAGTTGTTTGCTTATCAGCAAATTCTGTGAACAACCAAACTGATGATGATTTTAATCTTGCTAAATTATGTTTAGTTTTCTTATAAACAACTTTTTATGGGACAAACCAGTGAATTAATCAAGCTGAATTGACCCAGATTTTTTTCTAATGATGAACTTCTGTTATAGCCAAACAGATCTAAGTGGTGATTTATACCTGTTGTGTAATTTCCTTGTGTTTCAGGTCAGGCATTTCTCCTGCTCTTACGTGGGAGCAGTGGTTCAGGGTGAATGGCTTTCTGCTGGCAGCGTTGTGCATTGTCGGGATTTTCTCCGTGGTTGTGGTGCTGCTGCTAGGCTCCCACTTGTACCTGATTTCTATCAATTGCACCACCTGGGAGTTCATGTCCCGCCACAGGATCTCATACCTGAAGACCTGCAAGGACGAGGAGAATCCGTTCGACCGTGGCGTCCTCTGCAACCTGTGGGATTTCTTCTGCATCTGCAGGACGGTGATGTGGGAGAAGGTTTACCACAGAAATAAGCTGAATCCAGTCTGATCCCACAGAGGCTGGAGTCAATTAATCTCTGACTGATTTTGTATTTTCACAAAGATGAAGACAGGAGAATGAGAAAGTGTTCGTCTTTAATTGTTTTATCCAGATACAAAAATCAAAAGGAAACTTTTTGGACTGAAACGCGGACCGTCTCAGGAGGATTGTAATCACTCTGGTGCTCCCAGCAGTTTCCTGTTCTTGGCTGGAAACTCGGACTTGTTTTCATGTAACAACTTAATCCAAACCTCAGAGGTATCTGTGCGCAGTGTTGCCTTAACACAATCCCTTTACCCGTATTTACAGTTAGCATTGAAACACACGTTCAGTGTTGGTGTTTTACCGTGTGATGCGCAACAGCTGACGTCACGGGTTTGCGTGTGGGGGTGTTTTTGACGTGTGTCACTGGCACCGTTTGATTATTCCAGCTACACTTTGAGAAGGTCAGCGGACCTAAATAAATAAAAATAACCTGATATTCTGCACGCAGTCGTAACTGTTGATAGTTTCATATCTCTTAATATGGAAAGGATAACTGGAGTTGGACCTTGTTTCAGTCTCAGCCCCTCGTTAGTGCTGCCTGTGATTTTATGAACCAAAAGATGCACTTAGTGTTAACGGCACATTAAAGGGCTCATTTTTATTCTTGGATTCTAGACTAGCTTTCCATGATTCACGGCTCAAAATAATCTTTGGTACAGCCTCTCAGTTCATTCTCTGTCTGAAACAAGCTGCTTTAGCTCCTCCCTCTTTAAACCAGCTGTCTTCTGTTTGGCTGTTATCTGCAAACAGAAGGTTTGAACACCCAGTGGGCGGGGCTTCTAAGCTAAAAGAGCAGAGGCTGTGTATAGAAGTTGGATTTAGTTGATGTGATGTGACCACTGGTTTGCAAAGGCTCGTCTTAAACACTTTCCCCCATAAACAGGACATCTGAACACTTAATTCCTGAACACTTAATGAAGAGTTATTCTTCGTCTAGCTATCGTCTTTGCTTGTTGAAAACAGGACACCAGTCACAAAGCAAACCACGCTGCATCATCATCATCATATATTAGGGATATACAAACTCTGACATCACATGAATCCAAGAACAGAAGAAAAGTTTGAATCTGAGCATTAAGTGCAGTCTGAAATCTCAGCTTTTGGCTCTCAGTTATATTTGACTCTTCAGTCAGAAAGAGGAAAAGAAGGAAAAGCAGATCCATGTTAAGTATTTTCTGAATGTCAAACTGAGCTCTCTTGCCTTGAAGTTAGGTGGTGTTTAGAATATCAGTGTACAAGTGGCACATAAGTTGTTTGGTTTTTTTTTAAGTTGAATAAAAGAGAAGACAGAAATAAGCACTACATGTGATTGAAACACTCAGGTTTGGTCACTGCTCTCTGTAAAGCAGGGTTGTCAAACATAAGGCCCGGGGGCCAGAATTGGCTCGGCAAAGACTCCAATCTGGTCCATGTGTGAAATTCGTAACGCTGACAGAAGGGAGTTTAAATAAGTTTGACATCCCTGCTGTGAAGTGATGAGAGTGGTGACCCCACATTATTTACACTAAATGCCTTTAAACCTGCTGATGTTTGGTACCTGCCTGTAAACTGATGTCAGTAAGTTCATTTTTTTACCAAGTTTTAACTGTAATGTTCTGTTTGTATTTATTGACAGCAAAGAGTACATTAAAACACAGATGATATGCATATCGTTATAGAGTACATCTGTACACACTGACATTCCCAGTCAGGATTCACGTACATACATAGAGTACATAAATACATACAGTACTGACACAGAAGTAACATGTAATATTCAGCAGCATAAACTTAAAGTGCTACAACAGTTAAACCACCTGACTGCCCTGCTATGGTTTCTTAAATTAGCTGACAGCAAGTGCAGCGTTCAGTGTCCTGCTCAGAGGTGGCCTTCAGAGCTGTTAAAGAGCAACATAACACCCTGAATACATCCCTTTATATGATCAAAATGGTGTGTGCTATGGTTAAATAACTGCAAAACAATATTTGAGAGAGGGAAAGCAGCCCCTCCAGTGCAAAGTTGATGCAGTGATACAGATTTTTCTTTATTTGGGGCTTTAACTCCAGTTAAAAAAAAAAAAACAAAACCTGAACAGCACTGAGATGTGAAAGGTGGAAAGCTGTCTTTTTTAGAAGTCTTTATGTCCCAGCATGTGTCAGGGTGAATATTTGAATTCATCCAGCCATCTTTCTTTTCCTACCCAGGTCAGGGTTGCAGGGCGCCTGGAGGTTATCCCAGTTATCACAGGGTGAGAGGCAGGGTACACACCCGATTGTATCTGTGGACTCGGGGTCCACAGATACAGGATGAACATGGAAATGCACAGCCACCGACCCTGAATTTAAAACCCGGCCTATAAGGTGACAGTGCTAACTACTGCACCACAGGTGTGAATGTAAGGTAAAATAGGAACTCGTAAGTTGTTAAAAAGATGCCTAGAATCAGTGAAATAAACCCTTTTTCCTCCCAATCCTGGATCATTTTTATTCTGGTGCTGTCACCAGTGGAGTTCCACTTTGGCACATTACGGCTCACCTGGTTGAGCAGGTGACCTATATGCCAAAGGCTACAACAGGGGCCTGGGTTTGAGTTCACGCCCAACTTTTTGCCTTAATGTTATAAATAAATACGCCCCCTTGATTTATTCATTTCCTCTTTTGCTCGCATTTAGGTCCTGACTCAAGTCTTGAACATGACACAAAGCCCCTTCAGTGTGTCATAGTAAGTATCTTTGTAATTATCTGGTGTTTTACAATAAAAATGTGATAAAGAAGCTCTGAAGGTTTGAAGTTGTAACTTTGACTTTCCTTATTGAAAAAAAAAAAACAGAAATCAGGAGAAAATCCCATTCACCCTTTGGGTAAACTTCTAATTTTGTCAATGAGTTGCTCAAATTAATGGCTTGTATGCAGTTTTGAAAGCTTGCTAGAGTAATCTGCTGCTCACTTCTGAACCTAATTCGACTGGATTTTGGCCTCAGTAACTGTGACTGTGAATTCAAGTCTTTGTAATAGCCTGAAAAGACATTTCACCTTTCACTTTATTGGATGTCAGTCTTTTTAAGCCGGCAACACACTGACCAGATTTAGCCCAGAAAACAATATTCATGGATGTCTCGTGCTTAGGCCGTCAATATCTCTCTGAAACCGGATCAGTGACCTGTACAGTAAACATGACTGAATATGAAATGCTGCTGATCAAACGATGGATTTAGTGTTAAGTTACTCTTTAAAGCCCCAGGCCTCATCTGAACCCCAGCTCGTCACCAGCTGCAGGCAAATTCCAGGATTTCTAGGAGCACATGAACAAAATCAGGGCTTTTTCCTCCTCTTTTTATTTTTTATTGCCTTGATATCAGTAGAGCTCACTAAATATGAGTCACTAAATTCAAAATACAGATACTTTATCACTAGTATGGCTATAATAGATTATCTATGGCTTCTTTTATACTGCTAGTGATTACAGGATTTTCTAGTGCACGAGTTCACCACAGTGCCATGCGCTTCCTACTGCTGTAACAGAGACGAAGGAATGACTTCACACATGTTGGACTGAAATTAACACTTTCTTTTTTTAAAGGTTTTGAAACCAGAAGTCAGAGTAGCTTGTTTCATCTGTTTGGTCAAGGCAGTGGGCAAAGCCTGTCACAGTGCATAGAGACGGCAGCACATACTGAACCTCTGCAGGAGAAGAAAATAATAAGCAAAGGCCACAGAGCGAGCTCCATCTGTCGCCAGCGCACAGGAGGCTTGAAGAGGCTATGAAGATGACTTTATGCTCCCAGGTTTATCCATGTTATCATCTGAGTGGACATAATCAAACTGAAAGCACATTTATGATGCATCAGGAAGAACCAGGAGGTAATCCCACCTGACCCCTTCAGAATCAGCTGATTGTTTAATTATGACGTCCACATTTACAGGCCCACTTCAAACTTTATAAGTACCAGAGATATCCACGGGACATTTTCAGATCAATTCTATACTCAGTTTTCTGTCACAAAATTTGAACTTCACTATCATGTAAATGATCATAGTTTCAATAGTAAACCTGCTCTGGTTTAATGTGTCCGTGGCATACAGGAGAGGAACAGAAACAAGTGTTGTTACCTGGATGTTTCAACTGTTTTCTGATGATTTCAAATTTCAAAAAGGGCATTCTGGGTAAACCTTCAAATGGTCATCTTACCACGTGGGATAGGTAGCTGCTCAGAACAAGTTATAGCATATGAAGTCAGCTTTTTACCTACATTTACTACTAAATTTGTTGCTTTTGATTATCTCCTAGCTTTGGTTTCTTTAGTGTTAAAATCAGGACTTGGATGACAGATGGCTTTGGGATGGCTCATGATTTTCCTTTGGAATAATCTAGTGTTCCTTTTTACTAATTTTAATAAAGTTTAGATGGGATCTATCTGCTGCTCAAACACATTTTTTAAGACTGGTTAATTTTCAGGCTGTCGATTTGATTTGAGTCTTCTTCAGTGTTTTTGTGTAAGTTACCGCAAAGCGCTGCTGTCTTCCTCTTTGTAGCTTTCCTGTGTGATATCATCATGCTTGTGCGATATCATGTCATCATACATGAGACATTTCGTCTTTCATGCATGTGGTAATTGCTTGGCACTGACGATCAAGTGAGAATGAACAATTGGGGAAGTGTGTGACAGTTATTCACTTCATTCATTTATAAATAAACATGAAGGAACCCAAATTGTTGCTGTATTAGAGGCAAATTTACAAAAACCATTTAGTGTAAAACAAAGCTACTTCACAAGGGATCGCCACAGCAGGCAGCTGCACATGCCTGGTTTTATGCACAACCCTCTGACGTAGCCACTAAAGGAAAAACCCGTGTAGTGTCGCAGAGGAAATAACAGCGACATGAGGTGAAGTTGTAACAACAACATGTGAGGGCTTAGTTGATACAAGCCAGAATATTTGTAGTTCAGCATTTCTCTCAACAGTTTAAATGAAAATCTATTATCAGAGTTTAGCTACTGTAAATTCAGAACTATATTTTGAACCTCCTGTTTTTGATCTGCACATTGCATATTTATCTAGAGGTGATAAAGGTATAGACTCTTCAAGCATCCCGTGTCTGTCTCTATCAGATTTGTTTCAACCTTTCACCAGATCTCCGAAATAAACTAACAGCAGGAGGAGGTGAGAGCAGGCTGGCGGTCCGGGCAAACTTTGGCTCTCTGCAGAGATTATAAAGGGTCATTATCACTTTGTTTGCTCAGTCAGAAACACAAAAAAATGATGCTGCCTGGTTATTTATTTATCTTTGTTGTGCTGTCAGATCGATGATAGCGTGAACAGTCAGCGTTTTTAGCCATGGGATCAGTTTGAACATGGTGGAGCTGCAGAAACATTTAGAGTCAGCATCAAGACAGGCTGGGAAACTTTCATTGAGCTGGAATCAAGCAAGATTTATGCTCGCACTTTATTTTATGGCACACTAATAAGACAAGAAAATAAATACTCATAATATGAGTATGGACATTGACAACCATGGACAATCATCCATGAATTATGACCTGTATCTGATCAGATAATTATATTACATTTACAGACTTCACAACAACATCCAGGCCGGAAGGGATTTGACATCCACCCACCTACCCATCCATCCAGCCAGCCAGCAGTCTAAACCTTTTCCTTTAGATCTTCTGGGGGGGACACCAAGACAAGTCCTAAGCCAGCCAAGCGATTTAATCCCTCCAGCCTGTCCTGGGTCTGCTCCAGGGTCTCCTCCTAGTTAGACATTCCTAAAATACCTCAACTAGGATGTGTTGAAAAAGCATCCTGGTCAGATTCCCAAACCACCTCACCTTGCTCCTTTCCATGTGGAGGAGTAATGGCTCTACTCTAAGCTGCTCCTGAATGACTAAACTCCTCACTGTATCTCTAAGGCTGAGCCCAGACACCCTTTGAAAGTAGCTCAACCACAACAAACTGGTACAGTATCTGCACTGCTGAATAAGTCCCAGACAAACAAAAAAGTCCACTTGGGGCATTTCAACCTGCAAAACTAAGGTCTAATTTTCAGCTCTAGGAGCAAGCTGGAGATCATCACCTGATGAAGCCAGAGGGGCCATATCATGGACTAAAAGCAGAGACATGATCCTGAGACTGATATGCTTACACCTTCCTTCCTTTGTGCATGCCTTAAAATTCAATCCAAAGAAGATTTGAACAGAATGGATGACAAATGGAAGCCTTGGCACTCACAGGGAACGATTTGAACTTACTGCCACCTTGTTAAGTCTCATCAGTGCGGCGTAAAATAAAGTGCAACCAAATCTGTAAAGTGCAGAGTCTCAAAATCGACTGATATCACTGTCTGAGCCTCTGCGCTTATTTCTCAAAATGTTGAACTATTCCTTTAACCTACTCATTCGTTTTTTTGTAGTTTTTATTTACAATCTCTAAGCTGTCAAAAGGTATCAATCACAGGCCACTGGCAATCACAAGTCTGAAGTCAGGCCTTAAAAAGGGATTGAAATTAAATGGTAAAAGGAATGTAATCCTCACAGCTGTAGTTATAATCTGCAAATGTTTCACTTCTGTATTCAATAAAGGACTCAAAACTGATCAATTTTAATGATTGGCTGATTAACCAATCAACTAACACAACAGCAGACCAAAATATAAAAATATAAAAGTCCTGTCATTGTTCTTGTAAACCCCTACTAATGCATTTTAATGCTTTTTATCTAAAAATATATAAATAAAGTAGCTTGCCATAGGAGGGTTGTGGTTATGATAAACGTGGGTTACCTGCCAGTGCGGACACTAACATGGACATTCTGGTTGTAATTTACCCCTGCGGTCATGTCAGTTTAAATTTCACCCATGCAAGGCGCAAAAGTCAAAGTCCGCGAACGCTTCCTGCTGCTCGGCGGAGAGGCTGAAGGGCTTGGAGGGAGGCGACAGGGTTGGCTGGAGTCGAGTGAACTCGCTGTCGAAGTTGCTGACATCAGTGGGCTCCTTGATCGACGGCAGGAAGGGCGGCGTTACTTTCTTCGCTAGCAAGGCTTCCCAGTCGATGGTCTGCAAAAGAGCCACAAAGTTAAAGAAAACAAGTTATCTCTGCGAGACTATGCTACCTCCTCAGTTTCAGGCAGTTTTTTCTAATCCTGGCAGTGTATGATGTCATCAAGAAAATAGTTCAAACTTTGTGTTGTCGAGGGTGAGGCAGTAAGAAAAAAAATGCTAAAAACAGCTAAAACAACTACTTTGTGAATGGAGTGGCTGCAACAAGGCCCAGTTTGAGATAAATAAGGATTATTTTGAACTGTGAATCATGCAAAGCTACTGTAGCAGAGTCAGAGAATAAAAACATGGAGCAGAAAACAACAATAACAGGTTAGCTTTAGTACTTTGACTCATCAATCAATAATTTAGGAGATAGAGGTGCTTATAGAGCTTTGATGTGTGTGGACAGGTTAAGTCACTGTCTAATCAGTACTAATCAGTGCTTCATCACTTATCAGGCTGAATCAGGAGTGGTAGACGCTGATTATAACGACTACTCAGCTTGTTTACATGTTGTTTAGATGTTTACATGTCAGAGAGTAGTTCAGTGGAAAGAAAGTGAAGACAAACAGTTGATATGGATCCGATACCTCAAAGAATTTCTCTCCTTTGACCTCGTTTGCGTCCCTCTCTCCAGCTCCGAGCCTTTTCAGTGGATTCTTCTTCAGCAGCTGTGAACAAACACGGATGATTTCAGGTTTCAGGTTGAAATACATTACTCGCCGTATTTTATACTCAAATTTAAATCAGCAATTACAGGTTCTAGGATTAGGTTCTAAAAAGTGTGTGGTGCAATATGACTTCTACGTTTTCACCAGAATCTTTCTGAAATATTATTCAGAAGTAATTATGAGTTAAGCAAAAAAATAGTACTATCACCTCATTGCAAAAAGGATCTACATATGAACCTCCTGGATAGGGATGGTTCTGACATAAACAGTAGTAACCAGACCGAAAAGCAGCACACATTTCAGTGCTTTTTTTTCCTGAGATGTCATAGACTTTGGATTCTAGCCAATCATTTTACCTTTCAAAGGATAGTAGGCGGGCCCAGGTACGTACATTCTTTTAGAGCAGAGCTACAAATTAAAAACGCCCAAGGCGAAGCGGTCAAAAGTCTGGCTGTACTTCACAGCAAAAGAGGCAAACTCAGCAGCCTGCAACAAGCGCTTTAAGGTGATACTGTGCAAAGGAGGTAACACCTCGAATCTGATGAAACACCTGGCGACGCATAAGGTTTTTTTAAAAGCCGAGTAATGCACCGTATTTGATAGCTTGCTGCAACACCTCACACATCTACTGCGGGTGTGGTAAATCTCCATTAGAGAGTTAGCGCGGATCGCCCCGTGTGTGGGGCTGGACGGTGCTTATCATTTTGCAGAAAAAAAGAGACTGCTAAAAATAAAAACATAAGAGGTTTTTGGACAAAGTTTGTGTTCTCCATTCTTTAAGCACCGGTTCGAGCACCGTTTAAGCACCGGCACCGTTTCAAAAGTACCGATTTGGCACCGGTATCGGATAAAACCTAAACGATACCCATCCCTACTCCTGCATGAAGTGGTTTTCCTCTGTGAACTCTAGCTGCCTTTTACAGTCATAAGAGATGTTTTTTAAGGTTTATGGGTGATTCTAAACATGCTATAGGTGCTGATGTGATAATGTGTGTTTATTAGCCTAGATGGAAAAATGGTTATAAAAATAGATGCAGGGTTTTTCGTGGCTCATAGCGCCCTATTTGCACAGCTGGTTGGTTGACATTTAGATAAAGCAATGAGTCTCTTACCTTACAGAAGAGTTATCTATGCATATTGTACTTAACATTGGCCATTTCATAAATGGCCAAAATGAATTAAAATCCTGTCACAACTTGATGTGTGACTTATAAAAAATAATCGAGAAATGCAAGAGGTCAAATGAAGGTGAATACCTTCTGGATGATGGCGACAGCATCAGGAGGAATGCAGGTTGGATACTGCACGTCATCATTAACGATGCTGTCAAACACCTCCTCCTCATCTTCACCAGGGAACGGAGACTAGCAGGAGGGCGGAAAGATGCTGAGTTAGGCTCAACTGAGATTGACTGTGGAACTTTGCACTGATCACTATGACATTAAAAGCTTTCAGCAAAAGCTGAACTGAATATGAGGTTATATATGAATAACCTCTCCAACAAGCATTTCGTAGATGAGGACGCCCATCCCCCACCAATCCACTGCTCGCGTATAGTTGTCGTCTGTCAAGACTTCAGGAGCAAGAAACTCAGGAGTCCCACAGAAAGTTGAGGTCCGATCGCCGTGTCCCATCCCTGCCGATACATCACACACTTCAGTCCTCTCAGATGGCAGTATCGAGAGTTTAAATCATAAAACTGATTCTGTTTGGGTAGTAGTATAAAAGGTAAGAATGTGGCTACTGCTACTTGTGCTGAGCCAGAAATTAGAGTACAGACAGGTGTGCTGAATGGATTCACCTTCTTTACAAAGTCCGAAGTCTGTGATTTTCACAAATCCATCTGCATCCATTAACAGGTTGTCCAGCTTCAGATCTCTGTTTAAAACACAGAGTACACAAACTGAAGGGTGCCAAATGTTTTCTTGTAACATGAGATCACTTTGGCACTTATCACCTACCGATAGATGATTTTATTCAGATGCAGGAACTCTAAACCAAGCAGGACACATGCTGAGTAAAACCTGTACATGATAGCAACAACAGATCAGAGATGTTGGATAACAACACCTTAAAAAATACATTGATTTGATTTGTTTTCTATGTCAGGGAAAGAAAACAAATCAATATTTGGAAATCTCTCAGGCAGTATGTTTACTCTTTTTATGCACACCTGGTCTGAGCCTCGGTAAACACATCATTGTGGATGTGGATCATGAGGTCACCGCCGGGTAAATACTCCATGACGAAGCAGACGTGGTCGCTGGTCTGGAAGCAGCCGTGGAGGTTGACGAGGAACGGGTGCCTGGACGCGTTGATCATCTCAAAGATCCTCTTCTCGCTCATAAGACTGCAGAAAAAAATACATCACTCAGGTATTATCCTCAAAGCTGCAAAGAGTGAGTTTTTCTTGTCAAGCTCAGTAATAACGTCCATGGCTGCAGTTCCACTAATGACCACTTGAGGCTGGCTCCAAAAGGAAGTCAATTCCCTTAGACTCCAGTGTTTAAATGTCCAACTTTACAGCATTAAAAAGCATGATTAGAAACTAGATACAAAAACAGTTTGGGCCTTTATCTATAGGCCATAACAGACACTGAGTGAAGGCAAAACTCAAACGCATCCCATTGATCTATAATCTGAGGTTTCTTATTGATAATCACAAAACGTGCACCTGCATGCAGATTTAAAGCATTCTTGTCTTTCCTTCCACTCACCTGTCCACTTCATCACGAGTCACAATGTCTCTTTTCTTCAAAGCTTTGACAGCATACAATTTTCCGGTCTTCTTAAACTCTGCCAGCAGGACCTGGAAAACATTCACAGCAAATCTAACCCTGATCAGCTGAGGACAAACAAGAGAAGACGTTTGGCTCAGTCACAGTGTTTTACAGAAAAGCTTCAAACTTTTACCTTCCCAAAGTGTCCTCTGCCAAGAACTGAGATATATTTAAAATCTTCCACCTGCATCCTTTTGGGAAAAAAAAAGACCAAAAATAGAAAATAAGGATGGTGCTTAATTCCTAATTTTTAGAAGAGGACGTAGAGTGTGAAGTGTGTGAAGACGTATATGTGTGTGTGTGTGTGTGTGTGTGTGTGTGTGTACTTTAGAGCAGATACAGGCTGATCTTCGCTTTCTTCTATGGAGGACTGCAAATAAAAATTCAATGACAAATTAGAGCTCAATAAGAACATGTTTAGATCTTCTAAAACCTGCTGTTTAAACCTGTAATATCAGCAGAAAAGTTAATGTTTTTGGCCATTATCACATCACAAAGCTGCCAGTGTGGCTTTAGATCCTTACTCTTAGTGCTTATAATCTGTTACTGGATACAGTTCACTCTTCTAAAGCTAATTTGTCTCTCGCCACATATATAAATGTGTAAATTCTAAATGCACTGGCGTGTCAACTATTGCTAATGACTTACCAGTTTTTCTTGCAGTGCGGGCACAGATGATGTTCGGTGCACTGCACTGATGATGCCAGCTGTGTTTTCTTCCTGGTCGAGGATGGTGGGAGAGGGCTGATCCTCAGTGATGCTCAGTCTGATTACTGGAGCTTCGCTGCAGGCCCACAGAGACAAGTGTTGAAAAATGTAGTGAGATAGTAGAGAGTCAAAAAATACTGAGAGAGGCCAGGACCTGGAGTCAAACTACTGACATTATCATTGGAAAAGTTTTATCTCCTCACGGTACTATATACATGAAAATAAAAAAAATCCAGCTAAAATACACAATAAGAACTATCTATCACAATGTGAGCTGAACTTATGATTAGTTCATACCTTGGCAGTGAAGTGGTAGTTTGAGGCTCCTTTTCAGTTGCATGGGGCGCGTTGTTGGCCACCAGGTCAGGGGTCGCAGAGAAAGATGAGCTGAATGTGGTGAAGGAGCTGTAGCGAGGGAGGATGCTCATCATCAGATGACCCCAGGTGGCAAAGTTCATGTTCATCTGGGCTGCTCTGAGAAAGTTCTTCCCTGACAAAGAAAACAAATCAAATCATCATTTCACTGCAGAAACACAAATTCAATCTGAATAAATCTGTTTGGGGGCTTTTGTGTTTGTACCTCTCTCTTTAGTGAAGATGCACCGCTGACGTCTCAGCTTTGGCTGCCGTTCGAGCACAGTGTCAATAAATCGAAGCTGCAAAATACAGAACAAACAGATTTCTTTTAACTTTTGAGAAATTAATTGCATTTCTATCCAACTGGGATGAAAAAGCATGGCTTATATTGCACCTTATTGGCTGTGATAGTTGGCACTAGCTGATTAATGTGTGGATTAATTTGAGACAGAAAAAAGGCATAGTGTCACAGTGAAATGCTCAAAGCTGTGAGTGTGGTGCCAAAGCTCACCCAATGTTAGATTTCTGTTCCTCAATAAGACTCTACTTTGTTAAATCAGAACATAATGTGGAGCATCTATAGTAGATGCCTCTTATCTTTAGTATTACATTTCCTACAACCACACTGAAATCTGTCAACATGCAGCTCTTTATGGGACTCTGAAGTGTGTTGGATTAATGTGAGAATGTTAAAATGAAATAATATTGACTTTAAACAGCTCACTGAACACTTTTAAAGCACGTTTGCATCTGATTTTCCCTCCCCTCAGGGCTGCCGAGGGTTCAGGAACAGGATGACTAACAAAAGACTGAGCAGATTAAGTTTGCCACTTACCACTTGAACATCTCAGTGTTGTCCAACTGATGTTGTAAAAAAACAAACCTGGACCCATCACTTACCACGAGTTATAGGTCCATCTAAAAACCTCCTTTTATATGCCTTCCAGAATAAGAGAAAAGGTTGCTGGGACACGATTAAGCAAAGTTTTGGAGATAGTATTCTTTCAGTCTGGTTTCAGAGAGTTACACTCCACTAAAGAGCTCTCCTTAAAGTCTCCAATGACCTTTTGATGGCTGCAGATAAGACTGACTGTTCCAAGTCTTTGCTTTGCTGGACCCCAGCTCAGCCTTTGATACCGCTGATCATCAGCTTTTGATCCACAGGTCAAACAGCATGGCAGTGATTTTGGTTTACCTCACAGGTTTACTGATTTTTGGGTTCGGTGGGGGAGTTTTACTCTGATTTTGCTTCTTTATCATTCAGTTTTTTCTTGGTTAAGTTCTCTTTTATATTCACTGTATATCCTCACAAGGCCATATTATCAGCAGTTTTAAAATAGTTTCTTATCATTTTTATGCCGAGATCATTCGACTGTACCTCTCTTTGAAACCTCACGAACTGGATATCCAGCTCAATCGACTGTCTTAATGCAATCAGGGTGCAAGGCTAGGTGACAAATAATTGCTCCTGAGAACATCAGCGCTCAAGCAGCTAGTGGGGTCCCTGTCATTCACAGTAAACTCTAACATGTGGAACCGTGGGATCATTTTTGATCAGTCCTTGATGTTTGATGCTCACAAAAAGTCTCTGACCCACTCTTGTTTTTTCCAGTTAGTAAATCTTGCTAAACTTTAGTCTGAAAAAGTGATTTGGAGATGCTTGTTCATGCCTTCATCTCCTCTCACTTGGATTATTGTAATCCACTGTTTTTTTCATCTGTCAATCGGCTCCAGTCTTTTTGCATTGACTTCCTGTCAGGTTTAGCGTTTAGTTTAAAATCTTAAAATCTCCTGCCTTTCTGGATGTGACCTGTAGGAACTTGGTTTGATGCTGAGGCAAACTTTAGTGAATGACTTACCAGGCTTAATGTCGGCATTTACTACAACTTTTTCTGGTGTATATCTAGTATAATATGATTAAGCCGATTGCTCTCTTTATGCTGTATGTGTGTATCTATGTTTTGTTGTTCTTTGCCACTGCACCGTACACAAGGCAGGTGGTTGTATGTACCTTAGTGTAGAGGAGGCCCTGTGGCTCTAAAGTTATCCCCTGGTTGATGATTGGGTTTTCCATCATCTCCTCCAGTCGCAGGAACTTGACTGCACACATCGCCCTCCGGTCCCGCCAGAAGACACCGACCTCCAGCTCCCGGGACTGCCAGCAGAGCGAGGACCAGCAGAGAAAACACAGACTGAAGGTTTGAGCGGGAAGTGAGCACCACCATGACTGAAATGGTAGTAGCAACATGTTGTGATTCATTTCTGTTGCAATTGAGAATCTTTAGAAGAGGTTCAATCATGTTTGTGATCACTGACTCATTGTTATGAGGCTGTTTTTTTTAGATTAAAGTAAGCCTGTGAGTATTTGCTGGAGTCTTTAAAGTTTCACTGTGGATTGGTGAGAGGAGTAAAGTTACTTATTATATTTCAGTTTAACTGAGTGTTTCTAATTAATAGAGCCAAAGGTTGTTTGCAGCTGTTAGTGAATAAACTGGTGATGTTTTTGGACTTTTTTAAAAATCAAAATGTCAAACAATATCTTCAGCAAAGTTAATTGTTCTTTGCTAATTTCAGGATGTTTTTGTTTTTCTTACAGTACTGCAAATTGGAAACCAAGTACTTGAAACAAACAAGCATCTACAGTACCAAGCATGTCTTTAGCTCAGTCTGTGATGAACTAATACCTGCAGGTAGAGGGCGACCCCTGCTGCTCTCAGACTGAACTGCAACAACAATTTAGTCTATGGCGCAAGAATGTTCACTGAGGGATTAATGGGTAGGAGGGTTCGGTTCATCATGATGCACAACAGCACCCACGATACACTAGAATTTAATGGCTTCCTGCCAGTGAAACATGGAGTAGGGCTCAGCAGATGGGGAAAAACCTCCTTTTACTAGTCACTTTAACTTCATGGAAAAAGTGGCAAAAACAAGGAAAGACGTGAAGGAACATAACAAAGGCTGTAATAAAAAAAGAAAGAAAGAAAGAAAAAAAGAAAGAAAGAAAGAATGAAATAGCTTATAGAGTGAAAAGATGAGTGAAAAAAGTGAAAAAAATCCATTATAACCCTAAAGACTGCAATTATAGCTCTTAATCTTTATTTATATCACGGTTTTTATACATTAAAAATGTTGTCACAGCAAAGTAATGTTCAGAATTTATCTGTGGTTATTACCTGCAGTTGTAGGTTCAGATTATCATATGAAATGGAAAACACATTAATGATGGCTCAGTGTATCATCTGCTATAATAAATGAAGCGCTGAAGCACCTTTCCTGCATATTTAAGCAACTACAAGCAGCTCTTATTACGGATGCAGATACGTCAGGGTCTCTTTACTCACCGCCACACACTATCTAACCCACAACACTGTATTCATCTACAAGATTTTAATACAAGACCTTCATCAGGCAATCAGCTACTTTATTTTAAAGGTCATGTCTATACGTGTGTAGATTGTAGATTTTAACTGTAATTGTCGGGGGGTTTTGGCAAGGAAGCAGCTCAATACTATGACTATTAAGCATTTATTGAATAACTATTATATTAGATATAATTTTCATGGTGCTGGACTTGTTGTGATGGGTTTTGGATTTTTATTAATTATTTTCAGACCCCTTTGTTCTCGTTCTTCATGGTTATTTGGTGATATTTTAATCTCTTAAGCTGGGATTCGTTGCTTATATGGTTGAGGCAAAATGAGGCGCTCCCTGAGAGTAATCTCAGAGCAGCACAGAAGTGTAAAGAAGCATCCAAGGATGGAGTGAAACAATAATTCAATACGGTAACTTGACTCCATCACTGGCTCTGCGTTATTTAAGGCTGCAACCATATCAGATTTTCTCTTTCTTCCTCATGGCAAAAGAATTACACTCAAAATAAGAGGGGGTGCAGAGCATCTGTATCCATAACTGCAGAAAAGATCGCACTGACTGAGTTGTCAATGTGTGATAAGGCTGAAAGTGCACCATCAAAAGCTCACCAGGAATACATCAGTCCCACACTGACATGCAAAACCATCAGCCAACATCTTATAAGCATTCAGATGGTTATGTTTATAGTAAAGCATCCAGCAAAAGTATTGTAAGACTTCATACACGCTCACCGAATTTAAACTACAACAATGCATAAAAGCATTGTTGTTTTAACTGGACTTTTTGACTGACCTGCACTCTGAGATTTATTTTCACCATTTAGCTGCATCTATTTTTTTATTCCCCCTCTCTCATCTCCACTTTTCATTTGACCATCCATTACGCTGGAAGTCGCCTAATGTGCTGTGCAGAGAAGCACTTACATACTGCAGCCGTGCCGGGTGAAAAACAGAGAGGGGTGGGCTGGGCGAGGGCACACAGTGTAAGGTGAATCTGACGAGATCCTTGTACTCCTGACTTTGTCTATTTTGTCCCAGTTCTTCTGAACTAAACTCAAAATAGTCAAGAAGTGTGTTTCAATTGATTGTGTTCTTTCCAAAGGAACTCGTTAAGACCTTGGGGCTGTGTTTTGGTTTTATGTTGTTTCTCCCAGTTCATATGTCCCTGAGAGGAGTCTCTTCATACTGTCATGGTCCTTGGCTTTGTGTTGTTTTGGGGTTTTGAATTCTTAATTAACATGTTTGGGTTTCTGTTTTGGGTTTTATAGACTGGAATTTAGATTTCTGTGTTTGTTGTTTATTATCCTTATTCAGTCTTTGGTTCCAGTGTTATACTTTATGGTTTTCCTGGTAATGACTTTCTGTTTTGTGTGTTTTGGCTCCTCTTTAACTTTCATGTTCTTACAGTGACTTTGGGTGTTTCTGGTTTCTTTTATTGTTATTAGTTTTTTCTTAGTCTTCTTGTTTCCACCCTCTTCTCTTTAGTCCAGCTTTCTTTATCATTGTCCTTCTGTTCCCCCCGAATTAGTCCATTCATGTTTAGTCTTTCTTTGTTTCAGAAATGGTTGGTTGTTCATTTCCTGTTTTATTTTGATAGTTGTCTGTCTGTGTCTGATCCTAATCAGCACTCTGTGTATATGCAGTCTTATCTTCCCTCTATCAAGACATCTTTTGATGTGCCTGCCCTATGCTGACCTCTTTGCTTTTGTGGATTTTGTTCTCATTTGGACTTCATTTCATTGGCCATCAAAGCCTGCTATTTGTTGGGGCTTTCTGAATTCTGCCTCCTACATGTGGGTCCTTATTCCTGCTCATTGCGATACATGTGTGTAGTCTGATTACTCTCTGACCTGCACAGCGCCCTTGTACAGTCTATATGGTTGGGTGCTTGCTATATTGTTCTTGTCAGCACATGAAGTGTTACTACAGCATGTACTAAGCTGCTGATGCTGTTTTTATCTGCATCAATGTCACACAGACAAAGGTCATAACAAGAAGAACAGATTGTAATGGATCTTGTTTCCTTGAACCGGTGAGTGTGCTGCACAGCAACTGAACAGTATTCAAACAGCGCCTCATTTCTGTAATTAGAAACAGGATGATTGGGAGGGAAGTAAATGGGCAGGAAGGCCAGTTTGAACGTGGGCGGTGTGGATTAGAGCGAACATGAAAAATGACTCACAAATGCTGAAAGCTGGCTCGCCGTCGCAGCGGTTTAAATCATGGGGAAAACGAGAGGAAAATATGTGCTACTCTGTTTTTCTGTAGTTTAACTTCCCACTATAACTGATATGATCAAAAAGTTTAGTAAAAGCTGCCAAACATGAGTGTACCCTGACATGATGTTCCAGAAACTCTGAGCTAATTAATGCTGCGACTGGTAGCCCTGAGGTCTTTGGTTGCAGAAAGGCTGATCAGAGTTAGTTCAACTCTGAGTATCGTCACCCTGAGTTAAGGCCATGAGTAATGAAAGAAAGCCCTCATTAGTGGAGCTCGGGTAACTTAATTCACCACGGCAACAAGTATTTAAAGGGTAGGGCCTTTTATTTTTTCAGTGTCGTCCAGTCATTATTTACCCAAATTTTCATTAACAGATGAAGCCAAGGGGTGTACTACGAAGTGAGATTGGTGGGTTAGTGAGCAACGTTGAGTTTAAAGTCAGTTTTACAAGGTTGGCCGCAGTAACTTATGCTTCTTTCAGTTTAAAATTGGAAGTGTCTCCTCTTAACTCATTCCTGTATTTACAGCATGTTTGAGCGATGATTGATCTCAGAGCGATCCCTTTTTGCGGAAGACGAGCCATGTGACACATGAAATGCCCCCTTTTACCCTGAAGAAGAATCCTGGTTTGACACAGACCGTTCATAACCCATGTTCAACTGGGGTTTTTCGTTTTGTCGAGCCAGCTAACACAAAGAAAGCCTGGTTTTGCAGACTTTACTTCTTAATATATACCACTGGAATTTGAGCAGATTTTACATTTCATTTGTAAATCAAATTATTCAGCTGTAGCCTGACAGTAAAGACATGTAGATCACACAGATTACATGGCAACTGACTCAGAGTTTACGTTAATTCTCTTTCTGGAACAGAAAACCTAGAGTTTCCCTGATCTCAGGATTAATAAACTCTTTTCACTAAACCTGCTTCTGGAACAAAGCCCAGGTTTCTGACAGTCCCCTGGTGCTTCTTAAACTCCAGTTGCTTTAATTCATGCCAACCTGTTGTTTCAGTTTCCTCGGTTCAAAATCTGATTCTGATTTAATTTTTTTGTTTTAATGGTACAGGCTTTCTCCTCTACAGCTTGAGGTAAATATGTTTCCTTGTGTGACGTGGCAGACTGCAGATGGTGAGAAACATGATTCTGATTCACTAACATGAGCTCTGTGGTCAGAACAAAAATGACTAGTGAACATGTTTCATGAATCTGATGGTAATTTTGAATGTGCACTTTGTGTTTAGTGTATTAACATTTCACTGAATGAGACCCATTATGACAAAAGAGATGAGCAACAGTCTGATAAATTGACATAATTTATGCTAGGAAATAAAAACGGACTATTACTTTTTTGTTTTCCCACTCCTCAGTTAACTCGGTTAACTCCAAGTATCTGAAGGTCTGTAGGGACTCACCCGCTCTAGCTGGATGTAGAACGTCTGGTCCCAGCTCAGCCTGCTGATGGCTGCCCAGCGCGTCCGGCCGACCACTCTGCCGTCCAGCCTGAGCACACCACTGATCTCTGCGGTGAGACAAATGTTTACGTTTTACTGGCTGTGTCCTGAACAGGCTTGATCTTTACAGCAGTGAAGATTTATATGAATGTTCATTTTTTTTAAATGAAACTTTAACTTTCAATAACTTACTAGGTGCTTTTAATTTGTAAATCCAACATAATTCTAATAATTCTGACAACTTTGTCTAACTAATCAGGGGCTTTTATACTGAAAATATGACAATAATCATCCTGATAAATTTTGTATTACTAACTGAAGTCTTAAATTTTGAAAATCCAACATTCAATGCTGGGAGCTTTCTATAAAAGGTTTTTATTTTCAGAAACTGGGGTTAGTCTGCTGGACCCACCAAAGCAGTAGAATATGGATGAATGAGTAATAAACAATAAATTAATGGGTACCCCTGCACACAACTTTTTCTAGATATTTTTTTTTGTACCTTTACATTGAAGGTTCAAGGCTGGTTTTAAGCAGGTGCAAGGCATAAAGATGCTTTGTACCTTAACACTTTATTGACTGGCCCTTCAAATTTACGTGTAAAATGGGCCCGCCGGTGGGCCCATGGTCAATAAAGGGTTAATGAATAAGAAACACCTGTCAATGGTTCAGCAGCACTGCCTTAGAGGGTACCTCCCCAGTAATTATCCACCGTACTCTTAATGGTACAAAAGTACTTTTCTGAGAGTATCATGTGACTCTGACTGGAGCCAGACGGTTTGCCTTCTAAAAGATCAAGCTTATGAAATCATGCTGGTTTATTTATCTTCTATTTTAGGAAAATAACAACTAAATGTCAGGGCATTTAACAAAGGACCTTTCAACATCCTTGACAGAGGATATGATGTAATTTAAAGTAATAAGCTCACTTATTGTAATAGATTACCTTTAAAAGCACTCCATACTTCACAAAAAAGTAGGTTAACCCATTGAGCACAGCACCAGACTTCAGTGTTCGGCTGTGACACTGTGGCACTCTCATACTGATGTAAATGTCTTTTTAAAACAGAGACCGGGAGTCACACTATTCATGCAGCTAAATGTAATCTCACGTGAGCTGGAATTAATAAAGCTGTTTAATAATCTTTCTTTTATTGTGCAGAGTATGCTCTAAAGTGTTTGCATTTACTGAATGATCCACTTAGAAAACACTGTAAAAGTGACCAGATTGTCAAACCTTCTGCTTGCAAGAGACAGCCAATTAGAAGAAAGTTGGCTGGTTGGAGAAGTTAGGATGTTGTTTGAGCTTGTTTGACTCAGAAGATGACCTGAAGTGCTGCACAAAGGCTCAGTGTAAGTTAAATAAAAATTATTTTGAATTGTTGATGATGCAAAGCTATTCTAGAAGAGTGCAAAAGCAAAAATGTGGCACTATAAATGAACATAAAAACATCAATTTAATTATTTCCTTGTTCCAACTAAGATCAAATCACTCGTGTCCAAGGAAACATTTTAAAAATGCAAAATGTCTGCTTACCTGGAGGTCCGTCTGGTTTGTGAGTAGCTGGTGTCTCTGCAGTGTTTGGATGGTCTTCTTGCTCTGAATCTCCCAGAGGTTTCAGTAAATCCTCACATCCAAGAAGCCGGACTTCAAGTTTGCCTAAAGACATTTTTAAAAAACAAAACAAACTTTAAGATTCTAAAAACATCCTGAAATGATCACTAAATGATTATATTCTCACAAAATACTTAATCACTACATTATGTAACAATGCCTCCCCTTCCCAAGTCCTTAGTAATGAATTGCATTTAATACCAAAATGAATGGAGCCTTTTAAAATAAAACCTTTTCTTTTTCTGCATGAATAAATCTCTCATGCTTCTAATCAGCGCTGTCTGGAGCTGCTCGCTGAGCATTCACATCCTCATTTTCTCCCTTTCTCTGTACTGCTAACAGCTGTGAAGCACAAAATCACCCCGAGTGAGACCCGATCTGAATGCTCGCCGCATACAGAGCAACTCCAGGATTTGTCTCCTCGTTACATCATCATCATGAGGCTTTTTTTTTTTTTTTTTTTTGCCTTTTTAGCCTCCAGCAGGGAGAGATGGGCTTACAAGTGAACTGTCCAAAACCAGCAGATTACATGTCTGATTATCCACTGCCAGAGGTCAGCGTATGGTTAGCCATGTTCCAACACTGGGCAGGAATGGTGCCGGTAGAAAGAGTTGTGTGTTAGCTTTATGTTTTTTTTCTCTCTTTCTTTGAGATGTAGGTGTTTGAGCAAATTAATGTTAGGAGAGATTTTTAAAGGTCAGTAATAATTTCACACAGATTTCCTGGGAATAACTACTTAAAAATAGTGTTTAATTAGTACACTTGCAATTAGTTAATCCAGTTATTTTCCGGTCTTCTGAATGTACCAACACATAAAATGTGCCTATAATTAAACATATGATTCTGTAATAAGTGAATGATTTGTATTTAAAAAGAGCAGTTCCTTCATGAAATTTAGTTTCCTCTGTAAGCTTGTTTGTTAGTTTCTTCCAGGAGCAGGAGGTTATTATGCAGCTAAAGAAAATAAAAAGAGAAGCTACCCTGAATAATCCCTTAAAACGTGAAAATCAGGTCTGTCTCATAATCTCCAAATGACTGAGTGGGTTCATTTATGCATGTATTTTGTTTTTAGCATTATTTTATTGTAATTTTCCACTTCTGATCACCACATTATGTTTAGTAGTGAACCATGGCCAACAGACTATAATAAAGATTAAAAACAACCTGATTATGATAACTTCGATAAGAACAGAATGACCAGACTTGGACAACAGAAGATTGGAACAACGTTTCCTGGTCTGCTGTATGAGTAGATGGTGGGATCAGAATCTGACATAAACAAGAATTGTATTGATGATGTGATATGTATGATAGTCAATCTTAAAGTAGTCATGGAGAGAGATTTCAGGTATTTAAACCATCATTAATAATGACAGGCTCCTCCTCCTTTCAGCTGCTCCTTTTAGGGGTCGCCACGGCAGATCATCTGTCTCTATCTCAGCCTCTCGCTGGCATCCCCTCTGTCAAAACTCTACATGTCTTCCTTCATTACATCAGGTGCCTGGAAGCTCCACATTCAACATCCTTTGTCCAATTTATCCTCTGTCCTTCCTCTGCAAATTTCCAAACAATCTCAGTCCTGCCTCTAACTTTGTCTCCAAACCGCTCATCCTCAGCAGTCTCTCTGATGTCATTATTTCTAATCCTGTCTATCCTGGTCATTCCCAATAAAAAACCTCGATATCTTCACCTCTGCCACCTCCAGCTCTGCTTCGTGTCTTTTTGTCAGTGCCACCATCTCTAAACCATACATCAGAGCAGGTCTCACTACCATCTTATAAACCTTCCCTCTCACGCTCGCTTCTATCCTGCCACAAATCACACCTGACACACGTCTTCACTCACTCCACCCTGCCGACACACTCTCCTTCCCCCCTCTCATGCACTGTCCATTTTAGCTTTAGATAATGCTGACAGGCTAATTCATACTTAATGCACTGTGCAACCTTCACTAAAAACTGTGTTATGTATATTCTTACAGATTTTTTGGGTCAAATTATTGAAACATTTGACCCATGACTATACCTATATCTGAGGTATGATCTAGTAAATTAATTTGCAAACAAAGCTGTCTCTAAAAGCACACTTTTAAATGTAAGTACTGCTCAGAAAAAGCATAGTTTGTGCTGGTACCGGTTAAGGAGGCAGGTCTGATGGAGAAGACGGATGGCGAGGTGGAAAGGGGACACCCAGTTGTGGGGTTTTGGGTAGAAGGAGGTCCCCCTCCTGCAGGCTGCTGTAGAGGCTCCTGGTTCTTTTCCTTCAGGCATTTCTCCAGGGAAAGCTGCAGAAGACCCAGTTTCTGGGAGGATTCCTGCACCCGAGACTGAGCCTGCAAAGAAGATAAAGACTATATTGTTGTTTTGGCCTTTTAAATATAGGTTGTTTAGTATTTTTGGATATTGTTTGTGCTGCTTTACTTCCAACATAAACATATTTTTCAGACTTTAGATGTTATATATATTTTTTGTAAATTTTGCTTTATTTTGTGTTTTTATTATATTAGCTAATCAGTGAAAGTGATGCTCAGAACACAACTAAACACAAACGAGAGCAAACATGAAAGTCAATATTTAACATTTCCAGCCCCATGTTTTTTCTTACCCTATACTATAATAGTCTTGCATGAATCACACTTCAAAATCATCTTTCTTTATCTGATACTGGACCTTGGTGCCGCCCCTCAGTTCATCCTCCATCTGAAAAAGTGGTTTTAGCTGCACAGTACAGCCAGTCTCCATTTTTTTCTTTCTTTCTTTTTTTTTTTTTTAGAAAATTCTTCTGATTTTTTAGACATGCCTTAAAACAAACTCCTTTCTCCTCTGACGTACTTTAAAATAAATGTGACTGAGAGTCCTACCTCAGCCAGGGCCTTCTGGTCCAACGATGAGATCCCTTCAAGCTCCTTCACCACATCTTTGGCCAGCACCAATGCATCTGACTCCCTCTGCACATAGTGCTGCAACTCTACCAAGCGAGCATCCACGAGACTCGCAGCGAGGGGAGATATCCCTGAGAGGGAAGAGAAAGAGAGAGTCTTGATACCTGCTATCAGTATTCCTAAATAAGAAGTAAACCCTTTTGTCTCAAATGTCACTGAGTTAAAAACACTACATTTTCTATGTGTCTGGCATTCAGCTGACACTTTTTTAAAATGTAGAAAAGCTCTAAAAGGAAGGATTGAAACATCGCAGCTAGGGAAGAACCTTCAAATGTTGCTATGTTGATACAAGAAGAAGAACACTGCATACTAAATATATTACCCAGAAATGAAAGAATCCTGTTTTCTCTTGCTGCTTGTTTTTTTTTTTTTTTTTTGGGGGGGGGGGAGAAACATATTTCTTAAAATTAATCAAAACCAGTGACTGACAAGAGCTGCAGAGTTATTATACTTGTGTTCTATTCAATTGATTTTATTTTGTTTTGAATTTTCATTAGTCTGCTACTAAAAGTAGATGTTTGCAAACTGGATCTGGTGACCCTGAATCATCCATTAGTTATGCTGCTATTGGCTCAGGCAGTTGGAGAACTTCCCATGATGCACTTAGGTAGCATTTATTCTACCATGCCCATGCATTTACACACCACTACTGCATTAACTCGAGTCTTCTCTCTCCTGTAATTGGTGTTGTGTCCCTGTCTCTCTATGGTCCTCGTTTTTCTCTTCTTTCTTTTGTTTCCCTGCACCCACCCCTACAAGTCTGGTTCTCTTCCTATTAAAATGAGTTCTTTCTTCCCACTGTCACCAAATGCTTGCTGACAGGGATCATCAGATCACTGGGGATCTCTCTCTTTTATTTATATACCTTGCATAGAGGTAAATGCAGTTCAGAACACTTCACGGATGACTGACCTAATTACTGATAATAAGACATAACAAAATGTAACAAAAATGGGCAAATTAAAACAGTGGTTGAAACATCAAAGACATTTTTAAATAATCAAAGTCAATCAAATAAAACTGTAAACAATCAAAAAAAATACAATACTGAACAGAGAGAATCATTGTGCAATAGAATAAACTTTACAACACTCAAAAAGTGGAGCTGCACAATGTGGCGACCCACTGTGAATAAGGAGTACCTAACTATTAGTAGATTTATGCTGGATGACCAGACGGGTTGTACTGGTTCATTCGCTGTCACCATGTCTGACATATACACTGGAGTGAGACTAGGAAGTGCTTTAAAAAAAGAGTAAAAGGGTATTTTTAGTTAATATGGATACACATGGAGGTCTATTTACAATATAACTTGGTTCGGATGACTGTTGTTGTCACCTGAAACATGAAATATATTTAGGAATATTTTTGAGAATTAAAGGTAACAATAAATTTAACCAAAGCAACATCAATGGAAAGGTTGCTACCGCAACAATAATGGCAATGTAATTTATGGTCTCTACTCGACCATAAGTCATTGAATTATTATTGTCATGGTCTCTGGGTTTGGCCTGTGACTTAGTGAATCACACTTTTTCTGGCCTCTCTGAGTCTGAGGCGATGGTTTTCAGTCAAAAGTGAGGAGTGCTCGCTTGGGGTTGGGAATGAGTTGCTGTCTTAAGTGAAGGAGTAGTTCAAGGAGGGAATTAGAGGTTGAAAAGGGGATTTGTGCAGCTGCTGTATTGTTTCAGATGCTGTACTGGTCTGCTGTAGGGAACTGAATTTGAAAGCAAAGGTGTCGATCTACATTACTGCCCTCACCTATGGCCACAAGCTGCTAGAAGTGACCAAAATAATGAGGTCACGGATACAAATGACGAACATGAGCTTTCTACAAAGGGTGTCTGGTGTTTGGTAGGGTCTCAGAGTAGAGCTGCTACTCCTCCACATCAAAAGGAGCTAATGTTTAGGGATACCTCCTGGACGTCTCCTATCTGAGGTGTTTTAGGAATATCCAACTGGACTTGATTATGTCTCTTGACTGGCTTGGAAATCCATCAGTCTCCCATTAAAACAGGTGAAGGAGGGGATGGATGGATGGATGGATTGAGAAAACCATTTGCTAGAGTCAGCCTTTGCTTTTACACATTCTGCTGACACTTGGATACAGTGAATGAAACTGCCTGCTGTAGTAAAGAGGACCTTTATTGGCTGTAGATGATAACATTTTAAGAAATCAATGAGAGGAAAAGAGGTCAGAGGTCCAAGAAAGGAAATAGGACCTGAGGAGCCATGGTATAGAGTTACTTGTCTCATATTCCGTCAGGCAGGAATCATTTTTTTAAACATTACTTTCAGAGTTTCACAAATGGCACATATCACCAGTTTAGATGTCACACTTACACTCTGTCTCTAAAAATCGTGTCAGAGCAGTTTCACTAGTGCAATATACTGTCATCATAACTGGCACAGGAGACTGTTGGCAGCAAATGATAAAGTACTCACATCACAGTATCTCTGGATCAAAAACTCATACTTTTTCACTTACAAGAAAAGCTTTTGAATTGTGATGTGTTGTTGGAAAACCTTAGTCAAACAGATAATCCCCTTTCAAAAAATGGAAGCTCTGGCAAAACCTTCATTAAAGCGCTAAATTTTCAAACCACATATCTGCATGCACTGGAAACTCGGTTGCTCCTTCTGGGTTAACGAGACAAGTTATTTGAAAATCCAAATCCGAACAGAATTGTTGTGACTGGCCACGGGCAATATAATAGATGATTTCACGCCTCTTTCAAGGTAATTTGCACACTTAAATAAAGTAGAAGAACAGAGTATTATAGGGGACTCACTTGTCCCAGCACTCTGACCTCCATGAGTGGAGCTGTTAGGGTTTCCACCACCATCAACACCACCGCTGCTGCTGCTGCTGCTGCTGCTGCCAGCCTGGGCGACTTTGATAATCTGCAGTCGGATCAGCTCAATCTTAGAGCGGCTATCCTGAAGCATCTGCTGAGCCGTGGACAACATCTGATCCTGGATAACAACATCACATCAAGAGACAACAAGCCTCACTTCATCACAGACAGGTCAGCTGGGACTGGAGCAGCATGCTGATTGAACACAGACAGAGTTTAGCGTAACGTGTGGTGGAACGTGAGGAATTCACCAGAGAGAGGGTTACACACACAACTCATTTACATATTGGACCAAAACAAGAGCGAAAGTAGACATGGATTAAGTGTGAATAACCTGCTCAGATCAGATGGAAACACTATGACTTTGCACTTCACTCACCTCGGGGTGATTCTTCGCTCCTTGCTGAATAAGGATTAATCTGTCATCCTCTGTGGAAGTGGCGGAAGGGGACTTCTCGGGTTGCACCTCTCCACCTTCACTATCCTTGAACCACAACAAGTCCCCTGATGTGATGGTGCGTTCACAGACACACTGACTGCCTGCTTCCTCGGATGCAGCTCCTACATCTTTAGACCTTGATCAAACAGCCTGTCCTCTTGTTTGTTTTCTTTTTTCTTCCTCTACAACATGCCATTCCCACTGCATCCTCATCCTCCGGTCTGTAATCAAATCCACCCCCCTCCCCTTTCCCTGTCTCTTTTAGATGGGTTTCTTTCTGCAGAGTTCCTTTCCAGTGCCAGCACTGCTGCTGCTGCTGCTGCTCTGACAGCGCCGATTGCCTGCTCAGGGCTCGGCATTGGCCGTTGCATGACCACATGTTCCTGCTCTGCCACCAACCAAAAGGCAAGCAGAGCTGCTGGTGCTCTCTTTGGGACAAAGCAGAGAAGAGCCTGCAGTGCTTAGGAGATTTGTTTAACCTACTCTAACAAGAATGAGATGAGAGACTTAAATAACTACACTGATAGCAGCAGGGGGGAAATCAGTTCCTGGATATAATGATGTAGCCTGTCTGGCTGTTTTTTTACTGACAGTGTGGATGTTAACAGTCACGCATGACAGCTCTGTGTTTGTGGTCTCCCACTTTACTGCCTGTCAAATTGAAAGCAATTAATGTAGCTACACAATGACACACTTGAACAGACAATCCATCACACTTGCCCTAATTAGGCTGCTACACATCCACCAGCTTGAAATTGTCTCATTAAAATGGTGACATCTCAAAAGGTGATTTCTAGTATTTTGCAACAAAAAAAAAGATTGTGAGTATTTAAAGTGCTGTAAAAGATTTGTTGGCCTATAATTTGTCCAACATATGAATATCATGAATTATAATGAGTCATTCTGAGCCAGAAAGAACATTCCTATCAAAAGGTAGGTTTTTGGCAAAGTAACTATTTCATATGCCTTATTTATCCAAGTATAATATGTCAATTACATTAAAAATGTATTTTCCAAAAGAGATCTGTCCAAGAGTGCGCCACAAAGTTATAAAATAGCAGTTCTAAAAAGGTATGTAAAGTAGCCAAAAAGGACTGGATTGATTATAATGTAGAACAATAGAAGGTACAATAACTCTGTATTAAATATACTTGCAAAACAGGTAATTTCTTCATTTTATAAGTAAAGCCTTCATAAATCCTGTTGACTACAGTCTATTTACCCATATCAGTAAAGGTATTAGGCATAAATAACAAACAGAAACATTGGCAATAACTTTCTGGCAGACAGCCACGTTTTGGCATGCATACCAAACGTATTTGTAGTCTTAAACCCTGCTTATACAGTGAAGACTACAACAGTTACTTGACAAAACCTTCACTACAATGTAAGATTTATATGTAAATCACAAAATTACTTTGGGTATAACTAACAAGAATACAAGAATGTACTTCCATTCAGATGTAATAAACCTAATTGATGACCACAATTAATTCTTTAGAGGTTTTTGTTCATTTGCGGTGTGATCTGTAGAGGAGATGGCAATAAATGAGCAATTTGGGACCATACACGTGTTGTAATCAGGCTGTTACACATGGTACATTGTTTATCAACTCTTTAAACTTGCAAATGGAAACCTTATTTTTTAATAGCTTTGTCTATAGGTAAAGTGAATAACTAAGAAAGCTACTGGACATAACCTTACCTAAAGTATCTTCTTTATTCTTATCAAATTAAAAATTTACAAAAAATAGCTCAGAAGAAGAAGAGACGGCGGTAAACCAGCAAATTGGGAACCACACTAATAGGTGTGGTACACCGCTACCAGCTTTAATGTTTCCTTATTAAACAAGTAAATACATTTTAATCATAGATTTGTTTATAAACGTGGTGGATAACTAAGCAAGATACTGGACATAGCCTTAATAAAATATCATCCTTATTCCAATTTAAATTTTAAAAATGTAGCTAATTTTCTAATACTAATTAGCACAGACTAGCTCCTTCTTCCAACTTACAGCTTTATTTTAAGTTTGCTTAACCGTAGCCTGAGTAAATATAACAGATGACTAGTTAATTTGATGATCAAATATGATATTATTAAGCTATTATTCGTTTTTGTTTTTTACACTTTTATTTGGTTGGGATTCAAAGCGAACAGATGGCAGTAGATCAGTAAATAGGGACCTTACTTACTTACTTACTTAGGCTCTTAGACATCCACTACCTTGATTTTATTTCCCCCCTTGCCAAAACTGCAAATACAAATATATTTTATCATAGCTTCATTTGTAAACACAGTGGGAAACTAATCAAGCTCCCGGGCATAACCTTAACTAAAATATATTCTCTATTCACATCCAAATTTAACAAAATAAATGGCGCTAGAGTCAAAACCATTCCTAACAGTTAATTAACACAGATCACCAGTAAGGGGTTCCATTTTCCAACTTACAGTTAGCTTTAAGTTAGAAGCTTAGCACTGGCTGGAGTACATATAACAAATGACCGGTTAATTTGATAATCTGAAATTACACACACACACACACACACACACACACACACACATATATATATATATATATATATATATATATATTTTTTTTTTTTTTTTTGTTGGTATTTGAAGCGAACAGATGGCAGTAGATGAGCAAATAGGGACCTAAGACGTGTAATTATGCAGTTACACTTCCACTAGCTTGTCTTTTTCCTTACTAAACCAGCAAATACAAATATGTTATCATACATTCGTTTACAAAGACAGTGGAGAACTAAGCAACCTTCTGGCCATAACCTCAACCAAAATATATTTAGTATTCATAACTAAATAAAACAATTGAGCTGGAGTCAAACCGTTCCTAACAGCTAATTAGCACTGACCACCAGAATGAGGCTCTTCCAACTGACATTCAGCTTTTTTTTAAGTGCGCAAGTGTGAGTCGGCAGCTTCGGCCTGGCCTGAGTAAATCTAACATATTACAGCAAGTTAATTTCATAATCGAATATGACATTAATAAAAGTGATAATTGCAGGTTTTGCTCATTTCTGGTGTTATTTTAAGAGAAGAGACGGCGGTAAACCAGCAAATTGGAGCCAAGTAGTAAGACCTATTTTGAGAGGCGGAGCTGGTCTTCTCCATTCGGCGAGGCGCGTTCGTAATGAAAGGAGCGCGTGAGCGGCGCTTGCTCTGACTTCCTCGCTCATCGGCAGCTACATTGTGTGGAAAGCAGCACGTTGTTGGCTTCTGCACGCTGAACTTTACGCCGAATAAACGTTCTCCTGTTCAAGGAGAAACCGGATTCAAAGCTACCAGATATTCTCTCAGACGTCTGTAAGTTACCCCAGCTTGCGAAAACATGTCGGCCTCGGCGGCAAAAGTGAGTAAAAAGGAGCTGAACTCAAACCATGACGGAGCGGATGAGACCTCCGGTAAGGGGAATGGCGGCCTCCTGTTCACCGCCATTTTCACTTTCTTCTCTTAACATATTTTTGCATTGCCACTTGGTGCATTATTCTTGCTAATTATTTTGTGCACTGCTTTGATTTTTGCATCACGCCACGGGAGCTTCTTCACGGCTGGCCACGGCGGTTGCTGCGTGTATTCGCGCTGCGCTAACGGTGGCTAGCTCCGCAGCTAACATGCCGCTGCTCCTGCCTTCTGTTGTTCAGTTCAGACCGGTGCTGAGAGGCCATGTTAGCTCCTTAATTTAGCATCATCAGCGTGGCCAGTGATGTCGAAGGCTCCTAACTGAGTGTCCGTGCGTGATCTTGGAAGAACATTTTTCTGTGTTTGGGAGTAAAATCACTTCACACTATCCGATAAAGGGTTGCAGCTAATTATTTTTTGTTTTAAAAGGGTTAAAGTTGGCCGTTTCACTTAGCAGTTAGCCAACCTGTGTGTTGTTGTTGTAACGTTATCTAATGCTAGCTGACGACGCTGTGTTTTGTTACCGCTAAAGATGCATTTAAATCAACTGGTCACGCAGTCAGGTGAACCGGATAATTATTTTATGTGGACGAAAACACACAGGATTTCTACTGTATGGGGGACGGTTTCACAGTAATGGGGGGTATTCTGGCATCTGTCCCCGGTTTTGGTCCCTCATGTTATCGCGGCTCTGTGTGTGTGTGTGCACTCAGATGTCCCACATTTAAACCACGCGGCCTTATAGGTAGCAGCCGGCAGGAAACGGTGAGTGTCTGAGCCGCTAGAGCTGCAGCTATTGGCCGCTTACCTTACCTTAACCTCCGGGGGATTTAATCAGCCATATATCTTTACTTACACTGTACTAACGCAGAATTAAGTTGGGTTTTATTTGTGCTCCGGTAGGTGTCGGTATAAAATTACATTTGGTGTAAAAAGGATTTTCAGATAATGGCAAACTTAGTTTCTCTGTAAAATAAGTTTGTATGAAGGACTGACTAAAAGCAAAAAAAAATTAATAAATGAATAATCGAGGTCCTACTTGACTGTTGCTGTGTGTAATTTGCATATAATAATCTTTTAACAATTTTTTTGTTTCCCACAGAGAAAGAGCAGCAAGAAGCTATTGAACACATTGATGAAGTTCAAAATGAAATTGACAGGTAATAAACATTTTAAGCTAAACGTTTCCTTATAGGGGTAGATTTTCTGCCTTGTAGAAATCTCGGGGATGTTTGCTACATGCTTTGATGAAAAGAGGAACTATGTCGCTAAATTAACATGCTGCAATCTGGAAACCTGCATAATCACTGAACTGCATTAAGATGCACTTTTATTGGTCCAAAAGATGAAGTTATTATAGTGTTAAGACAGCCAGAATATTAAATATGACATAGCTTAAAGTGGAAGGGTTGAATAAATTGAAATGCAAGGCAGCATTGTTCATTGTGGTGAAAATGACACAAGAGCATAAAGTAAAATATCAATTAAATATGATTAAACATCTAAATTTAATTCAGTGAGGAATTTAATAGGCATAAGTCGAAATGTAAATTAATTGTTTTGGTGTAAGGCAGAGTTTGGGCTTTATAAAAGTTGTGGATCTATTAAACTTGAAGAAAAATGAAACCTTTCTTTTAAATTTAATGGTTTTCCTTCAATTTTAAGTACAACTTGAATGAATGTGAATTGAGCTAAATTGGATCATGTTCCAAAAGGTAAATTGAAAGCATAAACCCTTTTTAAATAATCAATAAATCCAAAATGAAAATAAAGTTTGGGCACAACACTGTCCACTGTTGGACACGCATATGTGAATAAATATAGCATTTATCTATATGATGACATTACACTTGGTTACCTGGATTGTGCAAATTTTAAACTTCTTTTTCTTGTTCAGGTTGAATGAGCAAGCAAGTGAGGAGATCCTCAAAGTAGAACAGAAATACAACAAACTCCGTCAGCCATTCTTTCAAAAGAGGTCAGAACTGATCGCCAAAATCCCCAACTTCTGGGTCACCACATTTGTCAACCATCCACAGGGTAAGCAGATAATCTCAGAAATTTTATTACTCTAATTTGTCTATATTTAAAAAAGGCATCACAATGCCAAGTGTGAGTGATGTGGACAGTGAATCGAGTTTTAAATCTGTATATCCATATGTTGTTTTTCCTACAGTATCAGCCCTACTGGGGGAGGAAGATGAGGAAGCGCTTCATTACCTGAGCCGAGTGGAGGTGACAGAGTTTGAAGACATCAAGTCAGGCTACAGAATAGATTTTGTAAGTGTTTAATGGTTTCACGTAACACTTTAGTGATCTTTTAAAAAAAAAAAAAGTTATTTTTTCCTTTATTTGCGAGTTTTCTTACCTGGGTGCATTTTTAATTTTTCTTTTTCCTTTTTTTAGTATTTCGATGAAAATCCGTACTTCGAAAACAAAGTTCTTTCCAAAGAGTTCCATCTGAATGAGAGCGGAGACCCATCTTCAAAGTCAACAGAAATCAAATGGAAATCAGGAAAGGTATGCACAGCTTTCAGTTTGTGAACCAAAGTAAATGGGTGGATCACCACTTTGACCTATCATGTTTATCAGTGCCAAATTGGAGCAAGCTCATTGATTAAATAATCATGATTGACAGTACTCCTGTTTGACATAATGAAGTTAATTTTTTGTTTTGGATAAGACTTTAAACCTACAACTGGGACCATAGACTCATCAGTGAGGTGTTTACTGAGACCAGAGATAAGTCAGAAATGTGATCATTTTCCCAGATATACAACCAAAAGGAGTTGCCCTCTGCTGGCATTTAGAAGTAATGCAGGTTAAAGACTACTCTAGTTTCATGACCCAGAGCTATTAAATCTACAGTTTATAGATTTTATTCAGAATTGTAGTGAGTTTATGACTTTTATATCTCACATTGTTAGTTTTAACCCTCTCAGGCTCAAGTTAAGTTTTAGTTACAGGAGAAATCTGATATTCGGGGAAAATTATCAAAAAAAACCCTCATAAAATATGTATGTGGGGTAATCAGGTTGTTAGTTGTAAACTGTTGCAAATCTGCAACGCCTGCCTTGAGAGGGTTAAATGTGATGTGCTGAGATTTTTTTTTTCCTGTAACAGTCACAAACTATTTGGTAACTCCTGATGTCTGTTTTTAGGACCTGACCAAGCGCTCCAGCCAGACACAGAACAAAGCAGGAAGGAAGAGGCAACACGAAGAACCAGAGAGCTTCTTCACTTGGTTCACTGATCATGCCGACGCGGGCGCTGATGAGCTCGGGGAGGTCATCAAGGATGACATCTGGCCAAACCCTCTGCAGTACTACCTGGTATGTTTATGATGTTTAGTCTGTATTACAGTGTTGTCACATCTTTCATCAATCCATGAAATGATAAAAATGTAAGAACCAGAGCAAGAAAATGTTTAAGATTTCCTCATCTCTAGGTTCCTGATATGGAGGATGAAGAGGGTGAAGGTGAGGAAGATGAAGAGGATGAGGAGGGTCTGGAGGACATTGATGAGGAAGGAGATGAAGATGGTGAGGAAGATGAAGAGGATGATGGAGAAGATGGAGAGGTAATCTACTAAAAGCTGAGAAAATTGATGTGAGTGGTGCGGGGTCACCTCCCCTCCCTCTTCACTTGCTAACTGCGTGATGTCTCGCTCTTTCAGGACGACGAGGGAGAAGATGACTAAGAAAACCACCATTTACCAAGACCCTCAACCTTCTATTCCCTGTTCAGTTTTTCCACTCATGTTCGGGAGCAAAGGTTTTATTTTATTTTTTGTTACTTTTTTTTTTTTTTTTTTTTAATCCGTGTGTGCTTCATTTTCCATTCTGAAGCCTCTTTCACTTGTTGGTGCCATGTTTTGTTATCCCTCGACTCATCTAAGGCGAATGGCACTTTGCCCTGAATTTTGAGTACCATCCCCCTCAAGTCATCTAAAAATGATAATAAAAATGTCTAAAAAATAGAATCAGCACGGCATCCTAAGTAGATTTGAAGACTATTCACACAGAAGTTCTTCTGTTCAAGGTTGTGTGGTAAATTGATTAAAGCCATGGTGTAGTGACCTAGCGCTAGCAGACCTCTCAATATTTTCTTTCCTTTTTTTTTTTTTTTTTTTTTTTTTTTTTTTAAATTTTATTTTATTTTTTTTCTTCATTTGGGATGTTGAACCCTTAAAACTTATTTTCCCCTACGTGCTTAATGAGTACCAGCTCATTCCTTTGACTTGTAATGTTTAGAGGGAGGGCAGGGTGGGGCAGGAGTATGTTGGATATTGGGGAGAGTGGTTATTTTGACACCATTTCTATGGGACTTTTTTTTTTCATTGTATTGTTTTACAGATATCCATGAGATTTGAAATGACATTTTTAATAAAGAACAAAATGGAAAAAAAAACAAGCTTGTAAATTTTGCCCCCCACTGCTTCATGGGTTTAAAAAATGGACCTGTTATCTCAGAATTTACATTTAATCACCCTTTTCCTTTTTTCGCTTGGGGTGGGGGGGGAAGAAATTGTTTTAAATTTGAGGTGTACAACTTGCTTTGTTACAATAATAAAACTTACTGTGTATACATGTGTGGGTGCATTCAAATTTAAGAAAATATAATTCAGGTAGTGGCAAAGGCACCAGGGTTAACTACTTGTAAAGTCTGTCAGCTGGAGAAGGATTTTGGAGTCATAAGCAGGCTTGAAGCAAAGTCCTCTGTTAGTAGGCGATGGGTGATTAAAGCCAAGAAGGTGTGCTCCGATTCCTTGAAATTGGTTTTTGTTATCCTGTCAGGCCAGTCACTTGGCTGGAAGGCCCAACCTAGAGAAAAGTGACAAAATCAGTTACCTGAAAGCAAGATGCAACTTGTTCAGGTGTTTCAGAGAAGTGGGATACATGTCAGTGCAGGTTAATCATAAAACCCTGAATTCAGATGTACTAAATCCTGACTTAAAAATGAACTATTTTCCAGATCTGTATTTAATAACTTCAAGTACTTTAGTTTGGATAAAAAAAAAACTCACTTGAAAGAAATGTGCATGTCCCAATATTCATTACACACAAATGCAGTCAACCATACCTTTAAAAAGTAAGGGGTGAGTATCTAAGAAAACATCTAACCTATATAAATTTGTTTAAAACAAGCATCTGTATTTAAAAGAAGGTCTAATCAGATATCTCTAAAGTTGTGGGCAGGTAGGGCTCTATATGTGACTGAGTTGCAGTCTAAGGGATCAAATTCATGTTTCAGATTGTGGCACAGATGGTATAACACGAGGACGCAGGTGCCTTAAACCTGCATTCTTTTCAAAGGCCACCAGGGGGAAAATCTTGTGGCCGCAACGGGACTTCTGGTCCTTTACAAGTCTATGGGAAAACTACCCTCTGCTCTGCCCCTGGAAAACTTTTTTTTGTTTGTTTTGGTGCGTTAATGGCTCAGTCGCTCATTTTGGGGCATAATAAAACATTCATAAACGGGTCATTCAAAATGTCAAGAAGATTATCAAGGATACGCAGAAAGGAAATAGTTTGACAGGTTGCAAACAATTTTTCATCTGTTTAGATAAGGTTTTACTACTAATATACAGTTTAAACATATTGGATTAACTTGTTTATATGACTTTATGTTAAAACTGTAAAGCACAAAAATATGCAACCAAAATATAAACATGTAAACCAGAGTTATTATAGTTGTTTATTCCTAATTTATTTGAGTTTTTATTTTTACTTTAGTTTCAGTGCTGGTTTTCATTATTATTATAACAAAAAGCACTTTTGTCAGCAGTGTAATTTTCAGAACATGAAAATCTCAATAAACATTTTAATATTAAACTAGTAGATTAATGTAAACACAATATTTAATCTCAGCAAAAACTGCACCAAAGCGTTTTAAGGCGGATTATGATGACAGATTAAAACTAACTATTTTTCCCGGTACATTGTATTTGAAAGCTAACCAAACTTTTTAGTGAAATAAAACTAAAGGAAAAACTAAAATTACCTATGAAAGAAGATTTGAGTTAATAAAAACAAGACTTTGCTAAATAATGATAATAATGAGCTAAAAAATAAATATTGATTAATAAATATTTATCAAACATAAATAGGTCAATTCAAAGTGTTTTAAAGACATCATGTTGGTTATAAAAATAACTAAAACATACTTCTTTATTTTATGTTTTACACTGAACAAAATTATAAACGTTTTAAACATATTTTAGCCAGATGGAAAGATACCAAAATATTTTTTCGAGTTAGGTTCAACGTTTCCGAGAAGGTTTTAGATGTGTGTTAAGTTTATTTTAACAGTAGATCGACGTTTCGATTTAGCTTTCTCACACATGAGTTTAGTTAACTGTAATAACCCTGATGTGTAGGTTTACCCACCTAGGTGAGTGTTACACCTGGGACAGCTGGCCACGGTCCAGGAGAACCCCGGGAACCAGGAGAAGCGCTTGTCTGCCGGCCAGTGCTGAGTAACGTCGGCTTTTCTGAACGTGATCACCTCAAACCGGTGTCCGTGGGGGTTTTCAAACAGCTGAACGTTAACCCTTCGACCCCCGAGCAGCGTGTCGTTGCGGCTGGAGAGCGCCAGCCGGCTAGGCACGGAGCGGATGTCCGTCCCGAGTGCTAACTCGTGTCCGCAAGCCCTGCACAGGATCAGGGTGTCCGTGCTGCTAGCTCCTCGGTCCTGTGCCTCCGCTGCAGCAGCCGCAACACACCCTTCACCGAGCTTGTGGGCACTGGGGTAAAACAGGAGCATAAAGAAAACATACTGCACCGTTAATTGCCCCAGCATGTTTGTTAACAGCCACGCGCACATGGAAGGCTAACCACAAGCTAAGCTACTGAAACTCTTAGCAGCTTTGTTTTTAGCCGACACGGCGCATGGAGCGAGAATCAATAACTGGCTGTCAGATATCAGCACAAATGATAAAACATATAAAACTCTGACCACTAAATTTTTGTGTACATTTATTATATCGTTTCGATTGGTGGACTTTGGAGCGGCTGGCTAGTATAAACGTGTTAGCTTAAGATTCGGAAGTGCCACAGAAATAAACAGGAAGTGGATTCATCTCTAGCTCATCTCAGACTTCGAACACTGCGGTGTTATTTAACTGGAAAACGGCTATTTACTTTAGCAGAAAAGCCATCAGTATACATGAACTGAATTTGAAAAGTAAAACATTTAACAGTACGTTCATTGTTTTTTGTTTGTCTGGGGTTTTTTTTTTGTTATAACGGTTTTGTGCTGCGTTCAGGTTACATGGTTTCAAACGGAATTCCCGAAACCGTCACAACAAAGGTATCTGCTGCAGCTCCATTGTTGCTATAAATATGTAACAACTAATCTGATTTTATAATGTTTAAGAGATAGATTATTCCTATTCGAATTGAAGCTTGAAACATTTAAGAAGAGTATTAATTTATTTGGATTTTTTTTCCGACACCACCTAAAGGCAGCGTGGACATCACGATTACTTTTAATGGTTACCACGGACAACGCTTGCACAAAACTTTCCTCTCAACCAATCACAAAGCGGGATCTTGCAAACGAGCCAATCATCAGGCCGGTCGTTTGTCAAGCCAAACAACCGTTTGCTCTACAGGGAGAAGCCGAGATTCATCTTGGAAGCAGACTGTGTATCATGATAAAAATGTGCTTTTTAATACTTATTTTAACGGGTCATTAATGTGCCCAAACGGGGTCTATGAGAATGAAAACCCGGGATTCACCCCCGCCGCCGCCACCGGTTCACCTCCACGTACTGGAGACTACACCTATACATGTTCACATGAGGAGGAGTCCCAGCAAAACCCCACAGGTTACTGTACTTTATAGATTCGGGGGAAATACTGCTGATGTTAATCACATGTCGTATTTCTGCTGCAAAGATTTTTTAGTTTTCTTCTAGACAGCCCTCACCCCACCTTTTCGCAAGCTTTCAAAGAGTTTCCAGAGGAACAGGACGCTACGTTAAGCCTTGAAGCGTTTCACCTGAATCTGTTTACCTTTTCTAAAGAGTCGGGAAAAAGGTGCCCAGGTGAAGGGCGATGGAGGCAGACCAAAGGTCCGGAAGCCGTGGATTCCTCCAGGAAGGCTGTCCTGCAGAAGAGATGTGGACTCCCACAAGTGCCAGGTCTCTTATTACTGTTCATCTCTGTTAAATGTACTGGGAGCTGTGGAGAGGAAAGATTTTCTGGCAGCAGCTTGTTTCTTTAACAAAACAGATGTACTGAAAGTAGCAAAAAGACTACAACCAGAACCTATACTCTCATTTCAGGGCTGATTTACAAATTAACAAAGGTAACTGATATCCATTACCATGGACCATCCGAACTACCCACGCAAAGAGTATTCACATATCACTTTGAGCTTATATTCCTTATTTTGACATGTTAGATCGATGTTTTTCTGTTATGCTGTCTACCTGCCACTGATGGCACAATATGCACAACATAGGGCCATTTACAAGAAAAAGTAGAAATGAAGTAAAAGAAGTAGAATTTAAGCAAGACATAAAAAACTACAACCCTGGGACTTGAGGATCTTAAAAATGATGTCCAGGGCAAGAGGAAAATGTCATAAATATCCATAGACATAGAAAAAATAAAAATAGTGAGCTGAATAAAAGGAGTTGGATACATTTTAACCCACAAACACTTAATCACACAAAGAACGACTGGCAGACGCCTGCTACAGTGGCTAACGTAGCAGGCGTTAAAAGACTTCAACTCCCACAACACCCTGCACATCATAGAGAGCAAGGAGTTCCCCTCCTAAATAATATTTGTATATGACAGATGTGTCTGGTCAACCCCTCACTGACTGGGATCTATTAATCATAGAGAGCCTAAGACAGGACCGCCTTTTTGGCTTTAATTTGAGGATTAAACATAATTTTAGTTTTTCTAAGACACAGTCGAGGATAGTTTGATGAACATGTACTTTGTTTCTTTTGGTAGGTGCAGCTGTTCTCAGTTTATTTCTGTCTTCTTTGAGGCTGATCCCTGAATCGTATTTCTGTTTGTTGTGATTAGACGAGCCGAGTACGGCATCAGACAGAAAATGGGATCAGACATCAGAACGAAGCAGAGGAGCAGGAGGAAGAGCTGGATGCAGTGTCCAAGGACCTCAGCATCCTACTTAGAGAGCAAGAGAGCTTTCGCCGTTTGAAGAAGTACGTACAGCTTCAGCAGTCTGACACACAAACATTTGCACTAGTGACCTCATATCCAGAGGAAGTTTAACCAAAATGGTTTAGTAGCGTTTGAAGCCGATAAAGAATAAACATCACTTCCTGAGACATTTTGTTTTCTGGTGAAGTTTTTAATTCCGGTGGATACTGTGACTCCTCGATTGTAGACAGTGAGGCGTCCGTTACCGTTCGATAGAGTAACGTCTAGTTGTACAGTGTCTCTGAATCTTCTCACTGGAGCACGAAACAAATGCTGAATGAATTCATGTTATAGCAATGATTAGGCAAAATGAATAATGAAATTAATGATGAGTGCTATTTCTCCTATTCCTATAATGTAAAAGCTGCAATGGAAGAATATGCAGTTAAATCAGATTTTTTTTTAATTTGGTAAATCTGCCAAAAAAACCTTTTTACTACAAAAGTCTTCTACTGTAATCTTTGCGTTGCAGAAGTCTCTTTAATGGGCGGCAACAAGTTTTTACACATTTCTTTGTAAAGCAATAAAAGGAGGAGAACTAACAGTGAGAGGGTGCTATTCAAAACAAACAAATGAAAATAACCACAAGTACCTCCAAACTTGGGAGCTAATGTTCATAGATTAAGGTGTTTTAGTTAATTTTTATTTATTTATTTTACAATTTAATGGACACCAGCGGTGTCAAACTCCAGTCCTCGAGGGCCAGCAGTCAAGTTCTATAGTCTTGCTAATGACCTACTAATTTTGTTCAGGTGTGTTACAGCAGGGACACATGGAAAAGTTTCAGGACACCGGCCCTCAAAGACTGGAGTTTGACACCTGTGGACTAAATGAACTAAATGCATCTCCAAGTAGCACCTCTACTGGTAGAGATTAGTATGTCAAATGCCTGATAAACTACCAGTGTGCATGGTTACCAGCACAACACTGAGAAAGGTGGTGTAGCAGAAGGCTGCTCACCCAGAATCAAGGTCGCCCTGAATAACTGCTGCACCTTTAAACAGGTGGTGTGATTGATGCAGGTCAACTGGAACGGAGACTGGGTACCAGAGGAATCACGCAGTGTTGGCAGTCAGGGGAAGAGAAGGGGAACAAGTGGATTTAGCACAAGGAAATACAAGTTTCAGCTTTCAGTGAATCCTGCAACGATACTCTAGTAGAGGAAATGAGAATAATAAGGCCAACTTTTTCTCCAATATACTTTCTGCTGATGCACACAATGATATTTCAGGTCTGCTTTGTTTACAGGTCAGATTCTCAAGGTCAACACAGAGAGGCAGATTTGCTCCTGAGAGCCCTCGTTGAAGCAGAAATTGACGGCGTAGCTGTAGCCAATCAGCTGACAGCTTTGAAGGAAACTATGGACAGCTTTGCCAAGGTAAAACCTGCACTGGAAGATATTTTACTGATAAATCAAGTGGATGAAGAAATGAGGCAGAAGGAATAGATTAGGACATGTTTGGATGTACATGTTTATTTATGTTTTAGGACAAGACGCCATTAAAACTGCACGCAGCTTCTCTGGAACGGCAGCAGAAGTTGTTGTTGGAAAAGATCGAGATGTTTGATAACACACACCACGGCCTCCGACAGCTCCTCAGAGAGTGGAGTGAACATGAGGTACAGGAAGAAGACAAAAATTTAAGGAGTGGGACTGTCAGCGTGCCTTTATTCACTTTTACTGTATCCGCAGCGGGAATCGCTGGTGAGGTCAGAACAGACAGACACCCTGAGAAAGAGACTGGCCGACAGTGAAGCAGAGAACATGGTGAGTGATTATCACCCGCTTTTTACCTCATTTTACATCAGAGAAAATTTCTGAGAAGACGTTTCTTCTTTTGCAGCGCCTTCTGGCCAAACTCACCCACAAGGAGAAAGAGGCCTCAAAGCTTGCAGAGCATTTGGACTTTGAAAAGGTTTTCCACAACTAACTGATACCTCTCAGACAGACATGCGCACCCTTAATGATCTCTCCCGCTCATCCTCTGCTTCCCTCTCTCATTGCAGGACAATGTTAAGTCAACCGAGGAGCTTTCAAGAATCCTGGAGTCAACTCGCAGCCACCTGGAGTCTCAGCTGAGCCGAGCAGAGGCAGAAAAGACCCGACTGGCCGCTCAGATTCAGGTCTGTTAACACAGAACGCAATCATATGCATTAACACACTGGAACAAGCAGACATAGACTACAACCAAAGACTTAAAAAACCCTTTTGATATTTCAGGCCACATTTACTAGTCAATGCAATTAATGCGATCGCAAAAAAATGCACAAGTGAGAGTTCTGCAATTTAACTGCCAAAAATGCCACATGAAGGAATCTAAAGACATATTTGTTGCAAAACCTGGGGTCTGCCATAGCAAATACTTGTAACACTTTATTTTCATTTACGTTTAAAAATGCCCGAAAACAAGTTACACCGAATGACTATACGATATATAATAAAATGGAGGTTGTAAAGAATAAAAAAGTAAAAGTAAAAACACAACCAGACCATCAGCCACTGTGTGGCTTCCTCCAAACTCTAATTCATTCCACCTGTTTAGCTGTGAACTTCAGTAAACAGGATATATGACTAATCTTAACGCCTGTACCCCCAGGGTGAAGTTACTACATCCAGTGTTTACACTGTTCCAGACATCAACACCAACCTGATGTCGGTTAGAACCACTGCAATTCCTGGAGGAATCTGCAATCTGCTGAAAACAGCACAAACTAGCAGGTCAAAAAAAGATTGACCCAATGAGGGAGAAAGTAATCTACTGAAATAATAATGGAGTGTAGGCACAGGCACATGTTTCTCCCCAGAAACAGCAGTTAGGGTCAGTGAGAGCCAGCTGAAGGAGAATCAGTATGTTCTAATATGAAGGCAAACTCCTCTGGGACTGTGTACGGATAAATGCGAGGCATCTCTGGATCAATCTCACAGCTCAGAAAGAGGAGGGCTGATTTATTACAGCTGTATAACCTTGAAATCTGTGAGTAAGAGCTGACTTATGTATGTGTAAGAACATGAAACAATATTTCTTTGACTCTCAGTTATCGTGCCAAGTGTGTGCATTGCTCCTGTGTTTTTTTTTTTTCATTGCTCCTCCACTACGCTCATGTTCAGGTTTCATGAGTGTGGTTCAGCAATGGGTTTAGACTGGCCACAAATATACAAGTGTTCACACCTTTCAGTTACAAAACAGACACTGAAACTCTTTCTTTAAGCCAAAAGAGGCTTTTCCCAGGAAAAGTAAGTCTGGCACAACCTTTTTAAAGTTTATAGCAGCACTTTAGCTGCTTTGTTTCCCTCGTCCTTGTTCTGAACGTATGTTTTCTTTCATGTATCTGTTGTAAATCGTCCACATAACAGTGCATGTCGAATAAGTAACAACAAGAGTCTTTTGATGTGCACACTTTGCCAGTGAAGCTAATTCAGAATCCTAAACTCACCCTTTAGCATTCATTACTCTTTAAACCAGCTTTCCTGCTTCTCTCGCTCTCTGTAGAGGATGTATCAGAGCCAGGAGCAGCAGCAGAAGGAGCTCCAGGTGCTTCAGGAGGAGCTGCAAACTCTGAGGGAGCAGAGGGAGGCCGAGGAGAGAAGTCTGGCCCTGCTCACCGAGCAGGCAGAGCGAGCCGAGGAGGCCGCCAGGCGGTTTGCGGAGAAACTTCAGGAGAAGGTCAGTATGTGCAGCCCGTGTGATTAAACCTGGTCACTGGTTTCCTAAAGTGACACATTACCTACATTACATCCTGTGATGAACTAAAAACTATTTTCCAATCCATATTTTTAAAAATCTTTTCACAGTATTTCATCATTTTCTGGTATTGCGGTAGATTATAGATGGAGAAGGTGGTGGAGAAAACATGTTGGTTCCTTTGTGTGACTGTCACACCTCTGTGTGGTTTCTTCTGCATGCAAATGAGTTTTCTCCGTGGTGTCTTGTCTGATCATGTGGTTTATGCAAATCTGATTCAAAGGAGAGCCGCTTGGCCAAGTGGCAAGTTTCCAGTGAAACACACAAGCAACAGAGGTGAGGACTGCCTGTTGAAGGAACAGCAGTCTGACTGAGCCTGTAACAGGCATACAGACACTTCCTGCTTACTCTGTTCATTCTCTTTCACCTGTTCACCTTGTTGAAGGTGACTTGTTTATGAGGAGCACTTGAAATAATAAATAAGGTCAAAAACAAAAGAAGAAAGTGTGTGAGTGTTTTTGTTTTTTCTTAAAGGAGTCCCAGCTGGCTCAGGCTCTGTCCACATCCAGTGACTGGTGCCTCCGCCACTCCAAGGAGGCAGCGGCTAAAGGACAGCTAGAACAGGAAATCTCTGCTCTCAAACAGTGAGTGCATTCATGGAAACACTCATTTAGTTCTCCTTGTTTCTGTAAATAAATCGATAAATGTAGCCCAGCATCATCGGACAACATGTGAGTCACCCTGAAAATTAAGGCGGCCGTGGTCAGTTTCAAATTTATGTCTTCATAAGGAATTTCAAGTCCAACTTTGTCTGGTTTGCTGGAGACCTGGAAGATGACAACAAGGAGATGTCTAAGGCAGGGGTGTCAAACATAAGGCCTGAGGGCCAGAATCGGCCCTGCAAAGACTTAAATCCGGCCCACTAGACAGCTTTGGAAAATATGAAGGAGTACATAGATTTTGACTTTGTCACTGTATTTTCATAAGTTTGACAACTTTTCCTATTGATAAAGGAACCCTACCCCATTTCTATTTCATAGTACACCAAAGTAATTAAGTAACAGATAAACAATTACATGCTTTTTCACTATCTACTATAGAAATGTCTGTCTCCTTATTTGATATGTAAGAAATGTTGTTTTTATAATTATGGGACAGTCTGGGGAATCAACAAACAGAACTTTTTCTGTAATTTCACACCTTTATCACGTAGTTTCACTGGTCTGCCCCTCTTCAGTTCAAAGTGGGCAGAATTTCTAGTCTAAGGCTACCATGAAGAAAAGGAAACATCTTGCCATATCAGAAGTCATCAAGATGGAAAATGAAAGCTACAAGATCAAAGCTGTGAGCCAGTATTGCAAGAAAGCTGGGGGCAGCGGGGCCATCACATGGTCGATATCTGGAGGATGCCCCAGGCACGGCTGAGCTCGCCTGAGCTGGTTCAGTTCTTCCAGATATCAGCCAGATATCCTGGTCTGGTCCACGTCCTCCAGAATAGCCATCGTGGCAGAGCTGACTGTTCCATGGGAGGAGGAAATGGAAGTGGCTTTGGAGAGAAAAGCCAAATGCTGACAAACAGGGTGGAGTTGCATTCACCTTTCTAGTTGGAGATGGATGCAGAGGTTTCTTAAATCTCTTTGTCACAGGTCGCATGAGGAGGAGAGCTCTCTAAGGTCTCGCAGAGGAGGCAGAGCAGGGGAGCTGTAGTCTGTGGAGGAATGATGTTGTGGGATGAGGATCCTAGGGCAGGCCGCAGGAGCTGCTCCGACATACCGAGACCTTCCAGGATTAAAGGAGAAACTTCGGGGGTCGGGGAGGGGTGGCAATACACTGACAACCCTGCAGCTTAGTCTGTAGCACTTTTGGAGATGCTTCAGTGTGCAAGGCAGGTGAAACCAGCTGTGGTTATATCAGACAAGCATAGATTTACTGGACTTTAAACATTTCTTTTTACAGGGAATTTCCGTCCCTTAACATATGTTAAATGGAAACCCAATTTAAGAAATGAGGAGAGAAGGATGTGGAAGTGGTGGGCAGCGTGGGGTCATTTGGTTGGACCACAGACTTTTGACTGGTTTTTTTACTGTAACCCTGTCGAAAAATCCCGCCACAGCAGAACGTGTACAAGGCCGTAGAGAGGCCCAGGTGGCAGCGGACTCGTGCACCTCAGCAGCTGATATCGTACACTTAAGGTTGTTCATTACTGTAGGTAAACAAGGATCTGTGACTGGTATGCTCTATGTTCCTCCTGTTCATGCTGGAATTGGGAAATCAGCTCTCTGGTGTCTCTTTATCTGCTTCTGCTTCTTGAAATCACTAGCAGTAAGATGAGTGCAAACCCTCCCACCCTACAAAATCACCCATCACACAGTTTTTATAAAGGAGGGAAAAAGCCGTAGAAACCAAAACCTTCTTTGTATCTGGCGCTTTTTTATTTACTTTTTTTGGGGGGGCACTTCTGTATTGGCTCCATTTTTCAGGCCCAGAGGGTGTCACGTGACACAAACTGGTACTGAAACTGAGGCTACTGACACTTTGGAGTTGCAGGATCTGTGTTATGGCCAGAAACTGAAACAGAAACAATGTTACTTAGAAAATTGTGGTTGTTGAGTAAAGTAACCTTTTATACCTGTCTATGTCACAGTCAGGTGATCGAGCTGCACGCTCAGCTTCATTCAGCGGAGGAGAAGAGTCGGGCGGAGAGGGAGGAACTCCGGGATCAGCTGCATCATCTCAGTGCCGAAAACGCCTCCACCAAGCTGCACAATCAAAGTCTCAAGGTATGTTCAGGAGAGTTAGCAGCACGCTTTGAATTTGGTTGATATGAAATAAAAACTGTTAAAGAAAAACCAACATCTAATGTTGTTTCAAAACTTCTGTGGTCTAAGGGAAATGTATTTGAGTGTAGTTTATGATAAACATGCATCACATTTAGAGTCAGCTGACGTCTTCTGAGGAGAAACAGCGAGGGCTTCAGTCTGAAGCTCGTCAGCTGAAAGCATCGATCAGGAAGTATGAAAACCTGGTGGAGAAATACAAGAAGAAGGTACAGACACACGCTCACTTTAAATACAGATTTAAAATGAAAGTCTGCAGGAAAGTCAGATGGTACTTTGATCTTACATATTATAACTTTTAAAAAATGACTTTAAAGTCTCTGTGCTGAAATCGAACCCATGTTGGGATGGTAAACCTCTCTGCAGGTCCAGCAGGCTCGCCTGGAGTCCGAGGAGTACTGCCTGAAGCTGGAGGTGGTGCAGAAGGAGGCGCTAGACGTGCAGGTCAGCCTGGACAGGGAGAAGGAACAGGTGAGGCGGGAGCTGCTGGGGCGGCTCAGAGAGCTCGAGACTCTACCGGACAGATTGAGGAAGACCGAGCAGCAGCTCCGAGAAGCCCAGCAGGAAGCTGACGCACGCGAGAGGAGGAACATGGAGAATAACTCCGCCCTCTCTGAAGTCAGGCACAAGGTAGAGGTTTCATTCAGACCCAAAAGACCCAGCATACTTACAAATCTGGAAAGATTAACAAGTTTGATGAATATAATCCATGCACAGTGTGCCCAGGAACCCGTCATGGCTGACATGTTCCACTAAACGTTTTTCTTTGCAGGTGGAGCAGCAAGGCACTCAGCTGGAGACGCTTCAGCAGAGGAACCTGCTGCTGCAGGAGGAAAACAACGTCCTGAAGGAGAAAGTGTACAACTTCGAGAGGTAACAGTCACAGAGAAACTGCATTTAATGGACATTATTCAATTCAAGTTTATTTATATACCGCAGAGCCAAATCACAATAACAGGTGCCTCAAGGTGCTTTATATTGTAAAGATCCTACAGTAATACAGATAAATCTGTATTATATCTGATCTTTTCCAAGCTGTGACACTAGATTTGCGTGTTGGTTGCAGGAGGCTGGAGGGCTTGAAGGCAGAAAACAGAGAGATGTCTCAGTCTCTCGCTTCGAAGGAAGCCAGTATCCACAGCATCCAGCAGCAGCTGGAGGAGAAGAGTCACGAGTGCAGCGTCCTGTCCAGACAACTGCAGCAAACTCTGGACGACGTACAGAAACAGGTACAGACATGTGGAGTCACGGAGGTCTCACAGTTCCACAAAACATCACACACCAGAGGGGTGAATGGGTTAGCGATCTGCGATGAGCTTAAAGCCAGAGGTTTCAGTATCAAGACGGTGGCTCTCCTTCTACTTCTTAACAGCTACCAAGATGCTGCTGAACTGGTTAGAAGTGGGGTTTGGTTCACATCTACCTCACCCAATAAAAATCTCCTAATAGAATAACTGTAAAAGGAAATGCATGTAAGAGAAGTGATTTGACAGGTAGCATCACTCATTATCCTGGACTTCCCAAACTCTAAAGTGTTCAGCAGTGACCTGGAGGATGTTAAGAGATTGCCATGGTTACTGGTGCTGAACACTTTAGCTTTTCTGAAGCAGGTTACGTTTGGAGTTTTGGTTTAAAATCAGCTGGAGGCTCCACAGTGTCACTAATTCTTTTATTTTGATTTAATAGCTTTTATACCTGTCCCCGGATTGGGAGGGATGGATGTTTTATGCATGCACACTGTTGATCTGTATCTCACTAACATAACTGAGTGAAGTCCTGCTGTGCAAACACTGACACACAGCTTGCATGGATTAACTTGGTGATGCAGAAGGTGTTTAAACTGCTGTTAAGTCTGCAATTAAAGCAGTAAAAACTTAGACTGCAGCTGAGATTAGAAAATCAGTCAGTCGACTTTGTTACTAGATACATTACTTATTGCAGGCAATATAAATCAATAAATTTAATTTCACATTGATGTGGTCAAAAAATCTAATGATTTCCATCTCTCCTTCATTGGTCTGTGGGTCAGTCAGAGCTGAACACAGCAAGCAATCTTTAACTTAAATGGTGAAACAAATGTATTAACTTGTGATTGAGCAAAATTGTCCTCAAGTCAATTAAATCAGACTTTTTTTTTATATATTTGCGTGATTAATGCTGTCAGTAAAGTGTTAGTGCTGCTAATGTGGGTGAGGCTCAAAACTTTGGTTGGTGTTTCTGTTCTGTATTAAACTGATGATCCAGATTTTACACCTCCTCAATGTGAGCTGTGTCCACGTCCACACTGACTGCTGGTCATTGAGTTAAACTGGGGTAAAGACTAAAGCTTTGATTTACGTGTTTGTACACACTCACTAAAGATAAGGTCAAAGAAACTAAATCATCAGTTTTTCCCTGAAGGATTTCGGTGCTCATATGTTTATTTTTCATGTTCGGCCTGCAGGTAGACGACAGCATGCAGAGGGTTTTAGCCAAAGAGAGATCATCTCAGTCTAAAGCCCTGGACCTCCAGAGCCAGCTGAGCCGAGCCAAAACGGAGCTGAGCCAACTGCAGCGAAACAAGGAGGAAGTAAGTCACCGATGAATACTTCTACATATGCAGGCAGGCTTCGATAAAACCAAGAGCCAAGCACAAAAGTATTTCAGGAAAGCTCCTTCTGGCCCATATGGGTCAGTGACAAAGGTTCCACCAACCTTCTACATCAGTCAGCAGAGGAGGTGTTTGAAACCTGTGGCAAACATGGAGAAAGGTGGAGCGGGAGTCACTTTTCACATTTCGCTCGTTTGCAAATAAAAACATAGTTAGGACCACGTGTTCGTGTAAAATATTTTAAGATTAAGGCCAACTAGCCTTTCAAAAAAAAGTTTAAAACACAGCAGCTCCTCCGTCACAGCTCACTGAGGAGCTCCAGCCTCGCGCAGGAAGTGGCAACATGACGGAGGCAGCGAGCTCAGGTGTTGTGAACGTAAATGTGTTTTCAAATTTCCAGCAGCAGCGCTCGTTACTATAATCACTATAAAAACCTTCACAGGTAAAAAGCCAATCAGGGTCCTTCATTAAACCACCTGTTCAGCAATCATAAACGTGAAGACAGTCATCCTTTCAGCTGCTCGCTGTTTCACACAGCAGTTTCAGGATGAAGAAAAATAAATGCTTTGAAGAAGTTACTGTTGCTGTGACACGTGTGTAAATGTGCGCATCACTCCTGTTTTTTTTTTGGTCCAAAGACACACAGAGACTCTTATTGCTTTCACTGGTTTTGTCCTTTTAGTAAATCTGGGCAGATTTAAGGCAGCTTTGGTACTGAAACTGATACATCACATGATAATGATGCTCAAAGATGGTCAGAGAAAAAAAGGTGATGTTGTGATGTAGGAGTGTATCCCTGCCTTTGTTTCCCAGATGGAGCGGCGCTTCCAGAGCCAGCTGCAGAACATGAAGGACAGGCTGGAGCAGTCGGACTCGACAAACCGCAGCCTGCAGAACTACGTCCATTTTCTCAAAACCTCCTACGGAAATGTGTTTGGTGACTCTCTGCTTGGAAGCTGACAAGCAAAATGTATCCAGCCTGACCAGCAGTGATCCTCCCAAACTATCGTACGGGACATGAACCGCATTTATTAAAGGTCTGCTTTTGACTTGAAGGTTTCATGTTTTGTATGAAATTAATAAAATTGAATTCATGGATAAATTCTCAGTTATTAGTAGCCTAAACATTTTATTTATGTATAACTTACCAGTAACCAGTAACAAGATAAGAAACTCCAATAAGAGTTTTTATGATTTACAATATTCTTGCTGATTTATAAACATAAAAAATGATGTGAGGTATATATTATAGCATTTTGTATTTTACACCAGAGTGTCATTAAAGTCAATGTAAAAAAAAGAAAAAAGAAAAGACTTGTTTCATTTATGTTAGGAGGTACTTTTGGAACATTATATCTGCATTGTAAGACTACAATGTAGAGAAACTGGACTACAAAACCAGTGTTTTAGTTCACCACAGCATGTTTTTACCCTGTTGTTTTATGCGTGTCAGATAAACGAGAACAGTCTGTGAAATATATCAATACAAAGACTGGATGTTTAAAAAAGAAGGAACATCTAGGGCCTGATCTGCTAACTGTCTGCGGCAATGCAGTCTTCTTTTGGCCTTAAAAAGCATGTTTTATACCTGTTATGGTTATGATGTTTGGTTCTAGAAGTTTTTTATTTTTATTTTCAGTTTCCAGTCCTATGAGCACTACTACTTGGATTTTTATGAAGCAGCAGAAATGAACTTGTTTCTTGGTAGAATGCTGATTAAGTAAACTGGATAGTCGTATAGAAATTGGCCTATAGCGCAATATTACTAGAGAACCCTGCGATTGCACAATACGGTAATTTTTAATGAAACACATCTTATTTTCTTGTTTTCCTGCTGAGTACTGAGCCAGTAAAACCCCTTTCTTCTCCCTTGTTTAGGATTTCTATGACTGAAGTCAAACATCACAGTAAACAATAATTCATGATAATCCTACAGGCTCGAATGCAAGAATAGACCTTATCGATCCAAATTGAGTTATACTGAACCTTGAAAATACTTTGATCAGTTAATATAGCTCATAATCTTGATTTAGAGAGTTTGTATAAATCTATGTTCTTCACGCGAAGCAACTGGAAAAGAAGCAGATTTTCTTACAGCAGTTCAGCTGTGAATTGTAGGAAGGCGTTTTCTAATCTCTTTTCTTAATAAAGGAAAGTGAACCTCGGGTCACGTCACTCAGGAATCTTTCTTAGTAAAATGGACTGTGGGAACCTAATAAAGAAATTATCATAGTTAAATATTAAAATAGTCTATAATAGAGTTATCTCTATCATTTTGTGATGTGTGATTATACAGATAGCAAAGAAATAAATATATAAAGGTCCCAGATGGGAACTTAATAAAGTCTGGTGGTTTCTCTTCGGATTGTATTTTATGTAACGCCGTATGGCGGATTCAAACTTGACTAGCATTACTGTTAATCAGTTGTAGTTTTTTGTGTTTCGCGATGCCTTCTGAAAGTCTACGATGGGAAACTTTACAGGCCTTGAAAAATTCACCAAAGGGGAAAATCTCCTTCGACCCGTTCTGGTTGGAAAGGGGAGAGGTGAGTTGCCGCCAGGTAGCTAAAAAAAAACAACTAGGGCTAGCTAAACGGTAGCTAGTTAAAGTTAGCACGCTACGCTTGTTTAAAATAATCACTACAAGGGTGAGTTTTATTCAAAGTGACAATTTAATCATTTAGATCAGGCAGTAAGACTTCAGCTCAGAGGCTAATCAATAAACAGTGGTTGAAAACAAAGGGTTGAGAGGCATTTACGCAAATAACGTAGTGTAGTTACGTACTTTTTATTTTTAATCTTCAGATATCCTTTTATGGATTTTCATCAAATGACTACTTTTAGTACTACTTTTATTTGACAGATAACTAATGTGACTTCGTGACTCCCGTATATAAGTCACGAAGTGACACAAATAAAAGAATTAGTGACACTGTTATTCCGTTTATAAACTGTGAAACCAATACACACACACACACATACACACACACACATTCTTTGAAATGGACTTTCTTTGAAAGGTTTTTATTCTATTTTTTTTTTTTAAAGAGCAAAGTTGATTTTCATGGCGCTTTTCGAGTTTGGGAGGCTGAATTCCATTTTAGTTTCCAGATTTTGACACAAGTGCAGTGGACAATGGTCAACTATAATCCCGCTCTTCTTGTTTGCGGTGGTGACATGCAGGCTGTCAGATGAGGTCAGGCAAGAGTCTCTATACACTGTGAGGTTCACGGATGACATTGTGAGACTGTAGTGAGGAGGGAGTAGGTGGCGGTATAGGGAAAAGGAATGTGTGTGTTTGAGAAGGAGACGGGTGCAACAGTGAGGATGTAAGGAGCAGAGGTAGTGAAGGTAGAGGACTTTAAACCGTCCAAAGAAATGGACAGCACACAAGAAAGGGGAGGCAGGGGGACGAGTGTCAGGGGTGATTTGAAACAGATTTCTGTTGTGAACTCCATGTTTATAAAAGCAGAGGTATGAACTCACTGATTCCTCATGAAGGTGTTTACAAGTGTAAGGCTTTACCTGATGTTTTTATAGACAGGGAAAATCCAGTGTGTTTGATGTGTTTTTGTTTTGATTAAATCATTTCAGGCTTTAAGGAGTCCTACTTTCTGAAAGGATATGGGAACATGAGTGATGCATACAGTTTCTGTGCATAAACCATCTCTAAACGAAGCCCGCTTGTGTTCTTGTAGCCTCTTTTAGCAGGTTGTAAAGACTCCCCAAGCTTGTCCCCAATCGCTGGTGTCATATTGGAGCGTCTCAGCTCGGCGCCCCTGCAGAAGTCATCATCCTTCCTGGGCTCCAGATCCGGAGACTCCAGCCCTGTTCTCTCAGAAGTCTCCATTTCTTCTACCGGATCTGTCCCCGATGTCAGCGCCAGGACAGCTGCATTTTCTGCAGCAGCATCTGTAAAAAATGAGCGAGAACAGGCAAGTCCTCAGTGTCTCTCTTATGTGTCATGTTGTAAAACAGTTTTCCAATTTGACTGAATATCTGACCCTGATGGTTTTTGCTTTGTTTTTTTCCTCATCTTGATGCTCTGTAGAGTCTTGGTGATAAGGTGAAGGATGAAAGTCCAGAGGCAGATGTCAGTGGAGTTTCCAGTCCTACATCACTACCTGCCATTTCCCTCCTGTCTCCCAAAGCCATGGAGATGGCTGGCTGTATCATCAAAGTTCAGGAGGAGCATCGAGAAAAGGCTAAGGTTCAAGTTTTTGACAGTGTTTTTTATTTTAATTTTTTTTAACTGAAAAACAGATTAACAGTGATCATCTTTTTTTTACATTTAATTTTATTTGCAAACCAAACTTCAAATGTTTTTTTTTTTTTTTTTTTTAACTCTTATGATTTTTGTCAGTAGCAGCTTGTGCTATTGTAATTATTTTAGTTTGTTTGCTTTCAGCTTTTGTTTTTAGAAACTAACATGTAATCTAAACATATGAATATGTTCAGGCTTTCCTGTTAAAGTTTATGAAAAAGCATGTAATGTTAGACACTTACACATTACTGGAAATAGGTCTAAACTTCTTCATACTAACCTCTGCTGGCTTACTGATCAGAGTTATATATTTTGCATGTTGACCCCTGCGTACTATATACTTGGTAAGGGTCTTACCGGACTGTCTTCTATCTGTCGACTCAGTTGGCCCTCAGGGTGCGGCAGGAGATGCAGGAGAAGCTCGTAGCGGCGGTTGCGAGCGCCGAGTCAGAGCAGCTGAAACGCTTTGAGGAGCTCATGGAGCTGAAGCAGAGGCAGGAGTACCAGAGTATGAGGGACATGATGGAAAGAGAGTAAGGGAAATCATGAAGCATTTGAAATGATTATAATGCTTAAAAATGTCTGAAATGTTACATGCGATTAAACACCTGGTCTGGTTTTCCACTTCCTGTACTGCAGAACGAAGGAGAGCATCGGGCGTCAAGAGAAGCTGAAGGAGGAGCAGCGGCGAAGAATAACGGTACGTGGAAAGTTCAGGAAACGTGAAGCTTAAACCCATGTTTGTCAAGTTGTTTACTGAACTCTTTAATTTTGCTTGTTGAACTCGCAAAAATTGTGCATATTTCAAAAGTGTGAAACAGATTGTGAGATGCTGGATGTGCAGAGCTCTGCAGCAGGAGAAGTAGATGCTGTTTACTTTTGGTAGTCTGCTGTAGTAATGATCTCCTGCACATACAGGGGCATTTCTTGTGCTCAGTGGGGTAGAAAAAGTTATCTCGTTCCTGTGCTGTTCATGCTTTTTGTTTGTCCGTCAGCTCGTCAACCTACGGCTGAGGGAGGCAGAGCAGCAGCGTCTTCGGGAGGCAGAACTCGAGAGGCAAAGGCAGGCGGAGGGCAGGGAGAGACTGCGTAGCCTCAACAGCATCCAAGAGGAGATCCTGCAGCTCAACCAGCTGCTTGAGCCCTCCACCCAGACCAAGACGGACCTCCCACCGGCAAGCCTCAGCTCCTACAGCACCCGAGGGAACCAGCTGTGCTCCCAGGTGTCAGAGGTGGTGCGAAAGACTGCAGAGGTCGGTTTACATTGAGATTTTTAAGGTTTATGCTCCTCCTAATTTCTGCTTGTACTCATGAAATACGTGTGTTCTGCCTATTTCAGGGCAACTTCCCCAGCTTGGAGGACATGACTGTGGCAGAGCGAGCCCTGCATGAGATGAGAGCGCTTATTCGGCTGATGCAGGAGGAAGCGGCCAAGGTTCGAGAAAAGAAGAAGAAGGAGCAAGAGCAGGAGGAGGAGCGCAGGAAGCAGGCGGAGCTGCTGGCGAAGCAGGAGGGGGAGAAGAAGGCGGCACAGCTGGCCAAAGAGAAGGCACAGAGGAAAGGTGATGAAGGAGAAGGCTTAGCTGCGTCATGCATCTGTACAGCTGGAGGTGTTGTCAGCAGCTTGTGCACAAAACAAAACATCCTGTTTGCATAAAATAATTTGGAGAATAATTATAGACCAAAGTATGGAGTTTGACTAATTTATTTATTTACCCCCCCTTACCCAGATATATTGCTGAGTGTTTTCACCATTTCATACTGAACCTCTTCCTGCAGGGTTGCAGAACAGCGCTGAAGACGTCACGCTGAAGTGGTACAAGGATCTGCAGGAGGCGGCTGCTCGGTGCGCTCAGTCCTTCGAACAGCTCAACTCTGCAAAAGACGGACAGGTGGGTTTGTTCACATCCAGATGAAAGACTTTGAGATGACGGAGGAAAGACTGTGACATTCTTAAAGGTTTTAACCTACAAAGGTTCCAACAAAGACCATTCCAGCAATATTTTAATTTAATAGATTAATTCTTTAAGTAGTGAATCCATTAATCCATGATTTATGAAATGATGGACTTGGTTGATGGTTTCTGTGTCTTACCCACAGAATGACTGTTTGTCTGTGTAGGCTTTTACTTTAGGATCTGGACTTTGAACTAGGAATTATTTAAGTGATGACCTTAAAGATCTCAGTCCTGGTTCATGTATCATTACTGGTGCAAATGAGAAATCTGTTTTAACACTGCAGGTCACCGAATTCTCAGGGACATCGAAAGGAAATTTCGTCCTCTTTTAATAACTCGGTGACTGGCCTCTTTCCCTCGTTCTCCAAGCATGTTTCCATGTTTGATATGAGGGGGTCCCACCTGATCCACTCAGCTGAAAAGTATTAAAGACAGCATTTGGTCATTAAAAATCCCAATTTAGCTTTGACACTGAGTATCTTCTGAGTTATAGGCTCACCAATTACCCAAAGACCAAAACTGCCAAAATAAATACAAAAAATAAAGTAAAAAAATATATACTATTAAAATTAAATATTTGTATAATGAATTCATAAAATTGATTTCTTTCATTTTTTATTTGCCCCCTGTTGTGGCTCTCCTTGAACAGGGCACTCTGTTGTTCAAAGTCTAGACAGCTGTTTGTCCTTGAATAAATAAATAAATATTTTTATTTTATTCTATTTTATCAAATAATAAATAAAATAAAAATAAATAAATGCACAGAGGTAAAATTAAAAGGGAAGGAAAAATAAATAAAATGAATTAATAAATAGCAAAATTTACATGGGAATTAAAAAAAAAAGAAAAAGATACTAAAACTGAAAAGTAAAAAATAGTACACGTAATAAAATTACTGAAAAAATCAGTTTTTCACATTTCATAAATTGATGCCCTTTTTATATTACATTCGGAGGATTTAATAGTATAGCTTTGTATTTTTTTACATTTATTTTTTAATATATAATGACTCAACTTATAATATAATAAGTTGGGTCATTTATTTTTATTTTATTAATAATAATAATAATAATAATAATAATAATTATTATTATTATTATTATTATTAATAATAATAATAATAATAATAATAATAATAATAATAATTATTATTATTATTATTATTATTATTATTATTATTATTATTATTATTTTGGCCACCATTTTCGAGCCTTAATAACTTAGTCATAGGAGCTGATGGTGTGAAATCATCTCTGTTTGAAAACTTCATTTAATTCTTTCATTAAAACATTTTTAAAAAGCAGCTCAGACACAAGCTGACACACACGAAACATCTTCACTGTCTGTTTATGACTCGAGTGGTTTAATTTCTCCCAGACAAAGAAACTGAAGCTGGAGCTCCAGAAAGCTGCCACCATCCCTGTCAGTCAGATCGCCAGCAACTCTGGATCGCAGCTCCGAGAAATCTTCGACAAGATCGACAAGCTTCTGTCGGGACGGCCGGTCGTGTCCGGGGGGAGATCGGTGTCCACCTCACAACACCCGCAGGGTCTCGAGTTCGCCAGCTACAAACTGGCTGAGAAGTTTGTGGTGAGCGTGCGCACAAAACAACTGATTCAACACAGAAATCTGGTTTTTGTTTTTTTGTTTTTTGTGATGTAATGCTTTGTTAATTTAATATATTTTGTAGTATTTGTATAAGCAAGGAGAAGCTGTGATTTTTCAATTATTATTTTTTTAATATCTTTTATTTATTTATATTTTGGTTGTGTAGAAACAAGGAGAGGAGGAAGTGGCGTCTCACCACGAAGCGGCCTTCCCCATCGCCGTGGTGGCTTCTGGAGTCTGGGAGCTGCACCCTCAGGTGGGAGACCTCATCCTCGCCCACCTGCACAAGAAATGCCCCTATGCAATCCCTCACTACCCGCCGATGAAGGAGGGCACGCCCGTGGATGAATACCAGAGGATTCTTGGTTACCGTGTAGACGACTCTGGAGTCGAAGGTCAGGACAGTTTCTTGAAGAGGATGTCTGGGATGATTCGCCTCTATGCCGCCATCATCCAGCTGAAGTGGCCCTACAGCTCCAAACAAGGGGTAAAAACTGTCCCACTTCCTGTTTTTTATAATGTCAAACAAGCAAAACTTCAGACTGAGGAGGCAGAGATTTCTTCCTGATTCTTATTAGGAAACGAGAAAGACTAAAGATGCAGTTTTAAAAAACAAACAAATAACCGGGGGAAGAGAAGATATATTATTTCTGTGCATCGAGGAGGTTTTCTGGAGAATTGATTGGTCTCAATCACTGGGCGTAACTTACTCTGGAGCATCTTAGTTACCATGGCAATGAATTGTCCAAGGCTAAACCTAAAGTTGCCTACAATGTCTAAAAGTCCCTCACTTTTTCAAAAATATATTTATTTTTGTTTCAGCCCGTTCCTCATGGTCTGAACCACGGCTGGCGTTGGTTGGCTCAGATGCTCAACATGGAGCCTCTGGCAGACGTCACAGCGACTCTGCTGTTTGACTTTCTAGAGGTGAGTCTGAACACATCCTGCACATTATCAGGTGTGTTTGTTGCTTCAAACAATCAGTGGCTTGCATTACCGGCCCATGAACCATGAAAAAGTGTCAGGTCAAATGACCACAGTCCCTGAAACTCTTTAAGCCTAAATCTAAACTTCAGTTTCTTTGTCGCTGAAAGCAGCTGTGGATAACTCCTGTGCGTTGTTTCCTTCAGGTTTGTGGGAACGCTCTGATGAACCAGTATCGGAGCCAGTTCTGGAAGCTCATCCTGCTACTGAAAGAGGAATACTTCCCCAGGTAGAAAGCATGTTTTAACAGTAAACATTTCAGCTGCAGCAGTCATGTGAGAGGTTTAACCTAGAAGTGTTTCTGTGCAGGATTGAAGCGGTGACCAGCAGTGGACAGATGGGCTCGGTCATCAGACTCAAACAGTTCCTGGAGGTATGTGATTGGAGGGAAAGTGGACATACTTGACAAAAGAGGTTTAATATGGAGCTGCCAGGCATGAGGATAAGGGGAAGACTACAGAGGTGGTTCATGGGTGTATTGTGACATGCAGAGGGCAGGAGGATGGTGGAATACTGTGAGGTGAAGGCAGATCATCCGAAAGAAGATGATGAGCAGGTGTCAGTTTGTAGTTATTTAAAGAGAGGGCTTTTCAGTGTACACAAACACGTTCCCGTGCAGTCCTCTGGGAAACGCAACAGGGAAGGGAGCGGCAGGAAAACATGGAAAAGCTTCAAATAAACATCCAGCTTAAACTACAGACGGTATCTGCAGTGGAGACGTTGTTTTTATGGTCTGCTTCATTTCAGCTCTTCTTCTTCTTCTTCTTCTTCTTCTTCTTCTTCTTTTTTTTTTAAATGTTTTTTTACCGATATTAGATGGTGGAGAGTGAAGGGAAAATACTCAGTAAAGTTCCTCGGGTCAGATTCACACCCTGGCCACTCTGACATATGGTCGCCTGCTCACCCTGTGAGCTAAACTGGTTCCCTCATTTCAGCTCTTTGCATGTTTTAACTTCACTCTACTCCACGGCGAGCTGATGGACCGACAACGGCACAAATGAGAGTAGCCACCAGACCAGTTGTCTCATACTTTGGACACAGCCTCCATCAACAGACGCTCTCTGCGGGTAGACGGGCTGTCCGAGGCTCCCTGAGGTTTTCCAAGGCACTGCCAGCGAGAACCATGCTGAGCCCTTTGGTCATCACAGGTCTGCAGCCGTGAAGCTGCGACTGAGTGAACAAACCACACGATGGTTAGAAAATGCTTCAACAACAGCAGTGCTCATTACTGTAATCTATAAAAAAAACAGTAAGAGTTTAATAAGCTGTTCAGTAAATGTGAAATTTAACTGGCAAATAAAGGGAAGCGTCTGAAACTAAACCTGCAGATTAACGGCTTTAATATCGATCTGCTGTAAACCCAGAGAGAAATATTTCCTTCCCTGATTAAAACTGTAATTCCATGCTTGGTTTTTCTCCTTCTTGCACCTCCTATAATTCAAACTGCTGAATTATTCAGAAATAAAATTAAATAAAGGCCAAAAAGAAGTTGATTTACAATTCAAAGTGCTGCATGGCTAACAGTAAAACGGTTAGGGGGTAACTAATGATTGTAAAACAAAAGGGAACATAATTAAAACCGGTGTAGTGTTTACAGAAACGGGTGTAAAGTAGATCTAGTCTGGATTATGAGTGTTTACAGACTGGTGGTCTAATCTACTTGAGCACTTATAAGTGAAGTGGTAGAAAGGGTTTGACTTCAGCTACCAGTCTTATTTTAGAGACTCTGTGCCATTTTTGCTCCGTCTGTTTTCAAAGTCAGAGTTTTGAGAAATTCTGTAATATTTGAACTGAACTGCATGACGCTGAGCTGGATTAAAACTTTGGAATTAAGTTGTATTCTCACTGAGCTGAGTTTAAACATCAGCTCAACATTTTAAGGGGCTTAATGATGAGATGCTGTCTGTTATTACACATAGGTGTACCAGTGCAGTGTTATGCTTTTATTTAAATAATTGTTTTTGTGTTTTATCTCAGACATCGCTGCAGAGACGACAGATCAGTCCGCCCAGAGGCCAGCTGGGCTCCGGGTTCTGGAGGTCTTGACCGATGAGGACCTGCGCTGGGTGACGACGCCATTGTAGGACTGAGTCAGGCAGAAATGAATTGAGAGCATCTGTGAGTGGAAAGATGGGAGAAAGTTGTCCTGTGGTTTTAGTTTTTATCTAAATGAGCACACTGACGACACACACTGATGACACACACTGGAAGCCTCACGAGTCCTCTGCGGTTGTGAGGTCACATTTTTGAGGTCACATCTGCTTCTGCTGACCTGAAGCAGATGTGATCCTGGTACTGACTGAGACACCTGTGGGGTACTTTTAACCTTAATTTCATTGGCTGCTTTTCTGCTGAAATTCTTGAGCTTTTCTTAAGGGTTTTTTTTTTTTTTTTAAATTCCCAGGTGTGTCGAGTCATTCCTCCTAAAGAGAGACGCTTTCACAGCCTTAACTTTCACGTTAAATTATTTTGCTGATTCAGATAATAATTTTTAATAGTTTACCTTCTTGTTTTTCTCTTTTTTGTGGCACAAAAACAACAAAATCTCTATTACAAAAATAACTGACCAGTTTTAAAGTGTTTCAGCTGCGCAGACACCGTCGAATGTCGTCTTATTTGTCGATACTTCGGTGCATTTCCACCATTGCTGCTCACGCGTCTGTCGCCTTACTCACGCATAGTCTGTGTAAGGCAGCTGGCAACATTTGATCATTCCGATCTCTGACATACCGGAACAAAATGTGGTGAGATTGATTAATAAAAACTGGATTAAAAGCTACTGAAATCAAAAAGTGAAACAAAATTATTTGTCGAAGTAAAAATCAAATGATTGATGCTTTTAAAGGTTCTTCTTGAAAATCCCTCTGTTTTAAAAATGCTTTAAAACCTTCTAAAATTGAAGCCATCAGCAGAACTGCTTTGACTTTATCATACTTTATTTTAGAGATGAAGAGAGATCTGCTGAAGTTAAGCTCAGGCTGGGCTCTAATTCTGTGCAATATCAATTTTATACCACCAGATGGTGCAGTGAGTAAGTTTAACCTTTATTTAACCAGGTGAACACAGCCTGATAAAAGGCAAAGCTTGTAGAGGAAATGGATAAAATAAAATAATAAAAGAGCAGCCGCACACATCTGTAAACACTTCAGCAACGCTGCTGGTAAAATGCTGCCCCCTGGTGGTGAGGGGTTTAGATTCTGCAGAGGGCAAATTACAAAAATTACCTTTAAAGGCTGATCTATTAACATCCGACCTGAAGAAGCAGATTCAAGTTGATGTCAAAAGATTTTGAGTCAAAGCTCATGTCCACGTAAACACGGTCACCTGAACATCTGCTCAGGTGGCCAGATGTGCCTGCTTTGATTTCTGAGTGGAGTAAAACATGAGAAAATGAGGACGTGAAATGACGTGTTGATTTTAAGGCGTCCAAATCAGTGAGGTTTCCAGTGTCGTCGTTTTGTTTACAGCTCTCAACATTATAAGTTTCATCATCCTGAGGAGAGAGAAGCTGCTTACTCGCAACGTTTTAGCAGAGCAGGTAGAAACCTGTTTATTCAGCCTTAATATTTTCTGTTCAAATCAAATTGTGTCAAATGATTTGGACTTTTTATTTATTTTCTCACTGTGTGGAGCAAAAATTCATGGTTTGAAGTGTTGTTTTAAATCATTGTCAATGAGAGAAACCAAAGGTTTGATCCAGAAATGATCGAAGACTGTTTTGTGAAGTGAAACTCAAAGTGATTGTTTTCTGAATGTAATGAAGAATAAACAAATCTATGGGTACCAGAATTAGTGCAGTCTACAGGAGTTGTTGAAAATGTGTAAACAAAATGAAATAAAATCAATCAACACTTAGTGGAAAATTTCCCTTTTGGATTTCTTGCTTTTGCTCATCACGTTGTAGAAGTCTGTCACATTATCTTTTTTTTTTTTTTGCTTTAATCTTCTAAAATCAGATTATTTGGGGCTTGTTCTGTGTATTTTAAACTGTCTGACATGACATTTTGAGCAAATTTGCAATGTACAGCTGTCAGAAGTTTATATGCACTGATGAATGAATGCAATTTGGGGCTTTTAATGATTTCTTTTCCTGGGGTGGAAGGAATGTGCAGCTTACGTCTTCCCACACAAGATCAAAAATGTAGATGTTATTTTACTATTTATCTGAGAGCTCTGTTCTTTGTATCTTAGCTTCCATTTAACTGAACCTCTTCAAACATGGCAGCTGTTTCAGAGGGTTCCAGTATGTTTACTGCCAAGTTTGAGGTCATTTGGATGAACTGTTCTTATTATATTTTGGCTAAAGGTTGTCTGTTTGCAGTGTTTTATCTGCAGTGACTGCTCCCTGCCCCACTTTGCATGTAAGGGGCTCGACATGTTTGTCTTCACAAAGATCCAAGACCTGCTGTGATGTGTAGTTTGGAGATGGTGGCACTATGGAAAAGAGCCGAGCACAGCTGAAGATGCTTATATTTTCACTGGGAGTGACCAGGATCAGAAATAAGTATTTCGGTGGCCGGGCATTTTGGATGTGTGCAGAGGAACGATGGTGGATATCTGGACAGAGGAAGACACGGCAAGAAACATGTTGAGCCCTTCTAGCAAGACGATTCATAGATTTAGTGAAGGACATGCAGATGGTAGACGTGACAGAAGAGGTTGCTAGGATGGGTTGAGATGGAAGCCAATATGGCGAGCCCTAAAGGAACGCCAGAAGACAGAAAGTGAAGGTGCTGACACAGAGGAATAGTCTAAGGTTTAGGGTTTCCAGGAAGGCCTCCATAGGGGGACATGGGGGACAACTTAATTCATTATGCTACAAATAAGGTTTTAATTTGTATTAAAATGTCCTAAAACAATTTTTCGTAAGATTTTTAAATGCTGAAAGTAGATGAAGTGAGACTGAAGTGTAATTCAGTAAAAACTGGTATTCAAGCATGTGGCTTAACCCTTTAAACCCTAACCTAATTTACCCCTTAAACCAGGGATGGGGAACGCCAGGCCTCAATGGCCAGTGTCCTGCAGGTTTTAGATGCGTCCTTGATCCAACACAGATGGTTTAAATGGCTAAATTATCTCCTCAACATGTCTTGAAGTTCTCCAGAGGTCTGGTAATGAACTAATCATTTGATTCAGGTGTGTTGACCGAGGGTGAGATCTAAAACCTGCAGGAGACCGGCCCTTGTCCTGCGGGTTTTAGATCAGAAACACACATTTTTATGAAACTAACACATTAACTGCACCAACATGTGGTTTAAAAAGAAAAAGAGACAACCTTCATGTTTACCTTTTTTATTTGACCTTTTTACATTTATGCACACTGAGTCATTTTTATTACAGTTACTTCAGCTGCAGCTGAAATATTGCATATTAAACAGATTCGGTGCCAGCTCGATGATTATTCGTACATTTTTTTTTTTACCCAAACAGTCGCAGAACATATCGATTCGTCATGGCTTGACCGACACTGCATCAGAGGAACAATCATCTGAAATAAATACAGAGAACATGAACCGTTTTTCCACACAAAGCTGCAGAAACGAGCCTCAGACTCTGCAGTCCTGAGCACAGATGATTTAGATTTTACCATGTGAGATAAGTAAAAGTAAAACTCTAGCACAGAAATAAACAGTGTTACAAGAAATAATTTACACAGGCAGTTTCCAAATTCCTATGTTCAAAAGGACAAACCAGCGTAGGGAACAATCATGTCTTCTTTCCTTCACACACCAGTCTCGACCTGGAAATCTGTTTAATTTTGTTCATAGCCACACTGTAGACTACCTGATGAATGAGAACGGAAAAAACCTAAAGTAATTCAAACATATGTGGATGAAATTAGAAGACTAGCTGCATGAATATGTGCAGATTTCTCCTTTAACCGTACTCTGAAGATGTGACTTTTTTGTTCCTTAAAAATTACAAAACAAGATCAAGTGTTTCAATGATATTGTTGTTGCAGTTTGTCTATTTCACCACTAGAGGCCAGTAAAAATGACAGACCTTTAAGAAAGAGCAGATTTGATCCACAAAAGCAGCTCTGTTAATGATGGAGTCAATTAAAAACCCACTCACAAGAATTAACAGGTTCAGGTACAGGAAGCTGAGTGACCACTACAAGACCTGGCGGTGGTTGTCTTCTCGTTTCTGGTCGCCGTCCTTCAGGAGCTTTTACTGTTCAGTGTTTATAAGGCTCAGCGTTAAGACCCTCGTGGTTGAGCGTGGCTCTCTCCATGCGTCTGTACCAATATCTCACTTTGGTGTTCGCCATCATGTCATCAAACGCCTGCAGGCCCTCCATCACCCTCAGGACTCCAAACACTGACTGTAAAAGAAGAGCACAGGTGCAAAGCCTGAAGATTAAAAATAACTTTTTTCCTAAAGTTTACTCACTGTTAAAATTGTGGATGCTTGTATGAAACATGTCCAGAGTTTCAAATAATTAGGCAATCCCTGTGAGCCAAAAGTTCAGGGACTGGTCAGACTGGTCGAAATGCCGTATTTCAGGGTTTTTTTCTGCTCTTGGATCTCTGTGATGTCATAAAGGAGTGGATATAATGGACTGTATACTGATGGACATAGTGAAGCCATTTTGTCGTGTTTTTAAATTGGATGCTAGAATTGTGAGGCGGATCTACATGCTTATTGGCTAATGGTTGTCAGTCACACAGTAAAGTGTTCCATCCAGTGCTATCTGCCTGGTTTTGTTGCATAAAGTAACTAAAATAAACATACTAAAATTGTGTAATTAAAAAGTGTTACTTTTACAGTAACAGTAAACATTATGCTTTAAAACAAGCACAAATACAAAGAGTAACTTTCTTGATGGCACTCAACACCAGCAAGAAAATGATCCTTTTGAACTACAGATGTTTAAAGGAAAGTACACACATTTTTGTACACGTAGAACAAACTGGGCACCAATGCAGCGCCTCCATCTGGGGGAGTGTAACCAAGTTATTTTTGTAACTGTCCTTTATAGATGGTCTGCAAACACATCACACACTGTGGCTAGCTCTCGCTTCTGGGGGTTAAGACTTAGTTTTAAAGTTATGGTAAGGCTTAACTTAGTGGTAAGAGGCTTGAGAGGGCAATAATGGGATTGAATGTCCTCACAATGTCAATCAAACCAACATGGATCAGCGTGTATGTAGGCCCCGCCCCCAACATGCAGCGTGGAGCAGACAGTAGTCATCGCAGGGGAAACGCTGATAACAGAAACCAACTTTTAGCCAAAATAAGATGAGAACAGCTCATCCACACAACATTAAACTTGTCACAGCACTTATTCAGCTCATCAGCATCACACCTGCCGAGTGTAAGTGAGGTGGAGCAAATCAACAGCTGGAGATACACAACGAACAGGCACATGGACAAAATATTAGTAATCTAGACCTAAAATTTGTATTTGTGGCCATCAGTGCATGCTTTTTAAACATCTACAGAACAAGATGTATTTATTCAAGCACCTGCTGACCATTACAAGAAAACAGGTTTAAGTTGCTTCAACACTGGCTTCACTTTTCAGACCTGTAAACTACCTCTTTCTATCTCTATCAGTCTGTGGTGAAGCTTTAATCAGGCTAATTTATGTACATTCAATTAGTAACAAGCCTAAGTTGGACCCTGGACCAAGCCTAAGCTGAACCTAAGTTGCGTTTCCTCACCAGGTCTGCCAGGTTGGGCTGATCTCCACCCATGAACTTCCTATTCTTGCCAATGGCTGCCACCCAGTCGTTGACAGCCTTGTAGAGATCCTCCCTGACGTCGTCCTGCAGATTGTGTCTGTTGGGTCAAAGGAGTGAAAATTAATACCTCACGTCCCCAAAAACCTTAAAATTACCAGAAACACGATAGCCTGTTATCTAACACCACGTACCGACTTTTCAGCCTTTTGGAGATGACAAACATGGCCGCAGCGCCAACATATTTGGCGAAGAAGCCTTCAAAAGTACCAAACTTGCCCTCGCGTACGATATAGTCGAAGGAGGCCAGGGCCTCGTTGGTGGTTCGGTACACGTTGGGAGATATGAGGTGTACGAGCCAGTCGTCAGCCCACTGACGCCACTTCATCTCCTCTCTGAAATCAGAGCAGAAAACATTTACGATCCACAGAAAAGATGGAGTCACGGTCTGATGCGGACCACTTGACTTTAGTTTGCAGAAAACTCCACCACCACATTTTCATGCAGATTTAAGATTTTTCCTTCCAACAGATGCTCATCACACAGATCTTCATTAGAATGATGAAAACAGAAATCTCCCATTGCTAAAAGTAGAGACTTCATATCAGCTGACCAATCACAAGCCTGAGAGCAATAACGCTCCACAGACTTTGGGTTACACCCACGTGCCACCTTTCAAAATAAGAGTCCACTAATAATTGTGTGTGAGAAACAGGGCTTGGCTTACTTCTGCATTTCCTTCTGTGGGTAAACTGCGACGGTCTCGCCCTCGCTCAGCATCAGCCAGTACTTGTTGTTGTACTCGATCACCTCCTTCCCCCTGTCATTCACCGACTTCATCTCCGGGTAGCAGCGAAGGATGTCGGACATGCTCTTCTTCCTGCAAAAAAACCCCCAAGGTAAAGATTTTTTATTTTATTTTTTTTTAAAGAGGGCATAAATTTAGATATTTTATCTTTAAGAATGGAGTCCAAATAAGATCAGCTCATGCAACCTGTGTGAGGGCACCTGTCAGTCAACAAAGTGATGCCTCCAACTCAATTATCCAGGTGGATGAGCCCCAATAAGAACTGTTATGAAGAGAGAAACTATCCACTATTTTTTGACAGGCCGCAATATATTTCTAGTGTACTGTTTGACCATTTAACACGGGGCGTCTACAGTGACGTGCTCACTTTTGGGCTTACTGATGCCATTTCAAGACAAAAACACTGAGCTGGATATAAATCACATCCAAGTGTATTCCACACCAAAGGAAGTAAGGATGAACCATTAAATGATGTTTTTACAATTAGTTTTAAATAACAGCACACTTGCTGCAGTGGGTCACTTAACCCCCCCCCCCCAGAAAATTTACAAATGTTTTTCTTAAAATATTAACCCAAGCATCCAAACTGTGAGGCTTATTTAAATTTATTGCATTGGTATTTCTTTGGAAAGGAAAATAAGAAACCTTGACCTCAGAACACGAGACCAAGGATTTAACTAGTCGAATAACAATCAGCATATTTTCTAAATTCTAATATTTTCTCAGTAAAATATAGAAATAAACTTTAATTTTGTCACATACATCAAGTACAATAATAACATTATAATAACATTTTTTAATAACAAGACTTTTAAAATTGTTTTTTCTGCATTTTAGTTTTAATGCTCTGATCAGGGTGGGAAACCACAGAGTTTCACACCTGAGATTTTATAGATTATTTTACTCTATCAAATTATTTCTCAGAGCTTTATTTGAAGTGATTAACAGAAAATATAAACAAAATTCCTCATGAAATAACAAGTGAAGGAAGTCACAACTTACTTGTTGACTAAATAGGTCTTGAGCGAGCTGATGATGACAGACGAGTCATTCAGTTGCTGCAGATTTAAAAAAGGAAATAGAGCAGGACATGATGGTTTGAAGGGTTTCACAGGAAAAACCGGCACATTTTTTAGGTACTTAATTAGAGACTAGACAAAGGTTTCTTTTCTTTTTTTTGTGGACATGCTTTTCTTTATTTTCTGTCATACAAATTCTGTGAGTAAGTAACTCCTGTGAGGCAGAAGCCCAGTCCTCAGACTGCTCTTAGTGTTGGGATTTTAAGACAATATCCTTAAAATAATATAAAATATGTAAATTGTGGTGAGTGAGGGTTATGAAGGTATGCCAGAAATTAAAATCTTTCTGAATGTTTGACAAAAACATAACAAGTCTTAACTTTGTTCTTTCAACAGTCCCCCCCCCCCATCTCAGAGGTTTAAGATGACATCAAATGTCTTACCACCTCACCATCCACCATCAGGATGGGCACCTTTCTGTAGGTAGACCACTTAATCTCCTTCCTCATCACCGGGTTCACCTCCACGATCTCATACGGCAGCCCGTGGTAGTCCAGGAAGGCTCGCACCTTGCTGCAAAACGGGCAGGTCTTGTACTGGTACAGGGTCAGCTTCAGAGCGCCTCCTGGAGCCTGGAAGGAGGCAGCAGAGCAAAGGAGAGTGCTATGAGGCTAAAGTATGTGGACACTTAAGAGCTGCCACCCCCAGCTTGGCAAAGGGCCGCTAAAAAGAATGCAAGCTTATTTTTCTGTCCATCTTTTATACTGTCTATGGATCTGAAAGAACTAATACTGCTCCACAACAGGCTAACGGAAGCTGGCCAATCAAAAGAAAGTGGGCTTTTAATAAGGGGTGTGGGGCAGGAGGTGTTTAAGGAGGCAGGACCTGAATATAGCTACTGAGGGGGAGCATGAGAGACCAGTATGAGATAAGGATTATTATGAACTGTGAATTATGCAAAGCTAGTGGTGCTTGATAATGTGATAATACTGCTTATAAATGCTGAATTAAACCTGCAACACATTGCAGGTGGGTGAATAGAAGAGAATACCTTTTATTGTCACTATACACATGTACAATGAGATACAGAGCGTCTCCTACTCAGTGCAGATGTGTGGGAAAAGAAAGGAGGGTGAGGTGCACAATTCTGCGGCACTATATAAATATGAACAGTATTCCAAAATATAAAATGTACAAATATACAAAGGGGGGGGGGGGGAGATACTTGAGAACAGCCAAACCATGTGCAAGAACACCTCAAGGCTTCAAGAGCAAACGTTTGTGAAGCACAGTGACTGCAAAGGTTTATTGCTGATGGCTATTACAGATAAAGCGGATCCAGGCCCAGAGTTTGGAAACGTTTGCAGACACACAGACAGCAGTGATCCACAGCATTTCTCCAGCCACTAACAGACCGTAAAGCAGACCGCCTGTAGTTCATGCAGAGCAGATCCAGTAAAAGCAAAACGTTACAGACAAATCTGTAAACTTAATTTTAAAACTAAACAACAGCGCATTTTGAAAGCTTTTATTGTGTTTCTACTCCAGTAGAAACACAATAAAACGCAGTATTCAGAAGAAGTGGCAGGTGTCCGCAGCAGCTGGGGTCTGACAGGTGACCCGGGCTGCACACACCTCAGGAAGGTGAGCCTACTGCAGGCAGACGGTGATGATCAAAGACACCCACTTACCTCACTGACCTTCCTCTCCTCCTCGGCCAGGTGCTGCTGGACGGACAGCTTCACAGTCTGATATAAACCCAAACCTCCACCCAGCAGGAAGGCGCAGCCCAGCACCCTGCCTCCCCCTTGGCGCACACCGGAGAGCAGTTTGGACCGGAACCCCGCTCCGCCGGTGCCGTACGCCCTCCTGGATCCGTGCGCGCCCACATTCCCCAGCAGGTAGGAGAAGAAGCCGGACCGACGGGCTGCTGGAGACTCCAGAAAAGACAAGCCGACCTTACTGAGTGTTCTGGCGCAGGAGGCTGCCATGTTGGCTTTACATAAAGTCCCAGAATGCACCACGAGGGATAAAGGGTTTGGGTGCCCTGAGCTGAGCCTGTCAGGATGTGTGCCGCCCCCAGTGGCGCGCAAAGGCAAAACCTGAGAAAAGGTGCAATAAAAAGGGAACCAAGGGGGTAAAAAGACATCAAATAGATGCAAAACCGCTAAATGATGAACAGAGAAAGGCAAAATCACCACAAAGAGATATAAAATAACTGTAAAGAGACAAAAACAAACAAACAAGCAGATAAAGTTAGAGAGGTCAGGTTGAGATGGTTTGGACATGTGCAGATGAAAGATGGTAACTGTACTAGATAAATGATGTTGAATGTGGAGCTGTAAGACAGGAGAAAAAGAGGAACACCTCAGAGGAGGTTCATGGGTGTAGTGCAGAGGGCACGCAGAAGAAGATGCTGGGAATAGGGATAGGGTGAGATGGAGACAGATACAGATGTAAAACCAAGAGATGCAAACATGACATCATCACAGACCTCAGAGGACCACAAAGACCTGCAAATTACAACTACATGGAAAACAACAGGACGCGAAACCGCCATAAAGAGATGCTAAAAATAACTAAGCGGAGACTAAGAGTCACTGCAAAGATGGAAACAATAATTAAATTGGAAAAGCAACCATAAAGAACATAAAACAGACACAAAGAGATGCAAAATGATCTAAAACTGATACTGAATAACAATAACAAAGAGATGCGAAAAATCCCCCCAAAAAACAAACATTAAGTGATGCTAAACAAATAGAGACACAAATTAATCACTAAGAAATGCAATATGTCGAACGAAATGGAAGACAACCATAAATATCTGGTTACAATGATGATACCTTTTTGTCTTTTTATTTTGTTTTGCTAATATTTACATTATTCCTTATTCACCTTTGTTTTACTGAGCTGAATGTTTTTGTTTTTGTGTGTGTTTTAGCTGCTTTATGACAGGATTTTTCTCAACTTTTAGAATAAATTAAGTATATCTATTTCCAGACCTGTGAAATATCACATAAATTAAATTGAACTGAACAGTAAATAATATTGGACTTCTGACGACTTCTTTGCAGTTTTAACACAGACATCCACTAGCCAAGTTTGCCCCTTTAAAGGGCTATTTCCGGCCCTCGTGCCATAGGTTTTACACGACTTTGTGTTTGGATCGTCGTTGTTAGTTTTGTTTTATTTTAAATAATTCATAAATGTGTTTTAAATGCAAAATATTTACATAATTGAACTGAATTGAATTGAATTGCATTGAACTCCTGTGTTCAGGAGCGCCTGTTTTGCCGTTGATGCGTCGGTCTACGTGTGGTGCATTCAAGAGCGTCGTTTTTCCGACTTTCTCTGTGTTTGCAGCAGCAGCAGCAAAGGAGCGTCCTGTTGCCCTGCTGAAAGCGGAGAATCCCCATCAGCCAGCAGCGGCAGCAGTACCACCAGCATCATCCATTTACACTGGTCGAGCCACTTCGCATCCTTCTCCGCTCGGACTCTCCGCTCCGCTGGGATGCCGCCGTCGAGTAACGGCGGCAGGGATTCGCTCGGGAGCGCCTGCGCTGGAGGACTCCGTCCCCGTGCGGTTTTTGGAGCGTGACTGGGATGAAGGCACGAGGAGACAAATAAAAATCTGATCATAGCCGGCTAACGCTAGCACGCTAACGTTAGCTGCCCGTTTTCCCCTCCCTGCTCACTGACCGATGTGTTTTCCTCCATGAATAAACACTCCTTTAATGCGCCCCCCCTTTTTTTATTCTTGCGAAGACATGCTGGAGTCACCGAGGACATTTATCTCAAGGATAAAACATCGCAGGGGTCTCCTAACCTCCAAAGGGTAACGCCAGTTAGCCATTAGTACCTTTTATTTTTTACATTTTTCTCGCTCGTCCGTGGAGATGCTGGCTGAGGAGGAGTGTGTCTAGCGCTGAACCAGAACTCGCATGGATACTCACTCCATGAAGGTCATGATACTGAGAGAATGATCATGCTGGAAAAACAGGTAAGAAATCAGCACAGAGCCGTGAAGTCAGCGGGTTCATATTTAAATGCACACCTGAGCTCATTTGCGTATAGTAATTAGGCCTACATGGGGCGCGTGCTGCACCCCTGCCACAGCTGGGATCTGATAGAAGTAACGGGCTGTAAAGGTGAATTTATGCAGGTGATCAGCACATTTTTAATGATAATAATCCCCCTCTCTCTCCTTCTCCCCGGCTTAAAGTCTGCCTCTCTCTGCCACTCTCTCTCCTGCTGCTCTTTAAGCCATAGACTGTATATAAAGATGTAAGACATAGCATTTACAATAATTAAATGTGTTTTTAATTTTGGGGGGATTAAATTTACAAGACATTATCAATATTGTGAAGCTAGGGTTGCACGATTGCAAAATTTTAGGTCAATAAAGACATTTTGTAAAATAATTAGGACCTAAATCTGACCCCCTCCCAATCATTTATTTATTTATTTGTTTGTTTGTTGTTATTAATTCCCTCTTGTGTGACTGGAAAAAATAGATCTGTACTATATTATTTGTTCGAGTCACCAGTAATTATGGTATGAAAAATTCTAAACATCTCACCTACCCAACTGAAATGGAATTTCTTCACAGATACAAAATTTTGTTATTGTTAAATTAGGTCCATGTTAAGTATGTTGAACATGACGCTTGGAAAAAAAAAATACAAACGGTGTATTAGTGCTGGGCGATATGACGATATATATCGTGTGGACGATAGAAAAGTGTCTATCGTGCCATTTGTCTTCTATCGTTTCTATCGTTTCTAACCCGAATTTTACAAATTATTACATAAAATATATCATTAACCCTTTACAACCGGTCAGAGCAGGCACACTCCGTTTTCCCTAACTATTTTTAAATCCCTGTAGAACTGTAACCACGTAAGGTAGTGCAATAATGTTTTTTTTTTTTGCATATGAAACCGTAGGAGTTGTACTTACATCTTATTCCATTAGCTTGCCCTAGGTCACGGTTTTCTTCCACATATAGCTTTGCAAAAATTGCATAAAAAGCACTTCCAGCAACAAAAACATAATATTCCAGACTTGCAGCAACAAAAACATAATATTCCAGAAACAGGCTTTGCCGATCCGATCAGCTGTTCATAACACTTCCTAGTTGGAATATAAGTCAGCGCGAACTATCGCATGACGTCACTTTCGCGGAAAATGTAGTTTTTTAAGCTTCAAAGTCTATGTTGGTGTTTTTAAAAGTCATGTTTGACTTTATGCTCTTCTGTATCGTTTCTGGGATGCTTAGAAGTCAAATTACACTGTTGGAAATAGTTTATTTTGATGCACATGCTGTTTTTTTGCAAATTTGCATTTATTTATTTTCATTTATATATAAAAATTTGTGTATCTCAAAAATAAAACTATGAAGACACTCAAAATAAATAAATGTAAAGATAAGCTCTGGCGGACTTGGTTCTATGGTAGGTCTTAAAGGGTTAAATAGCCTGTGCAAATATATTAGTGTTGTCTTCTCACTATACATACTCTGAACTTTATGCAAGAGAAAATAAAGTATAAAAATATGGTATTTTTCGCGAAACTGTCTTGTGGTTTTGCAACATGGTGCTGCTTTACATGCACCCGGATTTGCGACATACTTTACAGTAACTCAAAACAAAGACTGCACCCTCTCCACTCGCTGTTTACAGACTGCATACTTTCCAGATGACCACAGGTCAGGTGGTATATCGTGATATATATCGTTATCGTGATATAAAATAATTCATATCGTGATAAATATTTTTTCCATATCGCCCAGCACTACGGTGTATGTAACGTTGCATTTGCAGAGGGATGATGAACATAATGTAGAAGACAAATCAAAATATAAAAACATTTTTTTTAAAAACACATGTTAATATTTGATATATATATATATATATGCCAAGTTCTGTTCAGATTGGCCCACCTGGCACATAAGACACATATACCACATATCTTACAATCATTATAGCAGGATTAGAGATTCACCAACTGTGGAATCATAGATGGATACCAATGTTTTTTGACAGATATCGGGTTCTGATGCCAATATTTTTTTCAGTCCCTTTTGGTTTTCAGGGTTACCCTTGTTTCAGGGAGGCAAATTAATTATAAACTATTAGGGATGCACCAAATTGTGAAATTCTGGCAGATACCAACAGGCAAAAATAATAATCCAAAGTATATCTAGTTGTGATACCAGCATTTTTTTTTCATTTTTTGTATTAATATTTACATTCACCTCTGTTCTATGGAACAAATCTTATAAAATTTTAGGAAGTCACTGCTTGTTAAACAGGTCAATCCTAATAAATAATATCTGATGTTTTTTTCTTTGTTTTCTTGTTTTTTATTCCCTCCCATGTGCCTGGGAGAACAAATAAATCTTCATTATAAAATATTTGGGATGCGCTGATTGTGATTTCTGTGCAGATATTTTATTTAGCTCGTGGCGATACCAATGTATTTTTTCTTTCTTTTTTTTGTGTTATTTATGTTCACTCTTGTTCCAGGTAAACAAACAAGCCCTCGTGCTGTAATGTGAAATTTTTGGCCAATACCAACATTTAAAATAGCAGTTTGTCAGGCATCCGCTCCTGATGCCGCCATTTTGTCTTTTTTATTTTGTTACATTAACTTTTGTTACATGGAAAAATAAATTGTTATTGTACAATGTTAGGTATGAATTGAATGAAGTCCTGGATGGATAAAATTGTTATAAAATACCAATTCAACCAATATTTTTTCACCACTATGTTTATCTCCAGTAAAAATAAATAAATAAAAAAAATAAACAACCAAAAAATAAATAAATAACTGTCCTATTTTTAACAGTTTTTCAAACAAACTGACAAATAAATTAATTAAATATTGAAGGTTTAAAGTTGGAAAATTGATAAAAACCGAACATATCTCAGTAGATTCACTTAAAATGTTAAGTGACAAATATGAAATACTAATAAAGACATGTCTGTGGTTACATTATTGGCCAGAAATTTCACGGAACAGTTTTTAAAACTAGTAGGCAGATGTTTGTTTGTCTCCTATGCTTATAAACTGAAGTATGAGTTATTTTCAGTGATAGTTTTCTGCTTGTTGTTGCCTCTTGGTACTTGCTTCAGGAAATGTCCTTCAACCAATAGAACTCATAACCTTATCTGTCCAAGAACGGAGGGCAGGAGGTGGTGTTGACGGGATGTTGGTGGAGTTACTTCCTCTTGTTTGCTTCCATAAACAGAGCGTTAATGATACATCTTACCGTCAGAGATGTGAGGAGGTGTGTCTGATTTTAATTCTTTCAGTCACTCAGTGGGAAGTTAATCAGTTTCCTTAAATTGTTCCTGTTGATTAATTTTGTCTTTGCAGTGTTTACTCTCCTGGTGTCTAAAGGCTTGAGCTGGAAAATCTGAATTGTATGCAGGTGTTTGTGTTACTTTTTGAGGACAGAAAATTTTGATATCAGATCTCCTCCTTTTTCTTTTTAAACGTGCCTGTGTTGCTAGCTGTCTGCTTGGCCTCACCTCCACTAATTTAAGTCACTACCTCTAGATTTGAAGAATCCATTCATCCATTTGGACTATGTTTAATGTATCAGTTGCTGCCTTCCAAATTTAATTTGTTGGTAGCCTAAATGCCAACACTGAGGCTTTAAAATACACATAACCAATAGGTAATGCCACTCATTGGGATTGTAAAAATATTTTATGATTCTAATAATGGTATAAAAGTCAGTCAGTTAAAACCAGTCAGCTCAGAGAGGCCCAGAGTTTGATATAAACTTTGGCCTAAAGTCTAGCTAAAAAGAGTATGTTGGGCAAGTTGATAGGACGCTTGCAGGCCTGTTTGGACTTGTCGGTGTTTCCATTAATTATAGTTAGAAGCACTGTTTTCAGAATCCAGGAAGCATATTAATTAGTCTCAATAAGCCGTGTCATGTTCATTATCAGGATTAAATATATTTTGCAGCTTCCCGCTGATTTAACTAAAAGAAAAAGCCTCTCTTTTAGTGGGAGAGTTTGCCGTGATTTGATGCTATCATGGTATTTTCTTGTCTTTTCTATTAAAAATCCCAGCTCATAACTGTAAAACAGGGTTACAGCCTCCCTGTGTTGTTTCTATAATTTTTCCATGCTAGAAATCATCAAGTAAACCCGATGAATCTGTGTCAAAGGTCACTGCTGAGCTTTGTCTGCGAGGCGAGCAGGATGGATGTGAGGCTTCCCACCGCCTCCGTTCAAAGGCTGCGTTTAACCCTCAGCTCACGGTGCCTGGATTTTACTGTAAACACCCTTATTCTTCTTTGTCTCCTCCATGTAAATCCTGCTTCCTGCTGCTGGTATTATTGATGTTTATCTGCGTTTGAAACATTTATTTGCACTCCCAGTTTTGGTTTTTTTGTACTATTGTAGGAATCGCAGATAAAGCTGTAAGCCTCTCTGTCGCTCCATTTTCTGCACAAACCACTCCATTCTTGAAGCTTGACTTCACTCCAAGCATATCGGACTTCTTTGTCTGATGGAATGTGACAAGAATCAGACTTTTTTTCTCCAGTTTTTAGTCCTCAGGGTTTTTCTTTTCTTTTCTCCTTTTTTTCGTTTATGTAGAGGAAGGGCTTGTCCTTGAAATCTCTTTTCTGAAGAAGCCTTTTTGCACTGCTGGGCAAAGTGTATGAATAGTGTTGCAAAGTGCAGGAGCAGTGTAACATTTCCACTCGTTGATGACACTTGTTTTGCCCCACTCTGTTTTTGTTCGGTCAGCAAACAGCTCGAATTTTTGTGTCAGAGCTGCCAACATTTGTCCACGTTTGTGACAGGATTAGATTTGAGTGTGTAGACACTGTAATCATTTGCAGGCGTGTTCATGCTGAGTGAAGGCAAATTTTTCCATCCAGAGACTCTGCAGGCCAGAAACAAGATGATTTCAGGATACAGAACAGGCAGAAGAGTCCGGAAATTTCTTTGTATGCCTGTCTCTGCTCTTAGGAATCATATGTGATAGATAGATTATATTTTTAGTATTTTTTTTCCTATCTGTATACAGTTAGAGCCATGAGTTTTTGGACGGTGACACTTCTTTTTTGTAGTTTTTGCTCCATACACCTCCATAGTGGAAGTGCTGACTTTCAGCTTTAATTCAGGGAGGGTAAAAAGGTATTGCATTAACTTTGTTGGAATTGCAGGCATTTTATACACCACCCCCCATTTTCTGAGGTTCAAAAGTAAGTGGACATCGTTGACTAATGAGCATTACTGTTGTTGCATGACAGCAATGAGTAAATGGTGTCTTTTCACTGGAACTCTCAGTATGAGGTCAAAAGAGACGCTGATGCAAGTGAAGCAGGCTATCATTAGGCTGAAAGAAACAAAGTAAGACTAACAGAAAGATTCCAGAAAGTGTCCTGCTCATGAAAACCAAAAAGGCCTGAAAAACAGCTGAAGACATTTAAAGTGCATGAGAATTATTACAGAATTACTTCCACGGTTTATCATCCAAGTATCATACAGGCTCCTTAAACTTATTTAGTCATTTTGGCTTTAGGCTTCATTTAAAAAATCCTGCTAAAAAAGCCAGTTCCTTCCTCTTTGGACAGAAGAAACTAATATGAACTTGGACCAGAATGATGGGAGGAGTAAAGCAGGGAGAAGGAGAGAAACAGCTCATGAAATGAAGCATATCACATCATCTGTCAAACTCAGAGGAGGGATTGTTATTGCATGGGCATGTATGTGTCAGAGGAACTGGGTCACTGGTGTTTGTTGATCATGTGACTGCCGAAAAAAGTAGCAGAATGAGCTCTGAAGTGTACAAGGCTACACTCTGAGAGAAAAACTCAACTTTCTATTTGTGCACATGGTCACACATACAGTTTACAGTTGGCACGGATCTACTTTAAGTCACAATTATTTAGGGCTGTTTGATATAACGATATATATCGGATGACGATATAAAAACATCTATCGTTTCATTTTACGCTATCGTTTGTTTTGTGGTGTCGCAAAATAAACTGTTTACGGCAATATTTTTTCATTATTTTGATGGTCACTGTAGTGGCTATATTAATTTCTTAAAGTTCTCTCTTTCTCTTATATTTAATATAACCACACTACGGACGGACAAGCGCCTGTTTTTATGCGTTGTGGTTAGCAACAACGACGGTAAAACCATCGCGTGTCCGCTTGTTTATTTTCCACATAAACCTTTCACAATAAAGCTCAAGATCCTGTTGAGACTTTTCAAAATAAACTGAATCCCGTGAAAGAGTATGCAGAGTGTTTACGGATGAGAAACAAAAAAGAGCCGCCAGGTGCTAAAAAATAAACCTTAGATTCAAACGTTAGAACAGGCTTTTCCCCGCAGCACGCCGTGTAATAAATACTCACAAAGAAAACGGCGGCCGTTACAACTTATGACTAAAAATGTATCGTTTCATGCATCGGTTAAAAGTGTCAACTCCAGGTACACGACGCCCAGCTGGAAACACTTCACGTAAGTCGAGCTGCCCGAGATTCACAGAATTTACAGAAAATGATGAAATTTTGTGATTTATATCCTTATCGGGACGATAGATGTCTTATATCGGGATATGAGATTTTGGTCATATCACACAGCCCTACAATTATGAGTGAAATCCTTGTTCTGTCCTGCACAACCAGCGTCGCCTTCCTGCTGTGTTTTCCAAAAGACTAAGAACAAACTGGGTATTTCAGTAACCTTAAACTCTTATTTCAATGTGTAATCAGGCTGCTGACATTAAGAATAAGAATTATTTGTTACTTCAGCCTGATTGCTCCCAAAAAAGGAACTCAAAGCTGTGATTGGTTGGACTACCATTGATTTGGTGCTTATCCTTATACTACTTTCTTCTTCTACCCCATTATAATTTGGATGCAGGTATTGTACTTTGCACTCCATGCCACTCTGCAGAAATAAACCTGCCAATATATGATGCTGTTATATTATAGATAAATCTGCACAGCATTATATGAGCAATGTAAACTGTCTCCAATGCAATAGGATTTAAGTTATATACCAAGGAGTGAATCAATGATTATGATCCAATAATATTATGAATATGATTCTGCATTATGAGTATGTTTATTTCAAATATTTTTAGTATATTTTAATGCCAAAAGCTTTGCACGATTCCAACTTTTACATAAGTACCTAAATGTTTGTCTCACAACTTTACAAAATATTTTTTTAAACCTTTCATGTATTTCATATGTATCAGAGCACCGGTCTGCACATGAGCCTGAAAACCTTCAGTTTATTCTGATCTAATATTCTGCTTTCCTTTTAGCACCTCTCTCTCTTCATCATAGGAAGACATCATTCAAATGACTCATATTTAATGCCTTTTCAAGTACAGTTTGATTTACATAAAGCTCTAAACCATTACCCCCTAAAAAGTTAAATTAACTTTTATAACATTTAGTAAACCAAAGAAATATATTTGATCACAGTTCTACCATGGAGCCAACTCACAACCACCTGTTTCACAAGTCTGATGTGACAGTTAAGGGGTGGAACGGAACATTTTGTAAAAGCAAATAAATCCTGACGTAAAAGAATTTTAATTTTTGACCTTGAAGATATGTTTCCAAGTTCTTTGCAGCCTAAATATGACAGTGTCATAGTTGTGCAGGAAGTTGAACATATAAGATTCACCCCTTTCCTTTTCCACCTCCTGACATCTTTTTCTCATTACTGATTGGTTCTTGTATTTTCTAAGTGAAATCACCTGGCACACATTCTTTTTGCCTTCCATAACTTCCACCCATCCTGTCCATCTATCCATCAGTCCATTTTCTCACGCTTATCTGCTCATCTATCTAAGCATAGAAGCCCAGATCTCTCCTTCTCTCTCCCCAGCCTAGCTTCTCCTCGAGCTTTGCCGGGGAAACACCCAGGCATCCCAGGCCAGCTGAGAGATATAATCTCTCTACCATGTCCTGGATCTGCCCCGGGCCTCCTCTTGCTAGAACGTGTCCAGAACACTTCACCCAGGAGGCATCGTGTCAGATGCCCAAACCACCTTAACTGGCTCCTTTCGATGTGGAGGAGTAGCAGTTCTAGTCTGTACTCCTCTCAAATGACTGAACTCCTCACCCTGTCTCTAAGGGAGAGGCCAGCCACCCTTAGGAGAAAGCTCGTGACTGTAGGTGAGGGTAGGTATGTAGATCGCTTTTTTTACAGTTCAGCTCTGTCTGACAGCGAAAGAGTGAGCGTAAAATAACCTAATCATTACATTTCCAGTCTTGTTTTTTCTTTGCTCTACAGAGTAAAAAGTCCATGTTTGTCTTTTTCTTTTTTTTCTGAAGCATGTTATGATGGCTATATCCTTTATGTATCTCATAGGATGAACACATGGCCCAAACCTTCTGATTAACTTAAAACAATGTTTATTTATCCCAGCAGCCAAAATATTGAATATAGCCTAAAACGAAATAGCTTAAATAAACTACAATAGCTCTATAAAAATAAGTATAGCATGACAGAAAATATATGAAAGGGTTGGATTAAATAAAAAAAAAATGAAAAAAGTGAATGTTTAGTGTCATTAAAATAATCTTAGCCAAACCTTCAGCTATAAAACTGCCTGCACATAAAAGTGAAACTTGTCTTTACATCTCCATCATTTTGAAATTAGCTTCAAAGACACATATTGTTCTGTAGTTCTCTTTTCAGTTCATTGACTTTCTGAAGCCTGTTTCTTGTCAGCAACACAATATAATTTCTGGATTGTGGATTCAAAGTGACAAAAATTAGATGTTTACATAACAAAGATGATCTCATATCAAATAGATACGACCTCTTTTTATGCTCAGAGAAAATCAGATAACATTAAAACATTTTTATTAATTTGCAGATTATTACCATTAATGTTGTTGAAAGTTGTGAGGAGCAAAAAATGATATTTAGATCAGTTTAAAAAGTGTGAAGGACCAGATTTACCCTGTCCTTGACAAGGTCTTAAAGATCTTCTTTATTTAAACTAGGTAACAGGCCAGTTTTCAGTAGATAATTTCTGTTTGTTTCTATTCTTTGCTCAGCAGACTGAGCAAAATCTAGAAACATAAAGGTTATATTTTCCTGTTTACATGTTTCTTTTGATCTTTCCTTGAAAGTCTCGTGTTAAGCAGTAAGTCAGAACAAGTACTGTTGTTGTTGTTGTTCTGTAATCTGTAATCATTTGTCTAAAAGCAGCGTTTAGCTGTAATAACAGGTTTGCACCCTGTAGTCGTGTGTCTCGGATGAACTGACTTCTCGTGTACCTGCACCGCCCGTCCTGTCTTTGTCTGAGTCCACAGGAAGCCGAGCTGCAGGTTACACTCTGGCTTCCTGTCCTGGCTGTGTATCTATAGACGGAGGAGGAGGAGGAGGGGGTCTATCTTATATAGCCCTATGAAGAGCCAGCTTTGCCTCCCTGTTTCCATGACAACCGCTCTCCTACAGTATTCATCCGTGGGACGGTCTCTGCATCTGAAAGCAGTTCCCAGTGGTGTTTCAGGCCCTCTCGCTCTCTTTTCCTTCAGCTTCTTTGCTACTTCTTTTACTTCTTAATAGTGTTTTTAAAAAGCAGCGGCAGTTCCTCATCTTTAGTGGCTGCTGTACTTTTAAATCTCCATGTTGAGCATCATTGAATTCAGCACTTTTTAAATCAATTCAAATTTTCTACTCAATTCATTTCAGTTTTATTTATACAGTGCCAAATCACAACAGCAGTTGCCTCAAGGTGCTTTATACTATAAGGTAGACCCTGCTATAATTCTTCAAGTTCCTCAAGACCAGCGATTATTATTTCAAGAGTGACCTGTGCACAAAAGATGTGCAATAATATAGAGAGTCAGACAAATAATACAAAGACACATTATACATGTTCACAGTTTTAAATAAGCATGTGTAAGAATAACTGCAGATAGATAAATGTAAACTTATACTTCAATGAAACCCCCCACAACAAGAAAAGAATCAACTGAAATAAAACCAGTACACTGTAACAGAAAGAATCAAGTGCTTTTTTCCATATAAACAACACCACCATAAGTATCTTTAAGAGTCAACAGTTTCACTTTTGTAACTATTAATATAACATACAATATAAACCATAGGCTGGATAATTTTAACATGCACTCAGTCTTATCAGCTTATGTCTGATTAGAATTTTTCTGAAATGTATCTGATGTGATACATTTAGCAGATGTGGTAAAGTATTCTTTCTGCCTGCACTATACACAGTGCAGTGTAGTTTAGGTAGAGCACCACTTTTCCCTCCTGAGTTGCCTGATGGTTTGCCAGAATCTCTTCGAAGCAGTCTGAAATTCTTTTTCCGTGGCCTCTCCAAACTCCTCCCATGAATTTTTGCTTCAGCCACTGCCCGAGCTGCGTTCCGCTTGGCCTGTCAGGACCTATCGGCTGCCTCCGAAGTCCCACAGGTTAACCAAGCCTGATAGGACTCCTTTTTCTGCTTAATGGTTCCATTCACCACCGGAGTCAAGCATTTAGTTTGGGCGTTACCATCGTGAAAGGCACCGACAATGGAGGTGCTGAACATGGTTTATTTGGACTTTTGTTAAAGCTCTGCTGAAGGTGGGAGTTGAAGATCTCGGAGATGGGAGCCTCTGCCTGGCGTTCCCAGCGATTACAGAATCGATCAACGACCTGCAGTCTAGAGTTTCCTGGTGCCATGTGCACTTATACACCCCTGTGACCTGGAAGTAACCCAGAATAAGTGGAAGAAAATGGATGGATGGAAGTTTTGTTGATATAAATAATACGTTAGGCTCTTGGATATGACTGCTAGGCACCATGATTACGTCATATGATGTGATGAAAATAAAATAATGATTCTGATGTAAATAAGAACCTTCAGGGGCCTAACATGCACCTGTGCACCAAGTTTGGTTGTTCATCTCCTGATTTCTTTTTCTAAAGTGTAGAAAAAGAGAACTGCCTGTGGCTCGATGGCTGCAGTTTGTAGGTGAATTAAAGTGGACCAGGAGAATATCCTTGTGGAACATCTGCAGGAATGGCAGGAGGTGTGAAACCTTTGGAGACTACTGTCTGAGTTGTACCAGAAATATAAGAATAAAACCATTTAATGTGCTGTTGATCTAAGCCAGCTGAGCATATCTTTTCTACTAGAATACCATAATCTGCCGAATCACATGCATGTGATAGGTCTACAAAAAATGCATGACAAAAAATGAAAGACTTTCAGAAACAAAACATGTCTTCACAACTCTAAGCCTGTTTTTTCACGTCAAAGCAGACTTGCTTCCTTTCTATCAGCATTTCAGCCATTTAGGGTAACAGCCGTGTGACCTACATACAGCGACTTTCACAAGAAGTATTTTGAGTCTCTGCAGAAGCACATTAAAGCCTTAAGGTTCAGGCTGCAAACATGACAAAGATATTATATCAGAATGTCAATACGGAGTCCAGCTGGAGGCGAGATGGTTCCCGGTGGGCTCTGAATCAATCCTGCTGCTGTGGGGAAACCTGCACCTACACACGGCAAATAAAAACATGAAAGACACTCTGAGAATATGTCCTGAAAAGGTTTGTTTTATCTCAGCCGCTCTGCTCTAGTTTAAACTGAATACTTTACTTTTACTTCTTTTTGTTTGTAACCCGCAGCTTCAATAACAACCTTGTAATTACCTCATGGATCAATAAATGAGCAGATAATCGGCCCATGTGTCTCCTCCACTGTCAGGTAGAGCTGATTCACAGACTGTCGTCTGACACCTCCTTGTTTCAAGTGATAATCGGTGACATTTTCATGGTGCTGCTCAGTAATTTAGCTTCAAAGCTTCAACATTTGCTGGTTTAATGAAGCCAGAAGTGAGCATATTTGGAGAGAGTGGAGAGTTTAATTATCAGCTAATTCTAGCATACTCCATCCATACACTCTACAGGTATAAAAGTAGAATGACGCAAATACATGCTAATTAGTGCTAAATAAAAAACTATTCAAAGTCAATTTTTTGGATGGCTTATACTGTCCAAGAAAGACATTAAAATGCTCCAAAAGGCACCAACAACACAAATGTAGTTGAGAGGTCAAGTTCAGTGACAATGAGGCCCAGTCAATAGTGTCCATGCCCCTGACTCCAGTATTCCCCTACAGTCATTAGAAAGGGGTAAACTCTGCATAGAGGCCAAAACCAATGTTTTGTACCAGGTAAACATGTTTATTTAGATCATGACATGGGGACAATTTTTGGAACCATCCTCATGTTTCCATTTTAAGAACTGCACTTTATGGGCTTGGAGATTTTGATTAGTTTGTTTTGTTGTCCTTTTATTTGACATCCAGTTTGACAAATTTGTATATTTGACAACAATAATATTTTTTAAGTACAAAGTGGCCACACCCTAAAGCACATTCTGCGGTAACATTGTCTTTGAGTCTAATAATAATTGTTGCATTCTTTAAGACTAGCGCCAAAGATCATAAACCCATCAGGAAAATGTTTACCGAGGACATGGAGCAAGAGAACATTTAGGTCATTTTACCATAAATTTCTATGAAGTCTTTGTTATACTAGAGGCATCAACTGCATGTTGCAGGTTTGAGGCACACATGCTGGTTTTTAGTTTCAGGTTGTATTTGCAGTAAGTCAAGTTAAATGTGAGTTAATGTAAATTGTGCAGCAATAAAGATAAAATTGCATCGTTGAAAATATCTGCAAAAGTCACAATGCTGCCCACGTGCAGTGAAGGAGCACAGCAAAGAGACCATCAAACATATAATTTAACACTAAAATCAACCCCCCCCCCCCCCCCCCCCCAAAAAAAAAAAAAAAAAAATGAGAGAAAGGACTTTGCTAACATCCTGTTAAAAAGATCTTCAGACTTTTAGACTCTCATCAAACCCATAAAAGAAAAATAAGTTTTAGCATGAGGGCTGGTAACTCAGCAGAATGCGTGCCTTCACATTTACCAGCGACATTAATGAGAAGAGAGTCTGATTCATACATCAGCCTCTGAAGCAGTCACCCTGCTTCATCTTTAATGGGCTCACACAGACCGTCTGGCACTACAGGAGCAAAACAGAGCTGGTCCTTCTCTCCTGATTAAATCGCTGCAGCATAATGAAGCAGAAGCGAGTCAGACGGCAACTCGGAGGACCCTCTGTGTACTTGCTGCATTTTATTTCATTTGGCGAGGTTTTATTTTTTCCGGGCAGACGTGAGCTGTGGTTCGGTGGCGAGTCTGAGCACCTCCGTCTGAATGTGAGAGCACTGCGGTCGTGGCAAAACAGCTGAGTGGTGTTGGGCAATACCCCCAGAGGACGGAAAGACGAGAGAGCAGCTGCTGACAGTTAGACGCTCCTTGGTGAGGAGGAGAAGGAGGGGAAGAAAGGCGAGAAGAGGAAGAGGAAGGGGAGTGGATGGTTGTTGGTGTTTGGGAAAAGGAGGTGGAGGGGTTTCTTTGAGGTGGATTTCTTTGCAGGTCTCTGTGATAGGACTGCGAAGCAAGCAGCCAGACTGGGGAGCTCCTCCTTTTTCATTTTTTCTTCTGGTTTTATTTGTGTTTTTGTTGTGGTTGCGTGCAGTCGAGCGTTGGCTGCACGGTGCGTTCAGGGCACAGCATGGAAGCCAAATCCCTGTTCAGCCTGCACAGAGCGCTCGCTCAGCCTGTCAAGATGTGCATGTTCGATTTCCCCGTCACCATCCTGGATGACCTGGTGAGCTCTGATACCACGCCAGGCTGGCTGGGTGTGCGTGTGTGTGGATGCAGCGTGTGTGTGTGGAGAGGAACATAAGTGCATTCATACATACTGTATATGTATGTAGTTAAATTTTAATTGCTAGAGTGTGTGTGTGTGAGTGTGTTCCTGTGTACTAATTACATATTTGATACTGTAGCATATATTTGTGCATGCTTACTGTAAAAAGAAGACTGAATGTGTATTTTAATGCAGTATTAACATCTGTAGATTATTTTAAAATGGACACAGGGAACGTCATGGTGTGTTTCTTAAGCTGTATACATCCATTCATTTGTTTACTTGTATGGCTGTAAATGATTACAGTATTGAGTGTGTGTGGTTTACAAGTGAAGCTCTTAGTGGACGTGGAACGATAACACCCACCATTCTCTGCTTTTACTTATTTTCTTTTTCTGGCCAGAGAAGTTAATTGTGTTGCTCTTTTATGTCTTCGTTGTTTTGTTTGACTCGTTGGAGCAGTTACAGCCACTTAGAGCTTTTGGACAAGTCTTGTGACTTACAAGGAGTCAAATTGAGAACATTTTTGCTGCCATTATTGGGTTAATGTAATTGGAGTGACTTTTTTGGTTCTGTTTGTTGGGACAGGTTATTTTTATTCCAACAAAGCTGCTGGTCTGTCTCAGTTATGCAGGAGGTCCGGTTTAGCATTAATGAGAAGGGGCAGTACCTTCCTGGTTATAATATATCAACACAACTAGTGTTGTGTGAAATGAATATCTTAAACCAAAAATGAATTGTGCCTAAATATAACTGAAAAGTTTCTAGTGGCTGAGTGAAAGGGACGGTAAAAAGCAATTAAAAAGGAAACAAATTAGCAAGTGGGCAAAGAGAAAAAACGAAGTATTACCTAACTGGAATATATACATATATATAAACGCTGGCGTTTGTCTGCACCCCTTTACTAAAGGTTCTGTCAAAATGTGCTGAGCCCAGGTTTGCAGGTTGCATATGTTCACCCGTTGACCTGCATGTTTCCGTTTCCTTTTCACCTGATCTGTCAGTTTGCCTTCAGGTTTTGCTTCTGGCTGTATTTCAGAAGCTGTCACACTCTGAAAGCATGGTTTCAGGCTGTTCCTTCACATGAATTATACCTCTGTTTGCATGGGGACGGATGCTTTATGTGTTTGTTACTGCCAAGTTTTTTCATTTCATTGTTGCAGAGCTGTGACATAGCATAGTCTGTGTGTGTGTGTCGGGCTGCTGCTGATATAAAACTCAGCACACCCAGGAAACCATCTCCCTGCAGATAAAGGTGTGCCCCTTGAAATCCTGACATGTTTGGTCGTGTCTGTAATGATCCCATGGTGAATGTAGTGAATGTGTTGCTCTTAATAAAATGTGCGACTGAAAGAAGCTCATGATTAAAATGGTTTACAGGGAGTTCTTTTTAGTTACACGTACACTGGTATGAGGGTTGCAGGAGCTTTATCTTCAACAGAAGGATTTTTTTTAAGTAATACGTTTTAATAGTTTGATTTTTTTTCAGTATTAAATCGTTAAGTATTCTGTTCTTGGGTCTTCACCAGCAGTTTAGTCTTTGGCAGCTATTTAAATGATAGATTCTTGGCTAAAATGAAGCTGCAGTTTTAGACATGCAGGTATGGATGTAATATGACAAATGTGGAAACAATGTGAGCTGGCAGCCCAAGCAAAAACTATTCCAGACAGCCATTTTTCACAGTTTGAGCTAAGCCACACCAGCTTTATCAGTGTTTTTGTGCCACAACATCAACTATCCTCCAGCGTATTACAAGCCCAGTGGCCCTTTAAACTTTAAACATGTCGTTTTCCCAGTATGAAGCCAATGCACCAAAGAACCAAAGAAATTGTTTACCCCATTTATCCAACAACTGTGGGATTAACTGGAAGACCAATCATAGGCCAGAAATTTTCACCTCATTATCAGTGCTGAATCTCACTAATAGATTTGTGTTTTAATATCACTGCAGGCGGCTTAAAATCTTCCTGGACAACATCTTCAAAAATGGGGAGACATCAAGAATTAATGTAACAGGGGTGTCCACATAGTTCTGACCGTGATGTATCCAGTCTTTCTGTGCTGTTTTGAGGTTTCAAGTGTAAACTGAATGAAGTTAGGTGTGATGGTGCGTTCGTGTGCAGGTAGGTTGGCTGCACAAACTGTCCTCCTGTGGCTTTGTTTGGCAGTCTGCTCCACCTGTGAAATACTGAACATGTTTGAACTAAACTGCAAAGTCTCAGTTTTTCCAGTCTGTGATTGGAAACGACAACGTAGTCACAGTTTTCAAGGTTAATCAAGGACATTTTTTACGTTTTTCTTTCGTAATGTTGTTGTAGGAAATCTGCTCTAACAAAAATATTTAATTAGATGTGATCCTCTGCTGTGCTGTCAGTGTGAGAGGTGGATATGTACTGTCAGCTGATCGTCTCTCTCTAACTCTCACTTAGTGTCTCAGCTGTATCACCGGATTGTGTTTCATGTGGCCCGAATTCTTCTCTGGGGTCAAACAAAGTCACTTGCGCTCCCTGCTGTTAGGCTTTTGGTGTAGTTACGGCTGGATGTGGCCGAAAAAAAGTGGAGACTTGCAGTTATAAAGACCAGTCTTTTTTTATTTAAAAAAAATAGAGAATTTACTCTGGTCCTTTGTCAAGTTTGAGAAAGAAAAAACTAATGAAATCACTTTGTGTTTTCAGGGTTAACCATGGAGACTAGAAATTTATAACAAACATGTTACAATGACTTTAACAAAATGGTTTTAGGGGCTTAGAAAGTCACACCCAATGCACCAGCACACACATGTAATGGTATGCTAAATTAAATAAAGGCTCTGCATGTCCATACTGGTGTTTTGACTCATTAGACCTCAGGTTAAGGTTGTCTGAAGCTCTAGTTGTGTTTCCATCCACCGCTACTAAAAAGTGATGTGTGTGATAAAACACTGTGTATTCCAAGCAACAATGCTGCACTTGGAGATCCCACTGAACCTGACACTGCTCTCAGATGACTGTAAGTAGTTATGGTAGATTTGTAATAGACTTTCTTTACCTACTCAAATTAGTACTGGGCCTTTTCTTCTTTAATCTTTTGTATAATACAGGTGAGGGTTTCAAACAAAACATTATTCAGTATTAACTGTGAGCTACTCTGTAAGAACAGAAGTACTAGGCCAAATAACACGTTACACCTTCGGATTGAAACCCATGCCATGAAGCTCCTGGTGCACAGTTTTGTGCTGTTGTTAATGCCAGAGAGGACTTTCATGCACTAAACACCTGAGCAGTTAGTGATCCTGCTCCGTATCTTTTTAAGATTAAGTTTTATCTCAATTATTTTGTCTATGTGGTGTTTTTGGCTGCTCTAATGTTAGTGCCATTTTTGTAACTGTACCTCATAGGCATTAAATTTGTGCAGTGTTCTTGTTAAAACTGTTAGATAACCCATGATATTGATGGTCAAAGTTCAAAATTGATATGTTTGCAGCTTTTACCAGAGCTGCTTTTTTCAACCTACAATATGAAGAGGATATCTGTTGTATTTAGGACACTTTGTGGGCTCAAAAATACTGGAAACTATAAGGCGACTAAGAGTTTTGACCCATTAATAGATGCATCTAAAGGCCCTGCAACTATGTGTGGTTGCCATTTTGCATTGGATTGGGATTCCACACATATCCCCAAACAAACAAAACAGCTGATTCTGAGGGGATTAGGTGGGAACTTCTCAGATATGGTTAATTTTAATGGAATAACTGTGCTGTAATAGCCTTGCTAGCTTTACTAGGCAGATTTTAGAGCTGTTTGGTGGCTGTATTGTGTACCGTTCACAGAACGCCTCCAGACTTGTGTAACATTTAATATGACCACTCCATGAAACCATGCTTTATTGGCCTGTTCGCTGGTAGTGTTATTCTTAATAAAATGTCTATTCCACTATTTGAAAATCACAACCACCTCTTGTGTTCCCTAGTGTTTCTTCTAGAAAGACAATAGCTTTCTGTATTTGTGGGGCATTGCTGTCTTTATTCTAACCTAACCCCAGCATGCAAAGCTGTTCACAGAATGTAGCAGTATTTTATGGGCAAACAGCAAATATTGAATGCAGAATGCATTATTCTCTTGTTTTAATGGGAAACAATGTGTTACTGTCAGACTTTCTTAGAGTGGTTTGATGCAGTTTATTTCCATATTTTCTGTTTTAGTTAAAAACTGTAAACTTTGACAGACTGTGATCAGCTATTCCTGCAAACAACATTTGTTTTCTGAAGCAGGTTAGAAAACAAGGATGTGCAGCACACTGATGAGTTGCTTACAGCCAGTGATCAGGAAGAAAAAGTTTAACAGTCAGATGTTGTCAGTTGTCAAACTGTGAGTCGACTCTGAAGGAAGCATCTGCAGACGTGTTGATAATGTTCACTAAGCAAGGCTGAGGCTCTGAGCCATATTTCAATTTAGAATCAACATTTAGACAGTTTTCAGCAGTTAATGAGTACGATGAGTGCAGCGTTTTGTTGTTGCACAACAGTATCCAGACTTTCTTTCGTAGGCAGTCAGTGTACTATTAGTCCTTTGCTCTTAGCTCCCACTGCAACCATGAAGCCGTCAGCAATGATCATCCATTTCTGATGTGGGTCGTTAAACAGGAAGTCCTGAGGGGCATGCGCAGGCAGGCATGGGTCCAAAAAGAGAAAGAAGAAGAAGAAGAAGCAAAAACAAGGCGACTTGGCCAGACAGAAGGCTGGAAATCTACATCTCAGATAGCACGATTGACAATTTGGCAAGGAACTCAAGTGTGGGTATGCTTGCTGAAGGACCCGAAGAGGAAATTGGAAGCAGGTGTGCAGGTGGATGTGGAGGTGGAGGTGATATGGAAAGGCAGGAGTACACCGGAGACATTTGGACTGAAATAAAGTGGCACAGCAGAGCAGGAGTTTCTTTTCTTTGCTTTTCCATCTGTTGCTGTGGTTTCTTTCAAGTGGAAGGTGGTTTATACCCCGGACTCATTAAAGAGCAGAACACCACGGAAAATAACATTCCGGTTTCCAGGCAAAACCCGGAATAAAATGTTGATGATTGTGTTGCTTGGTTGTGCAAGTTTTGACAAGAAGGACAAATGTTTGATATAAAAAAAGGGTTGAGTTTTCCTTTGTCTGCCACCTTAATATTCTGGAGCTAACTCCTCCAGCCTCCAGTTGTAGACCTTTTTGGCTTTTTAAAAGATGAAAATTCTCACTTTAGGCATGAAATGGACACAAATCAGCACAGACTTAGCTCCAGACTTAGAGGCACTTAAACTATGTAAATGTGTAGTGGCTTACATGTTTGCCTAACAGTTTGATCCCAGGAGGTGACACACATCCCTTTGGGGTTGCAGTAGGAAGGGCATCAGGTGTAAAAACTCTACTCTCTGTGATGGGCCCTTGTGAATACAAGAGCAGCCAAAAGGATCTTAAAGTCTTGTAATGTATGTCAACTGACAAGAAGTGCACTCAGGAAAAAAACAGCAGTCCCAGGGGAGGTTAATGTTGACATGGTGAATCTTCAGGATCCTCATACGGCCAACCCTGATGTTAGTTTAGCTGCTGTATTTGTAAAATATTGAGGTGACAATGGACGAGAGAAAAGACCTATGTTGATAAAGATGGACAGAGCAGAGAATACAGCCATGCTGTAGTTGGAGAAGAACAATGGGTGACTGTATAAGACATGTAATTAAGCTCACAAGTAGTACCCCCTTTAGACTGGTACCTTCTTCCCCCTTGTAAAAAGCATCATGGTGCAATTTCCCTAAATTTGGGGAAATTAATTTCAGGTCCTGTGTAATATTTGTCATTCAGTTGCATTAAAATGATATAAAAGTCACCAGCATCACAGAAAGAGTTGAAAGGTCCAGTTCATTGACTTGAATTAGCAGAACTGAGACCTAGAAGGCCGTGATTGAGTGCAGCTACCTGTCTCTGCACACTTTTCAGTCAAAGCTTTAGCCAAATCCAGATGGGTGAGTTATAACCAAATCATCACTGACTGTCATGATGGCTGAACATAGCTTTAGGGACCACAACAGGATTGTGTAGTGGTGTGAATATGGTTATTGCTGCTGCAAAGTTGGACATTGGAGCCTATGGGATTGAATCACCTTTCAAGCCTGCTTCTAGTGGATACTAGAGGATCTCCCTTGAGGTTTCCACTCCATCACAGGAGTGTGATGCTAAATCTGTGTTTGAATGGGTGAATAATGCTTGTAGTATAGAGCGCTTTTATAGAAGAACAGCACTATAAGAGCCATTTACCATCTGATTTGGTTGTCATCGTGGAGAAGTTGTTACAAAGTCACTTTGTGCAGTTTGGACAGCTTTACTTAAACTTTGCATACAACTGAAACTTTGTGTGGTTGCCAGATTTGTTTGATATTGTGACGTCTCTCAGAAAGACCAGAAAAAGACACAGCCTTTAATTTGTGCAGGTTAAAGTGTTGAAAAACATCTTGGGCTGACAGAAAAGTGTCACATCAAAAGAAAAACCAAAACAACAAACATGGCATTAAAGTGAAGGGAGTCGAATTTAAAGACGACACTCGGTTTGATGATCAGTCATCTTTAAAAAAAAAAAAAAAAAAGCAGAATAATTTTTCTGACAATACAATTTCCTAAACAAACAGAGGCTGGTTTATTTTATTCTCAGCCTGTGCGACGGTTGTCAGGATGCCTCAGAGCAGAGCTGCCGTCCCCGGGTGGCTACAGTTGGCACGAGAAAGCATTTTTAAATGCCAGGAGCTTGGAGGAGCACCTGAATGGCTCGACTGGCTGAAATAATAGCAGGGGATAAATCTAAAGGCTGTTAGAGGCAGCTCAATCTGGCAAGCTCTCAGAAGCTTCTTCTTGTATGTGTCTGTTACTGGGAAACTCTCCTGTGTTTGTTTGTTTTTTTAAATTCTTGCTGCAGTAAAAAGAGAAGAGGCTCCGGAAGGAGAAACAAAACCTATTATTGAATTCTTGAAAAATTAGGTCTAATTAATCTGTGATTTTTAAGTTATTTTCTTGTTTTTCTTTTCTGTTTTGAACTACAAGATTAGATATACCAAAATTACTTCTGTTGCTCAAGCAGTTAAACAAGCTTTCATCATCTGTACAGAGAACACACTGTTTGTGTTTGTTTAATCAGCCATGCGGCAAACGTGCTCTGTAGTTCTTTCAACCAGCTCTGTGCACTTTGACAGTTCCAAGTCCATGAAAACTGTGTGACTACGATCCCATAAAACCCTGTAATGCTGCACTGTAAGATGTCTTTACCGGTTAGTCATAAAAAATGCGAATAAAGAGCACACAAACCGGCAGGGTTTCATTCAAAAACAATATATGTTGGCAAAAAATGTATTTTGTGTGCACAGGACACACAATCTAAAATAATCACCCAACAAAATAATAAATAATCTGCTGTTACAGTTTCTAGTTTATCTGTTCTTGTTTGTTAATGGATCATTAAATCAGCTCCAGAGACATTCTTTAACAAATTATTGTTTATTTCATAAGGAAAAATGTAATCTTCTCTTTATTTAGTGCCGTAAGTTAAATGCATTTTTTTTTTACTTTAAAAATATTCCGTTTCAGAGAGCAGGTTCACACTGAGCACACGTGACAGGCGTGAAAGAGTCTGGAGGCGCTCTGGTGAATGTTATCAGAGATCAGGGTACCAGAAGCAAAGCTGCCAGTTGTGGTGTTGTCTGCCGAATGCCGATCAAGCTGCGTGGGGCTTAGCTGCGAGCACAGGTCCTGCTACAGGACGCCGGGACCCCGTGTTCCCCTTCGTGGAGTCTGAATCTGACATTTTGGTCAGAAACATGAACCAGCGAGCCTGTCCAGCTCTCCTTACATCTCCTCACATATCTGCTCGTATCAGTGTGCCATCTTGAAGTAGTAACCTGTGCAACCTGAATTATCTGCAAGTACTATTGCATGATAACTGCAGTGATAGGGACATTTAGATGAAAAACAGTCAGGAGGGATAAGGAGAGGAATGGGCTGTAGCCACCAGCTGCTAAAACATTCCCTTTGTGGGGTTTGTCATGTTGTTGCCTGTCCAGTGGACCTGTTGTCATGACCATCTGCACCAAAGCAGCTGAAATGGGCTCACAGTGGGTTCTGCTTACTAACTGGAGAGACTGATAGCACTGAAATTTAACTTTGTTTTTTTACTGTAATGACTGAGTGTTCCCTTCACTTATTGACCAGTAAATGCTTGTCTCCCATTTATTAATTTATTGTTTGTTATCTTGATTTAACCAGGAAGGTAGTCCAGAAATCAGACTTTTTCATTTATTCCCTGAGTTCTTGTGCTTTATTTGGATTTTTGTTTCTTTACTTTTTGGACTCGCCTCTGAGAAAAATAAATGTGCAGGGCTTCTATATTTTCTTGTAGCATTAAATATGTGTATCTGCAAACTGAGTCAAACAACACTAATTAAAAAAAACACCTCTTCCTCTGGATCAAGATGATGACAACTACAAAGTGCCCTGAGGTGTCAGAGGAACAGGTTCAGTAAGTTGTTTTCAGTTAGAGGTGTTTGAATTTCTTAAGACGGTTCCTGTAAGTCTGTTTTTATTCGTCCCTACAGGTTGCCTAACGCTCACATAGCTTCAGATGACGTTGTTAAACAGGTAAACTACCTGGAGATAATCCCCTCCTTCAGTTAAGCAGGAAATTCCTTTGAATTTTATTGCGTCATGTTGAGGTTTCATTTTCTCTTGAGAGCGGTAACAACAGGACATTTGAGCGCCGTAGCCTCACGGTGTTGCTTTTGTGGAGGTGGAGGTCATTACCAAGTGGTTTCTCTCCACCTTTGACCTACACGGACAGATGTGCACCTCTTCTGGAAAGCCTTTTCCTTTTTTCCCGGCATAGGTTAATTTTTTTCTAGTGTTGTTCCTCGTGTTGTTGACACAGCTGTTAAAGTAAATATGCATGAGCTGAGCGTTGGCGGTTGGGGTTCGGCCAATCTGTGAAGAGGGGAGTGGGAGCCCTGGAGTCGCCTTCACTGAGGTTCTGCTCCTCCAGGATCCTCATGTTTTTTGGGACTGGTTCTCAACAAAGCCGTGATGTGGTGCTGGAGCCGGTGGATCTGTGGACTGCTGGCCGGGACCTGGGATGGCGAGGATTATTACAGGACAGTCGGAGGAAAAGAAAGACAGGTTGGAGCTCTTAATGTTTGCCTTCGCTCGTAAGTGTAAAGAGGCTGAGTTTGTAGTTCAGTGTTGGGCTTGAACTGAAGGACTGGCCACATTTAGAGTTTGGCTCCTTGCAGGTAAAATAATGCCACCCTCTAACAGCGAAGGAAGTTGTAGTGAAGCGGAAGACACGTTTAGACGGATACTGGTTTATAGTTCCAGGGAAAGCACTGGAATTTTTTTTTTTTTCAAAATAAGTCCCAGGATAAATTAAACTCTGGTTGAGTGCTCCCCAGTTTAGCCCCCCAGTGTAAATAGCACTGACTCAGCATTAGTTACCAGTGTTTATTTTACTGTTTAACCTTTGCTACACTTTGCCGTTAATGCTAATGCAGTTTAATACCACAACTTGTTTTGAACACCCTTTTTATATTAGTGATGCATTATGAGTGATAGTCATATTTATGAGTCATAAACCTGAATTAATGATCTGTGCCAATGATCTGGGTGTGCTCTCTACAATTTTTTTAAACTGTGTTGGTGAATGTAAAAAACAAGCAGGATTGGTATCTGCTCACTTGGAAGTAGAGAGTAAAAAAACAGCCGAACAGCTCACTGTTCGGCTGTTTAAACTATGCAAATAATTCAATAGAAACTTTAGTTGTTTTGAAGTGATACTTCTGACACATCACAGTGACACTCTTGACGTTCTCCTGATTGACAGATATGACCTGGAGTGGAAAAATTCAAAAGATTTTAAAGTGTGAAAGCTTTTTGTTTGTTTATTTGTTTTGCTCTTTAGTTGTCAAATGCTCTTTCCATTTTTACAAATTTTCTATCTGTAATTCTGCTCTTGTTTAAATTAAGTTTTAGTGGTTTCCCAAGGGGCTGCACCCCTCTGCTGGCTGTGTGAAGGATTTGGAGTCTTAAGTTTAAGTTTTTAAGTGTAGTTTGTGATGCTGTTGTTAAAGGGACCTGTTATGGTTCTTTACAACTCCATGTTTTTGCTCTCTGACCTTTCCACATGAGCTTTGCATGATTCGCAGTTCAAAATAATCCCTGTTTATCTTATACTCGACCTTTGTGCAGGCAATCTTCTGTCTCTTTTAAGGTCCCTGTCTTCTAATTGGCTGCCCCTCGTGACAAGACGGATGGGTGGGTGGGGCTTCTGTGCCTGGGATAACCATATTAGGGGATCTTTGACTCTTAGTGACATCACACAGAGTCAAGAGTAGAAAAAACTGTTTGAAACAGAGCGTTTAGGCTTCAAGCTTTGGACTCACAGGGATTACTAGCACACTGACCAAGATTAATATCAACCCGTTTAAACCTGTCAGTGATTTTAAAAAGGACTTGCTTAAAATATTCTCCAAATGTCTTAAAGATCTGGTAGAGATACGCGTCCTGCATGTTTAAAATGAAATGTGTCCAACAGCCACATAGTGCATATTGCTGTAACAGTGAGAGCGCTCAGGTCGGCTCTTGAGTTAATCTGACTTCACAGCACGACATGTCTGCACCGTGAACCAATCATTACATGTGAAATGAAAGAATAAATGCCTCGCTTTCTATAATCTGCTCCCATTAGCTGTCATTACAGTGTGCTGGCTTCACAGCGACATGAAGCAGCACAGACGCCTGACCTCAGCTGTCTGCTCTGCTTAGAAGCTGTCAACCTCAGACGACAGGAAGTACAGGAAGCCAGACCTTTTCTCTGCATGACTCACACTCACTCAGGCCTTCAGATTACAGGAATAAGAAAAGATTTTACTGGTTTAATTGTTATTTATAATAGAAGGCAGCTCACAGGTGTGAAACTGTGTCAGGATTGGTTGAATGTGTGCTTCAGGCTTCTGTCTGTCCTCAGCTCTGAGCCTTTATCTGAGGTAGAATGAAAACCTGTGCTCTGTGCAGTTCTGCAGACCATGAATCAACAGCTGTGAACGCTGGTGTTTGTGTCACTGAAGTTGAATTTTACAGATTTAGCTGATTCTATTAGGAGGAGGGTTTTGAACGTGAATCTGTATTTTTTTCTTGTATTAATCAGTTTATCGTGATTTATGGGCTTGTTATTTTCCTCTTGTTACATAACTCGATATCCAGTCTATGTCTGGCTCTCCCTTTGGCTTTTATTTGTTTCAGGTTTATTGTTTGTGAAGCACTGGAGGAAACATTGAGCGCCTGGCAGCAACCCAGAATAACCACCCAGCTTTAATGCCTTGCTAAATGGCCTCCTGACAGGAGGAATAAAGAACTTTCTGCACTGCTCAGTGTCAGCAGGACTAAAATAAGCCGCTGATGTCACTGCCCTAATTTTAATTTTACCCTCGTCGTGATGGGAATCTTTCTTTGGTTAGTGACGTTTGGATCTGCCCTCCTCACATACTTTTGTGAAACTTCTTCTGTAGGTCAGGGGGTGCAGCCTCTCAGTAAAAACACGAGTGTTTCTGTGTGAGAAAATAAGGACGTAATGTGGGCTGTTAGCGTCACCGTCCTCGGGGAGCCGTAAAACATCAGCCAGGCCCGCAGCAGCAGCAGCACAACAACATCCTCTGGTGTTGATTTCCAGCAGATGGAAAAAGAGCTTTAGTTAAATCGCAGCAGACTCAGAGTTGGCCGGCCCTCCAGGCTCTGTCAGATTTCTGGGATTCAGCCCATGTGGGTTATTTTGTAGGGCAGATATTAGTACCAGTGCTTGTTATTCTGTGACTTTCAGGCTTTCTGCTGCTCTGTGCTCTGTGCAGATGAAACAGCGAATAGTCAAGTCTTGCTCGACACGGGTTACGCTATCTTTCAAACAGATCTACCATCCGGGTCAGGCTTTGTGTTACAACAGACTTTAGGATGTTTTTCAGGCTGTGTTTGCAGTATAGTTTTTGGTGCTCTGTTGTATCTTAATTGCCCCTTGGGGATAAATAAAGTGTCTCTGATTCTGATTCTGATTAATGATAATAAATAAAGCCTCGTGTTTCTGTTGCAGTCTGGTAGAAAAGCACTGGACAGGCCACTGAGGGTCTGGGAATAAATTGGTACTAAAATCTTTAAAACAATATGGAAAGTTTGGATATTTAAACATTTAAATAATTGGAAATTTCTATCTTTTTTTAGACAAAACGTTTAATAAAAAGCTTTCAAATAAACATCCTGCAGATTTGTGATAAGAGAAACAGCAACAGCCACATTTTATCATACAGCCTGCATGATCAGATGCAGCATTCAGAGCTTTTTATGAGGTCACAGAGCCAATTTGAAAATATGCACTTATGGTTTGACTCATATGGTTTGATTATTGATTATTATTTGTAATCAAGGATACTTGTAAGTGATTTGTCCAATTATAAAGGAATGAAGTCCATCCATGCATCCTCTTTCTTCCACTTATTTGAGTCTCAGGTGGCTGGAGCTTATCCGTAGGGAGAGAAGCAGGATATATCCTGGACAGGCCACCAGTCTGTCGAAGGACTAACACACAGAAATTTAGAATCACCAGTAATCATAACCCCAATGCAATCTTTGGACTGTGAGGGGAAGCAGAGAGAAAACCTGCAGAACTCCACACAGAAAGCCCCCAGCTGTCCCGAGGATTCAAACCCAGGACTTTCATGCTGTGAGGGGACAAAGTTAACCACTGTTTTGCCCACGAGGTACAAGAAATGAAGTGAAATGAAACCAAAACCTTTCTTCAAACACTTAAAACATGTTATATCAGGAAACCTGCTTTTACAGGACCTGGCTCATTGGTGTGGTGACAATAATGGAAATTTGTCTGGGAATATCTTCTTTCCCACTTCTAATCACTAGACTGTAATCTTCCACAGTGAACCATGGCTGTCTTGATTTATTGGAAACTTAAATCTGTATAAACCTTTAGAAACCCGTGTTGCTCCCTCACTCGTCTTCTTCACGTCGGGCAGCTGCAGATTTCTGAGTTATGAAGCGCAGCCGCTTGACGAGGAAAGGTCGGCGAGGTCGGACGTGCTTGTGGTTGCATTCAGCCTCAGCTGGTGCGGCAGATGTTTTCCTTAAATGTTCTAAAATGCTTTCACACCTGTCAGAGCCTTGGTGTGGAAAAGCAGTGGGTTGTTTCAAAAAATCCAAAAAGAAAAACATGTGAATGAAAATTAAGGTTTAATAATGTAACAGTTAGGAAATGGTTTTGTTCTGCTGTTTAAAGCAGGCTGTGGTGAATTTAAAAGATTTGTTCTGTGTGATTGGAGACGTTTGTTCCTGACACTGACCAGTAGGAGGCAGTGTTAGACGTCTTCAGGTTCTTTCTCTGAAGTCCCTAAAATTCCCCCAAGATGCATTTGTTGAACCACAACACAAACAAATTCAGTTTACTAACAGGGACTTCCTGATGGTGCTTTCAGGTGCTTTCTGACTGTTAAAGTCAGGTTGTTTGTTTTTATGGTGAGCAGCAGTGCTTTGACAAGGTGTGTGCAGGATAACATTATATAACATTGAGATCTTTGTGTTGAGGTGGTTTCAGTGAGGATTTTGTTTCATTTGCTCCTAACTGTTTGCAGCTGAAAAGTTTGGTCAGTGAGCTATTTCGATATTAATCTGTAATTTAGCTAATTTATTTTGGAAAAATTATTCTTTTCTATCTTTTCAGCTGAGGACCTGCTGATTTTCCCTGTTGTATTTTCTAAGTATAGTAAGATCAGACAGAATGTGTTTATTCTAAAAGTTGGCAAAGAGTTACAGCAGCTTATGACAAAACAGCTTAAACAGACTAGAAAAAGTACAGTGACAAAGCTAAATAGATCAATAGGGTAAAAATTACAAAAATGAAAAAAATCTAATAAGTAAAATTTAAAAAGCTCAGTAAGTGAAGATCTAAATAAAAAATAATATAATATAGTACTTGTGTAAAGTAAAAGCTCAGTACATTTGGTTAATCAAAATAAAATGGAATAAAAATGTCTTAAACACTAAAATGGAAGTTGAAAAATGTAGATTTTAGATACACAAAATCAGACTTTTTCCCATTTAAATACATACTTATTTATCATCTTTCCACAAATATGTTTAAAACTCAAACCAGTCACCTAAAAAAGTCCCCCCCCCTCCCAAACCCTAAATAATTATATTTAAATGATGTCTTTATGGAGCTATAATCTCAGTAAAACTGCTGAAGTGTGACTTAGACTTTTATAACGAGTTAACATACTCACAGGTAATTTGTTTTTTATATTAATGCATAATCAATCTTTGGAAAACTAAGTGAAAAGTAGAAAGTTGCCCTTTTGAAAGGTGTTAGAGGAGCATGTACTGGTTTAAACTCTATGCCACCTTTAAGCTGTGCTTTAGTGTAACAGTGGAGGAGAAGGTGGGGGAAGCTTGTTTGCTGAGCTGCTCTGGGCTCACGGTAAAAGTGTAACTCCAGCAGACTTCACTGTTTTCTTTTCCCACACAGTCCTCCTGCCACAGTGAAGGCACAAACAGCGCCATCATTTCCCAGAGACATGAGTAAGAGCGGGGGAGTAAGTGCTGCCTTCAGGGACGTCTCGCAGACTCCCGTTTCATACATAACAACTTTATAGTGTGCTTGTGTCGCCCAGGTTACTATAGTTACCTAAATTTAGGTCTGATAAAATAAAATGTGGGAAACTTGAAATTAAAGTTAAAAGCAAATATAAACTTTTGTAAGTAAATGATTTGTGACCTTAGAAAACTAATCACATTAAAATTAAAATGCAGATTAAATAACATTACTTCTAGTCTGTTAATTTGAGTGATGAGGCTTTGGGGAATGTGCTTATTGAGATAATAGGCTGTCTGCATGTCTTTGAGTCCACTTCCGTAACAAACTGTGTTTCTATTGTAATACTCATTCTAATTTTGTCCCTGATAGAGAATCCCCAGATTATAATATTTAAAAAACAAACAAACAAACAAACAAACAAAAAAAAAAACAAAAACAAACTAAAAGTAGGGCTGAAACTAATAAATATTAAAGTAAAACAAAATATTTTCCAACAATGAAAAAATTACCTGAAATGAGCAAACTCACTCTGTAAACTAACTGGAAAAAAGAAAAATGAAAACTATTATAATTGCACTAAAAAATAACAACAACAACCGTAGAGTGTTTTTTTGTTTTGTTTTGTTTTAGCACAAAGTAAAAGTCTGATATGGTGACGAACGTAGTTATGAACATTAAAGTATGGTTAATAGCATTTCATTACATCTATGTAAATGAAAAATAACTAAATGAAAAGAAGTAGTTTGTTCCTTTTCCATGAAGAGTACGTGTTAGATGTTTAACAGCAATTTTGCAAAGTTGTATTCACGTTAATGTAATTAAAGTTTTAACTTTTTAAAAAAATATGTATAATGTGTGGGATTAAATACAAGACAAAAGATAATTTTCGCTAAAGCCATGCTGTGCGTTTGGTTTATCCGATAGCCCTGAAGGCACCGGTTGCTGGGGGCGGGGTTTAGAAAAGCCCCGGTGTGAGTCAGGGCCGTGATAAACTGTACTGAGAGAGGCGATGATCACACAGAAGCGTTAACCTCAGGCGGCAGCGGCAGTGTGTGTCTGTGGGAGTCCTAAAAAACATTAGAAATGTCAGCGCGGGGGTGTGACTGAACTCTGCGGGCATCCATGGTCTATTTCCCGGGGATGCAAGCCGAGGCGCGTAGCGTCAAGCCGGGCCAGCTGCTCGAGATGTTTGACTCTTCGTGGAGGGTGCGGAACATTTGGGACGGCGTGAGGCTAGAGGTGGTCGAAGACCGCAGCCCGGTGGTCCTGCACAGCTTCACCCACCTGGACCCTGACCTGCCGCTGGTGGAGGTGAGGAGGGTGAGGAGGCAAGGAGAGGTCCGTTAGCTGATGCGGTTTGCTGTGTTGTCATGGAGGAGGGTGGTCGGGCGGATCCAAACAGGTTTTCAGGCTTCAGGGTGGCGATTCTGGAGGAATAACACAACACTTGTGCTTTTAAAGAAACATTTTCTTACCGTTAAAATAGAGATTTGTGATGTTTCTCCTGTATCTCCACGTATTTCAAAGCTTTATCTACTTTTATGCCCATAAAACATGTTTAAATTTGCGTTAAATAAGCTTACATTCAACATGGTGAGTCACCCAGGTGATGCAATGTGCCATAAACGCTCTAATCCTGTATTTTTAAGCCTTGTAAACGGATTATCAGTATAAAGCTGCTGATTGGCTGCAGCTTACTGTGTTAATACAGTCTCATAACAAACATAACAATACAGGGAAATCTAATATGATGCTGCGGTGCTGCTTGGCAGGAGAGTACAGTTACAGGATGACTTGCTTTTTCATGTTGTTATTGAAGCTTTCAGCCCTGTGGTTATCACCCCTCCCTCCCTCTGATTCTCTTTGATACTGAAACCCTCCTGTGCAGGTGTCGCTGAGTCAAACCTCACCAAATGCCATGAAATATCTGCACGGTTGATACTGAGAGTGGTCGTTCTGTTTGTCATTTTACAGAACGATGCTTTCTGCGTTGGTCGCTTGTACTTCTAGGGGTTTTTCCACATGTGCGGGCATACATTGAATCAATCGTGTTATTTACAGTTGCACTAGTCGTTACAGGAAGTAGTGGTCTGTTACTGCAGCAACATGATTCATTGATTGGTCAACAAAGTCACCTAACAAAGGAGTGAAGTTAAGATTTTGTTTTTGGTTCTGATCTAATTTAACAGACAGATATAAATCCATTTAGTTAGTTGAATCATTTTTAGGAAGCTCCACTGCAGTTCTAAATGTGGCCATGATTACTGTAATTACAGATTAATCTGTAGATCATTACCCCAGCTGTTTGAGTCATTGTTTCGTTGTTAGAATAGTTGTCATAATAAAGATTACACATGGCTTCTTTTGTCCAATCAGCAATCTGAAGGAGAAATACTTTAGTGTAATTTCATAGAAAGCCGAAGAAACAAGCGGGTTTTCAGATATAGAAGCTGCAGCCAGCGAATCAGATGCTTTTACATGTTCAGGTCACGATCAAAGTGAATCTAAAAGTAAAAGCACACACGCAGCAGAATGACTTCAGAGTGTATTACATCAAAAACACCCCCCGAGGGAACCGTGAGCCTCTGAGTTCTGGGTTGGGCCTCCGTGGATCGGTCCAGGTTTAATTGAGTGGATGCTTGATTAAATTGGGGTCTTTGGATCCCCGCTGTAGTGGGTGACGTCATTGTCTGCAATCACTTATTACTTGTGCTCTGATATGTCTGCATCACTGGAGCTGTTAAATCTTAAGCAGCTGTTATTTTTACTGAAATGAAAACAAGAAAAACAGCATATTTCTGCCATTAAAAGATGACAGCATCTCACATTATTAATCATTTACTAATTTGTATTGTGTTTTCACTACATATTACTAACAAACAGACCTGTAACAGCTGCTGAGGTAGATTTACAAGAGTACAAGAGTAGATTTAACACATTAATGTTAACCCTCTGTGCTCTAAGTCAGCATAGGCGATAAAACCAACCCTTCACTACCCTGGCCCTAGTTTTTAGAGGTTGGGTTGATCACTTAGACCTCAGATGGACAATCAAGAATTAGACTCTTGTTTGTGTTCCCGTGGAGTTGAATTGTGATGCTAGTAGAGCTCAAATCATAGCCTGTACATAAAAGATGGACATAGCCACTAGTTGGCACTACAAATGTTAGTTGATTAAACAAATTATTCTTATTTCATTGAAGTACAACAGCAGTTGCCTGCTAGTTCAACAATGTTAGGACGCCACTGCCCCTGTAACTTCAGTCTCTGTCACATTGCTTGAGCCAGCGCGGTTCTGCAGGACTTCTGCAGGAAGCTGTGTGTGACCACATTCATTTTTTTGTTAATGAGGTTTTAAAGCCTCACAGTGAACTTTTTCGCTGTCACCATCTTGCTGGTTTGAGATGAGATGGAACAAACTAATGAGATTGAGATACACTATGCTTTATTGTTTTTGAGTCTGTGTGGCAGTTTAAGTTATAAAATTTTAAAAGATGTAAAACTAACGATTGATACCACAAACTCATCTGGAAAGCGTTTGCTAGGGTCATAGGTCAAGTGAGCAGCAGGGGTCTTTATTCATAAAGAATCTGACTAGTCAGTGCAACTAGAAAAGTCTCCCCCTGCTGGCCATTAGAGAGAATGCAGGTTAAATGCTTCACTCTTCAAACACAGGGAGGGTTATTTTATTCTTTAGTAAACTAAACCGAAACATGTTTGACTTTAGAAGACTGAACACACTACAAACCCAATTGTGCCAAAGTTTTAATGCTGTGTAAAATGATATATTTATGATATGTTTTCTGTGTTCTGTTGTGAATTAAATAGAGGTTTATTGGTATGCAAATATTTTCTTTGCTCTGCAAATTTAGAGCAGTTAATAACAGGAAATTGTCCCTGCTGTATATGAAGATCACGTGTGTTTTGCTTCTCTATCACTACACTGTTTTCATATCTCTAACTGTCATGTTCCCCCCGCCTAGCTGTCCTCTTTAAACCCAGGCTCATAGATATGGTTTCATTGCCATCTATAAAAATTGCCTTTGTTCTGGATTAAATAAATGTTTTCCAGCCTTGTGCTCCATACATCTCGAACATTCGATCACATAAGGAGGGGAGGATGAGTAATCATATTTATTGGTCTTAAACGGAGCCAAGGATTGGATGGCAATGTCACCATGGAGACCGTGTATTCCAGTCTGTGTACCTGGATTACATGTTCTCTTCTTTTTACTTTCTGGTGTCTTTGGTCAGACTGGACTGGTATCAGAGGTTCATTATTAACCCCCCCATTTGCCTCAGTGTGCCCCTGCTGGTCTCCCGTCCCCTGCTAACCTGTTCTGCTTCGTCCCTTTGCTCTAATCTAATCCTCTGCTCTAACACAATTACCTAATCCCCCTCCTGCAGAGGCTGAGGGGTTTCCTACACAATCGCTGCCTTTATTCCCCCCCTGCTGCACAAGCCGTGAATGTTATTTGATGCTGAGGTTGTGTTGCAGCATGAGGGGGTCACTGGGGCTGATCTGGTGCTGCCGGCGGTCAGATTGAGCTATTTGTTGATCCCTCTGGCTCTGTGTAACCAGCAACATCAGCCTCAATGCACTGTATCGTATAGCTGAGAGGATCGAGTGGCTTTAAAATGGAGGTGTGCCACGAGATGAAGTTACTGCAGTGTGAGGCTAATAACAAAATGATGCTGTGCTGTGTCATGACTGGATGATTGTTTTGGGCGATTAATGGGCATTTTGGTTCTTTGTAAAATCGGATTTGTTATAATAAATGATGTGTGCCTGCTTAATTTTGAGGTTGAAGCTGATGTGCTTGACCAAGTTACATTTATCGACCTACTTCTACAACATTTTGTATCTTTCTGCAGGAACTGACCCACTGATGTGGCAAGGTTGATGGAATTGCTTTTTTTCTACCCTATAATAAAACAGTTGCACTCATGCAGAGTTTTTTTTCCTGGCTCAAAATGGGCCTCTGAGGGGTGACTGTGCATACAACCACAATTTGTCCACGTGTAGCTGAAGAGGATAGTCTTTGTTAACCTCAGTTAGCAGAGGGTTTCTTGTTATTTTTTGCCATTTGATTGGTACAAATGTATTGCATTAAGAGTTAAGCGGTCTCTCTGTGTAACAGTGTGTACCTTGGCTGTTTGTGCATCGTGCTTTGTTTCTTCTTTTTCTTTACCAGCTTTGTTTGACTTTATGTAACTGTGTTTTTGCTTCTTTTTTTTTAACCCTGTATAATCTAATTTTCACAGGAGCCAAGAAGCCCTCTTGGCCACAGATGCAATAAGCCAAACAGTATACAACAGTGCATTCAAGCTAAAAATAGTCATAATTACCAACGATGCAGTCCGTTAGCAAAGCAGCAGGATCAGGGGGCGAACCTTTCATAAAACTCTGCTGAACAAAGACTGCTGCTTATCGAGCCCGTCTCAAGAGAAACAGTGAGCACTTCGAACTGTCAGCTCATTCAATTACAAATCAGTTTGCAGAGAACATCAGAGAAGCAGCGAAGCAACTCCCAGAGCAGTTGGTTCAAGGGACTCTGTTCACCTTTGTGCTTACAGGATCTGATTCGGTTTAGGAAGGAAGGAAGTGCAGGGACTTTTTCATAGATCATTCTCCTTAGTGTTTAGTGAATGTTCTCCATGTTATTGCAGCACCAGCTATCAGCATATTTAAAAAAAATCAGTGTAAACATCAGCTATTTACCAAAAATATCCCCTAAATTTAGAACAAAGCAGGGAAATTGGAATTCCAAGCTTAAGTAAGGGGGTATTCAAAGGAAGAAAAACAATGCAATTTACCTTGGACAGTGTTCAGCACGACGCTGTCATTGTTTCCCTACAGGAGCAACAGAAAATATGTTTTATTTTTACTTAAAAAAGCTGCTGCTGCTGACACGTGGTGCAGTAAACTGAACCGATGTGTCGATCGGACTGATATTCAATCAAATATCAGATCAGTCCATCCCTAATAGACACACACCTCCAGTCGTCCATCTTGTTGTGTTTGTAGTTGTTGCTATGCCAGCCGCACCGTAACCGTGTGAATGCAAACAGAAAGAAAGCCCTTGACAGTGAGGGTAGCCCCTCAGTGGGCAGCTACCCTCGGGGAGCACTTAGGAGTCTTTAGTTTTAGAAGCGCAGAGTGACGGCGAACTGAGAGACTCTGAGCTGCTGAAACATTTTCCATGAACTTCGTTCTTTCTGTCATCATCTGATTGTCCTCGGAGCTAACAGTGACTCAGCCTTGCTTGTGAGCAATCCCAGATGTATGTTATGATACTGCAGCGCAGCACCGGTTAGCCCCACATGGAAGAAATGATCTCAAACACAATCAGAACCAAATAAACCAAAAACTGGACAGTGCACAATGCTGGATTACGGTTTCCTCTGTGCATGTCTCGTTGTCTAATTATATCCACATGACCTGGATTTACAGTGAAGAAAAAGTGACTTCAGTCAGCTTTCTCTGGCCTGAGTCACGGGGATGCCATTTATGATGTGCTCTTATTTAAGATAAGCCCCGACAGCCGGAAGTTTGGTTAAGTGTCGCGGTGAGAATCAGGAGCCGGACCGTCCGACTCGGCACAGAGGAGCTTTTGTTTCTGGGTTCATTTTGAAGAGAGAAAGTCGAGTGGCTGAGGGCTGGATCTCAGCAGCAGACAGAAACTGGAATGTGAAGGCCAGACGCCTGGAAAAATACTCGATTCTCCAACTTTGCTCAAATTGCCTGATTCTGCACTTGCTGTCTGTCTGCTGCAGCATGTTTATCTAAACCTGGAGAAACACTTTGACATCAATATAATCTTTGCAGAAACAACATTGCATTGCTTTATTTTGGTAGGCGTTAGAACATCACCATTTCTTGAGAGGGAAAACCGGCTGACTGGTGTCCCTCCGTAGGCTTTAAAACTTGTGAGTTCATGTTTGGATTTAGGTGAAGTTTTTTTAAAGACACAAAGCAGATACAACCCTGTTGCGTTTAAAGCAGCTATTTTGTTTTACTGAGCGAGTTACAAAGTGGGTCAGAGCAGGAGAGAAGGTTCTGGAGGGATTTGATTTAATTCGGCGGGATTAACTGGGAGCAGAGGGGGAGGATGGAGGTCTTTAATGCGCTGTGCGTGGACACAGCTCAGAGGTTTTGCTTGTAAGAAGTAACGTTTAAACCTCCTGCGGGACAAAATGATCAAAGTACTCATTATCACTTGAGAATTAATTGGGATTTCTGTCATGCTGTTTTTGTAGCCTAACCACATGTTTCTGTTGGATTGCTGCTCGTATTAGTTACCTGACCGTAACTCTTTTATGAGGTTGTGAAGAGCCACAGAGGATGGTTTTTCTTCTTCTTCTCTTCCACAGGTTTCAGCCGTGCTGAAAGATTATCATTAGAAAAAAAGTGACTGTGATAGTAACAGTTAAGTGATACTTAGGAAAACCTCCAGCATAAGCTAGTGAGCAGACCTTGAGTCAATGCTATTTGCATCAGCAGAGAACTTCACGATACAGACTTGAAGTCTGGGAATGCAAAATTACTGAAATCTTTTGTTATATCCTTCAAAATATATTTTAGATTTTAGTGCAGATGTCCTCTGACTCCCAGAGTGTAAAGCAAGAAATCCTAACTGCAGGTTGTCTTAAAAAATAAAACTTTGCTTGTTCTGGAGCCTTCCCACGTATCAGACAGTCCTCATCAGCAGAACGAGCTTGCTCAATGGAAATGTCAGCGTTTAAACTTTCCACGACACCAAACGTCTGCATAGATATGTGCAAAAGCTCCAGAGTCAACAACAGAGTGGACTTTGAGTTGGGCTTGTCTGACTCAGGGTGACATAAATGACTGAATCCAAGTCGTGTTGATATTTGAGAAGTTTTACAGTCAAATTTGATTAGCATTTAATTTGCATCAATGGTGATTTATGGATATGAAAATCAGCCCTGTTTGAACGGGACCAGTATAAGAGGCTCATTTTCCCAATTAAACTGTGAGCATGATTGATAATGGCAAAGCTAAAATGACCAAGCCAGTTTGGCTCGATTAATACCTTTCTCTCACACAGTTTGAGGCAACACATGGGCAGAAATGTCCTAAGCTGAGGGTTAAATCAAGGTCTTATTTTAGTTTTTATAGAAAAAAATTAAATTTGAGTGAAATTAGTAGAAAGTATAATTCAAAAAAACATGAAAGAAAATAAACTCCATCCTCCATCGTTTGCTGATCCACAGTCACTGCTGTCGCTTTGAATCTTCTTTGACACTGTAAACAAGCCAACTTAATAAAAAAAAAATCTGATTACAGGAAATGTAGATTGAGGTCATCTCCTAAATCTAATCAGAAGTTCTGTGACCCACGGCTGGTCTGTCAAATTAATTTCTCAGCAAAATCTGTTCATGTCCAAAGTCAGCTTTTGGATGGCAGAAGCACAGGGACAAAAATAGACCGTTTGTGTTGTTGTTAGTTTGGAAAAGAAATGATGGAGAAACTGCTGGAATAAAGTTAATTTGGAAGTAAGGGAGTGTGTCTTTATGTATTTTTGTTTTATGGATAAGAAGAAATTTTGTTTTATGATTTTAGCTCCTTTTTGGTTCACTAATACTTGTGACTTAAATTTAATTTATCTAAATAGTTATCGGGGGATATATCCCAGTGTCTTTGGCCATCTCATTTTCTCTCTGCTGCCAACAGCTGAAAGTTATTTGAATATCTACCTGCTGCACTGGGTGGGAACTAAAGTGTTTGGTTGCCTCATGACTTTGCCAGCATCTGGTTACATTTACTGTCTTATCCAAGAAAGTATCTGCATATCTACCTGCTATAGTGTTCAGGTTGCTTGATTAAAACTAAAACATCAGCTCTTGGACAAATTATTTTAAAGAGAAGTTGGAAATTGTATGTTTGCATTTGCGTCCCGACACTTTAGCTGTTCAGAAGCATCAGTGGGAGATGAGTAATGACTTTGGCGCATAAACCAGCCTTCTGCTCGCAGAGACCCCCTCAGTGCCTCAGTGTTTACCAGCTAAAGAGCTCGGCTACACCCTCCTCCCCTCTTCTGTGTCTTACCCCGCTTCCAAATGATCTCACCGCCTTTCAGCATTCATTGTTAGCGAGGGGAAGTCACCGGCTTGTGCCGTGGAGTTGAAATGGACGCGTGCTATTGTTGCCTTTGTTCAGCTGTTGATTGTTTTTGGGGGAGGGGGCAGGTTTTCTCTTGAGAGTTTCTCTTGATCTGCATTTAGACTTTGCCTCAGAGGGGATTTCTAATGGTCACTTTCGAAGCAGGTGTGTTTGCTGTTGATGAGCCCTGTAGCTTCACTCCTCCGAACACGCTCCCAGAGGGCTCTTTGGCCTTGGGGGGATTTGGCGCAGCCTCAAGGTTTACTTCAGCCCTTATGTTTATTTTAGCCTGTTCCTGTGCCAGTTAGCTGTGTTTATAAAGCCTATACACTATCAGATAGAAAGAAGGAGGTTTGTTATTTAAGATAAACTTTTTTCTTTTTTTAAATTTTGGGATGTGATTGTTTTTTCGAACTAATGAAAAGGTCAGCCGGCTGTTGTGAAGAGGCTGGGAGTTGATGCTGATGCTCTCGACTCTTCCAACTTTTAATTTCAATAGAGAATCGTTCCTGTTTACGTCTGCTTGGGTCATTAGAAGTGTGGCCATTGTTTTTGGTAGTGCTAAGAGCTTTGTTAACAAAGGTTATGTTTATGATCAGGAGACATAAAAAGTTGTTGGGAAGCAGGATAATTATGATCCAAAGCTTGTTACCTGATGGTATGCCTTTCTCAGTTAACATGTTATGGTTGTTTTATAAACTAATTAGCATTAGGGATGTTTGCTATGAAATTAGACTAGTTGCAGAGTCTAAAAACACAGAATCCCTTTAGAAAATGTTTAATACTGAGCACACTTGAAATCCACAGAGTTAATTAGACAAATAAACATTTCTTGTATATTTTCAGAGCTATATGTTTTAAATGGGTTAGGGTTTTAAATGTTGCTGAAATGTTTGGGCTATGTGTAATGTTGAAAACATACACAGTGTGAGATGAGCAAAGATAGCAGCTTTGAAATGTCTGTTTTAGTATTTATGCACATCCCTACTTAACATGAACACACACAGCTGAGTGCATACATTTGTGTGTGTGTTTTACCTTATTAAATCATGAAAAACTACACGATCCTTCATGATCAGTCATACTTACCTAACTGCCATGACAGGTGCAGGAAGGAGCTAGTCACCTTGTCCTGCTGAAGATAGAATTTAGCACCAATTGTCGCCGCCTTGTTTTTCCTTCACCCTTTGATAGATGACTGTGCATGTAAGCATATGTGGCCCACATGTAGTTAAGGCATTGCAAGAGTCTGTGCTGCCTTTTTAATAGAAAATACGTGAACTTTCCTGAATTAACTGTGTAATCAATAAAAACTTTTCTCATTTGGTTTACTTTTTTAAAAATTAGAATCGTAGTGATTTTCCTTTTTGGATGGAGTCATGCAGGAGTAACCCTTAAAGTCACTCAAGGTGTTTGTTCCTAATCCTGATGCAGTCAGAAGCTCTTCTCCATCTATACTTACAGATTAAATAAAGTTTTACTCGAAGAAAATCTTGAAACTCTGCAGCCTTCTTGGTAATAGCCGTGAGAGAGCCTTTACTTTCAGCTTGGGTCATTTTGTCAGTGTTAATAAGTTTATAATCTAAGTTTATGTTTTGGATCAGGGTAGAAGATAACCTCAAAATCTGTCATGGAAACAAAAACAAACACCAGAGTTTTTTGGAAGCAGGAAAACAGGGACTCAAAATGGTTGAAAACATCCATCACAAATGCTGGTTTGACCTCCTTATTTATAAGTGCAAGTTTTAAAACTACCCAGCAACTGAAAACTGTTAAATGTCTTTGACCAAAGTGCCTTCTTGGGTATTCTTGGCCAGCAGGAATCCTTAAAAACGACACTTAGCAGCTGGACAAGCCTCTTTTGTTTCAGCCCTCTGTAAATCTACTAGGATTTTGCTTTGGTACATTAGAGTGGTAAGATTACCATTTAATGTGAGGGCTGAGCCGACTCCTGTACTGGAACACCGGGCAACAGTCAGGCCAAAGAAAGCCAAGGGGAAAAAAATCACTGTGTTTAATATAAACCAGTTTGTTTGAGCATTAAAACAAGTCTAAAACAAGGATTATGTGGCTTAATTTTCCTTTTCCTTCCTTCTGGAAACGTATCCTCCCTGCCTCGTGACTCTGTCCTGACACTTTTACTCGCCTCACATTCCTCCAGCCCACATTGCATTCATGGTTATCACAGCCAGGACGGTGTAGGTGAATGTAGAGTGTGGAGGAGGCCGTTTCTAGATGCCAGACATTTCCTGTGGACCCTTCTGTAGTTTTTTCATTTATATTACCGTCAGTGTAACCGATTCAGAGCACTGTTTGAGGAATATTATTCAGCTCAGATGCTCCAGATTATATTTACAGTTATATCAGTTCTTTCTTAAAATGATACCAGCATCATCATCACTGTCTGTTACTTGCAGACAGCCACTTCACTTTGAATATGTTTTAATCAGCGCAAAGATTTTCTTGTAAAACAAAGGGGGGCCTAGCAAAAAAAGTTTGGGAACCGCTGGGTTAGGGTATGTTCATGCTTTGGAAAATGTGATTGAGAGCATACATTTTGGACGTTTAACTGTATTTTCATAAGTTTTGCAGCTTTTTTACAGAGAGAGAGAAATATATGGTACATTTTCTGTGCATTAGCCACCTTGTCCTGCTTTGTGATCAAAGTGGACTAAACAATGAGATAAAGGGAGGATGATCTTTAAAAGAGAGGAGCTAAAATGGCTTATTTCAGACAGAGGAAGGTCCAGCATGAGATGATCAAGGATTATTATGAATGTCGACTCAGAGAAATAAGCAGAATAGGTTCTGTTTAAACTATAAAATCCACATGCCATATTAATAAGTATCAAGTTATTTCCCAGAATTTACTATGCCTGAACATCCTGACACATCAGGATAAAAGAAATAATTTGTATAATTCACTTTGAACATCTTGTAGTTTTCAGTGGAAACACTAAGAGACTAAATTTGCATCGTTATCTTCAGGAGAGCTGCCGGTAAATTAAAAATAACCCAAAAACCCCTTCCTTTGCTTTAATGACTGTGACGCAGTTTGTTTAGTTTGGTTTTTAACCACAGTGGGTAAATTGGATTCTATAAATAAAAGTAATCAGTGCTTCTGTTTCAGTGTGATTTCTATAATTAACATCTAACTGTGACCCTGCTTTGTCTGGTGTGTCATTAATTGTTGATCGTGGGGATTTTAAAACATGGTGTGGTGTTGATTTTATTGATGAAACACTGAGTCAGGCTGAAGGAATGCGAGGAAAAGATAAATGTAAGTGAAACGAAAAGGGCTGCTTCTGGATTTATGAGATTTTATGAGAAACCCCCCACTGAATGTCTTATCAGTCCTTTTGTTCATCAGCTGTTACATCAGTAAATTATGATGATTAAGTCAAACTGCAACTAAACCTGATTTAAAATAAACTTTCTTTTCATTTTTTTACAAGGAGAGTGATCGAGCCCAAATGTTCAAACTGTAAAACTGGTTTCAGTTTAAGAGGAAAACTGAAAACGCTGTCACCTGCTTCTTGGCTCTCCTGTAATGGTCAGCAGGAAAACACCCCAGTTTTCAGACTGAAGACTAAATCTCTTATGGCAAAAACAGAGTCACCTCTAGATTTAAGGCTCGATTTTAAAACATACTGAGCTCCGAGATGGTTCACAAGGTGCTTGGAGCCAGACCCAGACGAGCTGGAAAAGAGATCAGTAAAATCACAGGAGACCATAACTTTTCAATACCACTGACCCGAGTCACTGAGAGACGAGCATTTCTGTCCGTTTTCACTGGAGAAACCTTCAAATGAACTTTAAGATTTCATTTTCACCGACATTTTGAGGCTAGATTCAGCTTCTAGTCATGTTGAAATAGACGGTCGGGTTTCAGACTTGGTAGTTTCCTCTGTTGAAGCCATTTCAAGATGGCATTGAACTCCCCTTTTTAGAGCATCAGTCTCTCACTTATTTTTCTACTAGCACGGACTGTTTGGTTTGCATGGCAACACTTACGGGAACATGAATAGGAGCATTATTCTGGGAATCGATTCGCCCGATAGAGCGAGGAGCTGCCCTTGAGCGCTGCATTTTTCGGGCCGGAGGTGATAGCGGCGCGGCCTCTGCGGTTTGGCTGATAAGAGCCGCTCCTGCTGTTGAGCCTCTCAGCTGCAGCTGTGCCTCGGCCATTATATCCAGCAGGATTTACAGCAGTCCAGGGGTTTGCCTCCTCTCTTTATCTGTCACATACACCCTCCCTCAGCTGTCAGGGTCTCTTCAGGGTTACTGAAGGTCACCTTCTGTGTACAGGACTCTTGTTTATTGGGCAGAGGTTAGATATCCCAGTTAGAGCCAGTTTGACTTGACTCTTTTTTGTCTGTGTTTATGAAAACATTGTTGGTTATCAAGTGTGTGAAATGGCATCGCCTTCTGTCTGTAATCTGTTCGTTAGTAGGCTGGCTCTGAGACATAACACTAAATGATCGGGCTGCAGCTCACGGTTATGCTCATTATTTTTTGGCGATTAACTGTTACCGATTCACTCCATACAAGTAAAATAGTGAAAAATATAACAGTTTCTCCCAATTTAGTCTTTGCATTATTACTCAGAGAATGTTGGCTGTTTGTTGACATTTAATTACAGCTCCAAACCGTGCTGAGCGTCTCTCAGCCCAGAGCTGAGATGTTGGAAATGGACTTGAATGACTAATTCTCTGAGGATCCACGATAAGTGGCCGTGACAGATGACTGTGGCACAGCATGCCATTCCTCCATAGTGATTCACACCGCCATAGCTCTTCCTGTTAGGTTTTAATATGTTCATCTTTCTTGGCTCTCAAACAGCTAATGTTTATTTTACAGTGGTGTTTCCCCACTCGCAGACAGTCCAGCTATATTTGGTTGTTCAATTTAGCATTTTAGAAAAATTATCCAACCGTGATCAGGTTTCTAGAAAACTTGAAAAAAGTGCTTCTTGCTAATATTTTGAAACTGAACTCATCTAATTCTGTTCTCATCTTTATTTCTTGGGAGCTGATCTTTGCTTACATGTTTAAGTCACCCTCCAAAGGTCCATTTACGTCCATTAAATTCAAGAGGCAGACATCCTTATTGCTGATATCTCTAAAACTGGGCAAGCTAGATGGGGAAACAGCACTGCAGGCCAGCTGAAGAACTATCCCAGTGCATGATGCATTGTAGGCAGCTAAACTAGAGTTTGGTGTTTTCAAGGAAATTAGTGTTAAAGATCTAATTTTACTCATAAGCCGTCAGAAGTTACTCAGCTTATTTTTAATGGGTGTCGTAACACTTTTGTTTCTGTTGTGTAACCGCGAGCGGTGCTGATGAGGCATCAGGTGAAGTGGAATTCATATCGTTACTTTATGATGATCCCCGTCAGCATCACAGTTCATGGTTTGTTTCATCTTCGTTTTTCATGTTGAGGAGAAAACAACAACAAACTGCCGTGGGTGGTGACCTGCAGCGGCCCACAGAGCCCTCATTCAGGCAACAAGCAGCTTGTGTTAATTCCCCGTTTGGGTAAATGCAGGCTGCAGCCTGTATTGTCGACCCAGTTATCCAGCAAGCTCTGTTTGGTAACAAGCTATTGTTTGTTTGTGCACGCACATGATTCACGAAGTATGACTCAGAGAGAGGGACCGACCAGAAAGGAGAGGGCCAGGTCACACAGATGGTCATAATTAAAGGGTTTAGTCCCAGAATTAGATGCCGGACATTTTTAACTCCACGTTCTGCACGGTAAAGATGGCTGCTCTTCTCAGCCTTCAGCTCCCTCTAATCTGGTCCCTTAAACACTTATTTGAAGCGCTTGTTCCAGCATGAAGAAACCGCCGTGAATCCTGGGACAAAATTTCACCCAACCAAAGTTGACAGTTGGAGTAAAAAGTTTTGTTTTCCTTGTCTGCCTCTCAGAGCTCGACGCAGGAGATCGGCGAGGAGGCCGAGGAGGACGCCATCTTCACCATCACGCTGAGGAAGGTGCAGCTTCACCAGTCGGCCAGCAAGGGGCAGCGATGGCTGGGCGTGGACACGGACTCCGCCCTGAGCCTCTACGAAACCTGCAAGGTGCGGACCATCAAGGCCGGCACTCTGGAGAGGCTGGTGGAGTACATGGTGTCGGCGTTCAAGGGCAAAGACTCCACCTATGTCACCATCTTCCTCTGTACCTACCGATCCTTCGCCACCACCAAGCAGGTGCTCGATCTCCTGCTCAACAGGTACGGTGACACCAGACGACACACCAGGTGGAAAACCAGATTTGTGTTTTTTCCAGACTTTTCTGATTTAAATTCTTAATCAGAAATGAAGATGAATACATTGAGGTAGAAGTTGTGTTTAAGTACAAATTTTAGACATTTTACTTGAATATTTTTGTTTTGTGACACATAATCATGCTCAGATCCATTATTATAAAACAAACAAAAATTCAGTATATCAGAAGATTAAAATAGCAAATTTACTAAGAAATAAATTCTCCAAATTACAAGAAACAAGGGAATATTTCTTAAGATTATAAAGGACCAAAAGTACCAAAATGATCACACTGTAAATGAACCCCATCATGCCTACACACTGTATACAGAGGACTGATGTAACATTAATTAACAGACTTATAAATTACTTGAATTTCTCTCAAAAAAGCTGAACCTGGTACCCTGAGTGATATCATGGTTAATTCAGTTGTTCAATGCAAAATTATCCAAAAGGCTCCAACAGCACACACAGTTAAAAATTTCAGTTAAGTGAGTCGAATTAACAGAGATAAGGCCCGGGACAACTGCCTGCGCCTGGACACCTGTCAATCAAAAGGACCACACCCCTGAAAAGCCAATAAAAAAAATATATCTGCCCAGCAGTTGTGATGAAGGGAAAAGCCGCACATACACAGCAGATTTGTGGTAAATGTGTTCACTTGTGCTGTGAAGTTGTATTTTTTTAAACGGTCATCGTGCACTTGGTGGATGGACCCTGCGCAGTGGTCAGAGGTCTACAACTACAACTAGTTTTACTACTCCTGTACTTTTGCTACAATTGTTGTACTGCAAAGCAAAATGTAGTAAAAAATAAATATGATACAATAATAAAACGGCAATAAAAAATAAAAAGATGCCGGTGACAGTAAGGCTCAATGAGTTGAGCAGTATCACCGTATGTGATCCACATACCAAAGGCTACTGCAGGGGCGTGGGTTCAAGTTTGCCTCATAATTTTAAATATTGCACAGTATTACAAAATACTGTTACTAATGCCCATGTGCTTTTAAAATGTTTAGCTTATTAGGGACAACAACAAAAGAGAGAGAGAGCCATCAAACCTTGACATGAAAACTGAACTCAGACTGAAGCTTCTTTCTTTTTTGGTTGTTTCGTTTATTAGTTTGGTTCATTAAATGAAACTGTGGTGTTTTCTTTCTTTCTGTTTTTAGGTATGCCAAGCTCCAAAATGTGCCTGCAGCCACAGCACACAGAGTCTCTCAGGACGACTGCACAGAGCTGAGAAAGTAAGCGTGCTGCGACCTTCAGTGTCGAGCTTCCAGCATTAATCACAGAGTACATTCACAGCACCGAGCCTCAACCCCCCCTCCTCCCCGGCTTAAAGGGATCCTTTTCTTCCTCGTGGCTGGATACCTGTCAGACTGAGGGGGCTGTTTGGGTTCAGGCAGCCCTAAAAATGTGATAAATCACTGAAAAATAAACAAGACTTATTCATTTTCTTATTCTCTTGTAAAAGAGCTTTAGTTAAATCCTTAAAGTCAAGCCACTGTTTTCCGAGAAATGCTCCCATTGACTTCAGGTAGCTGTTGTTTTAAACTTCATGGAAACATTGTGCAGTTTTCATTTTTTTCTAAATAAATGAGATATCTTCAGATACTCAAATCACTGTACTGGGAACATGATTTCATGAGTAAAAACCACCTCCGTCTTGTAGCCATGTAGTCACCCTGAATGCATTTTATGATAATGCATTATGCATTATTTGCGTCATCCTTATATCCTGAGTGAAGGCTGTATTACTCAAAGATGCCTGGAGGTCCCATTGTTTCAAATCTAAGCCAAAATAAAGCTGTATTAAACTAAGTGGAGGGTCATTCATGTTAATGACATCGAGCTTTAGGCAGTAGAGGCTCTTTTAGAATTTCAAGATGGCTCATTAATTCAGAAAAACAGGGCTTTTTTTTACTCTTGTATAACAGAAACCATATTTGTTTAGATTTAGTTTGAATCAGAAGAATGGAAATAACAAAGGATGGAAAAACAGCCTGACCATGAGAGTCACCAGTTCAGATAAACACTAACATACTGTAGTAGATCATTCTCTCAAGCGTACCTTAAAATTGAAAATGTGAGAATGTCTTTCTATAAATTTAGTTTTTCTACTTTCATATTGTTGCTTTGTGGGTTTCCTAAGGAGGCCACTTCAGAGCCAAGTCGATTATCAGCCTCAGATAAGTGAGGCTCTTTTCTTATATTTTATTTCCTGTGTGTTTTAGCACTGTTTCGTCCATCCTGGGCGCGTGGCTGGACCAGTACTCTGAGGACTTCTGGAGCCCTCCAAACTACGAGTGTCTGCATCAGCTTCTCGCTTACCTTCACCTCCACTTCCCCGGCTCGGACCTGGAGCGCCGTGCCCGCAACCTGCTGGCCCACTTCCACCGAAGACAGCAGTGTGAGCCTGATCCTGATGGTATGAAGGCAGGACAAGAGAGGGACACCAGAGCAGGCAGGGACTCCTTTAACATACCAGAATGGTGGTCCCACAGTAAAAAAAACTGAAGTGTTAGAATAAACCAGTTGAAGGCTGTGCTCCAGATGTTCAGTTTCAGTTCAAACGCTGAGATATTTGTTGCTGTAAAGAACAAAGAAAGTGTTGGCTCAGAAAAAAGTGCAGGAGCTGCGTTAAGGTTGAGCTCAGGTGGAGTCAGCTGTGTGAAAAATATATATTTTTTAATCTCTTTAGGGGAACACATCGGCTGCCCTTTTGCTACGCAGGAAGAGAGCGGCTTTGAGGATGAGCTTCCTGCTTTCAGTTTCCTGTCGTTTGACCCCATCATGGTGGCAGAGCAGTTCACGCTCATGGACGCGGTGAGAATCTTTCCTGTCCCTTTCAGCACGGTTACTTGGTGGTGTTGATTCTTAAGATCATATCTGCACCTCCTCTCTTTAAATTAGAAATAAGTATCGATTTTAACTCCCCTCTTTCTCTCTGTCCATTCAGGATCTGTTCAAGAAGGTGGTTCCCTACCACTGCCTGGGGGGGATTTGGTCTCAGCGGGATAAGAAAGGTAAGGAGCACCTGGCTCCCACCATCAGGGCCACCGTGGCCCAATTCAACTCTGTCACCAACTGTGTCATCACCACCTGCCTGAGCAACCCGGCACTGAAGCCCAACCAGAGAGCCCGTCTGCTGGAGAGGTGGATAGAAGTTGCCCGGGTGAGACTTCTGGTTTGCTGAGCTCATGTGCACTTGGGACTGACAGCCGTTTTGGTTTGTCTCTGACTGAACGATTGCTGTTTTCAGGAGTGTCGAATACTAAAGAACTTCTCCTCGTTGCGAGCCATCCTCTCCGCCCTGCAGTGCAACGCAATCCACCGCCTAAAGAGGACCTGGGAGGAAGTGTCACGGTAGGTTTCGTGCCCGCCTGCAGGCTCTGCAGAGTGATTGTTGTGCGCTGACCTCTTTGTCCGCCTACAGGGAAAGTTTCCGAACCTTCCGCGAGCTGTCCGAGATCTTCTCTGACGACAACAATTACTCCCTGAGCCGAGAGCTGCTGGTGAAGGTGAGTCACAGCAACAGATGTAAACATAACACTCAGGGGGTGCACAGTGAAAACGGAGGAGGTGTATTTTGCCGCTGAAGGAAAAACCATCTTCGCAATAATACGCAGACAAATCAGTTTATGAGTTACATAACAGTAACACGTGGCAGCTGAGCAGGCGGCAGGAGGATGCACGGCTAGGTGACCCTTTACCGTCAGTATCCTTCCTCACAACAGCTGCACCCAAGCTTCCTGCACATCAGAGCACCTTGTTCTGTTACTTTTGGACAACAGGATCCATATACGATGTCCAGGGCGGGCTCTGTGCAGTAGACAGGTTGCTGTCATCATTAGTGTGATATAGTGGGTTTAATGCAGAGACGCGTTGACACCTTCGGGGTGTTTTGCAGCTTGTATTGACGCATTCAGTGGAAGGTTAGCAGGAGCTGATTCATTAATTCAAGATATTTGAGTGAGCAGGAAATGAGATGACAGATCAACAAGGCTGCACATGCTGCACATGCTGCTGCTCTCACACAAAGTCAAACACAGATTCTACTAATTTTCCACTGCTCGTCTTTACTCTTGGACTCTACTACAGAAGCTTTGCATGATTCACAGGTCAAAATAATGATTATTTTTCTTGCACTGGGGCTTTGCATTCATCCTCTGTCTGAAACAAGCTGTTTTAATTCCACCGCCTTTACACCAACTCGTTTTTGAGTGGCTGCTGCTTGTAAACAGAAGGTCTGAAGAGCAGTAGGGATGTTGGCCTTTATCGTACAAGAAACTTAGCCTGAAACAGGATTTAGTTGCACTTATGCTGCAGCGCCGTCCTTACAATCAACACGTTTTTAAGTTGTCACATTCTGACATTTGCACGCTCATAAAGACTGCTCAATTGTTAGGAAAAAGCTCATAATCATTGTAAATAATTGCAGAACTCATGCCTAATGCACGATATTGAGACTTACTGGATTGAAAAACAACCATGTACTACGATGCAGCGTGCAGGACAGTCGGTGTATGTGGGTGTTCGTGGTGATGAGGAATATGGTGTGATTTATTTATTTATATTTCAATAGGCGTTGATGAAAATAGATCTCTAAGGCACAGGGGGATATAAAAATATACCAGTCTCAACACATTCACTGATGTTTTGGTGGATTTTGATGACATTGGTAATACAGTGTTCTTATAATTGAACAAACTAGGTCCTCTTGACCCTTGTGTAAGGTGATCTTTCTTAGCGGTCAGTCTGCTGTGCTTAGTCAGAGTAAAGGTAGAGAGTGAATTATCACCTATTTTTAACCTGAGAAGTTTTCTGACGTAATGCTGAGTTAGTTAACACCCGCGGCGTCCGCTGAGGGAATCCCTGCTGACGTCACAGGGAGGAACCCTTTGGCAGGTGTAGATAACGGCTCCAATATGTGAAAGCAGACCTCAGGGCGTTGCCTCTGTCTATCTGCTCGGGCCAGGCTGCGTTGACTCGACTCGGTTGGCTCGAGTTGCACGAAGCTCCAGAGGCCTCCGGGCATTACATCACTCTGAGGAATGTGCAAAGAACGCCAAGGAGGTGGATTTCCTCCCAGTTTTTACTTTGAGGTCGTGCAGATGTTTTATTTTTTACTCCAGAACAGGTTTTAAAGATCTAATCTGCTGTCACACATAAAAGAAGTATATGAAGTTTAAAAAAGCTTTTGGAGAAAAACATCCTTGAAGGGAGGTTCCTGGTTAAAAATCGCCCAGCCTGCCCGTCTCTGACCTCCAGGCCAGCTGGATGCATTAGACATGCTTTAAATCACCAAACGGCACATGTGTTTTCTGTGAACCGTAACGTCATCATATTTTGAGCCAGTGAAAACAGTTGTGTGACACATTCTGTGGTTAGATTTGACCACAAAATATCGTGTTGGAAAGCCAAAGACAAAAATGTCTAAAACTTTATTAGCTGTATATAAACTACAGGTGTGTTCGGTCATATAAAGATCATTATATGTTCTGCTACAGCTTCATGCCATAGTATGTGTATATTAACATTTTATCATGAATGTTACTTGATATTTTTGAAGAAGATATGAAGAAATTAATCAATCAGAGGTATTTAATTACACAGGAATCAACAGGAAATCCTTCATTTTCCCCTCGCAGATTTAAAAACACGCAGAAGGACAACAGGCTGTGTGAATTATGTGGATTAGAAGAAGTTGGGAATGAAATACACTTTCTTTTATAGCATCCTTATTATGATGAGTGAAGAGTATGTACATTTATTGAGAAAAATCCAGAAATGTTTGAGTGCTACTGACAGGAATGAAATAGTTATAGTGTTTCTAAAGCTTGGAGAATGTGTCAGGTTGGATTATGAGTTGAGTTAGCTTGTAAGTTGTGCGTCATTTCTCATTCCCCGGATTGCACGTCCTCGACTCCTCTCCCTGGTCTCAGTTCCTCCCACGAGAGATACGAGCGGAGGAGGCGAAGACGAGACACGAGGAAGAAGGAGTCGAGGCGGAATGAGACGTCCTCGCTTCAGAGCCTCATTTTAAAGCGATGTCACTGAAATACCACATTTGAAACACCTGCATCTTAAATGTTATAGCCCGACTACAGCTTTGTTCAAAGTTGCCTAACATTATATTTTAGAAAAGACCAAAACTGACCACTGAGTACTGAGGGAGTGCATTTTGATCAGGGTCAGTCAGAATGATTATTTTTCTTTCAGTTTGTATATGTTTTATTGTTTAGTGTGTTATCTGTCAATTTGTGGTTTTGGGAAACGCATAACAAAAATTAATCTAACTATATTACAGGAGAAATGTGTGTATTCAGAAGTCATTTAAAGGAACACAATATGGGATAAACTATGTCTGATGTTGAATTATGTAGCACAGGGATGTTTGTTGTGGGGATGTGACGTTTGTTTTTCTGCAGAAGTGAGTGAGCAAAACTCACTTATTGCACCTTAGTGGAAGGGGGTTTGGGTATTTTTAGTGTTTGGCCTGTATTTTGCACATTTGTGAGTTTTAGCATCCAGAAAAACTTACCATGTGTTGTTTATTCTGCAGGAGGGCACCTCCAAGTTTGCAACTTTAGAAATCAACCCTAAACGCGCTCAGAGGAGACACCAGCAGCAGAGAGACCTGGTGAGACCACATGCTATCTGCTTGATGCTTTTCCACCAAAGCACTGCTTCAGGCGCTGAGCAGCCTCCATTTATTTTTCTTTCTTATGCTAACAGGCACATCTGCAGCAACCAGTACTCTATATCAAATCCCCTTCAAATCCACTTAAGGAGTACAATCACATTTTGAATGGGGGATTGCCAGCTGCTCTTCAAATTCAGCTTTCTGGAAGTTTTCTTACAAATTTCAACAAGCAGTGATTAGCTTAAACTTCTGCAGCAGTTTGCAGGGCTACTTACTGATGAAAATCAAATTTTTCCTGCAGCGCTGGTTTAAATAACGTTGTTCTAGAGAAATGGTTACTTGCACATGTTCATCTCCACGTATTCCGTAAACAGGGAGTGATGCAGGGGACGATCCCTTACCTGGGGACTTTCTTAACGGACCTGGTGATGATGGACACTGCCATGAAGGATTACACTGAGGTCAGACGTCAGATGGGAGTCGTTACTGTGATGATTTTTGGATTTTAAACCCTCTTCCTGGGTTTGTATTTTTTATTTTCTATCACTGCTAATAATTTCTTTTCTTCATTTTCAGGGTGGTCTGATTAACTTCGAGAAGAGAAGAAAGGTGAATTATTTATTTTTGTTTGTTTGAAATCATCATCAAAAATAATCTGCCAGTCCGAATCCCAAAGTCAAACCCTTTTTTCGGCTCTGCCCTCTTGTTGCAGGAGTTTGAGGTGATCGCTCAGATCAAACTGCTCCAGCTGGCCTCCAACAACTACAATTTCACTCAGGACAGCCACTTCAGGGAGTGGTTCGCCGGCGTGGACAAATACAGCGAAGCAGAGAGGTCAGTCATTATGCTTCTCTCTCTGTCTCTGACCCCGGAGGAAAGCAGGAAATCTGGCTGTTGTTTTGATGGTGCTTGGATATCTGCAGTCATCCTTTAATTCTGACAGTGAAAAGGGGAATTTAACAAAACTTGGTGCTGTGCTTTAAAAAAAACTATATATATATAAACCCTCAAGTTTTGGCAGGAACACATGAAATGTTCACATGTTCCAAGATTTTTAGGAGTTTATGAAATGATTCACAGCACTGGCTGCCAGCATGAAGCGTGGGTTATTCAGTTTGTCCTCAGTTTTGCCGTCAGGATTTAAATATCTGTGCGTTTTGATGAAAATGGTGAAAATATCATTTTCAATAATATTAAAAGGTTTTCTTCAAAAAAATAATGCTGATGCTGGTGGTCAGAGGAGGCGGTGAGAGGTTTAAAAATAATACAAAACCATTAAAAATGACAGAATTATTCATGGAAGTAGTGGTGAAACCCACCAAATTTACAAATCTGCAGGTGGAATGACCCATTCTTACTAACTTTAGCTCAGTGTTATCAGTGCTAACTGTGTTATCCTATCTCATCCTTGAGTTTATGTTGTCTTTACCATCTTTGAATTCCCATTTTTTCTCTTGCCGTCCTGACTCCCTCCTGTTCCTGCAGCTACAATCTGTCCTGTGAGATCGAGCCTCTGTCAGAGTCGGCGAGCAACACGCTCCGAGGCAAGAAGAACGGAGGAATCATGAAGCGCTGGAGCGAGTAAGTCGCAGCGTTAATACCATTGTTTTAAACTTGACCACCAGTCTTATTTTCGTAACCCTCCTGTTACGGTGTCATCTGCAGCCGACAGTTGACGGAGGCCGGTTGCAGCAGTGCCGCAGGCTCTCACTCCAAGTCCTTCGACCACTCGCACTACAAGCCGTACCAAGGGGGAGGGGGGGACAGCGGCGACGCTCTCAGCGTCACCTCTGTCAGCTCGAGCGGATCAGACCTGGAGGATGTGAACGCCAGCTTCCTGTCAGACTCACCGGAGGGACACGAGAGAAAGGTGAAAAAGCTGCACATAGAATTTTCTGCCACATTGTAAAACATGTGACAGCCACTTTTAAGCAGCTGTTTGTGAGGAGGGAAGAAAACAACAGTTGTTCTGCTGGAAACGTTTCCTCATGTTTGAAGTCTTTACTTTGAGGATAAAACTCGAAAGAAGGACTCAAATGGAGGACAGGGAAGCAGGCTGAATAAAAAAAAGGCGAGCCTTTATTGGACAATGTTAACTGCTACAAACTACAAGACAAGTTCAGCGGGGAAAACAAAACCGAAATTCAAAACAGGGCAGAAGGAGCGTCAGATATTGAAAGGCAAACACACACAAAACAAAAGGAAATAAAGACAAGGAAACACTTTAGACAATCGAAAAATGTAAACACAGGAAATAAAATCAGTAAAATCAAAAAAAGGTACCAAAACACATCGTAACTGAACAGAAAACCAGGCCTCGGTGGGACCTGTAGTCATTTGTACTGAAATCATGTGACATTATGAATACACCAAGGTTTAGCCTTCAAAATCAAGACGATATGAACTCTAGGAATTATAAACATGTAGTTTAACGCTAGGTTTGACTTCACTGCTGAAATTCTACAAACATGAGTAAGAGTAGCCCACGCTGCCCCCTGGTGATCACTCACAGTTACAACAAATAGACGTGACTTCCACAGGACTCTGTGTTATACTTAGAAAAACTCCCAGCCCACAGCCACACTGGGAACTTAAGTCCTTAAGTCACAGGGATTACTCACAGAGCACATTTGTTCCCACCTAAAGTTCAGTTTATTTGAGCATGATCTCTGTGTCCTGTGTGGAGAAAAATCATGGCTGTCAACGTCTCCTACCCGATCGTGTCAGAGTGGTCTGGGGCCGTGCGATGACTGGTTCTGTTTTGCTTTCCTTTGTCCTCCTCCAGACGTCGACTCCTTCGGTGAAACTAACTGTCTCAGCACTGGGAAGAGAAGCTCCAGCTGCAGATACAACCTCAACGGTAACGGCTGCTATGTTTTTCTGTTCATTTCATTCTGAAAACCTGAAATGGCTTGGATGACTGTCTGCAAACCACCATTTGGACTTTGGTTGAGAGGGTGGGGTGCTCGATTTAGAAAGCTGCAAACCTGCTGTAATAATTGTCCAATAATAATTCCCCTTATTATTAAGAAGGAAATTAGCTACAGATACCAGAATTGCTTACTGTAGCTGTAAACATGTTCCTGTAAAGTTGGAAACTTTAACATGAAGCGTTGATGGGGACTGACTTGCTTTTGGAGCCTCAAGTGGTCATCAGAGGAACTGCATGAGGTTATTTCTTCAGTATTGGCTTCATTTTTCAGCCTCTTCCACTAACCTCTCCCTCTGATAACCTTTCAGTTCTGGGAATGTACGTCTCTGTCGTCTCTGGACACGTCCGGGATGGGCTCCAGCTCTGGTTCAGCCTCCGGCTCCAGCAGCGCCTCCTCCTCCTCCGTCTCCTCCTCCACCCCGATGTCGGCCTCGCGCTCACACAAACGCTCGGTGTCGGCGGTGTCGAACTACTCGACTCTGTCGCTGCCGTTGTACAACCAGCAGGTGGACGACTGCTGCATCATCAGGGTCAGCCTGGACGTGGAGAACGGGAACATGTATAAGAGCATCCTGGTGAGGGCAGAAAAACAGCTTTCAGGCTTTTTAAGAGGCAGTGAAGTCAGAGTTTTCTCTTTGTGTAAAGTGTTGGTTAGTAGTTAGGAACAGATGTGTGTTGATGTTCTGTCTGCGATTCAGGTGACGAGTCAGGACAAGACTCCGGCGGTGATCAGGAAGGCCATGATCAAACACAACCTGGAGCGAGAGAAGACCGAGGACTACGAACTCATGCAGAAAATCTCTGAGGACAAAGGTGATCATTTCTTTGTTTTATGTATTTATTATTGGATTTTAACAGTGAATTTAATATTACGGTGCTTTTATGATACAGGTTCCTTATGCACAGTGAAAACAAAATATGAGAGAGTAATTAATAGTAAACATGTAACTGTATGTGTTTTGTCTTAATTGTTGTTAATTTAAAATGAATTTAATGGCCGATGTGTTGACTTGACCAGTTTCTCATGTGGTGAAAGATAAAGAATTGATTTTCTTTCATGTCCCCTGAGAATAACACTGCTTAAACTTGTTAGTCACCACGTGTTGCCTCTCTCTTTCTGACCTCGTCCTGCAGAGCTCCGGATCCCGGACAACGCCAACGTCTTCTACGCCATGAACTCCACTGCCAACTATGACTTTGTGCTGAAAAAGCGCGGCTTGGCACGGCCCATGCGGCCCAAGAACGTGGCCAGTTCGACGCTGCCTCGCATGAAACAGAAGGGACTGAAAATCGCCAAAGGGATTTTCTGAGGAGACTTCCTCTCTCCTCCTCCTCCTCCTCCACTCACCCTCTTCCTCCTCCTCGATCACCTTCTCTGGCCTCCACTCGTCAGCTTCTGCTCAGGTGCTTGAGTTTTTGTTTATACAAAAACTGGACATGCAAGAGGAGGAACGACCAAGCGCACCTTCCTGAGGACTAACGGGAAGCAGAGGAGCACCTTAACACTTAACTGTCGCGTCGTCGGGACCCTGAGAGGACGTTAAAAGGCTGAAGGACACGTTTGTGTGAGGAACAAACGAGGCGTGTTGGCTGCTTCAGCCGGCTCATGGAAAAGCATCAGATCTCCCGGTCCTCTTACGTTTCGTTTACAGCTGTTTACATCTTAACATCAGTTGGTCAGATCAGTCGTTTCTGCACCTTCGACAAAAACACTTTTTTTTCTTTTCTGTTTTTTTTTTGTGGCAGAGCCTCATCCCTGTGTGATCACTCTGCGGTCTTCATGCTCGCACCCTCCTGCGTGGCGCGAACACTAACGGACAGAAAGGTGTCTGAATGTGATTCTACTTTTTCAGGGAGCTTTTGTTTCAAGCGCACCGCCGCCACCGCTTTCGCCCCGGTGGTCCCTGATGTCGACAGTGCCTGCAGGACTGCAGCACTTGAAGGTTTCGCTCTCCGCCGCCTCAGCATTTTAACACCAGCGACGCTGACGCGAGCGTGGAGAGATCTGGACTCTTTAAAATCCTGAACGCTGCCATGTTACACATACACAAAAATAAAAGGTCACGTGGCCTGAAACAGAGACGTGGTGTCAAAACCAGTGGGCGCAGCCATGAATCACATGCCACTGTTTTCTTTTTATTATCATTATTATTATTATTATTATTGTTAATTAATGAATCGTAACCACTACATGGAGAAGGATGCCGCAAAGTGGGACAGAAACATGAGCTGAGAACAAGACACAAAAAAACTGAGTGTATATATCGATTAACACCATCTGTGCAGTATATTCTTTTCAAACGGACCACGAGATTTTGTTAACAGACTCGACGCTTTGTTCTTTTCTCTTTGTACATTTGTTTGCATCTCTCTCTTTGATATGGTGCTGCTACTTATCTTTCTGAAGATGTCATAATGAGCTGCACCTCACGTTTTTGTTTTTTCTCTTCCTCCTGACCGCCAGCCGCCATGTAGGAACACAGAAACATCTGAGGGACACAAGGCATTACAGAAATAATAAGTAAAAAGGGCCGCTCTGCCCGGAAGAGTCGATACACTCTGTTTTAGTTGTGCTTCCAACATGGCGGCTTGGCTTTCATAACCATCAGTTTCCAAATGTGCCATGACGGGCCAGGTGAGCGCTGCGGTATCATCTGTGGTTTTTACGTGTCTGTGATGGCAGCAGAGTCTTTCCTCTCTGGGCTCTAACTAACAGTACATGTGGGGAAAAAAGTAGATTTGGATGATTTTTAGGTTCTCTGTTCCTTTTAGCGTACAGAAGAGCTCCTGAATGTTTCGTGCGTAGGCGCCCAGGCGAAGGACGGTGACGCTGCCAGTCTGAACACGGGGGAACAAACTCTTCTCTTTACGCTCTCTGTTTCTTTAAAGGTAAAAATCCAACCTTAAACACACTCAGCGCTGGGTTTTTAACAAGCAATTTTTGGTGACTTGCTTCAGATATTTGTGGTTGGTATTTCCTTCATTTCCGCAGGTGCGAAATGACAAAACTGAGTGACAAAACTGAGCAGAAACACATCTGATCACAGCTAAACCGATGCCAGACTAATGTGGCTTAACCGAGAACATTTGCCAGAGCTAATAAAAAGTGGTGGAGAGGTGCTAAACATAAACTGTATACTAAAGATGGACATACCCACTGTAACGTGCCATCAGTAGCAGGGGTGAATCAGCTGAGCGACTAAGAGACACCGTCATAGGCTAGGGAATGACAACCACCTCTAATGGGGACCATGGTTTCCAAAGACTTACACAATATTATATTCACTAATACTTGAATCTAACAATTGAGACCATAAACTTAAGAGGAAACTGTTTCCCGAGGTCATAGATCATGTGAGTAGTGTGGTCATTTTCTGTAATAGAAGTCTATTTGCAGCTGCAGGCGTCGCCCCCTGCTGGCCATTAGATACAATGAAGGCTTAAAGGACCTCAAATGACACCAGAGTATGTCTGTCTTCTTTCACACTGCTGAAAAGAAAGTATCAAATTCTGTTGCAAAGCATTCTGGGAAGTGGAGGAAATGGTAAATTTAAAAAAAAAAAAAAAGATAAGTCACCAGAAAGACACTACAATCTGAGGTTGGACTTTTTCCTGATGTGTTATTAATATCGCCACAACAACAAAACATCTGGCCTGTGCTGCGACCATGTTTTGCCTTTTTTGTTGTTTTTGTTTGTTTTTTCATCTGCATGAAGGTCACGTACAAACGATCAAATGAATGAAACACCTATTTAAAAAAAGAGTGATAGCAATATGGTGATGATCAGCTTGGAGGCACGGCGTCTGGCTGTCGTGGGTGTTGTTTGTTACCGCTGTGGCGTGAAATCCTTCGCTGTTGAACACTGTGACCTTCGACCCTTTCACTCTGCCCTCTCTGCCTGTTGATCGGCGCGTCCTGTCGAGCACTGTGAACCCAAACGTCTCATTCCCTTCTAATGATGTCGTAGTGAACATCCGCCCTTTGCTTATCGCTCAGGCGAGCAGCAAAGGCGGCAGGCTTGACCCTACATGTGCCAAAAAAAAAAAAAAAACATGTAAAGACAGAAAAAGGTTGAACAGACGGGTCCTCTGCCTTTTCACAGTTTGTTTGTTTACTGTTGTTTTCTAGAAGAAAAAAAGGGGAGAACACTATGGAAAAAAAAAAATGTGTGGACCCATTTCCCTGTGGAGACTGTTGTCCGAGAAACTTGAAGCAGACGTGTTTGTCAGGCGCTGACGTAAAAACTGCACTTTCATGAAAATGTTTTTCATGTTTTAAAATCTTTGTTTGGCATGTCTGAATCTTTTATTCCAACCAAACATCACGGGCTGGATTACATGACGTGTCACACTAGACTTTGAGATCTTTTGACCAATTTCACGTAATGAAAACAGCTACAAAACTGGCATTTCTATGCGTATGAAATTGGGTCAGCCTCAAGTGGCCAATAAAGGAACTGCAGTTTTGGCACTTTTGGAATAAGTTTAACTTTTTCTTTCATCTAAGCAGTTTGTAACTTGCAGAGGACCTGCTAACACTTTATTAGTGAGCTGACCTGACCTCAAGTTTGAAGTCTTACCCTCTTTAACCTCAACTTTCTAGAGGAAAATAGTACACACAGCTTCTTCTGAAACCAAAACTAGCAACATATATTTGAATATTCCACTTGTAGACTGCGTCTGATGGCATTTTCGTGTGTTACATGGCCTCAACTCAGCATAGTCACAGCAGCATCTGTTCTTTTTTACCTCATGCTGTTGGGATTTCTATCCATTCTCTTCCGGTTATCTATCAGGGTCGCTGGAGCCTATCGCAGCTAACATAGAGGGGGAGACGGGGTACACCCTGGACAGGTCGCCAGTTTGTCGGCTAACAGATGGATAGCCATTGACGCTCACAGTCGCACCTACAGCCAATTTAGAGACACCAATTAACTGAACATGCAAACAGTGGGAGGAAGCCAGAGTACCCGTAGAGAGCCCACGAAGACACAGGGTCTGGTCGGTCAGTGGATTCGAACCCAGGACCTTGTTGCTGTGAGGCAACCAACATATTGTTGAGATATCATCCAAGCCAATCAGTGCAGCATACAGTCTTTTCCCTTCCTCTTTACACAACAGGACCTTGAAAATTTCACACTATCTCTGTGAAAAATAGTTTTATTGTCTCCTACATGTCACTAATTGATTACATAAAATTAAATGAGAGAACAAATCTGATAAAAACAGTCATGTTTATAAACAATAAGGCTGTGTTATACCCACTATTTGTCTTACTGTCAATATCTCCCACTGAAAAGATCAAAACATCCAAGCATGAGTCTGCTTCTTAACCATTTCCCCTTTCACATAAATCCACATTTGGCTGTCAGTAAGCAAAACAGAACATCCCCAGCCTTAGAGTTTCACTTTTCCAAACGTGACCTGAATGCAGCATCAGTTCCTTCTCTGTACTGTTTGGTTGGAACAAAATCTTTCACACTTTGAGTCCTGTTTTTTCTGGATGTTTGAAGTAATCGGAAAGCAGGTTTTCTGCAGCAGCTCCATCTCTTTGTGTAAGCGCGCGGACCTTTGGGACAAACTTCCTGACCCTGCGAGCGTTTCTGTGCTGGTGAGGTTGACGTGATGGACCAGTCTGTGTGTCGTCGTAGCCCGTGCTGACAGTGACATACCTTTTTGTGATTTGACCTGATTCTGTGCGAGTTTGAACAAAAAAAAGAAAAAAGGCTGCGTTTACAAGGAGAAAAAAATACAACAAACTGGAAACCAGCTGGTGTGGTGTGTATGTGTGTGTGTCTATTTTTATTTTTTTATTTTGTTCCCTGAACTGTGCTCGGGTGCCATTTCCCATTTTAACAAAAAGATTTCAGAACTTTTTCTAACTGCTTCTTTGTTTTACTTTCCCCAAGAACACAAAACCTGTGTAGAAAACAGAAACTGTCCTTGATTGTCTTTGTTTATTTATTAATTTGTATATAAAGATTTTGTTTTGCATTGTACATTCTCTCCTTTCTTGGTTATAGATTAATATATTCATGTATATATGAATAAACATTAAGTTTATAAAAGTGAAAGGACTTTCTGTTTCTCTTTTGTGCTTATTTTTAAGGAGAACCTTTATAAACTTTTTTTGTTTTGTTTTTTAAAACAGTACATCCTTGGTCGATTTTTAGGTATTGGAACATAAAACTGTTCTGGCCTTTACTGGGTATTTAAACTTTAGGTAAATAGAGCTTTTGATGACCAACATATTACATCATGTCAAATTCTGTTTAACAATAATGAAGCCAAAATCCAGAAGCACTGTGTGGAAAAACTAAGCACATCCTATTGTTCAGTAACTTGTAGAACCACCTGTAGCAGCGATAACTTTAAGACCTTATCTCCTAAATGACTATCCATCTCTCACATTGTGAAGGAATTTTGGCCCGCTCTTTTTTTTATAACTTTCTTTCCCACCACAGCATTTCAGTCAGGTTGAGGTGTGGCCTGAGCCGTTGCGACCCCTTGATTCTTTCCTTTTTCAGCCATTGTGTTGTAGATTTGCTGCTGTGCAAAGATGGCATTTCATACAGAGGAGTTAATGGTTGACTCAAAGACTGTAAGGGGCCCAGGGCCCGTTGCAGCAAAACTAGCCTAAGTCATTAGCCCTCTACCACCATGCTGACAGCTAGTATGAGGTGTTTGTGTCCTCTTTGTTGAGACGCACCTGAGTGCTTTCTACATGTGTCACCTCAAACAGGAAATCATGGACTGATGTCATAAAGCTGTTTAACACACTCAAAAATGCTAAACATGCACTCCTGTGTAAGATACAGGAGATATGATTATTAGCATGGTCATATTTAGGGTCTTCTTTTGTAAAATGTAGCATTTTCATAGCATGTCAATGGAAAATATTATTTCATTTATTTTTGTGTTTTTGGGATGATTTGCGATGCGGTGACACCTAAACAGAGCTGTTTAAACTGTCTCACTAAACATAAAAAAATTCAAATAGGCTGCTCGACGCGTATGTTCTACGTCATCTAACTGGGACAGAAGAACGAGCTCGTCGTCACGTGCGCCTGCGCAGTGGCACAGAGCTTTGTTATTTCAGTATGGCGCTGAGTAAAACGTTTGGACAAAAACCGGTAAAATTTCAGCTCGAGGAGGATGGAGACTATTACATGATCGGATCGGAGGTCAGTATTTAACGTATTCGAGAGTCTGTTGTTGTAAATATTTACGTGTTTGAACGGATAATGCCTCGTTTAACCTGGTGACCAATTCGTTAGCTTAGCCTAGCATAGTTTAGCTAACGACGCCAGTAGCGCTGAAGCTCATTCATTGATTTCAGATCTGTTGCTAAATAATTTTAGAACCTTACCACCGGGGAAGAAAGTCCACCGTTATTTTGGTGTTTCAGATTAACATTTAACTTGAAAACCTGCACCCGGATGTTTGCTTGGTTTCTGCTCCTGAACTGCTAGTAATTAGCCGGGTAGTTAGCGGTGTTTAATATAACAAAAGAGATAATTTTACTCGATTTGAGTAGTTTCTGGGTCTGTAATTCAAGATGGTGTATCACCTGGCACTTCATAGTGTTCTTACGGGTTTGTTGGCCTGTTCGGAGTTACGTAGCTTGAATGAACGTCGCACCGTTGTAAAATTGTAGGGCTCATTGTTGGCAGGGCAGGTGTTTTCCAGTACTTTCCTACGTCCTACCTTTCCAGCTTTTAGCTAGAAACATCTTCATGAACAGTGACAAGTTTGTTCTGGAAGCTTAAGATTCTTCTGCATTCATGAAACAAGCAGCACTTCACTGGCCTTTAAAAACACGTGATTTTAACATGCACATTGTAGGCTGAAAAAAAGCAGCTGTTGAGAATGCATATTTGTTTTCCTGGCACAAATGGAGGGCATAAATGACAAAAAAATATCCAGAGAAATGGTGTAACTAGTAATTGTCAGTCAATCAATAGTCCTGATTGAATTTAATATTTAGATATTTAGGGATCATGGCAGTTTGGTGACTAAAATGACAGAATGGGGCTGTCATTTCATTTAATGATTGCATTTCTCAATGAGACTCAGAGAGACGTTATTCATCCCAGAGGGAAATTGAGTTGTCATATGTCTGATAGCAGCAGGAAGGAATGACCTCCTGTAACGTTCCCTCAGACAGCGAGGTTGAAGGAATCTGTTGCTGAAAAAAAATTGTGTTTATCAAACGAATACTGTCTCTGTTATGTCTCAAAAGGTCGATTCTGTTCATCTGGACGTAGTGTTTTCAGTTGGAGAAACGTTTCGTCACTCATCCAAGTGACTTCTTTTGTCTCAGCTGACTGCAGGTTTCCCCAACCTTATAAACAGTACATTTGCACAATAATTAAAACCAGCCCACTGAATGAACAATGGGCTGTGAGGTGAGTGACGAAATGTTTCTCCCACTGAAAACGCTAAGTCCAGTTTAACAGAATCAACCGTTTGGGATCTACTTACCTGGATGATTGAGCATGCATCAAGACAGTCTCTGTTATCTATTCCTTTGTTAGCCATTAACCAACATATTGTTGGTTAATTTAACAATGGGTTTAAATGATTTTAATGCAAAAAGTGTATTAGTTGTCAATATCTTATTTTGTATCACTATATTGCTGCCTTCCTGTGTTTTACACTTCCTTTTAGGTTCTGGCACACAGAAATAAGCCAATTCCTGTTTATAAACAAAAAAATAAAAACATCTGTAGAAGTAGGAAACATGCCATTACAAATCCCAATAACATAAATATACACCTCAGTGTTATGCAGAGTGAGAGAGCATCATTATTTCTACCTGTGGTTTCTGGTTGGAGAATAAATCGACACAGTCAATTTCCTGTTGCTATATTTACTTTTGCACTCTTCAGCAATAATGAGGCCTGAATCTCTTTTGGTTTGGCTTTACTCTGGCATATGAACAACCTGAAGACACCTATATGGAATATATTCCCCACGAAAAGTATAAAATATACAAAATACACTCTAAATAAAAAAAAAAAAAGAAAAAGAAAAAAAAAGGTTTTTTTTTAATAGTAAGAAATTACCTAAATGTGAGAACTTGTCATTGAGATTCTCTTCATAATCTCCTTGTCCGTGTCTTTGTTGTCCAGGTGGGAAACTACCTTCGCATGTTTAGAGGCTCCTTGTATAAAAGGTACCCGTCATTATGGAGAAAACTGGCGTCGGTAGAAGAACGAAAGAAAATCGTGGAGTCATCACACGGTCAGTAGAGAACAGCTCTGTTTCCTCTGAGGGTCTTTCCAGAATTGTACAGAAATTGCTTGCAGTCCAGCAGAGGGCACTGAAGAGGTAGAACACAAAGAGTCTGAGTCAACGAAGCTAAACTTCTGCTTACATTTTTTATTTATTCTCACAGCACTCATAATGTGTCTAAACTGAAATAAAGTGACACTTATGTCATTTAATCTTTCTTGCATTGAACGTGATTTTGCCCACAAAAGGATTTATGACAGGACCAGTACCTTGATGGTGACAGTTTTCCAACAATAACTCATTTAAATGTCAGAAGTGTTCATGTTCATCTGTTTGCTTTTGCAGAATTACAGATTTTATTCTTTTTTTATTTACAGATGTGGTGAAGGTTACGTAATCTGACACATTGTTTTATTTGTTCCGCTTAATCTCACCTTCAGTCCATTGGCTGCTGCTTCTTTGTTGATTTGAATGACCTCTTTCTTCTCATTCAGATCATGGCTACACTCAGCTGGCCACCAGCGTGACCCTGCTGAAGGCTTCTGAGGTCGAGGAGATTCTTGAAGGAAATGACGAAAAGTACAAAGCGGTTTCTATCAGCACTGAGCCCCCTGCCTACCTCAGGTACCCCCATTACTTATAAAATTTACAAAACAGGACAACATCCCCAAATGTGTGTCATTATAATTTTAATGATTTATTTGTTAGAGATGAGAGATCTGTTTTCAGTCATGTAGATAATCACACAAAAATATAGATTATATTTTGGGTGAATCGTGTGGACATAAATACATAAATGTGTAAATAACACCTTAATATCTATTAAGGAAACAACAAACAATTGCATTAAAAGAGGAGAAGAGAGAGGTCCAGTTCAGAGGCTAACCTTACAAACAGGAGGAGAAACTGTCCGGAGAGACCAAGAACACTGGCTGTAAACATGCTAGCTTATTCTTTTAACATGATAATCCTTTGACTGACTCATTTTTGAAGCCATCCTAAAGTGGCTGTTAGAGGAAGTGCTGGCACTTCTGTCATTAGCTTTTTCACTGGTTTTTGCTGCGTTTTTATAAAGACGTGCTGCACCAGGTATGCTGATCCACTTGTGAAGCTGTGCTCTTACAGAGTTTCATACACCTCCTCCTACCTCAACCCTGCAGATAAGAAAATGTAGTCAACAAGGAGCTAGAGCTGTCATTTGTTTAGTCTGCTAAAAGGCCTCAAGGACAGTCGAGTCCTAGCTCTATTTAGGCTAACCCTTTCCAGGGCTCCCGGATAGGAGTCAATTCCAGAGAGTCCATTAAATACACAACATCGCACTTTATTTACGTTAGATTCTAATCTCTCTGTGTTTGTCTCCCACCAGGGAACAGAAGGCAAAGAGGAACAGTCAGTGGGTTCCCACGCTGCCCAACAGTTCCCATCATCTGGACGCCGTGCCCTGCTCCACCACCATCAACCGCAGCCGACTGGGCCGGGACAAGAAGAGGACCTTCCCCCTGTGGTGAGCATCGAGCTGCTGGAGAGACTGAAGAGCATTTAGTAGTGCAGTGCACGAAAGTCAACACACATTCTCTCCAATAGAAGATGTTATACTGCGGATCTCTGGCTAAAGTTTCTACGTTTTAATAATAATAATGGGCTTCCTTCTTAATATCTTTGATTGTATCTGTCAAATACAGGTCATCTAAAAAGGAACATAAATAAACACAAATAAATAATTGTGAAACAGATTAAAACAGATTTTAAGTAATGTATTTCCAATAATGTGAAAACATGCAATTTTTTTTATTTTTGGTGCATTTGACTTGTGCCGATTGATGAAAAGAGCAACACACCTTCTCTTTTAGCAAGGATAAGAAGGGTGATTTTTCTGTTTAAAGTTTTGTTATATTTAATGAAAAAGTTTTCTTATTTTAATATCTGTTATGAATAATTTCTAATAATATTGAATTTGCATCTTCAGTGCTTGATGTCGTTGCACACAGAAGCAGATCTAACGAACTAAATTTTAGAGCAAAGACTAACTTACAGATAAAAGTTTTTTGTTTAAAAATAAAATAAATTCTATCATTTATATCTTTCAGACCATCCGGATATTTAACTGTTATTTTTTTTATTTTTTTTGTTATAATTTCTTATTTCTCGGGGTGGTTCTTTCCCAGCTTTGATGACCATGATCCAGCAGTGATCCATGAAAATGCCACTCAGTCCGAAGTCCTCGTTCCAATCCGCTTGGACATGGAGATTGAGGGGCAGAAGCTCAGGGATGCGTTCACCTGGAATATGAACGGTAACGTCTTCACATCCTCTCAGCTTGGAAATTTAGTAAGTCAGCATGAGACTATAAACTTGTTCTCCTTTCCTGGAATTTACAGAGAAGCTCATTTCACCCGAGATGTTCGCTGAGATCCTGTGTGACGACTTGGACCTCAACCCGCTGGCCTTCGTCCCCGCCATCGCCTCCGCCATTCGACAGCAGATCGAGTCTTATCCGACAGACAGCCTCCTGGAGGACCAGACGGACCAGAGGGTGATCATCAAGGTGATGCTCACTCCACGTAAACTGACATGTTCATACCTGTAGCACAGAAAAGTTTACCCAGTTTTCTTCTCCCCTTGTTCCAGCTTAACATCCACGTTGGGAACATCTCTCTGGTGGACCAGTTTGAGTGGGACATGTCTGAGAGGGAGAACTCTCCAGAGAAGTTTGCCCTGAAGCTTTGCTCTGAGCTCGGCCTCGGCGGGGAGTTTGTCACCACCATCGCCTACAGCATCCGCGGTCAGCTGAGCTGGCACCAGAGGACGTACGCCTTCAGGTACGGGGTCACAGAGGCAGTCTAAGCAAGGCGAGAAAGCAACAGAAGATTTGTTGGAGAAATAATCAATCCACAGTGATACCAAAACTATCTAAAAGTTTGATAAAATGCTTTTAATCTGCTGAACATTATGGATCTGTGAGCTGATCATGTGAGGTGTTTCATTACAGAGCTTTCATTGAAAACTAAATGTTCTAAACTCCAATTCACCCGACTTGGATTTAAAGATGATTTCAGTCCAGTTTAGGAGATAAGGATATGCCTTTCTTTACTTATTAATTACTTACAGCACCCTGAGGTATGTATAAGTAACCCCTGTGAGGCTTCAGACTGATCAAAACTCTGTTTCATGGCTTTTTATTCTACTCTTGACTCTGTATGATGTCAGTACCAGAAAAACAAGGTTTATTTTAAAATGTGACTCATGTAGAGCTGCTGTAGTTAAGTCAAAGAATAAAAATATAGAGGTGGAAATGTGCAGAATGGGTCTCCTTTTTAAAAACAAAAACAAAAAAAAAACCATAATATAAGGCTTAAAAGACTATAGTGTGCTGATAAAATGGTACCTTTCCTTAAAAGTTTAATTGGTATGTCGTTTAATACAATTTATGGAGACACAATAACATGCTGGTATACTGTGTTACAGGCTGTAGTGTCATTTTATGACCCCTCGACAGTTAAATTTCCTTAAATACAGAGGAGCGGTGAACAAAATTCCTCAAACACTGACACGTGAAATTGAGGATTTCCTTGATAATGTGGTATCCAGGCTGCCTGCAGCTCGTGGCCAAAATGTATGTGTACCCTTTCAACAGTGTTATTTCGTGCAGTTGACTGCTAGGAAACCCTGCACAGGAACAATGTGCCCTTACTGGATGAGTTTAGGTGAATTCATGACTTATCATTTTTACAAGTATTACATTTATCTTCTGATGTTTGAAAGTCTTCAGTTAAACTCTGAACTTGCAGAAACCCTGAGCAGCAGATAGTGTTGAAATATTTGGGTGTGTGTGTTTGCTGTTGGTGCAGTGGCCATCTGGCTGCGACCTTTGACCGGACAGAAGTGGAAGGGTTTTGGATTCGGGTCTTTTTGGGTGGGTGCGTTTCCTCTGCCCTCGGCTGAAATGTTGCCGCCTGTCTGCTGCCGTCAGACGAGAAGTGATGAAATGTTTGAAACCCAGACGGCAGCTGGACTTCAGCTGTGGAACAACTACTTTAGGACCGTTTGTTTTGCTGCTTCTTTCATGGCAACAAAGAGTGACTGATGAAGTGTTTTCACTGCAACCAGTGCAAAGAAAAGTCACACTAAACAGAGTTCAGCATCAGGGAGTGTGGTAACGAGCTGCTTCTGCCAGCATTTGCTCACGACGGCGGTCAACAGTTACAAAAACATGAGTTCAGGCCGTTTCTGTGCCTCAGCTTCTCACGCTTGTTTCTACATCAGTTTTTGACTTCTTGTGATGTTTTTAAAATATTTTTTAAATATCTGCAAAGTCAGGAATGTTATTTGTTTCATGATCAAAAACATGACAAACATCGCAGCTGCAGAAAACTGTATTTAGTTGGTGTAACGGAAACTGTGTCCGGTACTCGTCTTTGAACCTCATGACTGGAAAACATTTAAACTCAATGACCTCACAGACTGAGCTGCAGCAGGAAGCGGTCGTTGTAGTAAAGGAAACTAAATTAAAGTCTCTGTTGGTTTTTCTTTTGCAGTGAAAACCCTCTGCCCACAGTGGAGATAGCAATCAGAAACACAGGTGATGCTGACCAGTGGTGCCCCCTGCTGGAGACGCTGACAGACGCAGAGATGGAGAAGAAGATCAGAGACCAGGACAGAAACACAAGGTGGGTGCCGCCTGTTATTTTAAATCATTATTTGATTAGCTGGAGAGGAAAAAAAAGGAGTTTGCTGATAAACTGAATCAAATAAACTCCAGAACGTGGATGAATGATCCAACCTCATCAACTGAAAACGAGACATCACTACATCCGATAGTTTGGATTCTGTCCCTGTTATCATGCAGGCTAACGTTGGCCAGCATCAGCCTGAAAAAATGCACCTCAGGGATTAAATCAAAACACCAAATGATCCAGAGAGGAATCAGAAGTCCTGATGTTGAGCGTAGTTTTTCCACTAAAACTTAGCAAAGGTTAAATGCTAGTATTTATTTATTTCTTTTTTACATTTTAACTTTGAAATGTTAAGAATATCTTGCAGCCGTTAACGGTCCCAGCTTTTAATGGTGGTTTCTTACATGAATACAAGGTCGCTTTAACCTTCACGTTTGTCTTTGAGTGTCTTGCTTGAAAAACTTTTCACCGATGGTTGAATTTCAGCCAAATTATTCTAAATGTGAATATTTTATTTCTCTGTTTTGAGGAGAAAAGTGTGGATTTAAAAAAAATTTTTTTTGAATGCCTCCACTGATGCTCTGTTCTTCTTTGCTCCACAGGCGAATGAGGCGACTCGCGAACACGGCTCCTGCGTGGTAAACAAAGCAGCACTGGAACGCCTACCGCAACGGCGCTCATACCATCGCGGTATGACATCATCTCGGTTTGCAACATCAGCCATGAAGAAGCTCCTCCGTCACAGGATGGAGGGTTTTCCTGCTCTGCCTGGACCTCCGTCAGCTGTTCCCCATGTTGTTGTTATTTTTTATGATTAATATTGATATTCTGTTCAGTTTGGCAAAGACCCTGGTAGGAAATTCGCCTCCTTTGTGTTTCCCTTTGACACTCAGCGTGGAGAAGCTGCTCTCTCACTTTGACCACTGACTGTCTTTATCTGACCACAGAGGGAGGAAAACACACACACACAGCCCACCAGTCTCAGATAATATATTATGTTGTGTTTGTTGTCTTTTTTTGTACATTTTAATAATTCTTAAAAAATAGTAATAAAAAAAAAGACAAAAAACAATAAAGCACTTGGTATTCTGTTTAGTTTATCAGTGAGTTTGCTGCTGTTATTGCTATTAAACAAGTTATTTTGTTGTTAAGGCTGTAGGTTTATATAGCTGAAATTTCCCAGGCATCAGCTTTAATTAAGTCTCCTTAAAAAGATGGAACGAGTGATCATTTAAAGGATCATTACAGCTTGTTAAAAGTCAACATGCATCTCATTTATGTCTTTATTGTGGCTCTGTGGGTCCTGCATGCTCTCTGTTGGAGAGTTTCAGGGGTAAAAGGAGCCAAATGGTGCCAGTCTCCCCACCAAAAAGAAATCCTAAAAAAATTCCCTGTCAATCAGTTCAAATTGACTGTAGCTTAAATGTTTTCCAGTCATGGTTTTAAGGCCTCTCCTGGAAGCCTCCTAGATGATCGTGGGCTTGTCCAGCCAGGACGGCTGCATAACATAGAAGATTATCTATGTAACACTTAATGTTTGGAGTTTCTATCCATAAATCCCCCCCTCCAAAAAAACCCCATAAAATTCAATTCAAAAATTTAATTTTGAGATTTCTGAATTATTCCCCAAATGTCCTTTCATGTGGAAAGCTTAAAAAACCCTACTGTAAACACAAAATTCAAACCAAAAAACAGTCTGACCCCAGTTCTGACTTGATACTTAGGAGCAGCACTGTTGCACAAGATGATGAAGTGCTTGTTTTGTTGTCGGGGTCCCACTGAGGCTTGTTGTTGTGCTAAGCAGTTTCCATTTTGTTCCCAGTGTTTGAGTCACAAAGGCGGTGGGTGAAAGTGCAGCGTGTGCAGGCGGCTTTCAGGCCGTCGGCAGTTCAGTGAGGCAGCAGCAGAAAAGCAGAGAGCACAGTTACGGGTCAGTCCTGCTCCTTTCACCTCGTCCTCACCTGAGATTACACATCTGCTTAATAAAAGGAAAGCAGGAGGTCAAAATTAAGATGCTTCACAGTTCAAATTACAGATTTACCAGGGGCCAGAACCAGCCTGCTAAAGGGGTGTCAAACATAAGGACTGGGGAACAGAATCTAACTGTCAAAGACGCCAATCCGGCAAACTGAACGGCTTTGGAAAATATGAAAGAGTGCATAGATTTTTAACTTTTGGCTTTTTTTTTTAAGTTTTACAGCTTTTCCTCGTATGCATTTGTTTTACCGGGCCTTAAAACGGAATGAGGCTGTATGTGGCCTAAATGCGTGTGACATCCCTGATCTAGATAGCTTTTCTCTTGATCAACAGTGTTTTAATTTTTGTTTAGCTCAAAAGATTATTTAACAATTCTCGACCATCCATTTTCTCCTCCTAGAAATCAGCTCAGGTAATGTTTAGAACATTAAACTTGCATGTAGGCACCAATGCAAGTTTTGTTTTGGAGCCTTTTTTTTAATAAAGACTGGACATCGGTAAGAGATGTTGTCATTAAACGTGTTTGCGGAGTACGCTGGACTCAAAATCAGCTTTCCGAACTATAAAAAGAATAAAACCAAGATCAGAAATTCACTGAATTGGTATTTATTGGTAAAATAACAAAAACAAACTTTAAAAAGAATTATTGGCATTCTCCTAATTTATTTGCAGTATTGTAACAGAGTTTTTCTTGCTTTTTTTTAACAAAAAAATGTAATCGGTTCCATGTGTTTGTCTGTTAGCAGTCTTGTGTTCATCATATAATTTTCAAATTTTGTGTGATGGTAGATACCAATAACAATGCGAGCTGAGAAGAAACCGTATCGAGTAATATATCATATGAAAGGGCACTGATGCTACAACAGGCTGATGCCATGATACTGTAAAAAAAAAAAAAAAAACAGGCTGACATCAGCATGTTGGAATAAAAACTTCATGAAACAATGTTTTAGTATATCCCTCGCCCTTCGGGGGGACTTGCACTCTGGGTGCTCTTGTTTTATATTTGTGCTCATTTCTCCTTTTCCTGCATCATGTGTGGAGCAGACTGAGACAGCTGAGGTGAAATATTAACTGATGACAACGCGGTATGTTGCCATCAGTGTAAGAAAAATTCCAAACAATTGTGGCATTTAACCAATGTCTCCTTACTGCTGACCTTATTACAGCGTCCCTCTGACTGAGCTCGTCATCCACATCATCTCACTCAACCAGTTTGCTGTTAAGTATAAAACCTGCACTTATACAGAGTAAAGCTGTTGGTGTAGCAAACTCTGGACGCTCCATGTCCATCCATAGTTAAAAGTTTTCAGCTTGTTCTTCCATTTCTGGTCCTTTTTTCTTGTTAAGGCAAATGAAGGCTCTGTGGTTACAATATGCTGAACAAAGCTAAATATTCAGTCTATACAGCTTTACAGTCCTGTGGTGGTCTGTGTCTGACTTTTCACAGCTCTCTGGGCTCTCAGTTGTGTTGCTCCCCGTTCGGCTGCAGGTCTCCACCCTGCTGCTGCTCCTCCAGGAGGGGACGGTAGTCTGGGTCCTCTGGCCGATCAAACATGGCTCGTCTGTTAGGAGAGAACAAAACGACACTTGTGTTAATTTTCACCTCATACCGTACCGTGCAAAACTCTTGAGTCACCTCATATTTCGTCATATTTGGATTCCAAGGAGGCAGACTTTCTTCTGTTTTTAAAGTGTTGTTGTCTAGTCCTTGTACCTGACCATTTTAAGGTTTCTCTTTGGTTTGCTAAGTCACTTAACAATGACGTGCTGAATTGTTCAAGCATAAAACTTAAGACACCAATGCTGTGTGTACATATAACCAACAACTTGGCAAAGAACCAATTGTAAATGTTATCTTTAGGCATTTTGTCACTAGCAGCCTGTTACAAAAACACGTCATTTGTTCACATTTCTGTGACTGAAAATGTTGCAGTTTGGGAGGCATAAAACAGAGTTCACTAACAAGAGGATTCCCAAAGAGCTATTAGCTGAAAACACATCTCAGCATGGTGTGCAGTGTGTCCATTAAAAAAAAAACAATCTGAGGACACTGTACAAGTGGAGGACAAAAGAGGAAGTGGATGAAAAGTACCTAAAAGTCATGTATTTAAGGAAATGGAAAAAATACTTAGAGACTTAGACTTAGAGCTTTTTATTGTCATTGTGCAGTTTCTTGCACAGCGAAATTGGGTAGCTGGACCACAAAGGTGCTAAAGTAAGAAGAAGAGAAACCAATATACAACGAAGGCGGAAAAAAATAAATTAATAAATAATTAAATAAATAGAATAAAATAAAATAAAAAGCAGTGTATATGTATACATATGTGAGTGGAACTATATACATGGTGTATGTGTAGGAAACATTGAAACAGACTGGGACCAAAATAATTGCACTTGAGCCAAAAATATTGCACAGAACATGGAAAGACTGAGATATTGCACATAGATGATCAACAGCAGTGTCAGGGTGGATGTGTTGGGGAAGTCTTTACACACTCTTAGTTTTCATTAATAGTTCTGACAGCCCACGGGAAGAAGCTGTTCTTTAGTCTGTTGGTTTTGCACCTGATGGATCTGAGCCTTTTTCCAGAGGGCAGGATGTTGAAGAGGTGGTGGTTAGGATGGAGGTGGTCCTTTATAATTGCCCTGGCTCTGGAGAGACATCTTGAGCTGGCAATTAAGTCCAGGGAGGGGAGTGGACAGCCGATCACCTTCTCTGCAGTTCTGATGACCCTCTGTAGTCTCTTCTTGTCAGCTGTTGTGCAACCAGCGTACCACACAGGGATGGCGTGCACCAGCACACTCTCGATAGTGGCACGGTAGAAGGACACTAGGAGTTCAGTCTGCAGCCTGTTCCATCTCAGAACCCTCAAGAAATGGAGGTGCTGCTGGGCTTTCTTTACTAGGGCTGATGTGTATACAGCAAAGACCTGACACGGGACCTGAGAGATCTGATCCTTCAGTTGATCATTTACTGTTCACTGAAGCCTCATCGGAAATGGTCTCAGTGGAAGAAGCAATTCTTAAGAATGGGAAACAGGGAGGAAAGTCTGAGGTATGCCGAACTACACAAGAACTGCACTCTGTGTGTGTGTGTGTGTGTGTGTGTGTGTGTGTGTGTGTGTGTGTGTGTGTGTGTGTGTGAGAGTGTACATCCATCTGTAAAACATGGTGGAGGCTCTGTCAGGGCTTGGGCTGCATTTCAGCCAGTGGTGTTGGGAGTTTTGTCAATAGTTATGGAATCATGAATTCAGAAGTAGGATGTTGATCCACCATGCAATACCATCTGAAAATGCATGTGATTGGCAGCAGCCTAATTTTTTAGTATGGCAATGAACCCAAACACACTGCCAGTGCAGTATAAGCATCCCTGGACATAAAAAACACATAATGGAGCACTGTCAGTCATGGTTTGGCCTCCCGAGAACCTGAACCTCAACACTGAAGCAGTGTGGGATCATTTTGACAGAGAACAACAGAAGGAAGAGATTTGGATGTCCTTCAACAAGCCTGGAAAACTATTCCTGAAGACTACTGAAAGAAATTAAAAGAGAGCTGCCCCACAGAGTTCAGACTGTCATAGATTAAATGTGGTCATTCCAAATACTGCCTTTCAAGCTTGTTATAATTGTACAAACACTGTTGGCTTATATACTGTATTTCCATGTATATTTGCATGTTTCAATAAATTGCTGCACCAATTTCCCATTTTCCTAGCAAAATATAAAAGGTGTATAGGTGGTATAACCAGTATTGAGACCGAGTTTTCAGACTGTGTGCCTCGGCTGGTCATCTCTCTAAGAAAAGAGTTTCCACATGTTGGACTTCAGCTGAATAAACACTGGTTCTTACAGAAGTTCTGGAGTCATCAGCAGCTTCCTTCCTCCCGGCTGGTTTGGAAACACATCTTCAAGGAAATAGTACATGTGACCGACACTGATACCTGAGGAGAGAATAAAGTCAGATACCCGAATTTCAAATAAACTATTGGATCGAATAAGGGGAAGAAGTTAGTTAGTCAGTTGTATAAGTGGATGAGTCAGCTGGTCCTTTCCTAAAAAGCGCCTTTTGCCAACCATTCATGTTAACTGGTGTTAAATGAATGAGCAGAATTCAAGTCGACTCATACCAAGCAGGTCGACCACGATGGAGTTCCCGAGCAGCAATGAAAATCCCATGAGCACCCAGGGAAGAAATGGGGCCTGAAAGTTCAGGAGGCCGAAGAAGTTCATACGTATGAGCGGATGTCTTCTACTCCACACATACACCAGCATGATGATAAAGGCCTGACCCAGGAAGAAGATGTTGGCGAACAGACCGAACAGCTGCAGGACTTCAGGTTAAATAAAAACATTCACCTGATCATCAAGAGTCAAAGTTTAAGAGACCTTTTTCAAAGGACAAACTAACCTGAACTGCTGGAGCTTTAGTTTAAGAGAGAAAGCTATTTATTTGATCTTTATTTGATTTTTATGTTTTTTGAAAGAAACAGGGTTTTATACATCTATTAGTCAGACAGCATGTTTTTGCAGTCAGAAATCTAAAATAAAAACCCTGATGTGTAAAGAACTGGAATATAACTGCACAGTAGCTGATTAAACTAAACAAAAAGAAGAAACAAGTTTTTCCATCTCATCTCTGCAGGTAGAGACAATGTTATTGTTTAATGAATGCTAAACCCTCCACAATAAAAGCCAAACTACGACATTCCCGTCATTCCAGCCAACCCTGTTACATGTTTATGGCAGAATTAATCCTGCAGTTCAAATCCCCATGAAACACAGCATGACTGCATAAATCTGCACAATAACTGTTTAACAACCACCCAGAGACACGTCTGTGGTAAACCCACTCACAACAGTATCATTAACCTGGAATCTGAGCAAACTGCTGCGCATCATCAAAAAGAGGTGCACTCTATGTACAGCGGCTGACTTTACACGCTTGGAGCCTGCAGACGTCTGCAGAAGTCTCTGACTGACATTTCTGATCAAAGTGGGAAGAAGTCTTAAATTATCTGTGGAAAATCTGGGAGCAGGATTTCACAACTAGTTTGGATGCCACGCAATCCAGGCAAATTACACAAGCCGACATACAGTGGGATTTTCAGTGACAGAGAAGAGAGCTTGTGTTCAGCACTTTTGACTTTTTAAAATTAAAAATGCTTCCATGTGGGCTATTCTGTTAAAAATCACTGTGAGCATCATTCATAGCATTATCATGGTTTTAATCCTCTGATTAAATTAGCTGGTTTTGACCAGGAACCTAAAAAGCACTTTTTAAAGTCAAAGGATCTTATTCCAGATTTTCTTCATCTTATACCATGCCATAGCTGTGGTTGTTTACCCATCACTCATCCTTCACCTAAACATGTTAAAGGATACAGTGATCACGATCCCTCCAAACAGGAACATGAAAACAAAGTCTGCCGTCCTGCCCCGAAAACAGCCTTCCTCCAGCATCCGACAGTATCGATAGCTTACTTTCAGTTAAGGTCTGCTCAGCTCTGCTGCAGATTTCACCATAATGTGAGCTTTAATTTGGTAAACTTTCATATTTTTTCAGTTTTTGGCAAAAAGATACAGAAAGATGATGTTGAACACAAAACTAAATCCAAGAGAGCCGAAGAACAGGAAGCTGGTTATCAGGCGCCATATCTGAGAAAGAGAGGGAAGAGGAGTGTAAAAGTGACGATATACCACATAATCATACTCAAAGTTTCAGTTAAATAGTTGGTAAATGGTACCTGGTATCTCCTGATGATGAGCTCTGGGTTAAAGTAGAGCTGAAATGGGCTGATGAACTCAAGTTGCTAAAAAGTAAAATACAGCCTAAAATTAATTAATTCTGGGTAGCTTGTATGATATTTCGCTATAACTAACTGGAAGTTCACTTAAAAAGTCCTTGTTGTCATTACCCTCTGCAGAATTTAAATAAAACCTTCACCACCACCAGGGGGCAGCATTTTACCAGCAGGTGTGTTGAAAAGTTTTTAGATGTTTGCTGCTCTTCTTTTACCTTTTGATAATTTTTCTATACCTGGTCTTTCAGCTGCTCCATTTAGGGGTTGCCCCAACCAATCATCTTCCTCCATCCTATCTTATCCGTAGCATCTGCTTCTGTCACGCTTACCCTCACATGCCCCACTTCACGAAACCCATGGATCATTCATTACTGTAGTGCCCCCGTTTTCCTGGCAGCTCCATCTTCATCTTCTCTGAGTATATCCACTCTCCCTGCTCTGCACATGTCCAGCTTTGCCACCTGTCTTTTGGTCAGTGCCACAGTCTCCAAACCATATATCGTATCAAATCAATTCTCACTATCATCTTGTAAACCTTCCCTTTCTCTCTTGCTGCTATCCTTCTTTCACAAATCACCCCTCACACTTGTTTTCACCCACTCCACCCTGTCTCCACTCTCTTCTTAACCTCTTTCGTGCACCATCCGTTGACCCCAGGTATTTAAACTCATCTACCTTCACTACCTCTACTGCTTACAGCTTCACTGTTACACCTGTCTTCCTCTCATCCACACACATGTATTCTGTCTTGCTTCTGATGACCTATGCTGACCTCTCACTAAAGATCACAATGTCATCTGCAAACATCACAGTTCTCACGGAGACTCCTGCCTGACCTCATCTGTCAGCCTGTCCGTCAACGATGCAAAGAAGAAGGAGTTCAGAGCCGATCTCTAATGCCATCCCACTTCCACTTTGAACCCACCTGTCACTTCTACCCTCACATGCTTCTCTGTCACTCCTGACGTCTTCATGCAGTACCACAGGTCCTCTTTTGGCACCCTATCACACGCTTTCTCTAGATGCAAAGAGTCACAATGAAGCTTCTGCTGACCTTCCATAGTCACATACTGTGTATGCTACCGTTGTATATAGTGTATTGTCTTACTTATTTTTTCATTGGTTGGACTTATTTGTATTTTTGTATTTCCTTCTGATATCTGTACCTGAGCTGAGGTAACGCAAAAAATTTCCCCGTCGTGGGATCAATAAATCTTATCTTATCTTCTCTTCTCAATACTGCTCCATAAAAAACTCTTGAAGCAAACATTACATCTGTAATGTTCTTTGTCAGCCTGTAGCCATACTACTACCCGCTGATTGTCACCGCTCTCCTTAGCCTAGCTTCTCTCTCCTTCCCATATCTTCACAGTGTGGCTCATCAGCTTTATCCCTCTTGTTACTACAGCTCTGCAGATCACCTTCATTCTTGAAAATCAGTAACAGTAAACTTCTTCTACATTTCTGGTCAAAAAGTCCACTTCCTTCTCCCCTAGACACCCTCTCTTTACCTGCACAGGTATGTCATGTGGACCAAATGAAAGCAATAAAACTGTCATTTGAAAAGAAGTGCCATGCAGGTGTTTGGTGTGTCCTCTAGACAGAGGATACACCTCACTTACTCCTTACTAATCCTCTACTTATTTCATTCATCAGTGCCCCCTCCATCTTCTCAACACACTCCTTTCTTCACTCACATCCTAACCTGCTGCACATCCTTTCCAGCTCGATCTCTCTGCCTGGCCAATCAGTACAAGTCCTTCTCTCCTTCCTTAGTATCCAGTGTCACACGCACCTCACTGTAACTAACTTTTTCCTTTGAATATTTTCCCCTTTCCTCTGTTTAAAGGACACACCAAACGCCTGCGTGGCACTTCTTTTCAAATGACAGTTTTATTGCTTTAATTTTGAAATTATTTACCAAGTTCAGTGGTAACACATCAACTGATACTACAGGTACTTTCTATTACACGTGACTTGCTTTCACTTCGTATCATATTAAATAACAAAGTACTTCAGATATAACCACGATCTCACTGACACTTTCTACATGAGGAGGCTACAACTAGATTCAACACTTGTGTGCTAAAAGGTGCCTAACTTTACCACTCAAGTGTTTTCATAACTTTTACTTAAAGTGTAGCTAGTGTTTAGATCCCCTAAGTACAACTCACAATCTCACAGTTAAAATGTTGTAAGAGTCCAAGAATAACAAAAGGCAACATCTCTAATTTGAACAGTTTGAGGACAAAAGAGGTTTCCCCTCTTATCGACAGATTGTAGGTTAGAGTTGAAGCATTTGTTTCTTACCACAGCAGCAGTGGTGAGGACACAGGCGGTCGTGTACGCTCGGGTCACCACAGGGATCTGAAAATACTCCTGAGTGAAACTGTGAGCCATCCCTGCTGTTGCTGCTGCTGCTCCTGCCTCACTGTCAGCCATGATTTACTCCCTGAGAGAGCAGCGCAGGCCACGCCCCCTCCCACCACCTGACAATCGCATCCACTCATCAATTAACACCATCCACTCCACCAACACAGCAAACCGTTAGCACAATGTCTTCGCTTTGAAGACCAAAAATGCATTTTAAAAATTTTTAACACAATTGCTTTGAGTCGTGATGTTATTAAGATTTTATCTAATATTTATTTTGTTAGTTAAAGTTTATGTTAACAGCTATACAAATTCCCGGAATGTAATATTAACAAGAGAATGATGTGGGACTGTTATCTAAACTGAAAGTGTGACTGTTAGTTTTTTTTTTATAATGACACTAATATCTCTCTAAAGATTTCTACAAAGCACATTTTCCAGTTTTACAATTAAAAGACTAAAGTTAAAAAGTTTAAACAGGTCTGTAATATTATAATAAGATTCAGTAATATTTCTGTTTTTATCTACAGTATATTTTAATACTGTAGATAAAAACTTTTATCTATTTTTATTCTTAAATAAGTGTTACATAATCCATAACTTTACCTGTAAATGTCGACAAATTCTGGACATTTTTTCAGCAGCTCTGGTCTTTAACTTTAAATAACTCTATATAAAAGCATATATGACCATCAGGGAAAGCTCAAGTGAACAATTTAATGCCATTCTGTGTTGTGCAACAAACTTACACTGTACACTGAGAATCAAGTGACAATAAAAAAAAAAGGTCTGAAACCCACATCATGCTTTATTCCTGGCAAACAGACAGGTATTAGAGTTTGGCTTCCCCTACCCTGCCAACATAATTTCTAATGTTTGTTGTACTTTTGGTCGGTCTTTATCAGATGGAGTTTCACTTGAGTGACGTAAGATCCCTGACTTGTAGAGGAGAAGGCGCGTTAGCCCACTGCTTCAAACAAACTCCTGCAATATTATTTAAAATCCTTGTGAGGAGTTTTTAAGGCTTGCATAAGCGCAAAAATGTCAGGCTGAGTTACGGGTTAACCTTTGTAATCAAAACTGTAAAGCGCTTTGGGTGCCTAGAAAAGCGCTATATAAATGCAATCCATTATTAAAACTGTAATTACTTTTACAGAAATATATCTTATAGAATGCAATAGGATGTGAATTTCTGTTTTAAAGTGTCTGCATCAGTTTCTGAGCTTGAATCTCTCCAGAGCCAGACGGATAAAAAGGTTATGAATTTATTTCAGTAACTTAGAAAAAACAGAAAACAATACGCAGGTCATACATTTCAATGAACAGGGTAAAGGCTACAAAAGATTGAAAACAATATTAAAGACATGTATATACAGGAACATTTTTCTAAGCTGTTTGTGTATAAATATGTTTGAAAGCAGAGTTCACGGGTTGCAGAAATGATTCAAACAACAATGAGAGCTGTTAAAACTCGTCAGTGTCCTGCACTGAGCCTTCAAGCGCTGCATCGGGGAGCAGCAGAGCGGTCGTCAGAGGAAATGATGGCGCAATGGTTCTCAACCTGGGGTGCGCTGACCTACAGAGGAGTCGCAACCAGAGTTTTTCAAGTCCTTGAATTGCTTTTACTTTCCGGCATTGATGGAAAGTATTTTCTTTACAGTTTTATGTTAAATATTGTAAATTTTGACCTCAGGCTGATCCTCGAACACTTTTGTATATTTAATATTTCAGACTGCACCAATATAGCATTTGAAAATGACTCTGGTGCAGACAAAACCAAATGTAACTTTCTTATTGCTGCAACAAAATTTTCAACTCAAATTTAGTTTTAAATCCTAATTAAAAAAAAATGTTTTGTTACCAGGTTGACCTCCACAGCAGCTGCTATTCCCAAACCTCTGACTAATGAAACAGAAAAGAGCACCATGTTACAGATGGTGACGCAATGACTTCAAAGATGGCACAAAGAGTGACCATGGTCTCTGAGGTGGTTGACAGTGTTGCACTCTAGATGGCGCCCTGCAGCTTTTCCTGCAACAGGTGCCTGCACGCTGAGAAAGTGAGAGCTTCACACCATCATGCTGGAAGAGTGACATCAAAACATGATGTGCAGCAATGGCATTCGCTTTTCTTCTGCCTTTTTTTTAAGACCCTGCACTATATAAAACATATAAAATATTTACTAATGCCAGGAAGAAGAGTATCTGAAACCTCTTTTTCAAATATAAAAAGTAAAGGCAAAACCTCCTCGTCTCAAACAGCAGTGGAGCGGACACTGATGAAACGTTGCTGGTGTTACATGTTCTGACCCAGAGGAGATGCTGGGTTTCTTATATTTATTCAGTGACTCACACCTGAGTTAGTTTAAGACCTCTGAGCAAACTTTAAGGAAGAACATACATGTTATTTATGGCCACTATTACTGGCTGAAAGTGACCAACCAAAACTAACTGTCACATCATGGCTACCTTTGGTTGTGGCTAGCTTCACCTCTAGCAAGGCTGACATGAAAAAAGCTGTAGGAGGTGTATCGGTATATGGTTTCTATCTGTCAAAGCAAGCAAATTGAGTGGTTACAGTGTTACTTTTTGATTCTTCACTCTTTGGCTTTTTGTTTCATTCATTTTTGTGTATCTAATTTTATCAAAACTTTCTATTGGTGTATGGAAAAGAATTAAAATAGGAGCTTGAAACATTAGAAACTTAGAATGCTATAATTTTGGAAGTTTCTGGTTTTTGTATGGATAAAAAGTTTAAATTAGATAAAGTGCAAAGGAAACGTGGCATAAATCGTCATGACTCAGGTGTCTGAAAACATCAGATCTGAAAGGACTCACTGAATAATGCATGAATAAAATATTATGGTAATGCTATCTGCACTATATTTTTGGTATCTAACAGCAATGAATGTTTGGCACAGATGTTCTTTGGGTCAGCAGTGATGGTGAATCTGGCCAGATGTTGCCCAAACCAAATCTGTGTCCTATCTGAGACACATCTGGCCCACACTACATTTGCCATAACTGCCAAATGTCTCTCACATCTGGGTGTGTTTTGATCATAGGCTGTATATAAGAGATGCACATAAAGCTAGATCAAATATAATTTTAACCTAATGAGTTCATGGCCTCATTTGCCAAATTAAAGCCATACAGAATACAACATGGGGTATAAATTACACTTTCCCCTGCAGTCATAAAGGACGATCAATGTTCACACTTGTGAGATTGTGTAACATTGCGTTCTTTTGAGAAATGCTCAGCTCGAGGCTTCAGAATGGGACTACCTGTTAGGCTGTCCATCTTTTTATAGATTTGGTGGTTTTGAATTATGGTTAATGGGACTCAGGTTGGCAGGAAAATCAACAACATGTGCAATCATGTCTGTAAAAAAGGGAAGCATAGCTGAAATTGTTGCTCGCTGACATTCCTGCTGAGTGGCTCCTGGGTTACATCGTTCAAACAAAACTCTGACTGCCACCTACAGCAGCTCATGTACAAAGTTTGATGTCGCTCTTCAGACCCTCATAGGGTTAGCAGAAGTCCGTCCATGATGAAAACACACAACTGCTGGAATGGAAAACACAGACTACGGGCACTAAGCAGGAAAGTCTGCGGACCAAAATCTCACTTTTCGGCTCAGAGAAAGGAGGTGAGAAGTGTGCAGTTCACAGCACACATCGTTAGACAAGGGCCCAGAACTCAGCCTTACTGTGACAAAAATGTGCAAAATAAATATGAGTATAGCTGCACAGGAGGTGCCAAGTCTGAGGGAATACAACTTGGTTTTCCTGAGAAGAAGGTGTACTTGATCTGTGTATCAATAAATGAAAGATAAACAGATTCAAAGGAGACGCTTTCATCTCCTTTGAATCTTTCTCCAAAGATAAAAATGTCTTTGCTCCAAAAAAAACCAAACAGGCAAAAAAAAAAAAAAAACTACTCCATTGCAAAAAAACAAAAAGATCCTCAGATTCAGAATCGCCCGTTTCTGCAGCCGAAGAAATCCACGCCGACGTAGCGAGGGTAGCCCTCCAAAGAGTTCATGTTAACAGGGTCAAATTTCCAGTACTGCCGTCCTTGGATGAAGTGAGCGTAGCCTGAAACACAGAGAGCACAAACAAAACATTTTTTATCAGCATCACTGCGAATGTGCCCGCGTTGGCCCAACAGCTGTTCGCTCTTGGCCAGATGTCAGATAAGCAAGTGAAAACCTGAAGCAGCAGAACAAGGAAAACAAGCAGCGTGCAGAGCAAAACATCCACAGGAACACATGCAGCAGCGCTTTAATGATATCTGGGTCATTCATAAATGACATGTTGAAGATAAAATTATCCTTGTTGTGTTGTGTGTACAGTTACACTTACAGCCTCTCTTCCTCTCTCCATGCATTTGTGTTTTTAGTTCGATTTGCTTGAAATCAAAAGGAATCGTTATAAACTGATAGCGTTCATGTAAAACATGAAACCTCACTGCGGCGTGATTCTGTATCAGATTATCTTAATGCTGAAAATCATTGTTTTTTGCAAAGCTGACAAGCTGTTAAAACCACTGCTGAGTTATTTTTAAAACTTACCAAGCTTGTAAAGTATTTTAAACTGTTTATTATCATATTTATAGCATGGTAACGTTCCTGCGTCTTAATTCAACAATCACATGTAGCGCTCCAAATGTCATTTTATTTCAGAGACACGCGCACGTACCGTAGATGTCTCGGAAAGCGGCGTCCACGACGTTGGGGATGCCGATCCAGTCCTGCATGCTGCGCGGGGCAGACTCGACTCGGTTGTCCTGGGGGCTGAACCTCCAGTAGCTGCCTGACTTGAAGAAGTAGGTGTTGTAGTTGGGGTCCTGGCCCCAGCGCAGTGCTGCCTGGATCCCAGACTCGTACAGGCCCAAATTCCTGATGGACTCCGGCCCCCTGATCTGCCTCTCAGCATCAAACACCCAGTAGTTTGCACCTGCACAGACGGTAGGCTCCAATTAATACGTGCCATTCAAATTACGGTCAACCCGGTAACTGCACCCATGCCCTTCTACACTTTAATTTAATGCTACACATTTCCTCATTTTCAACAGCTGAGACACTTTAATTACATTAAAATAAATTACTATACACAGAAAACATATCTAAATAATTCTGATGATTAAATAAAGGCCAATGAGAACCTACTGAGAATCAACAAGGATTCAAATCTGTAAGTGATATTGATAATGGAATTACTAAATATATATGAATTGCCATCCCTACAATCAATAAATCTGATGACTGCGCCACCATTACAGTCTCCACAATGAATCAGGTATCTGTGCATAATCATATGCACAGAGGGAACTCTTAGAAAATGCTTCACAGTTTCAAAAACAATCCATACCTGTTTAAAATATCTTTTTGTTTTACAGTTTTCGAGTTATATTGCGGTTTTAAGCTGGTGGATAAATTGAGGTGCTAATGTTTTCCACACCAACCAGGATTACATTCTTCTATCTACTTTTTAAATTATTTAGTATTTTTATATAATAAGATGACTTGTAATTAATGTATGTTCATTTCTTTGGTATAATGTATTTTCTAGCTACAAAAATGAATCGGTTAAGTATGACAGTCACGTGAATTCTGAACGCTGTATGCTGAGCTATGTGTCAAGTTGACTAAGATGCTTCGCCATCTTGTGGTCCAGTGTGGTATTACACGAGAGTACAGCCTGGCCTTATTTCAACCTCATTTGATATTTCTTAAACGCATCTTGATGATGACTTCAGACCTGTTGTTTCTTCCACTGATAGGTTAAGTTAACTTTAGTAGGCATTAAATGCTTTTAAAAAAACGATGTCAGAAGACTTTTTGACTGACCCGTCCATAAAGCAGACGCTGATCAAGCAGCTGACGTTTGTCAAGATAAGAGCAACAGTTATTTTATTTAGCTATATGTAGCTATACGTATAATTACTTCACATAAAAACAGCTTTTACAGTGTTTCTGGGAGTCTCTGGTGGTTTGCAGAGTTTGCGTACACTCGACTGCAGCACATCACAGACCCATGTTAATTAACATTTTTACATCTATTTAAACATGCCCATACATGGGTAGAATGCTTTACTTCTGTGTTTCTGTGCAATTATCGTTCCCCTGAACTGCGCTTACATAAAACCATAAACCACTTAACAGCAGCTCAAATGTCTTTACTGCTCACCTTGAAAGAACCAAATATTCCCTGACTTGTCTTCAAAGGCGGCGTCGATGTTGTTGGGAATCCCCCGCCAGTGACGGGACGCCAGTGCCGGGTAACCGCTTTCCAGATGCCCGTCCCTGATCCTCCAAACGTAGCCCGACTTAAAGAAGAACAGCTCCCCTCGGATCATAGATACGGCATCAAAGTCTGTCCTGCAGGCATCGGGCTGGAAAAAAGACAGATCGAATGTTCATTTTCACATGCAATCATCTGCTTAAATGTAAAATTTCCAATAAGTGAGATTTATGCTGCACATAATGAAGTGTTAAGGAGCCATTTTATTGTCTGAAAAGACGCCAGAATACTGCAAGTAAAGTGGGTCTTTGTGCTTCGTAAGGCTGAAGACTACTTTTATTCCCACAAACGATCACAGGGAATTTCAGGGATTTTCAGTATAAGTGAAAATCCTCTCAGTTACAAATTTTACACAAAGAAGTGATGTGAAGTGGAAACAATTCCCGGTCTTCGCCTGAGAGAAACTCTCACGAGACTAAAAGATTACTTTTGTGTTTGACCCCCATTTATCATGTATGGTTGATGAAAGAAAACGCTCATGTCTAATGTGGTATAGTTTCAAAGACATGCACTGTCAGACTGGCATGCAGCCTTGAAATATATTTTGCAACATAAGCGTCTCCTGACCGCACAGATCGATGCCATTCACAGGATGAGGCTTGTTGAAAAATCCCATAAAACTCAACCGAGCTCCATTGTTTTCCCAAAACAAGCCATATGTCCCATTAAAAACACACATGTAGGTTATCCGCTGGAACTCCCTAATGCAGACTGAGCCCCTAAATATACAGTATGTCTAAAAATAAAAAAGCACAACAATGTGATTGGTTAGTGGTTGATTAGGTGGTCGTGGAACAACAGTAATTATACTGTTGTTGGAGCAATACCAACACAAAGAAATCAGATATGCTCTTTAAATAGTCAAGAGGTGTCACTGTGTATATACCCCAAATAATTCATTGGTTGATACACTGATTATTTTGTCCATATAGTGAAAATTTATCAGACTTCTACAGCTTAGCAAGCTAATACATTTTATTAAGAAGCTAATTAATCAGTGGCAATATGCAAAAGTTTTAACAAAGCATGCATGAACGTAAGTCTCAGTTATACACTGTCATGATGTCATGGTCGTTTGCTGTGTTGTTTGGCAGCTTTCCATCCTTTGTAACTTGATCAGACTCACCTGTGTTCTATTAGTCACTTTCTACTTTATTTTGAAATCTCTATTTGTCTTAAACTATACCTTTGTTCTTCTTGGGCCACACCTGTGTTCAATTAGCCAATCGCCCTCCTCAGTATATGAACCCATGTTTCCCTTCCAACTGGCCAAATCATTTCATCGTCTTTGCGGTGCTGTTTGCGTCTGTTCATTCTTCCTTCCATTCATAGTCGTTTTCTTGTGTGTGACCTCTGGATTGTTTCATGCTTTTTGCCTGTAGCTCATTAGCGCTTGTCATGCTGTCAGATTCTACTGGAAACACTGACTCTGAGTTTCAAAACAAAAAAACACCTTTGACTTTGGTGAAGAGGTGAAGACTGAGAATAAGGCAGTTGACTGAAGCTCCTCAACCTGTGTTTAACAGTAAAACTGTGACTCTGTGTCAAAGCTGACCTGGCCCAGTGTTGGGTCCTGACCGGGCCGCCCTCAGCGTAATGAATAATTCAATATGACTCAGTTCATTCGTTTTATCCATATAGCACCAAATTACAGCAGCAGTCACCTCAAGGCGCTTTAAAGTCTAAAGTAAAGTGTTCCTGACACTGTGAAGGCTAAACTCCCTTTAATCACCAATCAGTAACTGATTGATAATTATTGTGCCACATGCATAAATGTGCGTGACTCTCTCACTTTTGGATACATACGCTATGAAATTGCAGGCATTTAATAAACAGTTGGAAACAACACGTCAGCTCCAGTTTAAGTCTTATCAATACAGGATCAGCTGCGTTTACTGAGAAATCTGATTAATAAGCTCTTACAGTCAGATTGTCAGACATGTAAACCTTGTTGTTGTTTTTTTTGCATTCTCCTATGTTTAAGCTCCGGAAATGCCTTTTTAAGGCCAGTCCTTATAAGGTGTAAGATTTGTTTGGGTGGTGTGAGAATGAATGCAAAAGTGTGTTTCATAAACCAGAAACGTGACTATCAGCAACCCTGATTATCTTGAAAACAATAATATGTTTAGGCTAACATGATCCTGTTTAGGTAAACTTTAACTTGTTTAGGCTAACATGATCCTGTTTAGAAAAACCATTATCTTGTTATGGTTCTTGTTTTGGAAACTATTCAACTGTTTATTAAATTGAATGACAACTAATTTGAGTTGTACAACAGAAATATAGTAGAGTCAAAATATAGTATATTCAGATATAACATATGCAAATAATGAAATCCTAACAAAAGTTTTATCCTCTGGGTACCACGAATGCCTGCATAAAGCTTCAGGGTAAAGGTTTACTTCACACACAGTTAGCGAACCTCTCGTGTAGATTTAGGTGATTTTCATGACTCTGTGATTGTTGCATCAGTTTCACTTACTCCAGTAGGGAAGATCTCGTTGCTCTCAGTAGTAGTAGTGGTGGTGGTGCTGGTGGTGGTGGTAGCGGTAGTTGTGGTAGTGGTTGTGGTGGCGGTTGTGGTTTGGGGTTCGGGGGCTTGAACTCTCCGAGATCCGTACAGGTGTTGGATGCCCCACTTGTCGTCATTGCTTATTCTGGGTGGAAAGTCGGCGAAGAAGTAGTGTGGGGACATGATGGCTCCCTTCGTACGGGTGTGCTGCAGGCCCAGGACGTGCCCGAACTCATGGGCGGCAACCTGGAGAAGGTCCATGCCTGCAGGGTGGAAGGATGGAAGGGCACACCTGGTTCAAACAAAGTCTGAAGATAGTTTTGTTTGTTTTGACCTGCTTGCACGGTGGGGATTTTGCTACCTAAGCCCATCCAGTGCCAACGCTCCTGAACAGTCATAAAAAGTACCTCTCCCTGCTGACTCATATCTACTCTCAGCCACACATTTCACCAACACACAGACGTTGTAAGTGCTGCAGCAGTGCACGGTAATAAGGAATTCGATTTGAATCTGGAGTTTCTGCACGCCTGCACGAGTTTCTTTTGGGTACTTTCTGGAGGATTCAGAGACATACTTCTTACTGGCAATATTAAATTAGCTGCAAAGTATGACAAGCACTCTATGAATGTATGACTTCAAGAAAACATGATTGAAAAAGTGATGTAGTCTCCCCAGCCAAAGCTGGTCACAACAAGACAACAAAAACATCTGCAAGTCTAAAACAATACACAGATGTTGTTGATGATGTTTCCAGTACAAACACATTTATGTCATTTACGTGGCTGTTTTACTGCCTCATTTGGGGTACATTGAACTTATTTTCTGGACTGTCACAAACATTGCGTTTAAGAAACTGACAGCAACATGGAGTATTTTTTGTCAGTTTCGTACTTTTCTCATATAAAAGTTTGCCTTGCTTTGTTTTGGTCTTAGCGATAACACTATTATCTAAAAAACTGCAGTATGAAAGTTTAGATATACGTCAGTTCAGTCCATATATTAAAGTAATGTACCTGACAACTTCTATGGAAGCTCCTGGCAACTAATTTATAATTTGACTAAACAAGCGAAAAAAATGTCTGTAAGTCATCCATCCATCCATCCTCAGCTGCTTATCTTATCTTAGTGTCACAGGGAATTTCCCTCCCCTGTGCATGTCATCCAGCTCTTCTGAAAGGAGGCTACAAGCTACCTCATGCAGCACGTAGCAGATGCCCTCATTTGCTCATTTCTGCTGCTATTTGCAAACTCATTCCCTCTGTCACAACCCAAAGTGAGGTCAGGAACGTAAATCAACCATAAAGTTACAATTCTACTTTCACGTTCATCTGTCTTTACCGTTAGGCCATCTGCATCATTGTAAATGTTGCACAACCCTTTCCATCAATCTCTTTCACTCTTTCTTGCCCTCTTGCGGCACTTCTTCCAAAGATCTCTACCCAGAGTACATACACCATCCTTTTCATACTGAGAACCACGGCTTCACACTTTAACCAAATTCCCAATCAAGGTTCTTCACACCTGACTTCAAGCTGCCCAACAGAACCATATCATCTGCATAAAGCAAAGACAAAATCCTCTAACCACTGAACCTGACCCCCTCTGTCCCTTTGCTGTGCCCAATAATTCTGTCAGTAAAAATTATGAACTAAATCAGAGGTATGAATTATTGCTAGCAATGAAAACCAAGCTCCTGTTATGGTATACAGGGATCGAAAACCCATAACAATGGGCTGGATATTACTGAGAGCCACAGGTGAATGCCTTCTTCAATTCCACAAAACATGGCAGCTATTTACTGAAACAAATGTTCTGCTGGAAAACAAGTGACAGCGACAGCAGCAGACAATGGAGATATTCAGACAGTAATTACAGCTCTTGTAATTCTATTCATTTCACAGTTTTTATGCACAGCTTCCAGCAATAAAAAATAAACTCAGCCATACACTCACCCATGTGGTTTCCGAGTGTCCATGACTCATCAGCGTCAAAGTGAATTTCACCTTGTCGGTGTGTTTTGGGGAAGAAAGCGTGAGCAAGAATGCCACCCCGGCCATCGAAGGGAAGGTTGTCTCCATGCCATAAACTGCAGGTTTTTATAAAACAAACACTCCGATGAGCAATAAAGGCACTGAGCAGAAACCTTTTAACAGCTTTACAGACAAAAGATTCTAAACATTCATCTGTCAGCTTCAGCTTTAAGGGAGGATTCAACACTAGCAGAAAGAATAAGCACATTTAGAGGGATTAACAATGTACTGCTCATCTCTTCTTTTGCTTGTTGTCCCTCAGTGTTGTGTGTTCCCCTGCTCCTAGATCACTGTAGTTCCCTATATCCCTATATCTTTAATGTGTGCATTCTAGTTGTGCAACGGATCACTGCTGATCCATGATCTGAACTGATCCCACTACACGGTTCGGCACGCACCTGATCCGAAGATTCGAAAAAGAAAATAAAAGTGTGTATGGTGCGCATGGTCAGTCTGTCAAGCGATAGTCATGGCCAGCGCTAGCAGTCCAAGTGGAGGAGCAGAGGAGTTCGCGGCATTTAAGCAGCCCTTTGCTGCCCAATCCGACTGGGCTAAAGCTATTAAAAAAGGTGTTTATGGCTGCAGACATGAGGCCATATTCCATTGTGCAAAACAAGGGGTTTAAACATATGATGAACGTGCTTGAGCCACGCTATGACATCCCGTTGCGTGTCCACTTCGGTAACAAGATCGTTCCAAGCATGTATTAGCAGGAAAAGTCTACAGTTATGGCTGAACTATCCCAGGCATCTTCTGTTGCCCTAACTACAAATAGGTGGACCTCCAGGGCAACAAAAAGCTACGTGACCGCTCATTATATCACAGCGGAGTGGTAGAGGCAAAGCCCTGTACTGCCCTATATTGCAACTTAATTTGTTTTTATATAATTGCGTGGAATGAGTCTTGAGTTGAATGTTTTTTAATGGGCAAAAAATACTTCAATAAATAAATGACGAGTTAATTTTTTCTTGTCTTTTTTCTTTTTTTGATCCTCCGAAAATTGATTCGATCCATGACTTGATCTGATCCGAACCGCGAGTCTTTTGATCCGTTGCACCACTAGTGCATTCCCTGGTTTGTGGTTAACTTGAGGATTACCTTTTGAACTTTCTTATTTTGCAATAAATGTTACAGGGATCTCCGTTTTAATGGAGGAGATACCTGTAACATTCTCACGTTCTTTTACTTTTCTCCAAGCCTCTTCACCTCTTCTCTCTTTTTGTTTTTGTAATAAAGAATCAGAAGAAGCCACAAATCAGGGGAGAATCGCAGCTGTATCGCTTCTATTTGAGTTGCCCAATTAATGCCTTTGGATAGACTTTGTGCTTAGTCTAAACCAAGTAGCAAATTCAGCAGCGGCTCTAACAGCCACTTGAGGCTGTCTACAGCAGTTAGACAATCTCCATTAACTTCCATTTTAAAATGCCCAAATCAATACCACGAATAAACATGTTTGTAGAATGACACAACATTGATTATGGCCTCTATGGACTGTAACTGCATATAGAAGTTAATCCTTTTCAAACTCATCCAGTTGGATACCTGTAAGACTTTAGGTTTGTGTAGTGGGGCTGGAGCCTATCCCAGCAGCCATAGGATGAGAGTGATGCAATCCCATGCATCATAAAAAATTTCTATCCATGATAGAGGCGGTATCTGTGTGGCACGAGGGATCACTAAACGGTTTGCTGATTATATATATTTGAGGAAAATGAACCATATGTTTTGGTCTGTGTAGTCATAAATGAACAACAATGGGACATCTTGGATTAATGTGTGACCTCACTCTCCATCACTAATGCAAGAAAAAATAAGAGAATATCTTTGGGAAGAAAGGTAATCAGCCCTCCAGAAGTGCTCATAGACCTGAATTATCGAGCACCTGGTGGTTGTAAAGGTTACTGGGGCATTTAATGCTGGTTTTTCCTTTAACTTATCATTCATCTGTAGTTGGTTCTATAAGAGTGGATAAAAGCAATTCAAAACCAAAAACACAACCTGATTCAAAAGAGGAAAAACATAAAAATCGCTCCACTGATAACCAATCAAAGCTTCACAAAAGAATTTACGTAATTCCAAGGATGACACAGATCCCCCACAAAAGTCCAGTTTTATATCTCTGGTATAATCTGCTTGTCTTTTCTTGCTCTGTAATCTCGTGTTTTTATCTTTGTGATTCTGGAAATCCCTCTGTAGCAAAGATCTTTGTCTTTAGTTCAAAATGATCTATGCTGGATCTAACTCACAACTACAACTCCAATTCTAAAAATGTAAATGTAATCTCATTTTATTCACAATAGAACACAGAAAATGTTTAAACTGAGACAGCATTATCTTATTTTGATTTTGATGGCACCAACGTGTCTCAAAAAGTTGGGACGGCGGCAATAAAAGGTGGCAAAAGTAAAGGCTAAAGCAAAAAAAATGGAGGAACAGTTTAGAACTAATTAGGTTAACAGGCAACATTATCGGTCACTATTAGGTTTTTACCGATATGTTAAGAAATTGTTTTCATTCATCAACCAATAAATGAAAGCACGAGAACATAATTCATGAAATAAACATCTTATATTGACGTGAACTAGTGAGAACATAAAGTCAGTAGTAGAGTGTTTACTGCAATTACAAAGAAAAGGTTTTATCATAGACTTCTATACTATCTTTTTGCCTACAGTGGTGACCTGCTGGACATTACAAAGAAAGCAAATATAAGTCCGTTCTGCATTCTCTAATACAGCAAAGAGCCGGCGTGTGGGGGTATAGCTCAGTGGTAGAGCATTTGACTGCAGATCAAGAGGTCTCCGGTTCAAATCCGGGTGCCCCCTGACTTTAAAGCTAGCACAGCTTGGATGCTGTTCCTGCACAATGATTAGTTGGGTCTTTGTGCATTTTGGGGCAGCAAGAAAACAAACACAGACTCTTCTTTACCAAATTACACATTTTCAATTCCTCTGCTTCCCTTTTTTTTGCTTTACTCCCTCCCACCAGAGATGCAAGTGGAGGAGGTGAGGAAAAGACACAAGGAGAGGGAATCAAGGCAACAGATATTAAAGAAAATGTGACAATGTGTCCTTTGAGAGCCATTTTAAAGCAATGTCTATTAACCATGATTTGTGGCATAACCGCATCATAAACTGTATTATTCTAGCCCAAATGCAGCTGTATTTCTCAGGTGTAACGATGCCCACGTTTTATATTTAGGCCTAATTAAATATAATTCACAACATGGTGTAATATGACATTTGCTCCTGATCTTTTTTAATATTTTTTTCAGCAATTCTTCCCACCTTCTGAAGTCGATGCGAATGTCAGCATGTCCATTACGGACCTCGGTAAAGGTGAGTGGAGTGACGTCACTCCAGATCTTCGCTGCATCCCGAAAGACCCCTCGAACCCTTTCCTCTCCAAACTGCCAAGGAAATCCATCAATCCTGCAGGAAATGAATAGAGGTGTTAAACACACACATACACACACACATGTGCACACACATGCGCACACACAGGATGTACAGTAGCAAAGTGAGACCACCAGCCTTGCATCCCCCTTTTAATCAGATATCTTCAGTCGTCTCTTTAGCGGGGAGGTGTGCTTCTACCCTCAGGCTTGCTAACAAAACACTGCGGTAAAATCCCCTCCCTTTCCTTTTAGATAAAACCACCCAGTGTGATAACCCACAAAATAAAACTTGACCAAAAATCCCCAAAACATCACGCTTTACCAAGAAGACTGAAACGCTTCATAAATCATATGGACCAACACTGGCTTTGCATCAAATCTCAATGTTGCTTCTGCGGTAAATGAGATTACCATATTATGGAAATGCACAGCTGTCTGGGGTTGGTACTCCCCAACAGCCTCTGGCAAGCAAAGCTTTGGACGTCTTCTGAATGCAGCAACATTTCCAACCACACCGACCAGAAAAACTGTAGCATCACCTCCAACTACACACAGTAACTACTGACACGAAACCGACCACTGAAACTAAAGAAACTGCAGCAATTAAACAAACTAGCAAACTACAGAAATGTCTGTCAATAACCTACCCACTGCGATTACACAACTATACACAGTAATTACTCTGACTAACCCAATCACTGAAACTTTCTTTCGGATGCGTTCTTATATCCCGAGAGGTCACTATAGCAATGTTTGTCCTGGCACAGATTTTACACCGGATGCTCCTCCTGACGCAACCCTCGCAATTATCCATGGGACCGGCCCTGGGAGCACACTAAGTACCCCATGAGGCTGGCGCTGTGTCTCCTCCCAGGGAGGAGCCAGGAAGCGTTAATGTGTAAGGCAAATGTGCTAACCACTGCAACTACAGCAATTAAACCAACTAGTAAACTACCAGGAAACATCTGCCACTAAACTGCCCATTGCAGCTACAGCAATATCTGCACCTAAATACAGCAACGTCATCACCTTCACCTAAATACATGAACCCTCTTCAGGCAAACAGAGCAACATCTGCAACTAAAATACCTACTGCAACTACTGCAAGATGCACAACTATAAATGGCAAAAGCAACAGGTAAAGCAACCACTGCGAAAACAGAAACATCTGCAACCACACACTTAAACATCTGCAGCTTAAGTACCCACTGGACTACAGCAACATCTGCAGAGAGGCATAACTGCTGAAAACAAGCAGCAAGCTGGCCTGACTATCCAATCATCACAGAATCTGCCACGCAGCGCTAACAGAGAGGATAAAAAAAGTTAAGGCAACTCTTTAGCCAGTGCAGAAGTGTTAAACACCTGAATTTGGTTGTTGCCATGGGTGTAAAAAGGGAAAAAAATACTCTTGGCCCTATTAACTGAAAGTACTCTAAAAGAAGACACAAATGTGTGTCCATGTGTTGCTACACTTTGTACGGTGCTAAGTGGGGAACTTTAACAGGAATGGTACTTGAATTCTGTAAAGTATGATCTAGACTTACATGAGGTTCTCAATTACATGAGTAAAGTTTTTTAGAAGATTGAGAAGATTGCTCAGAGCTGTCAGGACGTGCTTAGCTTGTATGTAGCGCTCCTGGCTATATAACATTTTTTGGCACAGTGGTACCAGACCACGCAACCTGACTGTTCACAATGAATAGCTTCACTGTAAGTAAAGAGTCCTCTCAAGCCACAAACTATGGTTTTAAACTTCCTGTTGTGTAAAGACATCAAAATCTAAAATGTTCATTAATGTGACATATGAGCAGTGTTGGTCAAGTTACTTGAAAAACGTAATCAGTAACTAATTACTGATTATGCCCCCCAAAAAGTAATCCCATTACTTTACTGATTACTTATTTTCAAAAGTAATTAATTACTTAGTTACTTTTTAAAAACACGATTTACAACATGAATAGGTGATAAAGCAATAGATCTTTCAGCCCAATTCTACTTTTCCTGCATAATCCATCATACAAAATGTAATCAAACGGAAAAGTCTCTTTTTAAAAATTGTTTTATTAGTTTTAATCTTTTAACTTTATGCATCAAGCAAAGATTAAATTTGATCTTGATCTGCACAGAGCTGTTGTCACGAACATCGCACTCGCTTACGTCATTGTCATGAGACACTCTTGCAAAAAAATCACTGTTGTAGTAATGCAGTAACGCAGCGTGCTTACGGGAAAGTAACAGTAATCTAATTACCTTTACTCGTTACTTGAAAAAAGTAATCGGATTACGCGTTACTGCCCATCTCTGCATATGAGTGGAATAATTTTGGTTGAAACCAGGCTAACTCTCTTCCACTGTTTAAGCTAAGCTGTCTTCTTCCACTTCTCTTGTCTACGGTGTGCCACAAGGTTCTGGTTTGGTGCCTTTCTTGTTTCTGTTGTTTCCACTCCCTCTTTAGTACATTTCAAGCACTTTTATTTCCTATCAGTGCTATGCAGATGATGCTGAATCTATTAAAAGTTGGATGGCAGATAATTTTATCCAACTTAATGATGGGGAACTCCTAACCACATTTGAAAAATCTTATATCAGGAACCTTGGTGTAACTTGTGACTCAGCCTTCCTTTTGTATGCTCACATTAAGTCTCTGGCTCACTCTTGCTTTCATCAGTTGAGAAATATTGCCAAGCTGAATTCCACTGTGTCACATTCTGAATTGGAGATTGTTATTCAAGCCTTTATTTCATCACGTCTGGGTTTTTGCAATTCATTATTCACGTCGTAACAAAACCTCCCTGGAACATGTGCAGGTTGTTCACATTGCCGCTGTGAGACTTCTGGATAAAGTAAGCTCCCCATTGCCTTTAGAGTCCACTTTAAGATTTTGACTTTTAGAGTTATGCCTGGACAAGCGTCAGTGTGGATCAGAGAAATTTTTCATCCATACGTCCCCAGCAAGTCCCTGAGGTCATGTGATCAGGGCCTGCTGGATGTGCAGCACAAAAGACCGAGAGGCAAAGGAGACAGAACTTTTACAACAGACCTCTCTCGCTCTGAGCATGACATCTGTGGACTTGTTTTTGGGTAACTTTTTCTTACCCAAAGACTACAAAACTACAGTTGCTGTTAATTGTTGTAAAACTACAGCAACTAATACTGAAGCTACAGCAATATTACATTTAAACTACAAAAAATTAAACTAACCACTAAAATTCAAGCAACTGTGAAATATGGCAACTAAAGCGCCTAAGCCAAATACTGCAACCACAGGAACGCCTTCAAATGAACACGGCAATGGCTGCAAATAAAACCAACAGAAAAGCAACATCTGAAACTAACCATTGCAACCATCTGTACCAAACAAATCAAAGCAACTACAGCAACTTAAAACTGAGCACATAAACGGCTGACAAAGCCCATCACTAAGAATTTAGTGCATTGCTTCAAGAAACTAATCGAGAAGAAGCGCCGTCTGTACACAGCACGTTTCCATAATTTACAGTGGTCGTTATCAGCTCCTGTTCTTTGGGGGTTTTATGGAAAATATGGTCTTAATTTGGAGACACACAAGCAGTAAAAACTCCAGACATTCATCCCAATAACTGCCTTTTTAGTTTGCCCTCCAAATAGCGTAAAAAAAACCCTTAAACCTCGATGTGTGGGAAAAGAAATGCCCACAGAGTGTTTACTGAAAAATGAAAAGTGTCTGATTCTGAATTTAGAGTGTATTTTTACAAATACAAAGTGTACAGGTATTGCTTTTGTTAAGAGACATCTACCTGTATGGCTCAAATACTGCATACATTAGAAGATATATATAAATAAATCTAAATACGAGCTAGGTACTTAGGTACTTACTAAATAATAAATTATTCCCTTTAAAATATATATTTAAGTCTTTTGGAGGACTTTAAAAGAAGCAGGTGAAACTATCACAGCCCATGCTCTCAGATTTGGTGGAGAGCAGTGCAAAAAGAGAGAGAACTTTAGACTGCGTCGATCTGTTTCCAAATGAATGGTGTTGCTCTGTAACAGCTGGATAAATTGCTGTTTAATACTATAAACTGTATAAACATGGATGCAGCTTCTGGGTTAAAAGCCAAAGATATACCTGAAGTGACTTAAACCAGCATTCTTCCTAAAGGGGCGACTTCTTGTTTCCTTAGAAGTCCTGAAGTGAAGCAGTGACCACAGGAAACACTTTCCCTGTGGGTTTTATGATGTTTTTCTGTCTCCTTTAAACTCAAAAAGCAGCAGGGTTTGGTTTACTGTATGACTGACAAGTCATTACTCCATGTGTGTGCAGTGTTTGTCACTGCAGACCAGTTTAAGCAAACCTTTTACAACTTATTTTGCTTCCTTGCAGTAGACAAAATGTTTTTAACATAAGAAAGTTAAAGAATGAAGTCTAACATATATAAAAAAGCAAACTCGTGGAATCTATCTCCCTTAACGCAGCCCTGCCATCCTTTAACCTTTTGCAGCCACCTGAGACCACCTTTTCAGTTTATCTAAAAACCTTTCAAGTGGTTACAACAACAGCGCTCTCAGCTGAGCCAGCTTGACTTCGGTGTCATGCCAGAGCTTGCCTCACAAGCTCAAAACGCTGGCTGGTTTTGAATAAAAAATAAACACAGGGCCTCATTAGCATGGCTCCACTCTCATATCAGACTCATTTACAACGGCTGGGGAGGAACGAGGGCCTTATTATGGTCATAACAGAGAGAGTTTGACGTAGTTGGGTGTTGCCTTGATCCTGGTAAACCACATCACTCCGTCAGGTGTCACCAGGAGCTCTACACTGGTCCTGTGAAGCAGAATCTAATTAGATTGTGGCCAGCGCTGCTATTAAAATCACCCTCCCACCTTTTGCTTTCTCTCTGCCTGTCTTCGTATAGTGTTAGGTTAAAGAATGAGTACAATGAAAGGGACACCGGGTGAGCCAGACAGAGAGGCAGCAGCTAGCAGACGACCGCCAGACGCTCGATGGTGCCACGGCTTTAGATTAAAGAAAAGCAGCACCCCTTTTTCTGAAGGTCAAGTTGATGACTGAAAGTGCTCTGTAGGTTGTGTAATCTTTGATTATTTTCCTTAAGTCCTTAATCCAGTCTGTCTCAAGAGCAGGAACAAGATGTGAACACAGAGTAATGTTCATATGTTGAATGTGTGTATTTTCACTCTCTTTTAGCTCTGCTGTTACTCTCTGCTAATGCTTAGATGACAAATTAAAGGAAAACATCAAGACCACAATCAAAATGCTGTACTGCACGCAGTGTCCATCTTTTATATACAGTCTATGACAGGAAGCAAATAAAGACATGGGGGTATAGCTCAATGGTAGAGCTTTTGACTGCAGATCAAGAGGTCTCCGGTTCAAATCCAAATGCCCCTCTTTAAATAAGGACTATGATTTAGTTATTTATTTGCTTAAGTTGAAAACAACCTTTCCAAGATGGACCATTCGGCAGTTATGCCCAATATGGCCATATTGGGTGGTGCGAATTGAGCATAACCTTTTGTTTGGTAGGGGTCAGTCAATCAGAAGAAAGTTCCCTTAAAGCAAAAGCCTGAGATAATGTCACAGACAGTGGATAAAACGAGGACTGGCACTAAGTAACTTTAGTAAATTCCTATTTAAATGGTACCTATTTGACTGAAAAACCAATGGATACTGGTTGATTGAAAGGTAGCCATGTCCTAAACCATACGCTTGTGCTCTTTTGTGTATTTTTTTTAAATTTTAACTGGGACTATAATGTGGAAAAAATCAGAAGTAAGACTTGAAAATGAACTGAATACAGTGACTGAACCCATAAACTCATCAGAAGAGTTTTTGAGGCCATAAAAAGTAAGAAATAGGCCAACAAGAGGTGCTGCCCCCTGCTGGCCTTTAAAAGAAAGCAAGTTTAAGTCATTTCTACACTGTCTTCACTTTTCAGACGTGGAAACTGTGGAAGAATGTGTGTTTATCACAGCAATAGAGAACCTGTATGGGGCTTTCATGTATTTATGTTCTTACAGAATTCAGTTGTAGTTGTTGCAGAGATAATTTGAGTGGCTGAGGAGGTATTGCTCAGTGGTACATTATTTGACTGTAGATCAAGAGGTCTCTGGTTCAAGTCTGGATGCCCCCTCTTTAAATAAGGACTGTGATTTAGTTATTTATTTGCTGAAGGTGAAAACAACCTTTCCAAGCTGCACCAATCAGCATTTATGGGGCTTTATGGCCATACTGGGTGGTGCAAATTGGGCACAACCTTTCGTTTGGTTATGGTCAGCCAATCAGAAGCAAGTTCCCTTAAAGGAGAAGCCTAAGATAATGTTGCAGACAGTGGATAAAATGAGGGCCTGTACTGAGTAACTTTAGTAAATTCCTATTTAAATGCTGCCTATCTGACTGAAAAAGATGATTTGATGATTGGTGGAATGAACATGCAGCTGACAAATCTGCAGAAAATAAAGAATAAATCTTGTTTGCATTAACTGGAATCTCATCGTCTCTCCCATTATCATTTCCCAAATTGCACATACTCAACTCCTCGTCTCCCAGTGGAGATGGGAACAAGGAAAAGACATGAGGAAGTCAGTCAACACACATTTAAGTAGAAGAGACATGACTTTAAAGTGATGCCTATTAATTAACTTAAAGTGATGTCACTTGATATATGAACTAATTTCATTTCACCCAAAAACTTCTATACAACTGGTCATTACAAAGAATGCAGCTTTAAAGCACATCCACATCACCTTCACTTTTAAAGACTGGACCCTATGTCCATCTTCTGTATACAGTCAAGAGCAGGCTGTGGGGGTATAGCTCAGTGGTAGAGCATTTGACTGCAGATCAAGAGGTCTCTGGTTCAAATCCAGATGCCCCCTGTTTTAATAAGAACTATGTTTAAATAAGGACTGTCCCTTGGAGCACCCCAAGGGTCACTGGCCCCTGGGGCCTGGAGTTCCCAACCTCTCCCCTGAGCCGCGCGCTTGTGCCTTTCTCTGTATTTTTTTTTTAACTTTAACTGGGAGTCTCTCCCATTATCATTTCCCAAATTGCACATGCTCAACTCCTCGTCTCCCAGTGGAGATGGGAACAAGGAAGAGACATGAGGAAGTGAGTCAACACGAATTTAAGCAGATGAGACATGACTTTAAAGTGATACCTATTAATTAACTTAAAGTGATGACACTTGAAATGAGAACTAGGTTTATTTTCTCAAAAACATCTATACAACTTTGAAAGAATGCAGCCTTAAGGCACAGCAACATCACCTTCACTTTCCAAGACTGGAACCTATGTCTAGCTTCTGCATGAAGTCAGTGGCTGCCTGAGGGGGTATAGCTCAGTGGTAGAGCATTTGACTGCAGATCAAGAGGTCGCTGGTTCAAATCCAGATGCCCCCAATTTACATGGGAGGAGATGTGATCACATTTATCCTGTGATGAAGTATTTTTATGCTGATGAGAGTGGACATTGCCCATATCCATACAGTCATAGCTTTCTACTCCTTCACCACCTGAATGAATATTTTTTGGAAGAATGATGATTAGAGATTTGGAGGATCAATACCAGGCTGCACTGAAGCTGTTGTGAACATTGTCCAAACACTTTACTAAGACGCTACAATTCCTTTACTTTCTCAGTCTCTATATTTGGCTCATTGTTCCTAAATACTTCACCATATTCACCATCTAATCTCTAACTGCGTCCATCTGCTGTTCGGTTTTGAGAAAACAGTTTTTTTTCTCGTCTGAAAAAGCCACCTGCTGAAGCAGAAAAACAATCGTATGTGCGTGCACCAAATGGTAACACTGCAGGACGCTTTTTCAGCTGCACATTTCGGATGAATCCCATGGCTTACATCAGCACGGAGTTCTCTCGGGACTGTAGAAGTTCACGTTTTATTATTGTAAGCTTTATTTAGCTTTATTTATAATCAAACACACATGCAGCAGAGCATATAGTTATAACACAGCTAAGGGCCCCAGTGTGTACCTATAGGTGAGGTCCGTCTTGTCCCAGCGTTGTCCATACAGGGTGTAGCGTCTCTGGCGGTATCGCCCCCGGTGCCGCCACTCTTCCTTGGTGGGGTAGTCTGGTACGCCGCAGCGGGGATGGTTCAATGTGCTGTTTGTCAATGAGTGTGCCTCTTTAACCAGTTCCTGAGTTTGAGGTGCTTTTCCTCTCTTCTTCAGCTCCTGAAAGTTTTCAGAGACCTGAAACAACAACGTGGTTTATTTAGACAACGTCATGCTTTCATAGGCAGGGACAACTTGGCATGTCTGTACGTGACCTTGTGGGTCAGTACTTACCACTTGTGTGCAGTTTGCTGTAGGCAGGGTTGGATCAGATTACTTTGAACATGTCAGTGAATACAAATTACTTGGCAGCTTTTTGTAAGTAGTAACTTAATCCACTGAACTAAAAGCAATCTGACACAATTACTTACCTAATCTGATTACATAGGCCTCACGGCTATATAGAGTTTGCATGAGCCCCAGTTTCTCCTGCAATTGATATCACAGCCCAACACACAAAATTGACCTTTAAGCTTATGTTTATTTTAGCTAAATGGAGCAATGCATATTAATTAACAGGGAGACTGAAGTCTGTCATGTAAATGCATCCGATTTGGCAACTATTTAGAATTGATTTATTAATAAGATGCACAATTACACGAATAACAATATTTGATTATTTCCAAACTACTGTTTCATATATCTGAAGAAAGAATTATCGGATGTTTGTTTAGTATGTGCTGCTCGATAACAGAAGACTGACTTCCCAGAAACACCAGAAACTTCCTCCAGATGTTATCAAAGACAAAAAAAGAAAAAAATTCTTGCCAATTAAAATATAATGTCATTGCACTTTTAAAAATGTTGTGGTTGTAATAAACTTCAATTCAGTTTCACGACAAAAGCAGCCACAGGGCAGGTTTTACTTTAACGTAAAGGCCAGTGTGGAAGTGAAAAAAATCTGCTTTGTTTTAACAGGAAGAGACCTTCAGCAGAACAAGGTTCAGTGAGGGCAACATTTCTATGGCCTCCCTGAGATGACGGCAGCGGGAGGCCAGTTGTTAAGATGGTGCCTTTCCGATGACCCACTAGATAAGCCCGTATTTTTACAATTGCTGTTTTGTTTGCAGCTGTTTGTGAGATTAGTGAAGCCAGATATGATGTCATGACGTTAGATGGAAATGCCATGACATGACAGCTTAGATTAAGTGTGCTGTAGCTATGTGGTTGTCCCACACTGTGCTGCCCATGCTTGAACCAATCATTTTAGCACGTGAAAGAACTGGTGACTTTTCAAACCTGACTCTTTAATCAGTGGAAAACCTACTCTACCTCCTGACCCACAGCTGCCCCCCTTTTAGGTTTCCATTTCTACTCAGTATTTAGTCAAAGAAGTATTTGCAAATCCCATTTGCGCAGTCCAAACTCTCCCCGTGGAGAGCAACAGAGGCATGTGCTGAAATGCAATCTCAAAACCAGATTTTTAGAAATGCTCTGCATATATAATCTTAAATTAAACACTGATGGACGCATAGAAGAGGAAGTGTTGCTTTATTCTGATATCTACCGGCTTAATCAGAAGCCTTACAACATTTTTCATTGCCTCTGCAGGCAATCACTAATGTTTCAGTCTGAATGACATAAACTTTGCAGTTAGAGGGTGAATGCTTGGCTCTGCACACACAGTTGTTGCTATAATATGTGCATCTTATCAGTTGTGAAGTTGCTACAAATTCACCAAAAGTTGTTATGATTCGTGGTGCAGGGAATGTGAATGTGTGAGGCAAACTGAGTGATAATCCAACTATAAGTTGTTGGGATATTTGACTTGGGACATAAAGTTAAAAAGAACAAAGAAGAAAAGAAGAAACAAAACAAAGAAAATAAGTAATAAGAAGGGAGAGAAGCAAAAACAAACTGCAGAAAGCCCTGAGGCAGAGGTCAATGTTCTCTGGATTTGAATCATCATCATTTTGAACCCCGAGGTTAATGACAGCATAACCTCATAATCAGGTCACTGAGTCATGTATTTTTCCTCAGTTTAAGAGCCAGTTGGTCCCAGAATGTCCCATTATCATTAATACCACCCTCCCCCCTGCTAGATCAAGAGGAAATGCCTCTGCTTATTTCCACAGAAGCAAATTACAGAGCGGATCTATCCCATCTGCACCTCCTCATCTCACTCTGTCCTCAGCCTAAAGCAAAACTGCATCTGCAGCTCTGCAGTTGCAGGGAACTGTTGGGTGTACTCATGCTATCACAAAATGATGTGCATTTCCTTTTCCGGTGCCACTCAGAAAAACCTGTGGGAAAAGACACTATCGATATACGTACAGATGAAACAAATTACCTCCATTATCAGTGCCCGTGAATCTTCCCACAGGCCATTGCAGCTCCGACATTTGCGGATATTGTCCTTTTACGAAATAATGAAGCATGCATGGATGGATGCATCTTCCCTTTGAGCACTAGTTCTCCTTGGCATTTAGGAATTAGCATTTGGTTATCAGTTTGCATGCTTGTGGGATGTTTCAAGATGAGACTTTTGTTGCACAATTAATATAAAAGGTGGGAGGTCTGTAGGTTTTTAAGACTCATTGTTAGTTTAAAAACAGTTTAAAAATATGTGTTACGTTTGTTGGTGCTCAGATTAAACATGGCCCAAATTCAAAATTATAAGGTCAATTTAACACAAGACTCAGATTGCCCTAAATCTTCAGTTTCATGCAGTTTTTTCTACTCTTTGATCTGAATTATGTCACAGGAAAGGGATGTTGCTAATATAGTCATCTCTGCCACAATGGCTCCACCTACCTGCTGTTTATTAAACTTTATGCTTATGAAGGGCAGCCAATCAGAAGACCCAGAACCTGCGGCAGGTGGAGACCAGGCTTAAGTGTTGCTATGCTAAGCTCACTGAGTCTGCAAAAGAGAACAAGGGCCAAACTGCAGTTAAAGCAGTGGAGTTTGAATATGTCTTCAGGAAGAGAAACTCAATGAAGAGACAGCAATCTGTGTGACGCTAGCCGTACTCCTGTCTCAGAAAGTGGAACTGCTATGCTTTGCTCTTAGACTCACTGCACTTGGTTGCACATCTTCACTCTTAACCTGCTGTTTGGACCTTGGTTTTTTGATCTGCTCTGGTTCCTTTGCGGTCTTTCCAGCTTTGCTGTTTTAATTCTTCTTCTCATTGGTGTCCTTCTGAGGGTTTCTGGTTCCTGCCTCCTCTAATGCTGATTGTTCTCTTTCACGGCCGTGAGAATGTGCAACCCAGTAGAGCACTTCACTGAGGTAACCTTGGCCTCAAACACAGATAGACTTCAGCTGGGTGTGTTGGTGCTTACTGTCACCATACATGGCTATGTTTTTTGGGCATTTGTGGTTTAAAGGAAGGGTGAGAGGAGCTAACAAATGCCATTTTGAGACTGGGGATGAACTGAGGGGTGAACCAAGATAAATATAATAATAATACATGTTCTGACAATTGGGCCATGTTCATTAATATGACAATAAACCATTTTATATGACAGAAAAGACAGAAAGGAAAAGCATAAAAAAGTTCTCCTTAAGAGTTTTCACCACTGACAGAGGAAATAAATCAAACATGAAGCATTAAACCTGCTTAAATTAAATGCTTCATTATGACAGATGATTTTGCAGTTATAGCCACAGAAAGAAGATGCTAATAATTTACACTTAAGGTGCAGGATAATGAAACAAAGCTATCCAGTGAACGGGTTCTGCAAAACTTTATGTCACCTGTTTGCAAAATTAAAAGGCCAAAATGTATTTTCAACCCGTCGTGCATCATTACTTTGATGTTACAGAGGTTTTGCAGTGCTGACAGAAAGCCAGGTCTAACCTTTACTATATCAAAAGCCCAACATGAATTCCCATTAAAGCCACACAACCTGTAAAAGCAAAATAATTAAACGAAGAATGCTTATCTGAGTAACGTCACAGTGGTGCATGTGCTGTGCTTAAATGAGCCTGACTCGCTCTGCTCTGCAGGACTCTACTGTGTCGCTGTTAGGTAGGTTATGGGGAACAAAACCCAGCAGGATTTGTGGAATGTGCTCCAGACTGCAGAAACGCAGTGACTGATGGATCTGGATTGCAGAACAAACACTACGCATACACAGCCCTCCACCTCCCGCGTTTCACTTTGTTTAAAGGAGATTTCAGCTGCTTGTTTTGTTGCAGAAAGGACTTATTCATGTTTGGGGGAATGTTTCTACTCATGTCCTGCAGCTTTTCTTTAAATGGCTTGTTAGTGTTGTTACGACTGAACAAAAAGGCCTTTTAAACAGAGTTTCCCCCCCCATGAGATTTCGAAGGCAGCCTTGGAAAGCTTACACCTTGTTCAGCTTCTTTCTGCTCTTCCTTGAGCACCAGTCTGATGCGAGCTTTCTGTCTCTGCGCTATTATCTGCCTTCCTGCAGTTCATACTGACAACAAAAACTTCAGATAAACAACAAAACCCTTATCACGATACGATGTGTTCTGAAACTTATCTATCTAATGGCTGCTGATCTTAAACTGGAGGAAAACATTACAAGCACAGAACATATCTTACTTGGCAAAGCCAGTGAGTTCATGTTCATTTAGTTCAATTACAGATTATGCAAAATGTATCACATATTTTTTATCATGGCTTTGAGGTTTTGTTTTCATTTTTTTGGTCATTCTGTTGCACTTTTGATGTTTCACTTCCTCTCTGCCAGTTTGCCTCAAGCAGAAACAGTAAATCAGTACAGCTAGTAAGTGCCAAAAAGTGCAGTTCCTCTAACGGCCACTTGAGGCTGTCTCCACAAGTGAGTCAATCGCCACAGACTCCCATGTTAACATGTCCAACTTTTCAGAAGAAACATATGTTTGCAGCCCGGTATAAAAAAAGGTTTTTGTCGTCATGTACAGTTCCCTTCGCCTTATTAACTGTATGGATGTTTTTGTTGTAATAACTCAACCATTTGGAGACTGGTGAGGCTTAAAGTTAGCGCTGCGGCTGCTTTAACTGACACACATCCACACAAATGACTGCAGCTGCTATCTGTCTGTTAGGCCTCACCTCGGCAAATTGGAGTCACTGAGGCTGACCTCTTGCTCGTGTTTGTGTTCTTGAGATTATTTATCTGTGCAAGTGATAATTACAAGCACAATGCAGCAACGCAGACAGATAAAAACACATTTTAAAAACACCTGTCATCATCATAAGAGGTCATGGCCTGTTCTAACCTTTAGGCAGCACTGGGGCAATGCCTTCTGTGCAAACCATCCCCAAGCCTCACATAGGCTAACTTAACCCCCCCCCCAAAAAAAACCTTAAAGGTATTTTGTGATATAAGTTAAAGTCTTTGCCTGGTTGTTTTTCCACCCCTGGTCGTTATCATCTCAGGTGTTTGAACATAATAACAATAGCTGTTTTGCTGACAGGACAGCACGAAGCCTCTGTGGTTTGTGTTGATGACGGGGATTTGAACTGTGAATCACCTGGACACCAGCCAACCCCGGGCTCTAAACGAGACAGTTTAGACTGAAGCTGCCCCCCACCTGATCTCAATCACATCCGTGCTGAGGTGAGCGAGTGTCGGCTTTCAGGATCGTAAAACTATACCTGGCGCTGGGTACACAGGGTTGGAGTGTGGGGGGCGCTGCTTGGTCATTTCAAAGAAATCCTGTTAAAGACTAAGCCTCCCCAGCTGTGTGTCAAATGGATTGTTTGACCCGCGTGACCCCGCAGTCATAAATGTGCCTGATTCTTAACAGGTTCACTGACGTTCAAGGTTAAACCCAAGCACAGGTATTATCTTCACCTAAATGTGTTTTGGTTTCAAGCTTCGTTTACTGAGCTTTAACTTTAACTTGCTTGTTTTTCTGCAAGTTTAAGTTTGTACTCAAGATAATATCTTAGCCGATGTCGTTGATGAAATGCAGTGTAACAGAGTCTGATGTATTATTTTTCCCAGTTAGAAAACAAGCTGATGGATTTTTAATCTTCAGCAGATAAAAAGTTAATTTCAGACTCCGAGTGCAGCTTCAAACAGCATATATTTAACCTAAAAGAAGAATCTTTGGAAAACAATGAGTTTTTTGGGGGAATATTTTAGGATAAACGTGTTCTGTCTTACCAACATTTTAGGTTGAGCCCAGTTATATGAAAGACCGCTTTGTTTGATGCCACCTCCACAACTTTGCTGATGAGACTTCGGTGTTGCAGGTGCGCACACACAGACAATGGAAATCCTGTCAGGAGAGTGTGTGATGATGTTTGAGAAAGAAATGAAAAACTACCTTCAGGACAATTAATCTGTCACTTTCTGCTGAGAATGCAAGTTAACGATGAGACACGAAATCTCCAAAAAGCCCGAAGGCCTAGAAGATGCTCTCTCACGCTGAGAGCATGTGGAGGGGGTGTGCGATGGTGGCTGCGAAGGGGGTCATCCGTTACATGCACGGACACATCTAGCTTCTGGTTACAGTGTTGACAAGATCTGCAAGAAGCAGTGCAGGAGATCTGCAAGAGGTATTTAGAGAGCACAGAGAGACAAGTCTGTGCACGGTGCGTCTGAAGAGCGTCTCCAGTCTGACAACAAATCCACCGCAACCCCCGCCGGGTCACTGATGTGACAGAGAACCTCCAGGGAGATGGTTTCCACTCGTTTGAAGAAGAAAAACACTTTCATCCACAGCACATCTTCACACGAGCAGAGAGGTCCTTCAGTTAATATGTTACAGACATTTGGGAAAGCTGTTAGTGAAAGCACATGCAACTACTTCTGGAGTAGTTATTCCAACTTCATATTTTTTAACTGAAGAAAGAAATTACCAGAGGAAAGTACCTGTGATGACTTTAATTTACATGTTTATACTTCAGCTTTTTGTGAATGTTTAATGACTGGTTTAACTTTAAATTTTAAAGCCAGGTTTCTGCTGGGCCACTGACATTCCTTAGTGTCCTTTTGTATAGTCTTTGATAGACACAGAGCATAGACACAGATCGAAGGAGAGTTCCTATTACAAATTTAACTCTTCTGTTCAATTTCATACTATTTATATAATTATTTCAACATCACAGCAGACAAAAACTTTCAAACGCTAACAAACACAGCTGGAGTCAAGAAATGCATCTCTAAAATACTGAAAAAAGTCTAACACAGTAAAAATGTTACAATTACCAACCAAAAAAGCACAAGCGTAGATACTCACTGTTGTACTTTTCTCTGCATCTGAACCACACTCCATAAGACCATGAAAAGTATACTATTTTATGCCTAATTTAAACTGTGTTATCGCTGGCATTTTTCATAGATTCAGCTAAAGAAATGGGGGGAAATGTGTTTTTGTGACGAGTTGCTATAACAAAGTGCTAAAAAATACTATTTGAAATTATTACTTTGCTCAGTTGTCTGTTATTGGTAGACACAACATTATTTCATCCCTTAAATTAGGTGTCTTTTTATGCTTCAATGATTTATAGACAGAGTTTAAAAATGAAAAGACAGCCAGTCTCCTTGGAAGCAAAATATAAAGAAATAAGGGGTGGCTCAAGATTTATTGTATATATTTTCTCAGATTTGTTAACTGTAGTTTTATGATAGACATTGTTTTTATTAAAAAATGCATCTGGGGGAGATTCTTCTGAAAAAGTCACATTTTTAATAGACCCTTTGCTTCAGTACAGCAGAGTGAATTACGTCCACACAACATGTGTTTTGAATAAGGACCGTAGGAAATCTATAACTGCAGCTTAAGTATAAAGGAAATTGGCTACATAAAAAAAGGAAATTATAAAATTTGATATGAAAACATCTTCTTGAAACTCAGAGAGTAGCACAGACTGGTGAAAAGGAAAAGGACCCCAGGGTGCGTCGATGTCTGAAGTGAAAAAAAAAGTTTCAAAGAGGCGACAGGTGATGCTGCCAGTGCTTCAAACAATGGTCTTTTTTATGGCAGAAAAACAAGAAGTATAAAGATTTTTTCATCAACATGATATCTGAGTATCCAAAAGAAACAGTCTAAACCTAATCCGGATAACAGGAAGTAAGTCATAAGTGAGTGTTTACTTGAGGAGACAGATAAGGATTCATTTTAAAGGGTGTGCTCTTACTGAAACAACGGGGAAAAGGATTGCTTACAGTAGGAGAACATTTATTGTACTAGATGGGGGGTGGGGATGGTGGGAGTATAACAATTTTTCATCAAGAAATACTTTGTTATCTTCCTTCTTACTTTGCTAATCCAACTTATCTTCTGATAATCAGAAACACCCGGCAGTTGAAGGTGATACAAACCATCTGGGCATCTGCTTGAATCTCTTATCTTTCCTGTCAAGAAAAAAAAAAAAAAAAAAAACGCTTCCTCATATGACCTCAGACTCGCAGATCTCCTGTTCGCCTGGCCGCAGGATGATTTCACTGCTGATTGTGATTATTAATTAGAGAAAAACCCCAGGAGAGCCAGCTACCAGGAAAATCAGGCTGCCCTGGCTTTTCTTTAAGGTTACTGTGGTGTGATTTGCTATTCGGCTTTTAGAGAAAAGTAAACGACACAAGTAAGACGTGCCAGAGTTAAAGTGAGGACATCAGGTACAAGGCTTCAACATCTGGACTAGTTTTAACAGGATTTCTTTCCAGAGAAGGGAAAAATCCTGCAGCAAGGCACCAAACTTCCTGTTTAAAGGGGGTTCTTCTGCCCCGCTGTTGCTAAGTGCATGCACACTGGCTGTTGCTGATCTTGCTCTGATACTGTGTTTCTAACTTTTGTTGTGTAAATAAATTTTAACTGAGCATTGCTCTAAGCTACAGAAACTAACTGAACTTAAACAATAACATTAAAGAGTCCTGGATGTCCAATAAGCAGTGGCCTTTTCAGTAGCTATGTCATGCTACCTGAATTCTTTTCCTTTCCTGTTTCTGAGCTGCTATGGGTTAAAAATCTTTAAAATCTTTGTTATGCTTTTCAGCCTTCAATCTTCTCCTCCTCTTTTCTAGCTAGATGCTACTACTACTGCTGTGCAAACTTCTATAATTTTGCTCATAGACAGTAGAAATGATGCACGTAGCCTACAGACCTGAAAAGTGAAGCCAATAGGGAAGGGCATCACAACTGCAGTCTTTTTACCAGCCAGTGGGGGGCATCACCTTTCATTGAGACATGACTCCAGCTCATGTGATCCATGAGCTCTGTAAACTCTTCCCTGACGACTGTGGTCATTTTTTTTTTTGCCATTTCACCAATCACAAATTATTAGCCAATGAGCATGTGCAGTGCCCTGTTTCTCGCCCCTCGCTCATCACATCTGATTTCAAAACACCAAGATGGCGATGGCAAAAATGCTGTGCTCAAGGCTTCACAATTACAGAACTTCACCACCGACTGAGTAACATCAGCCTGCATCAGTCACGACTACTTGGTGTACGGTTCTAGCAGAACGAACAGCACATCTAGCACCAAAAGATGTTTAACTCTTGAGGAGAACGTATGCGCTGTGTCTAACAGATGTGATTGATTGGTCACGTTCTTACCACAGATTAATCAGGCTCAAGTTTTATTGGGGACTGGACCAGTAAAATCCACCGTAAAATCCAAATACAAAATTGTTCAACAGATTTGTGTTTACAGTAATGCAGTTTGAGCTCTAGCACCAACCTGAAACGCTGCATGCCAATACAAACAAGTGGGTGACATCACTATATACAGTCGCTATATATACTTTTATATGTAGCCTATGCACTCATAACCTTTTTGGGTGCATGAGCAGTGCTGCTTGAACTGTGTAAATTGAGTTTTCAGTTGTTCTTTATTTAGTTTAAGACAACAAAACAACAGGTGAGACCTGCTCCTACAAAACACCTGAGACAGAAATCCATAAATCCATCTTAGAATCTTAAAGACTTTATTATGAATACTTTATAAGTGAGAATCAACAGATTCTTCCCACATTACAATATTATTGCAACGCTTCCCTCTCGGTGCCATATTATTGCGATTTTTAATATATTCTCACATGCTGAGTGCATTATGGCGAATTACTATTTAATCACATTTTTTCAACTGCAAATTATGTCCTCAAAGTAAAACTTTGTCTTTACCTGTTTTATCTAATAAGATAAAGTTATCTGATTTCAGTTATTTTTTTCACTAACACCTAAAGACTAAAGATGGAGTCTGTCTGATATCAGTCTGTGATTACAGTGGAGGAAATTATTTTTTGATGCCTCGCTGAATTTGTAGATTTCCTCACTTAGAAACAAATAAATAATCTCTAATTTCATTTAGTTCTAGTTTATTTTGAACCAAGACGGACAAAATATCAACCAAAAAATCTATAAATAACACATTATATAAAAGTTCTGAACTGATTTGGGTGTCATTTTGTGACATACGTATTTGATGCCCTACAATTCAGCCAGAACTCCGACTCCCAGAATTCTGTGTTGGAGGTTTTTCCATTGAGCCGATTTAATGCAGATTTGCTAACATTAACTCATACATGTGATGAATGAAACGAGCCCTCTTATTCATAGTAATCCCAGAATATTTGAATAAAATAATGATAATTGGTGTTCCTGTATCGCCACTCAAAATATCACGATACCATTGCTATATCGATTTTTCCCCCCAACCCTTTCCATAAAATGTTTACCTCGAGGCACGCTGGTTAGGCTACATCCTTGATGTCATCCAGCTTTCTTGCATCTACACTTGCATCTAACCAGAAACTGCTGCAGGTGGGCAACTGGTTCATGTGCCGCTATGACGAGCTCACCAAGGCTGCAAAGTGAAACTACCTCCTGCAGCAACAGTCCAAGAGTATGGAGTCAGACCTTGCATGTGCACACCTACTGCCCCACTACAGACACAAATACAGTGTAATTCTCTGGGAGACATTGCATTCAGTCAGTAGAGCAACCTGAACTGGAAATATAAAGGTCTGATACCATCCACCTCCTCTCACCTTGTCAGTAAAGGATTCAGAATGAGGCTCCTCCTCTTAAATAACAAAAGCTGTATTAAGGAGGGGTGCATGTACTTTTTAAGTGTATCCCCCTCCTGTGGTGTCTCATTCGACAATTTGAGCCCGCTGCAGCTGTGACCCAGATCCGCTTGATGGGAACCTAGGCTGGCTCTGATGTCACCATTGCTCTCACGGTTCCCCGGCCAATCCCTTTGCTTGAATGGCATCAACGTGATGGAAAAAAACAGACCGGGAAAACCAAGGGGCACTCCGGTTTTACTGACAAAAGCGAAATGCAAACAGTTAGCTCTTACGGCCCCCTTACCCCAGAGAAAACAGGCGCTATGTATCCCACTGCCCTGAATGCCACAGACACACGGGCCTGCCCGGGCTTGTGTGATCGCTCACTCTGTTGTCAAAAAACAGAGAAACAAACTGACAACACTGCAGATTACACTTTCCAATGAAATGACCAGGAGTCATAAAAGCATTTTCGTCACAGCTGTAACATAGTTCTGACAATGTGTTGCTAGTAAGGCAATATTTTTCACACCGTGACAATAGTCATAACAACACTGCAGTGATCTGATGTCTGATTACTTTAAATTAAAAAAGAGGAAAGAATTGAAAGAATGTGGAAAACAATATGTGAAATTATTCAAAACAATGGAAGCACAACAGCAGGGCAGGTTAACATGTCAGGCTGTGATCAGCTGACCAGTGCTGCTCACTCAATATTCACTGCTCTTTGTGGATTTAGCCAGCTGTACTCGACAAAATGTAAGCAAATGTTTTGAGAGTTATCACTGACTTCTAAAGACCGAGTATATAAGGTAGAATTTGGTGGGTAAATCTAACCAGCGTTATCTCCTTAAATATGAACTGCATGTGAACCAGGCAGCATGGTGGTGCAGTGAGAAGCTTGTTGCCTTACAGCAAGAAGGTTATGGGTTTGATTCCTGAGTTTGTTTTCTCTGTGTCTGTAGGGTTTTCTCCTGGTACTCTGGCTTCCTCCCAAAGACATGCATGAGGTTACGTTAACTGGTGATTCTCAATTGACCATGAGCATGAATGGTTTTCTGTATGTGTTAGTCCTGTCTGGGTTGTACCCTGCATCTTGCCCTATGGCCACTAGGATGGTCTCAAACTCAACAGTGAACCTGAATTGGTATTAGCAGAAGAAGATGGATGGATGCCTGTTACCCTTGATGCAGCCTTACATTGACCATGAACACCACAGCCTTCTCTGCACCAGTCCAACATAGTGTATCGCAGTAAATTCATCATAGTACTGACCACTAAACAGGCCATTTCACAAAAACATAATTCAGCAACACATCATGCATAACTGTTTTTCTTTTTTAATAAAACCAATTATAACATTACATGTAAGATTTAATTTCCCAATTTACCAACTTTCACTTGCTGAGCAGCCTCACCTTTGATAATAATCTCTCATCTTCCTCTCATGTTCTGTTTTTGTGCTGGAATGCTGTTTAAGGTCATTCTGACCGACTTTAAGCCTGGCTGTCATCATGACTAATTAATATTGTTTCATTTCACCTGTTTTCATAAAAGAACTATCCCCAAGTATCTTCCTCGGAGCGAAGAACACTGCCTGTTTATCATTTAGCACTGGTATTGTATCAGTGATAAGTTTCAGCAGATATCCAAAGCCTATGAATCATGTTGGACCTGGAAAAAGTCTGACTGGTACGTGGTATCACTAAATTAAGGATTATTTTGAACTATCAATCATGCTAAGCTACTCTACAAACAGTCTAAAAAATATAAAAAAATATATAGACCTGGAAATAAGTAAAGTATGTTCCTGTCTTTGCAAACTGGGGTCAGACAATTTTCTACATGACAAATGCAGCGTGTTACAGGCCCTAATCTCCACCATTGCTTATTCTTCACGTAAATCATCACCGGAGTTAAAATGTGTGACAAAGCACAAAAAAACAAAAAGAAAAAATGAAAACAAATTCCGAGCAGCGAGACTTCTTTATAGGATGTTGTCACCTCAATGCTGAATCATCTCTCGTCTTATAATTTGACACGGCATTGAGGGTCAAACAAGCTACACAAAGCCCAGCATCTGTGATAGTCACAGAAGCATCTAGAGAAGTATTTCATAGCAAAACATGTTCATTTTCAACTTTGTGCTATCAAACAAACCATAGAGTGCTTTGAAGAATCAGATTCTATAATGGAAAAAAATACAATCCTTTATAGCACTGACTGATTAGGAATGGGGCTTGGATAGCAAGTTAGCAGTAACATGCAGTCAGTAACAAAGATATGCATAACCCAGACCCCACACTTTGAGCTGTAATCAGGTCCTGCTGAACCGTCCTCTTTACATCATCCTAAATGTCTCCTGTAATTCAGTGGGAGAAAAGTGTGGCTAAAGAACTTGCCTCTTCCAATGAAAGGAAGTTACCATAAAGTAGAGCAGACATCAGATCATGGATACCAGCTCTCCTGTCTTAGACAATACTGCTCCACTGCTTAAATAAAAAATCTTGTTTACTATTAAGAAAACTAGAAAAGAAATACTGGGTATCTTCTATTATTGTAAGTAGATTCATGTTATCTTAATTTTTCACTTGAATTCTTGATTTTACTGCACCCTAAACAGCCATTAGAAAGTTACTTCTTGGTTTAACTTAAAATATTGAATGTTGAAAATGCTTAAAGATTATATGACTGTTTAGACTAGTTTCCAGTTGTGTAGCAATGAACGTATTCTGTCTGCTTGTTGCAAAAAGTACTCAGATTGTATAGAAATTTTTGAAGAATTGGACCCTACTCTTTACTTGCTGATGGTATTTGCTGATATCGCTGTTAGTATTTGTAACAGCTGAAAAAGGAAAATTTTATGTAAAAAAAGAGCCGGGAGAAACACCATTCAAACATATAATGAGCTGATGTTGCATAGTTTGTCCACCAGAGGGCACTCTGCAACTTCCTTGTGTTTGGACTGGCACAAACACAGTAACCAGCTGCCCTGAGCCGCTTCAGGCAGAGTGTTAATGGGTAATCTTGTTGTAAAAATAAAACAGATTATTTTTAAGCTACATTGTCATATAATTTAATTTATTTAATTCTTAAATAACTACACATAACAGATATGAGTGAAATCTGTTTATGTTGTGCGTGCCTGAAAAATATCACTTCCTGGTAATAAATAAAAGGCCCTCATTCCAGGATAAATATTAGGGAGAGGACGTGCTACCAGTGTAGTTATCAAGAGCTCAGTCGGAGTTACAGGCAATTAGAAACCAATGACAACATATTTATAAATGCTGTATTCCAACCATACCAGTAGATCATGCCAGGGCAGCAGTCACTGGCACGAGTTCTGAAGACTCGTCCAACAAAGTGTATGAACCTGCTACCAAACTAGCTTGCTGTTATGGTAGACCAGTCCTGGCATGTTCTCACCTGATCAAGGACCTGGTGTGAGCTTGGATTAAGACCTTTACAGGAATAGCTTTCCCTGCTTTAGAGTTCAAAACTCGCCATTGCATTTCTCATGAAACAATTGGTTGTTAATTTCCCAGCTGACAGATACACTTGCCTTAAAGTATTCTTATTTCTCTGGAAATCTCTTGTCAGGAAATCTTTACATCTTGTGCTGTGCAACTTTTCTCCAAATTGCACTGTGTGTAAAACATAATGCACATTATTTACTCTACACATCAGTATCTAAAAATAGGTTAAAAAAATTCTTGTTAACTTGTAATCAGAAGAATGTAATCATTATTCCGGGTAAGGATTACATTCTTCTCTGTAACTGCATATGCGAGCTGCCAGATTGTTTTGATAAAATGCGTTTTTGCTGTATACCTGTAAACAGGACATTCCTTAGAACAAGCATCCATGTTAAACAGGCCTTCACTGAGTAAATAACAGTTAAATAATCTAGAAAGGAGTCACGTGATGCAGGAGGAGCTGTGTAAGCAAAAACACGGATTAAAGGAGTAGTAAACATAGCTGAATCTTAAATTACAATGCTAGAATAAATAGTTACATTAAACAAGACTGCAGCATGTGGTCAAGTCCCCCATAATGGCAACAGACCAAACAACTGCTAAATTAGAAAAGCCACCACAGCACATGACAATGACAGAAAGACGCCATCATGCCGGGGCCATATGGAGGACCCCTCACTTTTATGGTGTTGTTGACAAAATGCCTTTAAGAGCTGTTATTACAGCTTCCTGCCCTGCAGACAGACTGCAGGAGCCCTGCAACCTTAATTTTCTCTCTCCCTCTCTCTCCGAAACCATCAGATCCTCATTACATCCGAGTCAAAACCAAAACACTCTGCTGTCACCCTGCGTGCATGCAATGCAGAAGACGTCAGGTTTGGCTGCAGTCACGCTCGTGGATGCTGCTGCTGAGCAGACAAAAAGTAAACAGTGATGATAGTAATTTCTTCAAAGTAAGAGCAGCTCTCGGGCTAATTACAGTGACAGGTCAACTGCTGCGCGCCCCTAAAATAGCCATTTTCTTAATTACAACACAAGGGTCATTGGTCGTGACGATTGAAAGCCACGCGCGTGCACGTGCGAGCACTTTTGCAGCTGGAGAAACACGTAAGAAAACCTGGAAGTAATTTCAAGTCAAGCCGTTTTTATGCAACAATTAATAGCGTGTTTATTCTGGAGCAGACTCTAAAGTCTGCACGGTAAAGCGGGCTATTGTGCACGACTGTGTGCACATGTGTCCGTGTGTGTTTTAGGGGGCGTTGGGGCCGATTGTAGCAGCAGAAAGAATGAAGAAAGCAAACACTGCACAGTCCTTCAAAATGAAAAGCAACAAGTCATGTTTGACTCGTGCAACAGTGTCAGAGCTGAACCACCGCGACTCATTCAAAGTTTACAAACTTCTGCAAAAGCACGGATGCTTCCACTCGGCGACAAGTTACAAAAATGGGGAAAAAACAGGCGTGCTCCAACTCACCGGTGCCTCTTTGTACCTGCTGGACCCCCGCGCTGGAAGACAAAGCATGACCTGTAAGTACTGCAGCGCAAAAACACAGCAGCACACGACCAGAGAAGTCCGCATCATTGCAGCCATCGGAGCCGTGGTGGTGGTGGTGCACAGGAGAGCTGTTTTTTGGCGCAGCTGATTGCGGAGTGCAGAGCCCGGAGTCACACCGCTGCAGGATCTGGGGCAACTTATATAGACAGATTTCTTTGTTCTCAGTTTTTTTCTCCAGATAGACTTTCTGTTTTTTTCTTCTTCTTTTTTCTACAGCCCCGGGCTGATAATACCACCCGCTACCATGTGACTCGTAACCCTTTCACTGCCACGCCTGTCAACGCAAAACAGATGATGTTGATGGCTTTGGGATTTTCACCCACCTGTTATTTTTATTTATTTATTTCAGAAACAAGATTAAGTTTAACTCAGGATTAAGTTTAAGTGGGGAAAGTGCATGAACTATAAACTCAAACACATGTACAGCGGAACTATTCAGTACTTTTAGAAAAAATGTAATGCGATTATTCTGAAAACAAGATGAAATAAGAGTGAGCGGGGGAATTTGTTTTTTAAACTTAATTTCCATAATCACGCAGGTAGCATGTAATCGGCTCTGTCTGTCTTTTTGTTTGTTCGCAGTTAACACTTTTCAAGATATCATTTTTAAATTCTGTGTGATGGTAGAAACCAAAAACAGCCAGAGCTGATTTATTCTTCCTGAAAATATGTTCAAGGTCAAAGTCAAAGTGATCTACAGCAAATATGAAAATCAATAATCCCACTTTTTAAAATATTGTCTTCAAACTTCACATCAATATACTATTGAGTCATATACCATATGAAAGGGCACGGAGAGAACTGTACAGCACACTTTTTATTAAAAAAAGAAAGACCTACAAGATCACACTGGTGCTATAAAGTTTAGCATATTCACACAATGCATGAATATATCTTCAAACCTCATTTTCGTTACAGCTTATAGAAGCCAAAGTTTTCAGCCAATTTGGCTCCGACCATATGTGCAAAGATAATAAAATAAAGCATTTCAATATGTAATTCTTCAGTGTCACAGGTCAAAGGTCAGGGTCAGGTGGTTTCCATTGGATGATGCCCAAAATGTAAAGCAATAGATTATGTTGATGTCATTGGGCGACATAAGCATTTTCTTTTTTTGAGATCTGTAGAACATTGATTTTTCAACACATAAATGTATGAATTCACAATAACACACAAAGATTAATACACTACTAGATTTCCATAGTACCAATGCTGACATCAGCATTAATAATCTATAAAAACTGTTGATATCATCGCATTGTAATAAAAAAGGCTGACATCAGCATGTTGTAATAAGAATATCATAAACCATCAGAGTTTTAGGATTGTGTTCGGCCTTCTGGTGGAATGTAATGGTATCACATGCAAAGCAGGTGTGATTTAAACTTTTTGTGTTGCCTGACACCAAACCCCCTTTTCTTGGTAACATTTTGGGTGATTGTGCCAGCACATTACTGAGTTAGGTTAGGGTAAGCACTTATACAATGACATAATTCTGAGTGCATCATTAGGAAATAAGACTCTGAGTTCATTTCCAATAAGTGTTATTATTAAAGATTTAAAACCTGTAAATCAGGGTGTCCTTACTTTCACAAAATTCCCTTATTGTTGGAAGTGGCTGCAGTGGAACTGCTGCCAATCTCACCTCTGTTAGGACTGTCATGTCATGGAAACTTTATTACTACATTAGCTACAAACACCCGGAAGGGGTGAGGACTGGACCTCAAAGTTTGTAACATTTAACTAAACAAATGAAAACTTTGTGTCTGTACATGGTTTTTAATACTCTATTAAAGCGTAACATGTCTAAAAGTAGACTTGTAAGTGATAACACTGGACCTATATGACCTTTACAGATGAGTGATGTACCCCAAGGAAGAGAGGTTATCCAGAGATTCCACTGGATTCAGTGTAGAGTCTGTAAACATATATAACTGAGTCATTTAAATTGTAATAAAGCTTAAAGTTGTGTATGAATAAGGACAGGCCTCCTTTGATGACTGGTGTGCCAAAAGATATAACTGATAGATGTCTGCTTTTACACACCTCTGATTATTTGAATTACTGAGCTGGTTTTCTGTCCACTGTTTCAAGGTTGTGAACACTGGTGCAGTCTATCCTGGCTGCCATGGGGCAAGAGGTGGGTCACCTGTCTGACACAGCGCTAACACATTGAGAAAGACAACCATTCCCACCTATGACCAGCTACGAATGGCCAATTGAGCTAACATGCATGTAGTTGGACTGTGGGCGAGTGAACACAGGGAGGAGGTACAAACCCAACCTCTAGACTGCCACATCGCTCATTTTGGAGCATTTTAATGCAATTTTGTGACAACTAATATGAAATAATGATGTGTTTATTGTAATAACAGCCCTGTTTGTGTGTGTGTGTGTGTGTGTAATTGAAAAACTTAATAGCCAAATAATATCATATAGGCAGGTCAAAAAACACCAAAAGTTATTCTAGTCATCAATTTCACTGACTGCAAACTTTATTTCAAAACAGTTTTGTTTCATAAATGCAAACTAATTAAATTCATGCATGCATCACTTTAATGTAGCTAGCAGTAAAGCTCTTGCTAACCATTTACATAAAAAGCGTGCTTGCATGTGGTTTTCTCTCCTGGTGGTGTCATAGTTGACCCATCATTAATACATCGTTCAGTACTACATTACAGCATTAAATATAACACTGATAGATTAATCCTATTAAATGCATTACTAGAATTTTGTATGAGTAATCTGATAAAAAAAAGTAATCTGATAAGAAAGTAATTAGTAACTGAAGTTACAGTGACCCCTGTCTAGGGCAGCCCTGTGACAGCTGGGATAGGCTCCAGCCCCCCTGCAGCCACGAATTGGATAAGCTGTGAGTGGATGGAAATGGAATACAAGTATTTTAGTTGCACAATTTAGCTTGTACTTGTTGCACTTTGTTACTTTCCAGTACAGTGTTGACGCAAGGATAAAACTTCAAAAATACTTGGAATATCCATCAGTCTATTTTTATCAGTTGCAGCGCCGTCCCTTCGTGAGGAAAACCTCTTTGTGAGCCAGTGTGAGAACACTTCTGTAATTATAACCACTAATAGCGGTAAAGAATTTAGCAGTGCCTTTCTGTGTAATGACTGTCAGGTTTCTGAAGGCTATTTGAACGTGTAAAAGGGTTTCAATAAATCTGATTGGCTGACAGAGAACTGCAAGCCCTGCACCACATCAGGCCTGTTATCTGCAAGTGTAATGACAGAGAAAAAGGAAAGGCTCTGTAAGAAAGTAACACTACTAATTTCTGGACAGGAAACTGTAATTAATGTTACTGCATGCAGATGAATTACGTAAACAGGCTGATTTAAAGCTTGCACTGGGCTGATGAGAGTATATATAGAGAGAACCACAGCACGACACTATTGTTTTTGTCCACTGTAACAAATTAAACTGTAACTGACCAAAATTATAAACATTTAGTATGATTAAAAACAAACATTTGCAATTTCAAATCCTATAATAAATAACACTGAAGTCTTTCAGTGAAAGAAACCTTTATTCTTTTGAGCATCACAAACTTTCAGGGGACACCCAAAAGTCCAGTTATTTTACAAAATAAATTTGTATTTTATGCACTCTACGCAGTCCGGCGATAAACATTGTGAATCCCAGCAGTTTGTAGAACCAAGTTCAGCAGTAATAACTTGAAGTAAATCATTTCTGTATGACTTTATCATTCTCTCACATCATTGAGGAGGAATTTTGGCCCACTATTCTTTGCTGCTTCAGTTCATTGAAGTTTGCACACATTCATTTATTCACAGCTCTCTTAAGGTCCGGCCAAAACCTTGATTGTGCCTTTGCAACATCTTATTATTATTTTCTTTTTCAGCCATTCTGTTGTAGATTTGCTGCTGTGCTTGGGATCATTGCTCTGTTGCATTACCCAGTTTTAGCCAGGCTTTAACTGTCGGACAGCGTCGCATTTGACTCCAGAACACTTTGGTATCCAGGCGAGATTAGACTCAGTGACTGCAAGCTGTCCGATCCTCACCCCTCCACTACAGCTTGACAGTTGGTATGAGGTGTTTGTGCTTATATGCTGTGTTTGGTCTTCAATAAACACAGCATGTAAGTACTGTAAATTTTGTGCAAATGTAATTGGGCCACAGTGTGCAGTGCTTTTAGTCTAGATGAACAGAATCAACCTTTTAGGATTTACTTACCTGGATGATTGGGCATGGATCAAGACGTTTATTTAGATGCAGTTTTGCAAACCTAAGGTGCGCTGCCGTGGTCTGTTTAGTGAGAAGAGCCTTTCTTCTAACAACTCTTCCAAACAATTCAGTCTTTTTCTATTTGCACTATCACAAAGTTTCATATTTAACATGCAAACTGAGGCCTGTAGAGTCTGGGATGTAGCTGTTGGGTTTTCTGCAGTTTCTCTGGGTCCAGTCTGATCTTGGGGTGAATTTGCTGGGATGTCCACTTTTGGGAAGGCTGTGGTGCTGTTGTAACATAGACTGGAAAGCTTCAGACAATCAAAAACTGTCAAAATGTTTACTTTTTAGAGGTAGTCAAACTTCAGTTAGTCAGGTGCATTTGATTAGCTCCAAATGGCTGATACTGTCCTTACGTTTTCGTAGGAATGCTTTAATGTGAAAATTTCTTTCTTCACATGACTGTAAATACCAGCAAGGCATAAAATGCTGCAAATATTTAAGACTCCCAGGCTTTGTAGTAAATAATATAACCACCAGCCTGTCACATGTGCCTGCAAAATGCTTTTCAAAATGACTAAAAACTTGTGGGGAAACATTAAACTGAATAGAAGTAATGAAATGCTGTGTTACAACATGAATTTCAAGGGTACAAATTTGTCTTAGAGTAAGATGGGCTCTTTTCTCCCCACAACCACTTATTTAGAAAAAATGCTTACGCTGCAAACCGGAGCTCAACTTTTGCTAATACGGTCACATGTTTTTACTCACTGGCACTTCATCAGCATGTGATATAAAGCCATGGTCGGAGATAACAAGCTTTTGACATGGAACTGATAAAATCTGTGGTGCCAAGAAATGCTTTGATAGGCAAAAACTGAAAAATATGTTATCTATTAAGTTCTGCCATCCACAGAAAGATGAAAATTGAAAAGGAAAAGAAAGATGGTAATTAAATTTAGGGTTAAGTGACTAGAATGATGAATGGTTTCCCAGATATAAGCAGTGGATCAGCTTTCCTACTGGCTCATTTTAGCCCAGTAGCCCTTAAACAGGATTACATGAAGCAAACAACAGAGATGGAGTAAGGTTAAAGAAGCCATCATTTCTGCATGGAGAAGAGGATAAGATCTGGACAACTTAAAGCTCATGTGGTGCTTTTAATATAAAGAACAACTTCACTTCTTGACCGAAACATTTCAGCCCCGATTGAGGCCATAAGCCCAAACGCAAAGAAAAACCATTGTTTTTATAGTTCGGTGTCGCTGGTGCTTTAACTTATTCTATTTTTTAAAGTTTGCCAGTTTACTTGGACTTCAAAAGCTGCATATTTGTCTCCATCTATTACGACAGAACCAAACCAATGAGATAATTTTTGCCTCAGGCAGGCATCTGAGAGTTTGTAGCTGAACCTCAGATCTACTGCGTTTTGATCACGCTCCATATATTTTTATTGTGTTTGAAAGAAGAGTGTTCTTGATCTCCAGCAGGTCTGTTATTTCATTCTCTCCGTACTTTCCACAAATGTGTTATTGTCTAAAGTTAGCGCATACTTAAAACAGTTCTGGTAACTGTACATAAACCTGTGCTGAGCTAGCCAGTGTCACTGTGTGAATTATATGAATGAGCACTTCCCCACAGATGGTCCCAATACATTTTGCTCCTCTGTGTTTTATTTTTCTTTTTTACAAGTGGTGGCACTGCTCCAACACATGACAGCAGCTCTCAATTAAAAAAGAAATACGCCTCAAAATTAGGATCCAAGTCACTGCCAAGTCCAATAAATATGAACAGGAATCTGCTGGAGTGACACTGGTCAAAGGAAACAATGGAAACTTGGCGTTTCATTTAAAATGCTGATTAAGGTGCTGCAGAATGCTGATGCATGTAATTAGAAACACAGCCACCGGTAAAGGTTTAAATGCCAACATCCAGGACTAAATGTTAACACAGGCTGCTTCAAGGTAGTTTTTCTAGTGGCTGCAGATGTGAGCCATGTGAGAGTGCCTGGACTCTGTTGTACTTGGATGGCATTACTGGTTAGTTCACTGTGTTACAAACAGTTGAAGATAAACAGAAGATCCATCTTGATGAATTTGATAGTTGTCAAACTTTTTGAAAGAGCCAGCTGATATATTTCAGTACACACCAGTGTGCACAGAAAAGCTTCTGTCCTCTTGCATCTCATCTTTGTTTTCTTTTTATTCTTTTCTTGAAATCCAGAAACCCGTCTTCCTGGCTCTGTTCAGAACCTTCCCAAGTGGGCCAACTCTGAAATGTTTGGTTCCTAAGTGTCTCATTTCTTTGCTTAACACTGCCGTCTGAAAAAATGTTTTCCCTTTTAATGATAGGTCATTAGCCATCTGTGGAAAAAGAAATTGGTTCTATTGATGCATCTGTCTATCCATCCATTCAGCCAGTCATTTATCCAGGTCTAAGTCATGGGAGCAACAATCTAAGAAAAGATGCCCAGACCTCTCGTGAGTGGTAATGTCTGAAACGCCTCACCCATGAACCATCCCAGTCACACTCACAGTTCTATCTGACAGAAAGTTTCTAAGGATTATTGCAGGGAAATTAATTCAAAGTAGTGACACATAAAATCATTTATAATTTTGTCTGGTTGGATGTTGAAACAGTAACACACTGTGACAAAATCCAGTGATGGGCTTCATGAGTCACTAAACCAGTCCACCCTTGAATCAGATTTATTTTCACATTTGTACTTTTAATCAGTTTTTACTTCTATTCGTCTTTTTTAACTAATGTTTTCAGTTCATTTTATTTTCAGATTCCAGACTAAGTCGACTTGCTCCAGTTCAAGTTTAAAAAGGTTTAGTTATCATTGTGCTTTTTGTATTTTCTCCTTTAAAACAGGGATAATTTAATACGTTTTAAGTGTGAATAACACAGTGGACATAATTTGTGAGGCAGTTAGGACAGAGATATGTAGGCATCACAACACACCCAACCCACCAGTGTCTCCTTGCTTTGCTTACTTTCTGCTAGAAATTAAGCACAAATCAAGACATTTTTTGTAAAATTTGAATTTATTTTGATCCATGTACAGTATATAAGCCTATTTTTTTTAAAGCAACAGAAATCTGCTAAATTCAGTAAAGTTCAGCTTTTTTTCTACTAAGATCTACTTTACCAGTTAACGTCCACATTATGAACCTGTGGTTAAGTTAACCTACTTATTTCTCATTCAGCATTTTAGGTTAAACACGTCACATCCACATTAAGGAAAACAACATCCACGTTCATGCTTTTAAATATTTAACACACATAACAATCATCACAGCCTGACAGCTGCACGTTGGTTCCAGGCTTATGTCCAATCCTTATTTATGCCATCTCTTTGTAAAGGTGAAGTCAAGCCCAGGATGTTTTCAGATGAAAAGATTTTAGTGGTTCCCATCTGGTCCTGACCCAGCAGCTGGTGCCTTTTGAACGGAGGCTTCAATCTGTTTATTATCACACGCACTGATTATGCTGATGGAGCTCCGTGTTTTCCTTTTGGTAAAAATGCAAAAACCGTAAAAAATAGACACACAAACAAAAGTGTGCAGCGTGACATGCCAGTGAGATAATGCTGCGCTGTTGTTTGCATGTGTGCGATGGTTGTTGTTCCCTTATCACATCTGCCTGAATACAAATACAGATTTGAAGGGTTTTTGTATGTTACAGCATAAAAGACCCAGCAGCCAGTTTGTCACCGCCCCTCTAAAGCGTAACAGTGACAATCTCTGGATGTTTTTCTTGATCTTAGGGTGTCTTTCTTGGCTTACTGGAGTGTTTACTGGTTACTGGCAGGAGAGCTCAGCCTCCACTGCAGAATAAAAAGAGGACAAGGATGCTGTTTTCCCAGCTGCTATCAGTAGCTTTCCTCGGGTAAATGGAGTGGGGGATGGTAGATTACCTGGACTAACTTTGGAAACTGTACTTGGCAAAAGAAAGAGCCCCATTGTCAGTGAAGGCAGAGGCGGATAGTGATAGAAACCAAAAATAAACACACACAGTAGATAAAAAAGCATAAAAAGTTCTGAAAAGTGGATCTGTGGAAGTACAGTCTCAGTTTCAGGTCTTACTAAATATCGCATGGTGATCATTTTGTAAATTATAATCCCATTAGATTCAAAATGTATGATAAACCTTCAAAAAACAGGTGAACTAGGGTACGTCTTAGGGCAAATCTACATTTTGATTGACAAGTTGCTTGTAAGCTTACAGTGTTGCTAAGTTTCTCACTGGGATTTGTTGGATCAGCCTATAAGTTGAATTGAAAGTTTCATAAACCAGTGGGTGATGTGACGGCACTAGGTCTAACTTTTCATGCAGTTTTTGTACAGGTGGATTCTGGGAACGAGGGATATAGCTCAGGGGTACGGTGTCTAACTGCAGTGTAAGAGGTCTCTGATTCAAATCCAGATGCTAATTCAACTGTAACTATGATGGGATGTGTTGCGAGGGCTTTTGATGCACACTTCCATCAAGTTGAGTGATCACCTTTACCCTTGGCACCTGGGGGTATAGCTCAGTGGTAGAGCAATTGACTGCAGATCAATAGGTCTCTGGTTCAAATCCAGATGCCCCCTGAGTGTTTGCTTTTTGCAAGGATGGGATACTTTGTCAGGGCTCATGAAACACTCACCCCGGAACAGGTGATGATAGTGTAGCACTCAAGAGCAAAGTGGCAGTTCAATTAAAAGAAAAATAAATTATGCCTTGTAACTTTTTAATTTAAAAACTGAGCTGATGGAGGGGAGAGGAAGAAGTTGCGCCATGACACCTTGAAGCAGCAGTGCGTAGGTTTTAGTGGCAGCTAGTGGAGAAGTTGCAGATTGCATCCACATGGTAACCACGAGGCTGAAAAATAAAGTTGGTGTGGAACCAGCAAAGAATTGCAGTTTTTCTAATCTGCACTTGAGACTGTCGCCAAAAACAAGGCCCCTCCAACCTTTTTTTAGAAATAAGCATGGCAAAAAAGATTGGCTTTCATTGGTTTATGGTCATTTCCTCCTTCACAACAACTGCAGAGAAGGGTGAATTTATTTCATCCAAAAGGCTCAAATTTAGGAGCATGGCCGCTGTTTGATAGGAGGTCATATAATCTCTGTTAATTATCTTATGAATATTTTGACCTGCTTTGGCGTTTGTTTCCTTCAGAGTGAGCATTAATGTCACTAATAAAATACTATCTGGTAGAGCTGCTGTTAATGCATGAGGTAGGATGCCACTCATGTTCTCAAAACCAATGGGTGACATCAGGTTGACTGCATCCATCTTTTATATATGTATGTGACAGCAGCCAGGACTGAGAAGCAAGCTTGTGTCTCCTCTCTGAAGCTCACAAACGACTGACAAAAATCAAAGCTTCATCATCACTGATCTGTGACCGCACTCAGACTAGTTCTTTGCAACAGCTAATTTAAAATAGCATAGAGCAGCGAGTCGCATTATACAAGCAGGCGATGTTTGTGAAATGATTCAGGGCTTTGATTTGTCTTGACTTGACAGTCTTGAAACCCCAAACTTGGAAACTCGCTGGTAAGAACCTTTTGAACTTGGGTAACTGTGTGTGTGTTCCTGCATGCCACATTAGACTCAGTGAGTTGAGAAAACTCTTCCTGTTGGTTTCAGGTGATTGAAGGGAAGCAGGGTGTGACATTATGCACCAGTGCTGTTTCCTTCACGGCTACTGAAAGTTTGATCTTACATTTTGGAAACTATTTCCTGTATTTTAGGTAAATTAAGCGCAGCACACGAACTCCCCTGAAGGTGTAAAATGAGCTGTGATGCCTGCAGCTATGCAAATGTCACAGATAGCAAATCATGAAGGAACATTTCAGCTGTGTGATAACTCAAACAGGATCCTTTAAAGGTTGATCGTATTCTGTTCTTCTTATCGTCTCCGTATCTCAAACCAACAGTGGGTCTATTCATACTGAGGTTGTGAGCTTTATTTTATCCAGACTTTATCCCACGTCACTCAAACACATGGCGTCTACCTCGAACTTTAAATAGTGTTTTAGCCCTGCAGCCACTCGAACACCTTGTAGATCAGACAAAACAACACCAAAGGCGAAACGTTTCAAGATGCTGCGTTCAGCACAACAAGGTATCCAAACTTCAATCTTTTAATTAAACACTTTTGCACATTTAACAATGTTCTATAAATATGTCCCACGAAGTGACTTCTTTTAGAGTCATGTCTTCAAACACATATTTATGGGAAAGTCCCCTCATTTTGCTTTACTTTTAATATAATTCAAGCAATCTTTTGTTTTCATTACAGTTTATTGGACCTAATGTTGTCTTACCTTTCCATGTTTTTATTTTGTAGCTTCTGTGAAGCATTTTATGATGTGGATTTTCAAAAGTACAATATATACACTCATCTGGTGCTAGGAGGGGGTGCCCTAGTAAGTACACCTTCCTAGTACCTGGTTGGTTTTGCTGTCTTTTTGGCCCTTTTGCTGTCAGTGCTGCCTTCATTCTTTATGGCACAGAGAGAACAAGGTGCTGGAAACATTCTTTGACGATATCTGCAGAGTGTGGGAGGTCTCTGGTTTAAAGGAAAAACATGGCTACAGTCAGGCGATCTGCTGTGCTGTGTTTGCATTTTGCTATTGTAGAATTGGGTCTACTTGTCAGTTTAATTGAAAAGTTCATAAACCAATGGGTGGTGTTATGCAGGCAAATGACCTGAATGTGGGGGTATAGCTCAGCGGTAGAGCATTTGACTGCAGATCAAGAGGTCTCCGGTTCAAGTCCGGGTGCCCCCTGCTATTTTCGCTGTTACTAATATACAGAGGTGGGTAGAGTAGCCAGAAATTGTACTCAAGCGATAGTAGCACTACCTCGACGTAGTTTTACTCAAGTAAAAAGTAGCCATCCAAGAAATTACTCAAGTAAGAGTTAAAAAGTATTGGGTGAAAAAGGCTACTTGAGTACTGAGTAACTGATCATAACATTTGATTTAATGTTTAAAAATGAGATATTCAGACAGACAAAAATATGTAGTTTAATACTGAAAAGCAAAATAAAAATACTACATATAAATAAGATGATTACAAAATAATAAATCTCAGCAGAGGAAACAGTTTTCCAAATCATTATGAAACTAATATTTAGAGAAGGTAATATAAATATATGTTAGAATAGGGTAAAGTACTTCAAGTGACAATACATGATGATACTTTACTTCTCCAAATGGCATGACAGGCTCAGCAGATAGAATAACATTAAAACACTGCAGGTTTGTGTCTGTATCTCATGCATTTATAGTTAAAATGTGTTTTTTATTCTATAGAGTAGCAAGAATCTTTTCTCAAGTAAGAGTAGTGAGACTTCTTAAAATTATTGCTTAAGTAAAAGTAAAAAGTACAGTGTAGTAAAAATACTCCTAAAAGTCATTTTTTCCTCAAAAAGTTCCTCAAGTAAATGTAACTGAGTAAATGTAAAATGTAAATAGTTACTACCCACCTCTGCTAATATACGATCATCACTGCTGCCGTATCACGCATGCTTCCGTCAAGATGCAGTGAATGAGCACCTTCTGATAATAGAGTCAAATTCTATCATTCAGGATGACAGCACCCACATCCGTGCAGGGTCTTGATTTTCAAACATATTCTGTGCCCCAGAGAAGGAAGACCACACAGAGATAATGTAAGACAATGACTGTATGATGAGATAGTTGAGATTGAATCTGGATACCACTGAGTTTGGTAATTTATGGTACGCTTTAGGGCAGACCTAAATTGTGATTGAGAAGTTGCTGATAAGCTTACAGTGGTGCTCAGTGGGTCTGCTTGTCAGGTAAATTGAGATATTCACAAACCAGCAGGTGACATAATGGGCACAGTCTGTCTCTTATACAGTGTTTTGTTTTTAAAGTGGCTTGAAGGAGAGAGGGGGTGTAGCTCAGTGGCAGAGATTTGACTTCAGATCAAGAGATCGCTGGATTAAATCCAGATTCCCCTCCTGCTAGTTTCCCTGCTGCTCACATGGGTATCAGCGCATCCCTTTTCTTAAACACATGCGTGCTGAGGGGGACCGTCCCAGCTGACACAGGACGAGAAGCTGCAAACACTCTTTAGCTCATCAGTCGGACCTCTGGAACAGACAAAAGACCTCCTTTGTGCATTGTGCCCAGCATCCACCTATCTCTTTATCTGTTCTGTCGCCATCTGTCTCTCTGATGGAGACATTTAGTGAAAATGCTTTAAAAAACTATGTGATTCCTTGTCTTGGTTCTTGTTGGAAGTCAATGAATAAGGGTTATTTTAAATTGTGAATCGTGCAAAACTGCTTGAATCCAACATGCTGGTGCCGGAGTCTACAAGGTCCCTCCTAAGGAACTTCATCAAAACATTTCATGGCTGTTTGGTGCTCCAGGGTGGTTTGGTAGTTAGATACATTGTTGGGTCACAGCTTTAGCTCATGTGTCCATCAACTTCCACATGCTCTTGAGCTGAACACTGAGCTATTATTCATGACCGCGGAGTATAAATCCTGGTCATGGACAGAAAAGTCGCCTCTCTTTTACAGCAACATGCGTCTGTAAAGCTCTGACATGTGATATATGAGGTAGAGCTGCAGCATCTAACCTCATACTGGCTTTAGATTTATATCTATCTGCTGACCCGCTTATAAAGGTCTTCTCAGATCAACTCTTCCGCATTGGAGGCATACTCTACCCGTCATTCTTAATGAAGTCAAATCATCCGCTTCCTGTCACTATGACGCTTCCTGTTAAAAGTCCCTGAACAAAGTTTAGCCGCTGCCTGAGAAATCCATCTTTCATGTGGCTGGTTAAAGGTCCGTGTCAGCCGCACTTCTCAAAACAAAGAGCACATGTGTCCATTTAATGCAAACCAGACCGTGGACTGACTGGGCGGAGAGCTATGAAAAATTGCTCTGAAGGGGGCTAGAGAGGACGCGTTGGGGGTTATTAGTGGGTTTGAAGGCATTAAGCCTCGTTGCCTCGTTTTGGCGTGACCCCGGCCGACCCGTGGCAGCCCTCGCCACAACAAAAGGGCCAAAGAGGTGAAAGCAGAAAGGAAGGAGATCAAACCGGGGAGAGTAAAATGTTCTGCTGCTGCTAATCTTTGATTTCCATTTAAGGATGTTTGGTTTCAGCATCCTTTGCAGTCAAATAATGGGTTTTCCCATTATAAGTTTACATCAGCAAATGTCAGTTTCCTGTAATTTCTGGGATGAAAAAGAAGTTTGAGCTTGTGGGTGTTCAAGACCTTTGATTGCTAGGATGATTGAAATCTGCAGTGGATCTAAGCAAGGTCACACAGTTGAATTAAATCTTACTTCCCTTTGGAAGTGGCGTTATAGTGGCTCTTTCGGTAAAAGTACTAATGCTATTAAATGGTGACTCAACTGGTTTTGACTACAACTTTTTTACTGCAACACTTCATACAACTTGTTCCACTCAACTATTCAGACATGAAATTTAGTACACCTAAGTGTTTTTGATCTAACATTCACACTTGGACAAATGAGTCAGGAGCAACTTGGGGTTCGGTGTCTTGCCTGAGGATACGTTGGCATGCAGCGTGGAGCAGCCAGGGATTGAACCACCAACCCTCCAAGTAATGGATGCCCTCCTCTACTTCCTCATCTTGAGCAGGTTTAGCTTCCAGTGAAGCATATACATAACAACAACAAAACTATATTTTTTAACCTTTCAAAAACATTCTGACCTCAGGATCCCATTTCAATACTTTTCACATCATACACTTCTCTATTTTTATTTTTTGCTTTTATTGACTTCTTTTTGAAAATATGTTTGATTGTTCTGCGATGTGTGCTTTTTATTGATCAGATTTGTTATTTTCAGGAACAGACTGTGTTTGTTTTAAAAATAAAACACGTTTCACAACAGAAGTGATGCTTTTCAGTTTGACACTTCAAAGAAGGCCTTTTGTAGACGGCTCAGTTTACCAACCGCTTCTTTCTTTCTTTCTTTCGCTGAAGTTTGAACTTGTAAACCAATGTTACAATGAACGTTAACAAATGTTCAGCTTTAGGTGTTTTTTAAAAATGAAAATTCCTCTCAAATTATCAAAATGCACACAGGAAGGTTGTTGGTAAGTAACTCTTAAAACCTGGTGAGTTTGAGAGTAAAAGAAATGAATAAAGTGAAAAGTTGTTGTTTTTTACACATATAAGTTGATTCTTAAAATTGTAAGCTTTTTCCCACTCGGCGGTTTGTTTTCTGAGGACGTGAAAGAATTTAAGTCAAGTATTGGAAAGATTGAATTTGTATACTCTTTATTCTATTATCTACACTTTGCTGGCTTATTTGTACAAAACAAAACAGAAAAATAACAGGTTGAAACACAGGAGCAGAACTGCATATTACAGAAAGAGGTGGTGGTAAAGCCAAAAAGCCCAGGAGGGAAATAACTAAGACAACAATAAATTTAGACTTAATTTAAACAGGGATTTCTTCCTTATAACAGTTCCATGTAGACCTGTCTGAGCACCATGCCTCCTTCAAGCTCTCCAGCTACTGTTTCATATACGTACTATATAAGCTGATGCTGATGTGCAGTTTATGTGAAAAGCTTCAGTAAAGACTTCATCATGACTTTCACAGCTTCTCTTAACTGCCATTTCTCAGGGATGTTTCAGAGAGTTGAAACAGCAAGCTGGAAGTAATTTAATATCTTTTTCTGGCGTTTTCCTCTTTTAGAAACACCAGTAAACTTTATTTTCAGACCCCAGGGTGGTTGTTGGGTACCATCAGTGCTTGAAGAGACAGAAAACTAATCATCTGGAATGTCATCAGCTGATAATGATCCATGAAAGTCCTGGTGAGGCAATTAAGGCCTGAAACGTTAACAAAGGATTCCCAGTTCCAGTAATAGTGCACTAACGTTTAAAGAAAGGCTCATTTTGTTTTGTAACTCAGTCATCAAACTATTTCCTAACTATGTCCAAATATTTGCTTCCAGCTTAACATACACACAAACATGATGTGAACACAAAGGGGAATAACGAGGATCCCAGCGTCTCTGCTGACCTCTGTTGGTGGTGACTTGGAAATGCAACCTACTAGAAAATATCTCTAAAAATACCCACTTAAATCTCCCTTTGTGAGACAGTCACACCAATACACCAACTGTCCTCAGTCTTTCCTACAAAATGTTAATGGATGAGTGATTAATGAGTACACAACCAATCTAATTAACTGAGTTATACAGTTAAGTCTATAATTTGTTGGATAACTGAATTGTATAGTTTTGCCACTGTACAGACTTTAGAGTAACTGATCAGGAACTGGACTCATTTTATACACACCCATATGGAAAAGATATATATGTAAATCTTATAAAGTTTTTATCTGTCTTGTGTGAAACTTGTATGAAAAGCATACAAGAGTGAAAACAGATATAAGATCCCTTGAAAAATTATATAAATGAAACTTGTATGTTTTGGATACTTACTAAAATAATATATGAAAGTAATGAGAAAGTGGCCACTTTCATGAGTAAATCATATTAGTTTTTACTATTTCTTTTCCATATGGGCAGAGCCACATTTTCAGATCCTCAAAACTAATTGGACAACCAATCGACAGGCAGTTTCAGGTGAGGCCTCTTTCTTCATTTCAATAAAATAAAGTACACATGATGTTTGAGCTTGATTCAAAGTGCTGAGTTTAGAGTGTATAGCTTTTCTCCATGATTTTAAATATGAGGATCAAAGAGAGACAAAAAACAACATCTACTGCTGAGGAGGTCGGCATGTCATCATCTTGAGTTCACAACAAGGTGCAAACCACTGATTAAGTTCAAGAACAGGAAGGACAGGTAAGATAAGACAGAGATTAGCCACCTCATTGCATTTTCCAATTATAGGACAGACCTCGACAATAAATCAAGCAATTACTGATGTTCAAGTCAATCTGACATACTGTCTGACCATGTATGTGTGTTTTATTCTTCATATCTGCAATTTGATGTGCAAGTGTAGTCATTACCACAGTCTAACTACTATTATATCATCCACGCAGCAATATCTGGACTTATTCTTCTATTTTGAGTTTGCTGTTATCCAACCACACTAGGAATGGGAAACCTTTAATTTTAGTGTGCTATGTGACATGGTGTATTGGAAAACAATCAGCGATGGAGAGGAAAGGAACAAAAACAGGATGAAAAAACAAAAGAAAACACATGTGAACTCAAATCCATCCAAATATAAAAGGAATAAACTAAAGAAAAAGATGACATCAGCAGCTTAAAAGCATAGATATTAAAGATAAATTGCAGTCACTATGTATTGTATGTATAATCAACTAATGATGATCACAGTGTTAGCACTGATTCATGGGGGTTTGTATTGCTTTTTAAATATTACAGTATGGAAAAGAAATTTATATAACATAGAAAAAAGTTAATCTATAATAAGTATAAAATAAAACAGGAATTTTAAAATAAATTTTTGTTATTTAAGAAATATGAAAATCTTACATATATTTCTATATAAATTCTAAACTTGAAATAATAAAAGGCTAAAACCTCAAAATAGCGAATATAAATAAACAAACGCAACCACATAATATTGAGGTTAGATTGTGAAAACTGATCTAACAAACGGTCCCTGAAAGCATCACTCTATAATAACCTGTTCCTTTTCTTCTTCGTTTTTTTTTTCTATTGAAAAACACCATAAACTGGAATGAAGATATGTACAAAGAAGAAAATGGCACTGATATCGGATAAAATAGATAACATCGATTTAATAATATTTAACGTTTAATTATAACGAGTAAGGTTTGACTTGAGAACTTCCGGAGCGGTCAGTTCCTTAGTAACAAGGACAGTAGCCTAACGGTTTGTCTGCAGTTATCGTTTTCTGCTTAAACTAGTTAAATAACTAATAAAACCGGAAAATACACAGGAGAAAAAGCAAGCACAGCAGATAAAATGGCTTCCGATAAAGAAATGACCTTATATTTGAAACAAATTCGATATCTAGAGGAGCAGCTGGATAGGTAAGTTATTTCTCTTCAACTTTTATCGAAATAAATCCGTAAGAGTTCATTCAGTACAGTGAAATATGAGTGTAATTGTATCTTTCTTTCCCACTTTTAACATATTAATGTTAATCTTATCAAAAACAATTTGAGCTTTTCCCTTCAGTGTTGTCTACTTGCCAATGCCAACATGTTAAGTGCATGAATAAATATTTCATGAGAAAAAGATTTGGCTCTTTATTTGAACCTAAATCTCGAAATTTAGATTATTGGGAAGCAAATAGGGTAGTATGCAAATAAAATTTAGAGCATACTATATTTTCGTTAAACGCAATATAACAGAGAATTAATTTAAAGTGCAGTACCAGGCAACAGTCTTGAGGCAGCCCCCATTTCTTTAAGTGTTGCCTTCAAGGAGCCAGTTCTCCTTGTAAATGTTTTTAAAGCGGCCTTGAGTAACAATTAAGTGAACAAGTGAATGCAATGATGCACACTATATGTATAACAAAAGTCAAACTAGATTCTTGAATCGAATCCCTGAGACTGAGATGTCCCTCTTCAACCTGCAGCTGTCGGCCTAAACAAGAGCAGATGGAGAAAGAATACCAGGAGCTCGCCTCTGAATTCGCCGTGCTGCAGGAGGACTCAAAAATCCAGACTGGTCACCTGAAACGCATCCTGACTGCGAAAGAAAAGAGGGTGACTGAGTTGTTGGAACAGCTGGAGAATGAGCATCAGGAAGCCAAACGCTACAGAGACAACATGATGCTGCAGCACAGCAAGGAGATGCAGGAGATGTGTGAGCGGATTGAAAAGCTTAAGTCAGAGAACAAGATAGAGGGTGAGAACATTTTGACAGCAGCACCAATAGGAAAAAAGCAAATTATTAATGAGACCAAAAAAATTCTTTGATATTCTTACAAATATCTTCAGTACCTGAAAACAGGACAGGAAGCACATCAGAGCACTTCCTGGGTTTACACTGTTGTTGTTTGAGGAGCTCTTTGAAAGGGGAAAGATATCCATGTACACTCATCAGCCACTTTATTAGGTACACCTCTGCAGCTGCTTTTTAACACAAATATCTAATTAGTCACTCGCATGGCGGTGACTCAGTGCATTTAGTATTCACTGATTTGTTGTTGCGATGTCAGAATGATTAACCCTAGTTCAGTCTCTCTCCACACAGTGTCGACACAGTAAGCAGACTTTTCCACACACTCCGTGAGGCGTCATCTAACCATCATGGTCAAGATGACCGAATGAAAATCAAACCGAGCACATAAATGGGGAACAAAGGGGATTTAAGTGACTTTGAATGTGGCGTGGTTGTTGGTGCCAGATGATCTGGTCCCAGTATTTCAGAAACCACTGATGTCCTGGGATTTTCCCACACAGCTAATACTAGGGTTTACGGAGAATGGTCTAAAAAAGGGAAAATATCCAGTGAATTTTCTGGGAGAAAATGTCATGTTGAGCTCATAATAAGGCAAAAGTAACTCAAATAACTACTCAGCAGAACCGAGGTATGCAGAGGAGCATCTCTGAATGCACAGAACTTCAACGATAGCAGATGAGCTACAGTTGAGTCCACGAAGAATTAAGGCATTGCTTAAGGCAAGAGGAGTTTAAACCGAGTACTAGCAAGGTGTAACTAATGAAATGGCTGGTGTGTGTATGTACAAACGTTGGATACCTATAGATGCAATAACTTAGTAAAGGGCTGTTTGCAGTGTGATGTCAAATAGAGAAATTTAAAATAAAAATAAAATGTAAGAAGCAGTGAGGACAGTGTGGTCACAGTCCCCACTTTCTTCTGATGTGGAACAGGTGGTGCTTATACACTGTTTCAAACACCTTCGAGTGGAGCGTCATCTCTTCTCTATCTCAGGGAGACATATTTCGTTACGTCATTAAATCCCAAACCTTAGAAATGACTAAAGCTAGCACTATTGTTTAACAATGAGCCACAGGCTTAGTTTCAGAATCAACTTTTTAGATTTCCTTACCTGGATTACTGAGCATGAATCAATAATCTCTTTGCTACCTGTACACTCCTCTCCTCCCCTCAGTGGAAAAGTTGGAGAAGCAGGAGAAGGACCTGATTTCAGTGAAGTGGCGTCTGTCTGCCATGGAGTCTCTGTGGAAGCAGCTGGAAAAACAGAAGGAAGAGCATGACAGTGCCACCAAAACAGTGAAGGTGGCAGCACAGGGGGAGATGGACAGGTGAAGTCCAGTCAGGGTCTGACTGTTTCTTCACAACAAGCAATAAATATTCATCCATTAATCTCTCTTGTCCACTCACCAGGAAAGTTGAGAGATTGCAGAGCATCGTGGAGCCTACTGTAAAGCTGAAGACTGAAAAAATACTTACGAAAAACAGGGCTGAGCACGAGGAGCGGCTGGAGCAGCTCCACTTTCTGAAGAGTGAGCTGGTGCCCCTGCAGGAGGACGTGGATGCCATGCAAGCCAGACAGAGGGATCTTTGTTCTGAACAAGATGATCTGGAGAAAGATTTCATTAAGATTATTCAGCAGAAATCCATCCTCAAGAAGGTGAGAGGACAGCTGTTAATGACAGTAATGTCACCCCACTAAGACACTGGATGTTTCTTATTAAAGCGCCTTCCGAGTGTTCTCAGAAAGTCGGTGCTGCGGACAGCTCACAGCAGCTTCCTAGAACGGGTTTGAGACTGAAAGTTTATATAAGTCTACTCAGTTTCAGTTTTTTTAAAAAAAGACAGTCAACTGATGAGAGTGATTTTAAGTAGGACTGAAAAAACAAACTTATACCTATCATTCAAAGTCGCTGCTTCCCAAGAAGTTAGCAGTATTTTTGAGATATTTGAGAATTTGCAGTATTTTTTATTACATTTTTTTCTCTACATCAAATAAGAAATGAACAGTGCATGTCTTCCATTTCCTGTGAGGACCAAGCACTGGTCTCAGTGTTTTGCACTTACACATATACTTAAAGATATCTGTTTTAGTGTCAAAGGTCAAACCCAAGAAGAAGATGGAAAATTGATGTTTTATCTGATAGGATGTATGAAATCATTATGTTTGCAGCTTCTGCCTGAAATATATAAGCTCCCAGCATTGAGCTTGATATTGTTTATGACTAAGAAATAAAAGTAACATTAAATATCATTAATTAAAGCACAATAATCACTAAAATCATTCACTGTCTTCCATTTTTCAGAACCTAGATGAGCTAAGAGAGCAGTGCCAGCAGTTGACTACAGAGCTGAAGGACTGTACGTTGGCTAAGCTGCGCACACTGGCTAAAATCAAGGCTCTCAGGTAGAAGACAAATGTCTTTTTAAATGTCCACAGAACAGGATCAGACACATATTTATTTTAGTACCGACTGACAGACTTACATTAAAAGTAAAGATTCAGGCTATTAAACACATTTTCAGCTTATCTGGCTGAAGGACTAATGATTTTATGCCAGGGTGAAAAAGTTTGATGCTTAAACACAGCATCCCGAATGGGTCTTCACTTAAATTGCGTTCAAGGTCACGATCTCATTTGTCAGTTTATTGGCAGTAACCTGTAAATTGTGCTACGTACGTATATACACATGTAGACTTTAACCAGAGCTCATCTCTCGTCACACATTTAAACTGAGCTACGCTCTAACAGAGTTGTTTAACCGTTGTTTTCAGCCAGAGTCTGTCTTTAGTACACGAGGAGTGTCGTCAAAAATCAGCCAGGATAACTTCACTCTCAGACCAGATCCAGAAAGTGAGGTGCAAGAATTTGAAGCTGGAGGGTGTCAAGCAGGAAGCAGCCATCATTCTCGGACACATCCTGTCGGTAAAACACAGTCAGGGTATCAGTGCCGCTGTTTTAGTGCCTCTGGAAAACTCTGGATATGTGTGGTAGCTGCAGGGCAGGAAAATATTGGTTACTGTCCACTAGAGCTTATTGAAGAGAAGGCAAACATCCCATTTATATTCTTAACACACGCATCAAGTGGTGCAAGAGTTATAGACAAAGTAAAGATTTATATTCAGAACTTAACTTTCAGAACTTATAATATTTTCTTTATTTTCAGAGTATTTGTTTGTAAATTAAAGACAGATGTTACAAAGACAACAAATTATGGTTTATTTAAAAACATTTGAATTTGCAGCGTTTCTTTTGAAAGGTGGGAGAATGTCATGTTTACAGGTAAGTTTAAAACATCAAGTTGTCTTTTTGCCTCCCAGAGGAGAAAAGTATTTGGGATCAAACAGAAAAATATCAAACATTATCTTAAAAACACACAAGACATGGTTAGACTTTAGTAAGAGCTGAAATACAGCAGTAAAAATGGAGTAAAACCTACAGTTAGAAGGAAAAAATGAATTATATTTATAAGCTCATGCTTACTCACTTGTACCTGCACCTCCTTCCTGATTTAATGCATTAGCATATCAACCACTGAGAAGGATCAACTATAATCTGTTAGATTCTTACAAATGTACTGGGTAGTCGTTTTAAGAATATTTAATATTCAACTAGATCAGATATCTGAGTAAAACTTTCTCTATGCCTCTGTCCACTCAGATGTCTCTCAGTCATTATCAAAGCTTTGCATTTTCTGTCATCTGCAGGACGCAGAGAAGTCGTCTGAGAATCAGTGGAAGGTGCAGAGGCTGCTGGAGATCCTGGAGAGCACCGCCGTGCTCTGAAGATGACCTCTGGCCTCATGCCAGTCAGGTACTGGAACCGCTCTTCACTGGATTGTGTGTCATACTCTCATGACTTGTGAAAACAACAGTGCGGACTCTGCTGGGAGCTGATCTCTTGTTTTCATTGAAGCTGTTTCCTCTCAGCAGCTCAGTGAGCTGGATCAGAGCCCTACGAGGCCCGAGTCCTAACAGAGCCAGAATGGCTGTTAACACTTGTCATCAAAGTAGCTGAACAACAATGCATTCCTCACTAAATGAGGCTTCAAGTTTAACACACAGTAGAGTAAGTCAGTGTCCTGGGCCTCAAACGTTCTGCACTTTCTGCATGAATGCCAGATATTTAGAAAAGTAGTTCAGCACCTAAATTATTTTCCTTTAAATAAGAATAAAGAGTGAAGGAAGAAGAACAAAAGGATGGTGCTATTTTATGGGTTGATCTCACTTAGAAGTGAATCTGCAGATGTTAAAAGACGACTGCAGACAAACCAAAGACCACTGAGTGGTAATATTACTTTGATGAATGTGGAAATAAGCAACTGTTTGCTAACAAATTCCTCCTTCCAGTTTTATAACATGATGATTCTAATGTGTCCTTCCTATTGTGTGCTGCACATATTTTGCATTTTTCTTTGACAAATAGTCAAAATGTGTTTTAGTCTCTGTAAACATAAGGTGTTAACGTTCAGCAAAGAATCTTAAGGTAGTAAATGTAACATTCCTAATCTTGTCCTGTTTCTGTGTAACCTGTGCAGCGTATAAAATCTGTTTCTCCCTCAGGAATCAGACACAGGAGCTTCTGCAGAAAGCTGAACAAATTCTTGTCAAAAGTGAGAAAGAAAAAGTGGTTATGAGTCCATCACCTGTGTGAAAATAAACTTCTCTTTAAGCCTGTTCTGTTACTATTGCAAATAATCACCGTCGTTTTGCTACAGAACGTTTACATTTACAGAAAGTTATGCGGGTGGCGTGGTGGTTAGCACTGTTGCCTCACAGCAAGAAGGTCCTCAGTTTGAGTCCACAGTTTGGCTGGGGACTTTATGTGTGGAGGTTTGCATGTTCTCCTTGTGTTTGTGCCAGTTCTCTCCAGGCACTCTGGTTTCCTCCCACAGTCCGAAGACATACAATTAGTTGGGATAGGTTACTTGGTGATTCTAATTTGTCCTCTAGTTTCAGTCCCCACATGAAACTGATAAGGGAAAGAGGGTGAATGGATGTTCTTTTGAGTGCCCAACCATGAGTTGTTTTGTAGAGAGAAGAAAATTCCCATGTTGTCCTGTCCTGGGACTCCTCCATGCAAAACGGCTTATAGATGTGTGACAACTGTGGGCTTATTAAGGCTGCTTAAACAGCACGCTCCATATGACATCTCCCCGTGGTTATGTAGAAACCGTTAGCTGATGCGGCTAGCTTTGAGATCAGCTGATCTACCAGGAATGCTGCTGAGCTTTACTTTACATCCTTCTTGAGCCAAAAATCTTATCATAAATCATAATTAGCTTAATTAGTGGAGTTAAAAGTTGTATACCGCATAGGTGATTTGTTCCACAGCTTATTTCAGTGAGTGGTTGCACAGAAAAGTGTTGAATCCAAGTCTTCTAGCTTGAAGTTGTGTCAGGAACTTCAGTCGTAGGACAAACGGCTGGTATTATTATATAGTTGCTGCCCTGAAAATGTGCATCTGATTGCAAGCACCAGTAGGTAAAAGTGATAATCTCAGCATTTAAAAAAAATGGTGGCAAAGCTAAGGGCAAAGCTCAGCTCACTCTGTCGCATTGACCTTCTGCTTTGAATAGCTGGCACCACTTAAAAGTCAGTGAGGTGTAGTGGAAGGAGAGGTGGAGTTCTAGACAGACAGGCCGGGTAGAAGAGGAGTGAGAAAACAGAGGAAGGTCGGTGGAGACGAAACCTCTGCAGCCTTCACTCTCCAGCATGATGGAGCTCTATCTCGACCTGATCTCGTCACCCTGTCGCGCCGTCTTCCTGTTTGCCAAAGCGCTCGGGATTCCCTTTGAGTTCAAGTATGTCGACCTGATTGCAGGTAATCTCACAGCAGCTCACTTTCTGCAGTAAAATGGTAATTATTATTTACAGTTTGGAAATTAACAGAATGCTACTGACCAGCTTTACACAGCTGAGGGATCAGCAGGCTTTGAACTTGGAAGTTTGCAGCTCTGCAACTCTACACAAAGACTCTTCAAGAGTTCAGGAGACTAGAATGTCCTGCATGCTTTTTCATTTGTACTGTAACTATTAACAATAACAAAAAATGCTCCTTTGGGCTGCTTTTCTTTTTCACATTTCACCCAGAAAGCTAGAGTTACATTAACTCTTGATGCACAACTTTTCCTTTCCTGACTGTGTATAATGGAGACGTGCTGGGGAAAGAAAATTAAGAAAACTGTTTCAAAGCAGATACAAAGAAGAAAAAGGGGGATTATGAGTCATTAAAACCACTGGAATTGAGACCAGTTTGACATTTTTGTCTTTATTATTTCTGCATTCTCCATGTGATGGAAACATGCCAACACAAACAACTTAAGCACGTCTGTGAATTTCACGTGTTTGTGTCAGGGCAGCAGTACAGCAGTGAGTTTGGGAAACTCAACATCGTGGCGAAGATTCCTGTCATGAAGGATGGAGGCTTCACCCTGTCAGAGAGGTACAGCGGGGCATTGAGTTTCTGCTTAGCTTTGTTTCAAATAGTTTGATTATTTTTCAAGCTGCTGCCTGAAGCTGCTTTGGGAGTCTGGTTGGTTCATTTGTTCAGAGTAAGGTACTAATGATGAAGATCTAATGGTTTAATGCTGCTGTTAGTACTATTAACACTTAATAGTGCTATTATCAGAAAAACAATAATGGATGATTCTGCAGTTAATTGAACAAAATGACCATCCAGGCACTCTGCGCTTCAGTTTTAGCAGAGTTTCTGTCACATTTCCTGTCCTTAAAACATCATTGGTTTCTGTTCTGTCTTGTCTTGCAGTGCTGCAATCCTGAAGTACCTTGTGCAGAAATACTCAGGGTCAGTGGCAGATCACTGGTTTCCTGCCGGCCTGCAGCAGCGAGCTCGTGCCAATGAATACTTGTCCTGGCAGCATGCAAACCTCAGAGCTCACTGTCAAAAGGTCTTCCTGCTCAGGGTTCGTGTCCCAGTTTGACCAAGTGCTGTGTCCTCACATGACACATTTCATCAGCTCATTTGCTCGATTAGTTCTTATCTGTAGCTGATTTTATAAGGTATATAATACTTAATATCCTTCTTCTCCTACTATTAATGTTGCTACAGTCATGTTAGCAGCTCTGTGAAGCTCTCCTTAAGCCCAACTGTTCTCTGAGGTTACAATAGAATAGAATAGAATACAATGGAATAGAGTAGAATAACCCTTTATTATCATTGTACACGTGAAATTAATTTGTGGGTGCTCCACACCAACTGTGCCGAAATAAAATATAAGTAATAGACAGGAGAATAATATACAAAAACAATAGAACGGTTCGTGTTTTATGTTGTCATATTTTGACCATGCTAACAAATACCTACTAGTCTTCCGGCCACTATAAGCTGCCACGCTGGATCAGTACTGCTGCTTGCTGATCTTTGTGTGTCTGTTTGAGTTTCCGGTCATCATGGGTTTTGAAGTCCCGGAGGAGACGATGGATGCTGCTCTTGAAAATATGAAGCAGTCGCTCAACCTGTTGGAGGAGAAATTCCTCCAGAACAAACAGTTAATCCTCGGGGACAAAATCTCTGTGGCAGATGTGGTGGCTGTAGTGGAGATCATGCAGGTACCACAGCTTCTGTCACTATTTCTACTACATATGGGTGAAATCTGGGGTGCCTGGTATGGCTATTACTACAAACCTGTTGCTTCCCCAACTGCTTCTGTCGCAGAATTTCTGCTTTAACTCTCAGCTCTCAGCTAATTTTAGAACTGCGGAGCTTTGTTCCTGCGGAAATAAACAAAACTTAAAAAATAACCCAGTGAAATTACTAAAACAAATTATATAGACTAAACCTCACTTAAAACATAAAAGTCAATTTATATGTCGGGAAGATCTCCGTCCTGCTCATCCTGTGGATAGTTAGTCTGGAGGGAATTTCTGAATTTATCATAACCCTTCTTGAGTTTAACCCCATAGTGGAGATTTAATGATTTGATGGAGATGCTAGTTATAGCTGTAGGCATTTTTTCTTTAAAAGGAAACTTTCAACACTGAACCTAATGTCACGGTACTAGGTTTAGGACCCAGTGTTTTGTGTTTCTTGATTAAGTTATATTCTTGGATTTGTTGTTTTTCATGGTTTGGATTCTCACTATTGTGTTCTGCTTATGTTATTTACAATTCCTGGTCTTTAGGTTTCTGTCCCTGTGCCTCTCCTTTGTTCCTTGTGTCCTCGTCAAGTTATGTTTTCATGTCTGTGTTTCTCCTTATTTCGGTGTCAATTCCGTGTCTCTGTGCCCGTCTCGTGTTTCCTGTTTTACTTTGACAGTCTCGCGTCCTTTGTTAATGTTTTCAATTTTGCTTCCTCCCCGTCTCGTTATGTTTGATTACTCCCAGCTGTGTCTCTTTCCCTCATTACTCCCTTGTGTATTTAAGCCCTGTGTTTTCCTCTGCCTGTTGTTGTGTTGTTCCATGTGCTGTAGGTTTTTCAGTTTTTCTGGTTTCTGTCATTCTTAGTTCTGTGCTCCTCATTTCCTAGTGTTTAGTTCTTAGTTTCTATGTTCAGGGTTTTGGTTTTTTTTTTTTTGTATGTTTATTTTATGGAGGATTTTTTCCAGCAAATAAAGCTGCTGCTCGAAGTTTACGTTCCATGGGTCCTTGATCCTGCATGCCACACAGCCACACATGACACCTTATTTCTCCCACATTTTCAGCCCAAGATGTCAGAGTTGTTTTTGTTGATGGCCACATGCTCAAAAGCTACATTTTAGGATCTAAATTATGTATATAGGAACAAAAAGGTTTGAATTTTTGAAGAGGAATAGATCCCACATACCAATAACTGCCTTTTCCAATGTGTGTTTTACAGCCTCCTGGAACTGGTGTAGATGGGTTCGAAGGCCGTCCGAAGCTGATCGCTTGGAGAGGGCGAGTGAAGGAGGAGCTCGGTGAGGAGCTGTTTGACGACGCTCACAAAGCGCTCATGCAGTTGAGCGGCTTGCCACAGAAGCTGAAGAGCAGCAGCGAGTTTGAGAAGTTCAAACTGAGATTTCAGAGGTTCTTCAACTGAGGAGGTTTATGTGTACAAACAGACACAATAAATCATGATTTGACTGCCTGTTGTGTTCCATCTTAAGGTTTACTGCGTTATTTCTTTCATACATGAAGAAAACACAGGGAGGATTCTCTGTTTTGATGGATGAAAAACTGTGTATAACAAAGCCAGTGGTTAACACATTGTAGAGGGAAAAGAAAATAAACTTGTATGTAGTAGTACAGCACACTTTCTCTGAAAATGAGAGCACCATCAAGCAATGAAAGCTCATAACTTAATTGATCATTTACTGTAAATCTGTAGTGATTTCTTAAGATAAATCTATTTTGGAGTCTGATGGCTTTTTATGGATGGCTGGACATGTTCTCTGCAAAGAAACTTCAAAATAATTATAACTTTGTCTATAAAGCATTTTTAAAATATGCATCCTGTTGCCCTGTTTCCATTCTCCTATGGAAACAGGGCAACAGCACAGACTGACATTCCTCAGTTAGCCTATTAATTAACAATATTGCAAAACTTAAGGGATTACTGGTGAAAAAAGATACAGAAAAACTTGTTTATATATATATTTTTTCAGTAGGCAACTGAAAACCAATCAACACCAGAAAAATGGACCATATGACATGAGTCATCCCATATGGAAAAGATATAGTAAAAACTTATACAGTTTGTATCTGTCTTGTGTGAAACTTGTATGAAAAGCATAAAAGAGTGAAAGCAGATATAAGATCCCTTGAAAAATTATAGAAATGAAACTTGTATGTTTTGGATACTTACTAAAACAATATATGAAAATAATGAGAAAGTGGCCACTTTCATGAGTGAATCATATAAGCCTTATATGATTCACTATATGAAGTAGGCCACATCTTATGCAAGTCTTTTATAAGTTTTTACTATTTCTTTTCCATATGGGATCAAATCGCTGTAATGGCTCCCTGTGTATAAAAGGAGATATTTAAAAGTTGTGCTAATAGTTTTACAGGTCATCAGGAACAGGCTTAGTGTTCCCAGGGTTAGGACGAAGCAAAGCGAAGCAGCATTTATTGTTCATGCTCCCCAGATGTGGGAAAACCCTTCACACCTGAGGTGTGTGGAATCTGTTAGCTCATTGAAGTCAGGGCTAAAAATGTTGTTTCCTGCAACTTTCAGGTGATTTTTAACTTGTATTAATCATTAAGACACAAAAAAAATTAATATTCCGTGTGTGTGTTTAACCTCCCAAGACCTGAACTCTTTCATGGCATGCATTTTTAATTTCTCTTTGCTATTTGGGCTGATTGGGACTTGATGAATGTAAAGACAAAGAATTATGTTTTTACCTGATGTAGTCTCTGAGCAGAGTATATCAGGCTCTGGTAGAGCAAAATTTAGTATTGTGATCTTTTATTTTTTTTAAACTTAGACAAAACAGACTACTGCCCACTGCATTTAGTTGATCCTATCACTCTTTTACATTTTGGGTGATTTTGTACTACTATGAGTGGATATGAGGTCTCACTTTGCAACGCTTCTCCCGCTCAGGACGATTATAATACTCAAAGGCCTTTATTCAGCATGTCTACATCTGTGATGTAGACATATACAGTCACAAGGGTAAATAGATCCACGTACATACTAAAGAGCTGGTATTTATTTCAAAACAGTGTTTAAACCTAAACACTAATATTATATTCTGAGTTATATTTCAGCTTTTAGCATATATGTGTTTCATTGTTTCCTGGGAGAAGACCAAAATGTAACAATCAAATTCTTGGTTGTTTTGCAGTGAGGACGACGTTTCAGTTTGCTAGTAGTTTTAACTCATTTATCCATTTGAGTCGCTTATTACCAAAGCTGAGCAAACACTGCCATCTAGAGCACATGATTAAAAACAAACAAAGAAAAAATAACAAAGAAGGCCTCAAAAAGATGTGCAAAAGTCTCAGATCATTTTAATATTGCATTTTAAACACTTAACATGTTTAACTTTAGCAAAATTAAAGCTCCTTAAGGGGGAAAAAAGAAGCAATGATAGAAACCACCGGTTTCCACAGACAGCAGAGGAATTTATCATTACTGTGTTGCACTTTTAGGCTCAGCCAGTCAGTCATACAGCCCTGCAGCTCTGTGCTAATTTCAAGGTTGGTTCAGTTCATCTGTGAAAGGAATCAAAAAGGTCTGAAAGGTTTAAATGAATGTTAGTCTCCTGCAGGCATTTGGAGGGGATCATGTGTGAAGTCTGATGTGTGAGGGAAAAAAAGAAAAGTTTCTGTGTGGTGTCTGATAGAAACAACAAGCCCCACAAGGTAAGTTCGATGAAGGTGTCTACACAGTGCGCAATTTCAGCAGTCTTACTGGTTTATTTAGGGTTTAAAGATCCAGTGCAGCAGTTCAGCATTTTTTTATAACTTAAAAAAATCAGAAAACAATTAGCATTTTAGTGCAGTTTTATTCTCGTTTTTCAGACTGTAATCAGTTGGCCTATACTGCTGTGACTCTGAGGTTTGCAACCCTTTATGGATTTAAACAGCTGTGTAAAGTTAGTATAAAATTAGTATAAAATTTACACTGTCCATGAACACCACAGTCTGCTCTGCACCAATCATTCAGTTTGTTTTCAGGCATCTGCAGATATGGAACAACCATTTAACTCCAAGAACTCATTAAATACACATTAAGCCTTTAAAGTTCTGCAGTTCCATGTTGTGCATCCAACACAACTGTTTTTCTGGGTTGTGAATAATTTATTTTGGCTTCTGCACGTATTACCAATTGTTTCTTTTAATGCAGGCCTGCTCTGCTGATGCAGCTGAGAACTTTGCTGTCGTGTCAAAAACAAAATCCAAATCCCTGCTTTCAGCTGCATCTGATAAGATGTAGGTGAGAGCTCTATGACTTACAGTCAGTATTTGCACAGTTATGCAATGTTGTAAGTTTTAATGCAAAATGATTTAAATGAAAATTTAATTATAAACTTTGAGGATTAATTCAAAGATTTAAAAAAAGTTTTGAATTAACAATCTAGGATTTAGTCATTTTATGCATAGGCAGAATAACTTCTTTTTAAATATAAACGTTGTTTTAAACAAATGCTGCATTCTTCCCTCTGTTAGGCTTTTACTGCCACCACCTTCAGATGCTGCTTGTTTGTGAGTCTCTCTGCCTTCAGTTTTGTCTTTAGTAACTGAAAAGCATCCTCTCTTAGGCTGAGATCAGTGGACTAAACCAGGCACTAATTAAGCTAAGAGACCCATAAAGTAGATGAAAAAGTGACTAGAGTTCATGAAATGTTTGGTTAAGTTGAGACCAAAGCTCAGATTGCTCAACCATTGCTTACTTTGCACGATCACTATCACTTAAACGTTAGTAGGTCATGTAGCAAGTAGAGGCGGAGTTCTGGTCAGATAGACTATATCAGGCCAGGCAGGAGAGTAGCCACAACACAGAGGGAAGCATCTGCAGCCGTCACACTCCGACATGATGGAGCTCTATCTCGATTTGATGTCCCCACCTTGCCGCTCTGTCTTTCTGTTTGCCAGAGCGCTCAGGATTCCCTTTGAGTTCAAGGTTGTCGACCTTGCAACAGGTAATCTTGCATGGGACAGAGATGATAGTTTATATTTGACTCATGCATGCTTTTGTAAAAGTTTCAGCTCACATTCTAAAATAGTAGCATTTGTATATTTTGGAAATAAATATAGAGCTAAATGATCTGTAGACTTTGAACTTATCATAGAAGTCCGCATGACTGCATTCATAGCAAGTTGTTCTCTTTGTCTTTGAATAATTTGGACTGGAAAAAGATTTCGCAAGAGTTCGGAGGAGATGAATGCCCCGGGGCTTTTAACTTGTGCTGTAATTGCTAACATTCACAAAATCTCCCTCTGGGCTATCATTTTACACTTTTCACATTTCACCCAGAAAGAGTTTTGTTAACTCTGAGATACCCGACTTTTTAAGATGGGGAAGTTTTTCAAGCAAGTAAAACAAGGAGAGAAAAAAACCAAGACAAAGCAACAAAGAAACATTGCAATGCTTTCTGCTACCAGACAGTTTAGTTTGTTTGATCTGTTTCCCCCCACATTCTGAAACAATTTATGGAATTGTGCAGTCTAGACCTGTTTTTTAATGTGTTTGCATGGGTTCATGTGTTTGTGTCAGGGCAGCAGTACAGCAAGGAGTTTGGGGACATCAGCATTGTGAGGAAGGTTCCTGTCATGAAGGATGGAAGCTTCATTCTGACTGAGAGGTACAGCAGGGGTCTGAGTTTTGGTCTGGCTTTTTTACACATTATTTAAATGATATAATTATATACATAATTTAATTGAATTACTTTACTTGTCTCTTGTATCTCTGACATACTTTACTTAGATCTTGCAGCATAGCTAATATCACATGTTCCACATTTGTGCCTTTTGGACCAATGTGCATGCAGTTCTGTGGCACGTTAAACAGCTTCCTGTGCATTTACTGTAATTGTACTAACAGTATATCTAAGAAGTTTATGCCTCAGTGTTGCTCAGTGAGTTTTGAGTATTTCACTTGTTTGATACTTGGCAGTAATTGGCAGATATTTGTGAGAGTAATCTAAATATGGTCATTTACAGCTCAAAAAACAGGATTGTGACATCCTAAATGCTAAAACTGAACCTACAAAACAGAGTTTCTCAAACTAAAAGATAATTAAGAATCATTAAATTCAGCACTTTAGCAAGTAGGGGTTAAAACATCATTTATTTTTTGCTCTCTCTTGTGTTGCAGTACTGCGATCTTGGAGTACCTTGTGCAGAAATACTCGGGGTCAGTGGCAGATCACTGGTTTCCTGCTGATCTGCAGCAGCGAGCACGTGTGAATGAATACTTGTCCTGGCAGCACATGAACCTCAGAGCTCACTGTTCAAAGGTCTTCCTGCTCAGGGTTCGTGTCCCAGTTCAATCAGTTGTTGCGTCCTCACCTGACCTTTTTCAACACACACATTTCATCAGCCTCGTTTGTTTGATTAGTTCCTTTTGTAGATATGATTTCATAAGTTATGTAATACATAAATCCTGGTCCTCCTACTATCAATGTGGGAACAGTCATGCAAGCAGCTCTGTGAGGCTCTTATTATGCCTAGCTGTACGTTTTGCAACATTAGTACAATGTTTTGTTTGTAATATTTACAGTAATACTTTACGGTAAACAGTGTGCCAGGATATTGTGATACTTCACAGGATAAATGACAGCTATGACCTGCTGGTGCCACAAAAGGAAAAGTCAAAAGGTGTATTCTTTGCGTGCTGTGAATGTCCATCCAGTAAATGTTGAGGTTATGACCACCTGCCAGTCAGACACTAACAATTAAAGATTTTAAGCATAACGATATCCAAAAGAACATTTGGAAATCTATGCACATTCCACACGGAAAAACATTTAAAAGAGTCAACTAAGAAAAACAGAAACAAAACTAAACAGAAACATTTGAAGCTCTTTCTTTAGATCAGTAACAACTACCTCTCTTAGGCTCTTGACTGCATTGCCGGTGCCAACAGTTAATCTCTGTGTGTCCGTGTAAACAGGCTCTGTATCAGATTGTCATGGACTCTGAAATCCCGAAGGAGACGATGGACTTTGCTGTTGAGAATGTGAAACAGTCGCTCAACCTGCTGGAGGAGAAATTCCTCCAGGGTAAACCGTTCATCCTCGGGGACAAAATCTCTGTGGCTGATGTGGTGGCCATAGTGGAGATCATGCAGGTACTAATATTTCTATCACTACTGCTGCTTCTGTAACTTTATTTTGTCTTCTGAGTTTTTATGGTTTGATTTGTTAAATTCTAACAATTGTCAGTTGATTTCCACAAATATAACTGCACTATTGTCTGTTTTGCAGCCTTTTGGAACTGGTTTTGATGGGTTTGAAGGTCGCCCGAAGCTGATTGTCTGGAGGGACAGAGTGAAGAAAGAGCTCGGTGAGAAGTTATTCGAAGAAGCTCACGAGGCGCTCATGAAGTCAAGCAACATGCCACAGAAGCTGAAGAACAGCGGCAATTTTGCCCAGCTTAAACCTATACTGCAGAAGTTTTTCCGCTGAGGAGGTTTCTGTATGCAAACCGACAAAATCAAACTTTATTGGTTGGACTGTTCAGTCCAGTTTGTTTTTATTGGGATGTTTTCATACTTAAAGAAATCATTAACATTTAACCATCTTTACTTTGTACAAAGAAATAAAAATAAATTTACATCTGATTAAAACTAAGGTGTCAGCCAGTCACAAAATTTCTGGAAATCACTTCTTATGTAAGAGCAGATTTAGACATTTTCCATTTGGGTGAAATACTTTGAATAACAAAGCCTGTGGCTATCACAAATTCAAGATAAGGTCACAAGAAGGCTATCCTCCCCAGAAAACATTTTAAAACCTGATCTTCAGCTTTTCCCCACAGATCTGTGATACTGACATACACCATCCTCCAGCAGTGAACGTCTGAAATCAAACATTTGTAGTGAGTTTTTAAGAAAACTGATGCTCATTATAGGAGATCTTCAGCCTTTTAAATAATACAGTAATAACTTAATTTCAGTATCACTTTTTTTTTTAACTTACAGTTAAAAAATGCTTCACAATTTAGATAAATTCTACACAGTAATAAGAATATCCCAAACTAAATACACTGACACGAGCTTAGGTTCTTGCATTTGTTTGTACACCACTCATGTGCATTTACAAACAAGATGAATGACTAAGAAAAAGCCAAATTATAAATATTTCTCGACAAACTCAAACGTTGCCCCTGGACTTAAAATAAGAGTCCCTTATAGCATGATTGGAGACGGTGACAGCTGAGTCGCCCTCTCTGTTCATGCACTCAGAGTCTTGATGGAACTCTGTTTGGGACGTCTAAAGCAAAAAGGTTAGATCTAATTTTAAAAGGATGAAAAAATATTGTGTAGATTCTAAAAAAATCTCAAATTGAGGGAAAACAGGATTTGAGCTGTAATTGTGATATGAGAGGGGGCAACAGGTTTTTTTTTTCTTTTTTGGAAAATTAGATGTAGAGACTTTGAGCAAAATGGACAAAAAATGAATTATTGAATCCTGCAGTGAGGGGATGCTATGGCTCTGTGATACTTTTAATACCACTAAGAGAAGAGATGTCAGGATTGGAGCTCTTTGTGTGTCCTCTTCTCTGTATGATTACGAAAGTGCTGCCTTCAGGCTCGCTGTAACCCACACTGTATGATGGGCTTGCACAGGGCTGGGGACATGTAGGGTAGAGCTCAGATGTAGAGCATTTGACTGCATATCAGGAGGTTTTTGGTTCAATTCTGGATGCCACCTTGATCTTATTTATGCTAAAGGCACATTTAATAAATATGATGCTGGCTCTATAGTTCCTGCTTTAAACTACTGCATGGAAAGGAAAAGGTCTGACATTTAATGCACTGATTATGTAGAAACCCTGACCTGAGTGAAATGTTCTCACTGACATTCCAGCTCTGCACACATGACTGTTTCATTGTTTCCTCATGGGAAAGTCTGTCCCATCACAACAATCCATTTGTCCTGCTGGGGACAAGAAGCTCTTTATCTGGAAGATAAGCAAACATGGAACAACCAAATTCTTCATTTTGTTGCTGTTTAGTTTTCTCTCTTTGCTGCATGGAAAGAAGTTTCAGTTTGGTATTTTTTTAATTTAATAATTTTTAAAAAATAATTTTAATAAGTCTGCATGGAGACAGAGAGGTAATCCTTCCACAGTGATCTGATCAGAGTCCCCTAAACTCATTCGAGACAACACTGCCATCTAGAGTACAGGAAGGCGTTTATTTAAAAGAAGAAAAAAAGAAAAAAGATTCAAGTCTTGGTACCTTTATTTTTCATGTTTGTGTTACACATTGAACATAAGAGCTTCACACCCTTCTTCTTTATTCTTCGTCCTCTCAAAAATCATTTTGAGGTCCTCATCTGGAACTTTTCTGACAGTCCTAAAGTGGTTTCTCCCGATCCCCTCCGCATCCTGCACCTCCTTTCATGATTTTGAACTATGAGTTCACAGAACAATTGAATGAGTCTAGAGGTAAATGTATTTTCCTCTACAACAACACAAACACAGTGTCAGCAGTGGCACAGCATTTCCTCTCCTCTGGCTCTGTGTACACAGGCAGGTGGACAAACGCGAAGACGCCAGAAGGAAAAAGGAGATTTTTTTTCTTCTTCTAAAAATCAAGTAAGTTTGTTCACAAGAGAGACGAGAAACAAACAATCAAACACACACACACACACACACACACACACACACACACACACACACACACACACACACACACACACACACACTCACACACACACACACAAAAAGACCTGGTTTCACTGTCTTAAATTTTGTGTTTTGAAATTATATTTTATTAAAAATATGAGCGTGTATTTTCCAAAACTGTTGAGAAAATATTCAACAACATGAGCTGCGCTCTAATCCACAGGGTGTAGCAGCAATTCACAACTGCAGTGAAATAACAGACATGAAAAAGCTAAAATACTTTAAACATTTTAATGATTTTTTTTTTATTCTTGTGTCACTTTTTCCATATTTTAAAAACATCCTTTATATGTCCTGCATGCTACTTCCAGTTACTGAAAATGGCTCTGACTCAAACATCTGTCCACATTGATCTGTAAGCTGCTCGGTGACGGCTGTGAGTTAATAAGTGCTTTGCAGTCTCAGTAAAAGGATAAATGATACATTCTAACCTCCACACAGTCTAGCTTATTATTATTTTATTAAATCAGCGTTTCGGTCCAACCGACCTTTATCACGTACAAAATAAAAACAAAAACAGCAGTTTCAGTAAAATTAATCAGAAATAAATAAACAAAAAGCATAAATATGTATGAACATGCAAAAAGTTTAGAGAATAAACACATCTGAGCTGATAAATTCGCGCTAAAATGAGTCAAAAGCAGCCCGATATCAGACTTAATGACCCCTCATTAAAGGAAACATTTCAACCAAACATTACAAATAAAATCAGCAGAACAGATCAAACAAATTATCTACGAGTGGGGTGACACTGGGAACCGTAGGAAGTTTCTCCCAGTAAATGAAATTAAAGGCTATCATTAATATTGAAACACTAAATAACGTCAGAGAAAAATAATTCGGATGTCTAGGTTACCTTTTACATTTGTTAGACATACAAATCCTGATATCACGAGATGCGCTGCAGTTTAATTCCCTCCGTGAGAGCGCATGGTGCATCTGCAGAAGTGTGGCCATGTGACCATCCACACAGGAAGAGGAGTTGAGAAATGAGTCAGAGATTCCTCCTCCGCACAGAAATCAGACAAAAAGTCCTAAAAATCCAGCCCGGAGCGCCTTTCCATCATCACCATGCCGTGCTGCAGGCTGCGCGCTCTGTGTCAGTATGAAACCAACAAGCTGGTCCGGATCCAGAGCGTCCGGCTCGGCTCACTCAAGTGGAGTCTGAACGTAGCCATTCTGCTGTTCATCTGGTGAGTGGATGTGAAATATCTGAGCCCACGCACGCACGCACAGTGCGGCTCAGCTGGCACTTCTCACTTCTGCACTTTCACAAGTCCCGTTAAAGCTCAGAGCGTCTGCAGGGAGAAACGGACACGAACTATCGTTTATGAATATCTGACTGAGTCTGAACTCCAGTTTGAGTGTGAGGTCCTTAAAATTATCTTCAATTTGTGGAGGAACAAATTTCATATCCAGCAAGTTTTTAACTCATTTTGGTTGATTTCCATTTGGAAAAGGAGCATTTTTGTTGCTTCCCACCAAACATCCTAGTAGCATTAATGACAAAAAACAAGAGAGACAGCTGCAGAAAAACATGACCTTTCTGTTATTAGACAAGAAGATATCAAAATGGTCTTTAATTAATCACCATAACAGCTAATTGCAGCTTTTTTTGTGCCTAAAACTGGTTAAGCTACAAAAAGCTGACCATCAGTGTCCGGTAAATATCTACAACTTGAACGTATTCCTTCAGTTTTGAGTCTTTATCCTCTAAACCAGACAATGTGACTCATAATCCCCAAGCTCTGATCATTTAAAATGTTTAAAATGTATCTTGCAGTATCATGATGTTATGGAACAGGAAGTACCAGGAGTTTGACCTGGTGGTCAGCTCGGTTACCACAAAGGTAAAGGGTGTGGCTCAGGCGCCCCTGCCCGGGGTCGGGAACGTGGTCTGGGATGAGGTGGACTACAGCGGGCCTTGGAAGGTGGGAGCTCGATTCTCTGGGTGCTGAGCTGTGAAGGTTTTTTTGTGGTTGTTAAAAATGAAAATTCCTTTATTTATTTATTTTAAAATCTTTGTAGGGGAAGAACACCTTCTTTGTGGTGACCAACGTCATTGTGACAAAGAATCAGAAGCAGGGGAAATGTGCGCAGGTGCTTTTTCATCATTACCATTTCATATTTTTTATCATATCTGTGTTCATCTTGTTTTATTGAGATCAAATATTGTATTGCTAACAAAGACCACAGTAAATAGAAGATGACATTAATAAGATGAACTCTAATTTTCTGCACTGTCTATTTCTCAGGTTCCTCTCAAAGGCAGATTCTGTCACACTGATAAGGAGTGTGAGAAAGGAGCCTGGGACCAGCAGAAACACGGTACAGTGACTTCTTTCAATAGACCTTGTTTCATGTCCAGGGCTAAAAATTGAGCCAACAAACTGCAGGTTTTTTAGCTGCTAGAAGGGCAGCAAACAGTAAGAAGGGGTCCAGTTCACCAGGCTTTAAACATGTTTGTTTCTTCTTTGAAATTGGGCATTTTGACATGAGAGTCTATGGAGATTTACTCACTTTTGGAGTCAGCCTCCACCAGTGATTAAGGAACTGCAGTTTTTGATCCAACTTTAGTTTTTAATTAGTATTTAATTAGAAATTCAGTAGCAATAAATAAGCTTGAAGCTAAGAATAAAGACATCATTAAGTATTAAAAGATAAACTGACACTTTGTTGGTGTCAGTTTATCCCGCTTTTGTCAGTTTAAATAGATTTTCTATAAAGATTAGAAATGTAAAAATAAAGAAACGTCTGTATTTTCTCTTAAAGTTGTGTTCAGAAGCACTTTTTTCCACATTACATTAATTTTTAACTTCAAGTGGTTCATACACAACAAGTAGAGCAACTAAACCATTTTACTGAAGCTGTGAGACAATCAAGAGTAACAAGACGTAAAAACACAGCATTAAAAATGTTGTATGTTTCATTTTATACTGACCACTCAAAGTGCTTTAGACTACAAAGCACCTTTAACCATGTGTTTATATTATATAATGGTTACTTCCCACATTACGACTCACATCCGTGGCCAATTTACAATCACTGGTTAATCTAACATGCATATCTTCGTGTGGGAGGAAGCTGGAGTACCCTCGAGAAACCTACACAGGCCCAACGTAAAGGGAGAACTCCACACAGAAAGGCCCCACTGTGACGTGACTCTGCTAACCACTGGATCCCTGTGCTGTTCCCAAAATGAGAGTGACGTCCTGTGTCCACAGAAACCAGAGGAATTAATAATTTCTGGTGTGCAGCTCAGATGGTTGTAGTTCTGTGCAGCTCTGAATCTGCTGCAGGAATCAAACATCCTGTAGGGTTTATACGACTGCTTCCCTTTTGCAGGGATTCAAACGGGATCGTGTGTGAAGTTTGATTTATCGAAGAAAACCTGTGAAGTTTCTGCGTGGTGTCCGATCGAAACCAGAACGACCCCTCCAAGGTAAGAGAAATGAATTTGTCTACACAATGTGACATTTCAGAAGTCTTTGAAGTTCACTGACAGCCACATCATGTGAGCTCGATCTAAAAAACATGGGTACAACATCTAGTTAGATGCATGTAGACTGTGCAATGGTTATACCAACTCAATCAGGAGCAAGAGACACAGCTGTTATTCTTCCATGACTTGTTCCCTTCTTTCCACGCCCTCTTTGGCTCTGTTATGATAACAGCTGGAAGATACATCATACAAGTAGTCCTCTGCAAAAGCTTGGACTGTAAAGCAGGAGAAAAACATACTCATACATACCATCACACCCCCTCCAATAAGTAGAAACCGAGTTTAAACCACCACACAATCTTCGAATACTAGAGTCATACATTTACCACTCATATAAATATTAACATCTATGGATTATACAGAACAAGAAGCATTTTGAGAAGCTGACAGGACTTCCCAGCAGTTTTTAATTGGTCTAGTTTGCTCTCAAAAGTGTTTTGGCTAATAATCATCACTTCTTGTGACGCAGACCTGCTCTGCTGGCAGCAGCTGAGAACTTCACTGTCTTCATCAAAAACAACATCCGATTCCCAGCTTTCAACTACATCAGGTGAGACTGCTCTGTGCCTGCGGATACAGCAGATTCGGTTTCTCCCCTTCAGCTGCTTCAGTTAAGAAATGCAGAGATTTTGTATTTTTTCAATGAGTTTGTTTTTCTTTCAGGGTTTTGTTTTGTTTTGTTTTTTCTGCATCAGCAGTTTTGGAGTTAGAGTTTTTAATTCTTGGAGCTTGATCATTGTGACAGTTTCTTCTTAATGCTAATGAGATTTTTTTTTTTACAGTTCATCTTGCAGATCTTTATCTTCAATGAAAACAATGATGTTATATCACTTAAATTGGATCACAGTTGTTTCATTTCAGGTTTACTGTGCTGTTGTGCAGGAGCAAAACTGTTCAGCACTCCATGCATTTGCAAATCTGTTTGCACAAATACATACAGAAACCCCTATGCTGCTGTGTTACCCTTGCTTCTTGTTGCTGGGTTGTTGCAACTGCACATTGTGTTTAATGATGCTAATATTTTGCATTTGGCATAAAAAAAAAAGCATTCAGAAAGACCCTCTTCGTTACCAGGGAACTGAAACTTCAGATTTTTTACGGAAATATTGAAGTCTGCTTTTTTTTTAACAGAAGGAACATCCTCCCAGAGATGAACGACGCCTACCTGAGGAACTGCCACAGAGGAAACGACTCCCTGTGCCCCATCTTCAGACTGGGAGACATCGTCCGAGAGGCCGGGGAAAAGTTCTCTGAGATGGCAGTAGAGGTGAGTTAATGTGTTCACGGGTCTCTCAGGTGAAAGCAGAATTCATCCCCAAGTGGTTTGGTACCACAATATTTCTCCACCCTGAGATTTTAACTTTAAAGTCAGTAAAATGAACATCAACACTCCTTCCTCTTTGTGAGTCATTTCTGTCCTCAAATCGAAGTGAAAAACCGCTGACGCGCAAAAAAAGAAAAAGAAAAAAAAAAGGAAGCGTTGCCACAACAAACTGTGTGTGGACATAAAAATAGAGAAATAGTTTAATTTTGTTTTATGTTTATGTTCTGTTTTCAGGGTGCACTTTGTTTTAATTGCAGCTATTGTCCTGCTTTTTTTTTTTCTTTCTTTCTCAGACATAAGTAGAAATACTCTTATTTGAAGGTTTGAAGTTTAATATGTTGGGAAAAATATACCTTATTACACAAGCACAGTAAACAATAAAAACTCTGACACATGAACTGATGTAAAAAATCAGTTCTGGGTTTTCCTCTGTAAATGTTGAGCTTTTGTAGTCCCGCTTTTGACCACAGGGAGGCGTCATCGGCATCCTGATCAAATGGGACTGCAACCTCGACAGGCTCATGCAGCGCTGCCTTCCCAGATACTCTTTCAAGCGACTAGATGAAAAAGAGAGCAACAAGACGCTCTATCCGGGCCTCAACTTCAGGTGAGCGCGGGTCAAAGGTCACCTCCATCGTGCTCTGTGTGCACTGGACAGTCAAGAGTCACTAAAGGAACAATGAAAACAATTAAAGCTATAAACAAGCGGTGACAAACCTTCTCTTGCTTTCATATTTACGTCAGCCCTTCAAAGTTATTGTATCTGTCACATCCGTGTTTTTTCACCAGGTTTGCAAAGTACAACACTGTGAATGGAGTGGAGGAGCGAACACTCTACAAAGCATTTGGGATCAGATTTGATGTCATGGTATTCGGACAGGTGAGGTTTTTATTTCTTCATTGTTTCGTCCCTCTGTTAAAGGGTTAAAGTAAAGCTGACTGCTAATGCAGAACAATGAATTCATCAAAGAGTAAGACTGGTGTTCGTTAGAAAATCACAGTATTGATTCATAGTAACGATGTACTACTGTGGCCCAGAGGAGTAAAAAATACAATATTAATATAAGACACCACAACAAAACTGAAAATTTCTCTTTTGTTGTCATGTTTTCAGAATAGTTTAATTATTATTTTTCCCCCCTTGAAATGATGTGTTTTGCACATCGTGACCTTTTTTTGTTTTAGGAGAAATCAATCTGCTCCTGCTGCTGTTGTTATTTTTTTATTTTTTATTTTTTACTGCATATTAGCATGACTCACATTAAATGAGTAAGAAACCATAAAAAAGCCCAAAACCATGTATTGATCATGGTAATGTCGAAGAACTTCAGATTACAAATCATATTAGAAGAAAACACTCACAGTATTCACCTAAAATACTACTACCTGACACCTACAGACAATTTAGCACCACCAGTTAATCAAGCATGCATGCCTGTGGACTGTGGGAGGAAACCCACGCAGGCACAGGGAGAACATGCAAACTATATACACCTCCACACAGAAAGGCCCAAGCCAACCAGGATATTTGAACCAGCAACCTGCTTCCTGCGAGGCAGCAGTTTTAACCACTGCACTGCTATAGTCCTTGCGTACTGTAGCCACACTGGCACGCTAATTTGGGAAATGTTTGCTTTAGATCAGCTGATGGGTTCCCAGTGGGGAGTGAGTTTATGATATTTTTACAGTGGCCCCGAGAGGCCAAACGGACTGCAACTTAAGAAAACACCAGCAATAAGAAAAACGCTGCAAAAGTACACAAAACGCAATGGAAATAGGAAAAAAAGAAAACAGAAATAGGAAAAAACACAAGGGAAGTGTTTCTGGTAGGGCTGGGTATCGTCACTGATTTCTAGAATCGATTCGTTTCCGATTCACAAGGTCCCGAATCGATTCGATCCACGATTCGATTCAATTCAATTCAATTCAATTCAATTCAAAATTTTGACAGCCAGAAATATTATAATTCATTTCAGTACATTTACATATTTTTGTATCTATAAAAAGGAAGCTGACACTTGCGAGACATTATCAAAGGTGTGAGCGTCACAGCAGATGCCTTTGTGTCAAAGTAGCTGAAGATAAAACACAGAAAAACATGAAGGTGGTTTTCCTGGCCTGGGATTTTATAAAAATATTCTGCAGTAGGGCTGCCACAAACGATTATTTTGATAGTCGACTAGTCACCGATTATTTTTGCGATTAGTCGACTAATCAGATCTTGCATCCATTGGACGTAAAACGTACAGCTTATTGCACCAGCAGCATCTGCTCTTATATGACTATCATTAGCTTACAGCTTTAAAGTGTTTAAGGTATGTGCTAACTAAAAATAAAGACAAGATGATAGTTTATTAAATGCTAATGAAATTTGCAGATTGTTTCGGTGAAGTTTAATAAACTCCTTGCTATCTAAAATGTAACGGGACACCGGAGTATATTCTTGAGCATCTCACACTTCTGATAATCAGTTGTCTGCTTGACGTTTATTCAGCTGTGTAAAAACTATAACTTTAACCTCAGCCAAACCGATTTACTCAGGAACAAATAAAATACAAAAAAAAAAGCCAAACAGTAACATTTTAAGTTATCTAAGTGACTTATATATGTTTAACCTGAGTAGCGAAAGACGGCAGTGGGTTTGAAAACGATTTGCCGGGAGTCCGGTGTTCTCAGCGGCTCTAGTGAGCCTTGCCCCCGGCTAGCTATCGAGCTAGTGGGTAACAGACGTCTCCGAAAACGTCGGAGCGCTTTTGAAAATATGTGGTGTCTTGATAAACTGAGCAGATATTTGAGGTTTGCACAGTTACATTCTCGCCTGAAAATATGTTAAACGTTTATTTTGTGACCCAGAAAGAATAATAAGAGTAATATTAAAACTAACTAGCTGCCGCCATTGTTGGAAACTGAGCTGCGCTATGAATTCTGGGACAGAGCTACTTCTTCTTCTTCGGGGTTTAACGGCAGCTGGCATCCTTGTACATGCAGTGCTGCCATCTTCTGTTTCAGTCCGTTATTACACTCTTAAATCCTACTACTTATTTCTGCGTCTTTTGGGATCTTACAAAGCTTCAAACGACGCGTCGACTATTAAATCAGTCGTCGACGATTTTGATAGTCGACGTAATCGTGACTAGTCGACTAATCGTGGCAGCCCTATTCTGCAGTACATCAAAAACGAAAGAAAACCATTAATCAACATATGAACGTTACCTCTGACGTTACAGCGGTTTTATTAGAGACACAGCTAAGCGTTTTGCATTTTGCATAATATTAAAAAGTTTAAATTTGTTCAGTATTGAACGGCAGAAATTAGGTTTTCTTTTTGGAAGTATGTAAAACGAAAAAAAAAAAAACTGCGGCCGACAGCGCTGTAAACAACGGTAGACTTGTGCGTAACAAGCAAGCGAATAATGCAGAAAACAGATTTTTAGACGGGAAACTGTTCTTGAAGTACAGAGAGAGAGAGAGAGAGAGCTGTGCATGAAGTGTGGTTTTATCGTGGTGGAAGCAAAACAGTAAAAGTCAGAGTGATTTCATGACAATGTTTATGTGAAGCGTAGTTTGGATCTTCTTTTGCTGCTGCTTCGGTCAATATTGTTTGGAGAGAGATCAAACTAACAGCTTTAGAATCAGCGCAAAAAGGGCGTGAACACAAAGCGCGGACCCGCCGAAACATCTGAATCAGCGAGCTGTCGGCTTTCAGCCCCGACCGTGTCCGTGCAGTTGTTGTGCCAAAAAGTGATTGTCTGCCAGAAAGTGATTGCCGTCCGCGGGAGCGCGCGCAGCCGCTTAAAGCTGCAGCGCCCGTCGGGTGAGAAAGGCGACATCTCACTGATTCTGATCCGCGGGTCGCGCTGTGTGTTTACGTCCTTGTGCAGAATCCGTGTGCCTGCTCTCATTTACTGTCTTAGCTGTTTGGTGGTTGTTGAAATTTTGTGAGGTTTCACCTGAGATTCTGGCGTTTCGGGCAAAATAAATTTATATTTAAAAATCGATTCAGGATTTTAATGAATCGATTTCACGTTATCCAAGCCAGAATCGATTTTAATCGATAAATCGATTATTAAAACCCACCCCTAGTTTCTGGGGAGACAATAGCCCGACGGACCAGTTGCAGGAACCCAAAACATGCTAGGTGTGTTTTATCATGATTCATATAATACTGATGACGGATTTTTAGGCTAATAGTTAGGCTAACACACTTACCTCTCATCTTTTCTTTCCTCACAAAACCGATCCTCCACTTCTTTTAAGTGTCTCCCAGCGCAATTCTTAGCATATTTTGGTTCCTGCAACTGGTCCGTCGGGTTATTGTCTCCCCAGAAACACTTCCCTTGTACTTTTGGAAATCTGTTTTTCCTATTTCTGTTTTCGTTTTTCCTATTTCCGTTCTGTTTTGTGTGCTTTTGCAGTGTTTTTCTTATTGCTGGTGTTTTCTTAAGTTGCAGTCCGTTTGGCCTCTCAGGGCCACCGTATATTTTCCTCCTATTTAATAATTTATCAAAAAGCCCTCATTAAGACAAAAGTTCCAGGACTGTGGCTGAAAAGTGAACTTTTCTCAGGAAGGCTCTGAAATGAGTGAAGTGACCCTGAAGTATCTGCAGCCATAAAAAGAGCTGATTGTTGGTCAGTGCTTCCTTTATTACCTCTTTTAGCAGTGAATACGCTTAGAAGGCGATAACGGCAATGCACAGCAATGAGGTGCTCCTTTAAACAGTCAACATCACTGACAAATGTAAATGTTAATAGTTAACCTTTCTATTTCATACCATTCATTTCTGATATGTTCTGAATTCTGAACTTCACACAGCTGTAATAAAACCTGCTTCCTGTCATTTTGTTGCCTTGTGTGAAGAAATTGTAGTCATTTTAGATGTACTTCCAGGAGATAAGATTTTGTATTTGTATAATGTATTACAGTTGGGTCATTTGACCTTGCATGTAAAACAATTTTTGGATTCAAAGAAATCGGTTGCATAAGCCTCCAGTTTTTTAACATGACTTATTCTTTGAAAAACTCTTTCAAACTATTCTCGAAAAACTCATTCATAATCTCTTTTTTTTTCTATTTTACTTTCTTTGCCATCCCCTTTTTTATGTAATTATGTATTTACTTCTTCCCTACTCCTGTTATGCAACTTTTGCACAGTTTTAAATGGAGTCAATGTCAAGCCAGCTGGAATCTGGATTAAAAAATGCTTAAAACTGGACTGATTGTGTGATGCTGTAGGAAATAATCTAAGTTTAACACTGGAAAATTCAAACTGATGTTGGACAGAGAAGCAAAATGTAATCAGATCAGACAAATCAGATTTATGTGATTGGTAACATTTTTAGACTCGGTATCTGTGAATTTTGGCTTTTATGTTTAGTGGGCTATGTGCATTTTTTTTTCAGTTGAAAGGGAAAAAGTTTTGTATCTTGTTAGTGAAATAAAATTACTGACAAGTCATACAAGATGTATTTTATCAGTAACTCAATTTGTGCTTGCCTGTTTGCTCTTGGGAATTTCTGACGTCAGTATATCTAAATTTTTGGCGAGAGGAGAATGTAAAGGGGAAAATGTTGTGATTTGTTTTTCAGGCGGGAAAGTTTAGCTTCATTCAACTCATCATCTACATCGGCTCAACGCTGTCCTACTATGCCCTGGTGAGAGACCACAGACATGTCCATTCATGCTTTTATCCTCCTTCAGGAGTGAGCACAGTGGGACTCAGTGTTAGAGTCCAGAGTGGGAGTGCAGCGCATGGAAAATTTATTCAACTCCTCTGCAGAGGAGCAACCATAAATATCAAAGGAAGCCAATTAATGTCATTAAAAATTGAGAAGTTATTCATGATTTCATAAAATTTACATGATTTTAATCTTCTTAAACTGTATTAATTACTCACAGTAAAAAGTCAAAATACGTTTCATGTGTACAGTGTCTTAATTTTAACGTAAGACTTAAACAAAAAATGTTCCTAATGTTAACACTCCTTTTTTATCTCTTGTTTTATTTTTAGATTTTTAACATTTTTTTTTGTATTCAAATATTTTCCTTACCTTTACCTTTTGCATCATATTTGATTTTTTCAATTTAAAAAAAATAAAAATTATATATATATATATTAGGGGTGCAACGATACACAAAATTCACGGTTTGGTTCGATACTTTGGTGTCACAGTTCAATATTTTTTCGATACAAAAAAATGTTCATGCTTTTTTAATTTATCATTTATTAAAATTATAAATATATATATTTAACTCAAAAGTACACTTTTTAAATTTAATGTTGCTGAAACGACAAAGTAATAAAAAAATAAATATCTCATGGAGAAATCCCTCATCTTTGGAAAAGAGAGTTTATTACAGAGAAATGGCTCTTTCCAAAATAAAAGCTATACTATACGCTTCTTCTGGGGTATACTCTCAGCAGCATATTAAACATATCAGGTCCCCATAAGGAGAATCATGTGCTAACGGCTGTCTAAATGACTCGGGTAAAGTTTGTAGCATGCGTGCTTGTTGTTTTTGTCTGCTTCCACTTGTCTTTGCACTAGGATGATGTCGGCGTAAATGTGCAGTCATATTCGTTGTGTTCCCACTAGTGCTGTCAGCTTAATCTGAAATGACGTTAACGCCACAACACGGCAAATCTCCGTTAACGAGCTACCGCGGATCGCCCCGTGCGTGGGGCTGGACGGCGTCAACACGTTAACGAGCAAACTGCGCTAACGCACTAGTTCACACCCATGTAATTGAGCATTGCGTGGCACATCCGACATACTGTTTTACTTTTGTCCATGACGCGCTTACTTTCCAGGGTCATACTTCACATGAAGACCAAAATAGTTCCAAAGGCCATATCTGAATGAGGGTGGGGGAGGTTCAATTTGCCATGTTGCAATGAGCAACTTCTGTCTCGCTAGCTTGCACTGCGCTCAGTGGATCTGCGCTCGACAGTGCAGCCTAGGCGGAGTAGTCGAATGCAGATCCACTGAGCTCTCAACACAGACAGCATCGTCAGAAGAAAAGTTGATAAAATGAATTAAAAATTTTGTATTGTTCGATACACATGCATACCGAACCGAAAGCACTGTATCGAACGGTTCAATATCAATACGAGTATTGTTGCACCCCTAATAATATATATATATATATATATATATATGTATATATATATATATATATATATATGTATGTATATATATGTATATATATGTATGTATATATATGTATATATATGTATGTATATATATGTATATATATGTATGTATATATATGTATATATATGTGTATATGTATATATATGTGTATATGTATATATATGTATATATATATGTATATATGTATATGTATATATAAAACACCCATCTCGCCCCTGGGGGCGGTTTATCCTTCAAGCTCGGGTCCTCTACCAGAGGCCTGGGAGCTTGAGGGTCCTGCGCAGTATCTTAGCTGTTCCCAGGACTGCGCTCTTCTGGACAGAGATCTCCGATGTTGTTCCCGGGATCTGCTGGAGCCACTCGCCTAGCTTGGGAGTCACCGCACCTAGTGCTCCGATTACCACGGGGACCACTGTTACCTTCACCCTCCACATCCTCTCGAGCTCTTCTCTGAGCCCTTGGTATTTCTCCAGCTTCTCGTGTTCCTTCTTCCTGATGTTGCTGTCATTCGGAACCGCTACATCGATCACTACGGCTGTCTTCTTCTGTTTGTCTACCACCACTATGTCTGGTTGGTTAGACACCACCATTTTGTCCGTCTGTATCTGGAAGTCCCACAGGAGCTTAGCTCGGTCATTCTCCATCACCCTTGGGGGCATCTCCCATTTTGACCTCGGGACTTCCAGGTTATACTCGGCACAGATGTTCCTGTACACTATGCCGGCCACTTGGTTATGGCGTTCCATGTATGCCTTGCCTGCTAGAATCTTGCACCCTGCTGTTATGTGCTGGATTGTCTCTGGGGCATCTTTACACAGCCTGCACCTGGGGTCTTGCCTGGTGTGATAGACCCCAGCCTCTATGGATCTTGTACTCAGAGCTTGTTCTTTTGCTGCCATGATTAGTGCCTCTGTACTGTCTTTCAGTCCAGCTTTGTCCAGCCACTGGTAGGATTTCTGGATATCAGCCACCTCCTCTATCTGCCGGTGGTACATACCGTGCAGGGACCTGTCCTTCCATGATGGTTCCTCGCCTTCCTCCTCTTTCTTGGGTTTCTGCTGCCTGAGGTATTCACTGAGCACGCTGTCAGTTGGGGCCATCTTCGTGATGTATTCGTGGATGTTTCTTGTCTCATCCTGGACTGTGGTGCTGACACTCACCAGTCCCCGGCCCCCTTCCTTCCGCTTAGCGTACAGCCTCAGGGTGCTGGACTTGGGGTGAAACCCTCCATGCATGGTCAGGAGCTTTCTTGTCTTTATGTCAGTGGCTTCTATCTCCTCCTTTGGCCAGCCTATTACCCCAGCAGGGTACCTGATCACGGGCAGGGCGTAGGTGTTGATGGCCCGGATCTTGTTCTTACCGTTCAGCTGACTCCTCAGGACTTGCCTGACCCTCTGCAGGTACTTGGTGGTTGCAGCTTTCCTAGCGGCCTCTTCATGGTTCCCATTTGCCTGCGGGATCCCCAGGTACTTGTAACTGTCCTCTATGTCTGCAATGTTGCCTTCTGGTAGTTCAATCCCCTCAGTTCTGACTACCTTCCCTCTCTTTGTTACCATCCGACTACACTTCTCCAGTCCGAACGACATTCCAATGTCATTGCTGTATAGCCTGGTAGTGTGTATCAGTGAATCGATGTCTCGTTCACTCTTGGCATACAGCTTGATGTCATCCATGTACAGGAGGTGGCTGACAACCGCTCCGTTTCGTAGTCGGTATCCGTAGCCAGTCTTGTTAATGATCTCACTGAGGGGGTTCAGGCCTATGCAGAACAGCAGTGGGGACAGAGCATCTCCTTGGTAGATCCCGCACTTGATGGTGACTTGTGCTATGGGCTTGGAGTTGGCCTCTAGTGTTGTACGCCACATTCCCATTGAGTTCCTGATAAAGGCTCTTAGGGTCCTGTTGATCTTGTACAATTCTAGGCATTCCAGTATCCAGCTGTGGGGCATTGAGTCGTAGGCCTTCTTGTAATCAATCCAGGCTGTGCACAGGTTGGTCAGTCTGGTCTTGCAGTCTCGGCTGACTGTTCTGTCTACCAGTAGCTGGTGTTTTGCGCCTCTGGTATTCTTGCCAATCCCTTTCTGTGCCCCGCTCATGTATTGAGCCATGTGCCTGTTCATCTTAGCCGATATGATGCCTGACAGGAGCTTCCATGTAGTACTGAGGCAGGTTATTGGTCGGTAGTTGGATGGGACCGGTCCCTTCTTGGGGTCCTTGGGGATCAGGACCGTCCGACCTTCGGTTAGCCATTCCGGGTGTCTCTCGTTAACTAGCAGCTGGTTCATTTGTGCTGCCAGACGCTCGTGGAGTGCAGTCAGCTTCTTCAGCCAGTAGGCGTGAACCATGTCGGGCCCTGGTGCTGTCCAACTCTTCATACTGGAGACCCTTTCTTGGATGTCTGCCACTGTGATGGTTACTGGACCCTGTTCAGGGAGGTCGCTATGGTCTGCCCTCAGATCCACTAGCCACTGAGCATTGCCGTTATGGGTTGCGTCCTTCTCCCATATGCTCTTCCAGTATTGCTCCGTCTCCAGCCTTGGTGGTGCTGTTCTCTTATTGTTCCCTTGCCACTGAGAGTACACCTTTGCTGGTTCTGTGGAGAACAGCTGGTTTATTCTCCTGCCTTCTATCTCTCTGGTGTACCTCCTCAAGCGGCTGGCCAAGGCTGTGAGTCTTTGCTTGGCAGTTTCCAAGGCCTCAGGTATGGACAGCTTGCTGTATTTCTTATGCACCTTCTTTGTCACACCTTTCTGCAACTCCGTTAGTTGGCTAACCTCCCTTCGTGCTACTTTGATCTTGCCCTCTAGCCTCCTTCTCCATGGCGGGTACTGCCCCTTGTGGCTGTTCAACTTGTAGCCAAGCATATATATATATATATATATATATATATATAATATATTTTTTTTTTACATGATGTTGTCCTTTGAATGTCATGGTTACCTTATTATTTAATACATTTTAAGAACTTATTTAAAAACTTTTGAAATTGTCTTTTGACAGTTTTTTGACTAATTTATAAAATTTTCAAAGAGTTAAAAGCTTACCTTTCAAATATGCACAGTAAAAAAAAAAGAAATTAAGTAATTTTAGTTTTGTTTACATATGGCAAGTGAACCTTTTAATTTGGCAAGAAAGGTTTGGTGATAAATGTGGGTTTTATGTCCAAATTGTAACTTTTTTACTTAATTTTGATTTAAACAACTTGATTGTATTTTGTATGTGTCTAATGTAATTTATCGTATTTAGTGTAAAGTTCACGTTTACTGAAGGAAAGTGTCCCTCATCTCTATTCATGTGAAAGTCTGTCTTTCTGTCCAGACAACCATCCTGATCGACTGGTTGATTGGAACCAGCTGTTACTCTGCAGAGGTCGGTCAAAACTACTCTGAAAGGAAAGTGGAATCAATCCAAGATAAAGAGAAGGTGAAGGTGTTTTGATTTGATTTTGTGTTTACTGCAGCTCTGAACCAGTGAAAAAAAATTTAATAGATACTTTCATTAATGTTATTTCATGTGACCGTGTGTTGCAGTGCATCCTTTGTGTTTCCTACATTGATGAGAACAACCTTCGACTGGTAAAACGCTCACAAAAGAAAAGTTTACAGGTCATCAAACCGATGTCTGTTCAGCGACGTAAGGTAAACCTACAGAGCACAGAGTGCAGAAACCAAAGTGTAAATGAGGAAAATGTACAAAAAAAGATGCTTGATAGTAGCCTGCACATACAACCCCACAGAAAGAAACGGGAGCTGCTAATGGCTAATTCAGCTGCTTTTAAATACACCATGTGAGCAAAGATTATAAAGGGCAGCGAGATGAGAATAACATCTGTGCTCACCTGTAGCACATAATTCTTCTCTCACAGCAGGTCTTTTCTACTCCCAAAACACAAAGAGGTCGTAATTCATACCCTACCTCTGAAAATTCTATCGTGAATTTAACTATATCTGATAGACACATTTCTATTATTAGTCAGCAGCAGTTCAACTCTGGTGCAGTTTAAGTGCAGGTGTGCTCATGTGGAGAGGTTTCTAACCATATAGAAGTCATGAGCATTTTTTTAAGGTTAGAAAGGTTGATGCCAGTTTGACAAGGCAAAGAAATATTGCCCAATCAGTTTTCTTACTCAGTAATATTGCTGAGATGAACATGACTCTTAAAAATCATTCCAAAACACACACTTTGTATGATGTAAATATAAGGAAAGTTATGAGCATCTTCATCTCTTCATCAAAAAAGAAGTTCCATCCATCCATCCATCCATCCATCCATCCGCAGAGATACCCAGACCTCCTCCTTCACCAGTTCTTCTGGGGGGACACGTGTTTGCATGCCAGCTGAGAGACACAATCCCTCTCACGTGTCCTGGGTCGGCCTCGAGTTCTCTCACTTGGACATTCCAAGAATTCCTCTTATTTAAGGCATCCAGAGTTCTCCATGAATCGCTACCGTATTGTGTTTTAGGGGTTTACACATCCAAGTGATCCCAGGAACTGGAGATATTTGCCTTGGTACTATCTTCTAAGGCAAATCGGTCCTTTTTGAGGGACCGGAATAAGCACGATTTAAAAAAAAAAAACAACCTGTGATGACAAAACCTAATTGTGTGTTTGTGTGTGTGATGTCATGCAACAACATTTTATTTCTCACTGTAGAGACAGATTGTTAAAATGATGCTCTCATCTCTGCAGGAGGATCCAGGACACTTGAGAGCCATTCTCTGCCTCCTACAGCCAAGTGATGGCACCAATGATGATGTTCAGCCTTCCCTTGACAAGAAAACCGATCCAAATGCCAAACCCCATCGTCCAGCCTGGTGTATGTGTGACTTCTGTGCTCCTTCCTCCCTCCCGGAGGAGGAGTTGTGCTGCAGGCGGACCGAGGGCACCTGCATCACCTCGTCTCCTCTGTTTGGGCAGCTGGTGCTGCGGCGCTCCCTGCTGGAGGCAGTGCTCCTGTACCAGGATCCCCTGTCTCCTTCATTGAAAAAGCTTCAGACTGCCACCCTGCGTCACTGTGCCTACAGAGAGTACATCAGCTGGCGGTTTGGGGTCCCACCCAATGACACCCATCCTGCCATCCCTAGCTGCTGCGTGTGGAGAATCAGGAGGGAGTACCCGAGCCCAGATGGACAGTACAGTGGTTTCAGACCTGTAAAGATGACTTCCATGCAAGCCTGCGAAAACGGAGAACTATGAGAGGAGTGTTTTCACTTTACAGAGCAGGGAAGCCCTCACTAACTGACCTACTAACAATATTCACATGTACCGTCTGCCTTACAAAGCAAAACAAAAATGCAACAACTTTACTCATCTGTGCGGAAAATGAAACTTAATCAGTTTGTCAGCTTGTGTTCGGTGAGGGAAAACTTCACTAAGTCAATAAATTACTGCATTTTCTCAAATCTGTCAAGTCGTTTGGCTGCTTGGCTGCTGTTTTTCTCACATTCACTCTCTTTATGCTGCTTTTTGCCTTTATAGGGCAGGAATAACTCTAATCGGGCTCAGACAAAGGATTTCTCCTGCCCGGAATGTGTTCACATTCATCAAATTATATGGAAAGATGGAGAGTTTTGTTCCAGGACGGAAAAGAAACAACCCTGAGTAGATTTTACATATTTTTCCTATCATCTCCGCTAAGGTTCACTAACTGCAGTAAGGTGGGGAGCCTGAGTGTGTGTTTTCATTTGTACACAGATGAGACTAAAAACAATAGCTGGTTTTTTGGGTTAACGAAAAGTCATGACAGAGAAGCTGGATACTGGTCGCAGACACACCTAGGCCCTATTTAAGCAACTTGTGGCACCTTCAACTCAGTTATAACAATGCTAAATGTTGTGTGGACCAGATGTGGCCCATATACCGCATCACTCTTGACTAAGATCAGGTGTGTGTTAAAGCCAAATTCCAAAATCTTTGCATTTACTACTACTCCTGATTTCATTCTGCATGTAAGGAAACGGTCCATTAAAACTACTGCACAGAGGGTACATTTTTATATAACTGACCAGTTTAACTTTTATTAAGCTTACAGTTGGCATTATTAATGGAATGGACACTAATACTGACAGGTGTGCCTATACAGGCAGTCTGCTGGGCTTCACTAAGCAAATTCCTGTCACAAAAATGGAACACTTGACTATTTTTGTGTTGTTGGTTTTATTGTAAATAACTGGTTCTTTTGGACTGGACTTTTCTTCCCTACTGGAGCATTTAAAGCGCTTTAAACAACATGCCTCATTCACACAAGCATGCTTTTCTACATCTAGGTACTTTCTAGCTAACATTTATACACATTTGTACTCCAGTGGAGCAACCTAGGGTTCAGTATCTTTCCCAAGGATACTTTGGCATGCAGACAGACGTTTTTCATTTTTAACTGGGGTGTCATTGGCTCTTCTTTGAGAATCACCACCATCTCTAAGCAGCATTAACGAACAAACATGAACGAAGAGGTGATTGCAAGCAATGCCATACTAGTCGGGTAGTGATGGAATTGAACTGGTGATTCTAGTTGAATGTGTTGAACGGGTAATTATTGTGGCTTGTGGTTAACTGTACTAACAGCATGTCAAAGGGGTCTGTGCTCCAGTTTTGGTGACTGAAGGTGCTTTTTATTAGTCTTAAACTTGGCATTATTCTGCTACTAAATCTGCTAGTTTCAGGACTTTGGGGATTCCAGCTTTTCCACATCTTCTCCACCCTTTTTTTAATGTGTATGTGTCGATGTGTATTTGTTTTTTTAATACATGTTACGGGTCCGAAATTGAGGACGAGAGTAAAACAATGATGGTCCAGAAGAGGTCGGTCAAACAATTGATTTTAATGAATGCACGCAGCGTGGAGAGGTGTAAACTGCAAAACATCAGTTGTACATCTCTACCCAAAATACACTCTAGATTGCTTTTATAACATCAGGGTATTGTAACGCCCCCTCATGCGTTTACAAGCACATAATTTGCATGTAGAGAACATCCATGTATTTTAAGAGATAACTGCAGACACAGAAGTTCCCCATCCATCCAAATATGGTAAAGATCTCAGGCCTTTGAGGTCCCCGTGGACTGGACATCCTTTCGTCACCTGTAACTAAGCAAACTCAAATACCACAAGAAGCTGAATACATTCAGGCCTTTGCTCAGCTACTATTTTACTGTAACCATATACTCAGGCTCTGAGTTATGATATATATATATTAACTCAATCATTTTAAAGTAGTTATAACTGCACCTGTAATAAACATGTTAATATTTGATTATGATAACCTCTATAATATAACTATAACATAATGCCAACAGCTTCAATAAATGCTTTGATGAAATGATAATTAATGTAATGATAAGGATGATGGTTATATACAGTTCAGCAGTGACCTAATTTCTTTAAATATTACAATTCCCTCTCTTGATGTCTCTCCAGAGACATCACCACACCATTTCCTTGTGTCACTCCTCGACCCACTCTGTCACCTCTACATCCATTAATGGCATCATGGGCCCCGAAACCACCATTCCCAGGTCCACTTCCTTCGCTCTGACCCTCTCTAGCCGTCCTCTGACTCAGCAAATCAGAAAACCACCTCATGTCCTCTAGGTGGTCCAGTAATAAAACACCAGCTCCCACTTAAAAACACTTGATGCTTAAGTGGTTTCTGCTCCTTTTCTGGGTCCCTCTCTAGTGGAAATCTTCTCCTGTAAGGGATAAAAAACAAACAGCCTTTCTCTGCTACACCTCACTAACCTACTTTGTTCATCTAATGTTCCTGTCATTATTCAAAGTCTGTTCACAATATCATGTTCTGGGCTCTATCCATTATATTAACTTTACTTAATCTCAATACTCTTTATGTGTGTGAGCAACGCTTTTAGTTCTATTAAAAACACCCCGGGTAAAATATACACCATCCCTATGTCAGCCTAAATCTCCGCTAGAAAACACACTTCAAAATTTTCTATCATCATTTACGCCTCTTTTTGCTTCATGCATATACATAACATGCGAAAGTTACTGTTAATACCAGTTAGACAAGTTTCTACAACATTTTGTTTCACCCGGCTCACCCTCACACATTTCCTGTTCACTTATTGCATATTTATCTTTAACACCTTTTACCTCAGCAGTTGCTAAGCAGAAACAAAGCAACATGTGTTCCACCTTTACCCTGTAAAATAAATCCATTTCATGTTTGTGTCTGTAAACATGTTTTGCATTCATTCATTACAGTCCACGCCATTCCTGCAAGTTAGGAGCTGTAAATTTAAAAGCTACATAAAGTCCAGGCCTTCAGCCTGGCCTATATTTAAATCATGTGTGTTTGTAAGCGTGCATGCAATTAACCTGCTATGTTCTCATCTTCCCTCAACATGTATCACCTGGACACTCTCACCAGTGAAGCTTAAGACCCTTTTGGACGGAACATGAACTCTAAACAAGCACAGTTATGCATTGTGTCTGAAATAAACTCAACCTGTAAATAGAGACATCACTGTTATCACAAACATATTCAATACTATTAAAATTATACTGTACAACCTGTTATTAATGCAGTCATCATAAGGCACATTATATAATAGCAATAAAAATCTCTAAATCCCCAATCCCAACAGGTCCTGTTTTTAAATCTTCCCTGGCTCTCCCTTCAAGTTCTGCTGTCTTAGTACAATAATTAGGTCCTCCTAATCCCATTACATCTGCCATATTGATTCCTTCATGTGTAAGTGTCAGATTTCGAGCATCTAAAACTTTACTCAGTCTCTGTTGTGCTAATGATGTCATAATTAAAACCTGCAAATTCACATAAGCCACCACACTATGTGTAGTCAGAACTTTTAATGAGTGTTCTCTCCCTACATGTGCTGTTTCCTATATTATTTTGGCCACCCTTGCTGCATGCTGTGCACATTTGGGGTGCCTTGCTTCTGTTGGACTCAACCTTATGTTAACCTACATAAGTACCTGTCTTAAGAGCGACCTCTGCACAGCTCAGACGCCAGTTGCAAGAGCTCTCTAACATTAGAATCATCAGCTGTGACTTATATAGTGTTATTTTGGTACTTTATACTTCACACATTTTGAATGTTGTTTATATGGGGAGTTCCTCTTTTTGTGTCTATATTTATTAATATGCCTTGTGCACTAAAACTTCCTGTTTTTCAGTCTGGCTGAGCACTTGTTTGTGAGTAAAAGGTGGCCTTGCTCTACAAGCCAGCCTTCATTATTAAAGTACATAAAACAAGATAATGAGCAGATTCATATTAAAAATATAGCTTTTATTCCTAACACCAGTCCCCGTTTTTTCATTTCTCCCCTGAGAAATGAACTAATTCCTAGTTTATGACATTTAAGTTTACTTCAATACATTCCCATTTAATTTTATTTATATAGCGCCAAATCACAACAAAAATTGCCTCAAGGTGCTTCATATATACAGAGAAAAACCCACCAATCTTGTGACCCCCTATTGAGCAAGCACTTTGGGAACAGTGTGAAGGAAAAACTCCCTTTTAACAGGAAGAAACCTCCAGCAGAACCATGCTCAGGTACGGGCAGCCATCTGCTGCGACCGCTTGGCGTCAGCTAACAGAGACTTCTTTTAACAGAGAGACCTAATATTTAATAATCCACATTTCACTATTTTGTTCTTCGGTTCAGATCTGGATTCTGTATTGTTCTTTATTTGTTATTATTTATGTTTAGATTGTTTATTGCTAGTCTTGGTTTGTTGTTGTCTGTTTTGGAGCTGACATAGTCTCTATGGATAAGCGTCTTTTGGTGGGGTAGCATCAGGAGAGAAGCTCCAGAGAGGCATCTTCCATGTTAAACACTAAAATATAACAAAAGAGATCTTCTCAACGTGTTGTATATTTTTAATATTTCCTTATTATTTTGTCATAAAATAAATCAACCAAATAACTTAAGCTGTGTGACAGCACCTTGCGTTTACGCCGGGCTGTGAACTGCCCTGAAGCTACACCCCCTTTTACCCCATTTAATTTCTCAATCTTACTTTAAACTATTCCTGACCTTCTCCTTCTCTCATCTGATCATCTCAAGTACGTCCTGTACAAAATTTGCTTCCTCTTTTCAAGTCCCACATTTAATTACAAGCTCTAATACATTTGCCCTATATGGCTATTCCGACGTGTTTCCTGTCAACTTAACAGAGTTATTCTCAAAACTCAGAGCTGAGGTTCCCCTTTCCTAAGTCTGTATGTTCTACAAAAGAGCAAGTCGGTAAACAAGTTTATCATCACAAAGGTTGTTAGGTAAAGGTCACGTAGACATTTGCTTAGTAACCCTAAAAGAGCACATTTCATGTAGCTAATCACATATATACAATTTTCCTTTAACATATCTGTATGTGCACGCCTAAATTATAACCTCTTATTCTAGAAATCAAAAATAACCTGAAAATAACACTTTCTGCCTCAGTTTTACCATACCTAAATTATCAAAAACCCCGAACGTCATCAAGTAATCCTAAAACCCATTTCAACTTAAACATTAAGTCCTGTAACTCCCCCCCTTTTTGTGACACATCTCATGTGTTACAAACTCAAAATCCTTCACTCAGGTTGGGGAATTAAAAGAAAAGGTTAATCATATCATATTAGGTATAGATGCTCCGAGCCTTCAAACCTGTGTTTAAGGAATGAAATCAAATTAATCATCATGTCAAAATCCCTTCTTGGCTCCATCCACAGCCTGCATCCTTGAAACGTCCTATAAACAAAATCCTGTGTGTTAACCAGAACATCACCTTTTATACTCACTTTCTCCACTTATCATCCAACCTGTGTTATAAAACAAAACTTAAAACATAACAATTATCAGTCATGTGTCCAACCTTAGTCCAGTCTTTTGTCAGTGTCCAGTCGGTCCAACCTATGGTCTTCCTGGTCCGTCCATTCACCCACACATTCACTCACACGCATTAACATCGGGTATTGGTACACTTCCGCACCAATAATCAGATTTTCCACTTTCAGCAAACTCAGTGTATTTATATAATCATTTATTTTCTTTTTTACTCGTTTCTAGGAAAATAGTTCTTTATACTTTTGGACTGGATTGGCTCGCTGCAATCCTCTTAGACAGGGACCCACAATCTGACCCATTGTAATTCGGAAAAGGTCACCTTACTTTTTGTTTTCCTGAGACTATTGTCGGCGCCGTTATTCATTGTTGTCTTTTGCAGGCCTGCTTAGAACAAAAATGAGAAAAAAGAGAGCTGAGTATTAGCTCATCAAAGTACAAAACAAAATCACCTGACAGGTTTTTTCTTTATAAGTGCACTGTTACAAAACCCCTTAAACATGTCCATGTTTGTTAAAACTCCCTCTTTAAAAATAAAACAACAACCTCAAAAATCTTCAACAATCTTAAATTTCAGCCATAGAACACACCCAAAACGTAAAAAGCTACACCGTTTCGTACACAATATCCCCCTTTAAGCACTTTACCAAACTCACATTCAACCAAACATATAAGCACGTTCTCACAATATGTCAACACTAATTTATAAACCTCTTAATCAAATTTTCACCTCGTAACAGTCTACTTCTCCTCTAAGGTCTCAATCACACACACAGCAAGCTCCTCTGTCATCACTCACATTAGCTCTCCAACTAATTTTCATACTCAGTCACAAGATAAATACATATTTAAACCTCATCACATTATTCAATTATTTTCATTTTCTTCCTATACTAATCACTTGTTTTATCAATCAGTGCAAGAGCACTCCTAAGTCACCCTTTTAAACTACTTTATTAAACATTCACACCATTCTATCACTCATACAAGCAGCAAGCAGATCTTCATTGCATATGCTTATGTTTGCTATTTTGCATATATGGCTTCACAGTCTTTCAAACTCCTTCCCAATTCTCCAGTTAAGCAGTCAGTTTTTTCTTTCCCCGAATTACTAACCCTCTATTTTAATTTCCCACCTTAAATAAGCACTCCTAATCTTCAGCCAGGAGCTAGGGCCTGTTTTCCAGGTTCATGGACACATGATTCTGTGAACAATTCAACCAGAGACTTGCCTTAACATATCCATTGGCGTTAACCTACAATTTTCTTCCAACTGCTGGATCTTGAGAGTTGGTCCGGGTCTGCTTTGCTCCTAAAAATAACAAACTAAGACATTTGCATTATTATCACGGGTGCCTAAACGACCCATTTCTCTTTTTCTAGTCAAAAATACCAATTATGTCATGTATGTAAGCGTGTTCTTCCTTGCGTTATGTGGTCATGTAAATGCAGTGTAAGCTGTTTTCTTCATTGCATGCCAGGTGATCATCTTAATTAAGTGTAAGCAGTTTCTTCATTGCATGAGTGTAAGCTGCTTCTTCATTGCATCCTTATGTATTTATTGCATTTTCATGTATTCATATTTAATTAATGCATCTTTTCACTGAGCTCTACATTCAAACTATCTCACTTCTGATTCGTTTCAAAAATAATCTCACATGTAACAATTTATATATGTGTGTTTTCTATTCATTAATATAATTGTCAGTTATTTTGATTATCTTTTCCTTTTGTATTGTTTACCTCTTTGTTGTGCTGTGGTGGACATCCCTAAACAATCACAAGTTCAGGGTTCAATTTCAATCCAATCCTCTCCTATCTTCTCGCAGTCAAACTCGTCCAGCTTCATCTCTCACTGGTCCTTTTCATTCACAGTGTCCTGTTCGGGCTTCAGAGCTCCAGCAAACACAGTGTGTTTCTTCTCTGTTTTGATCTTTCAGTATTTCCTCTTCCTTCAGTCTTATTTTCATTTGCTCTGTTTTCTTCTCCATTCATCTTTTCAGTCTTTTCTTCCAAGATTGCTCCAGGCTTGGCAAATATGACAGTCAGTGCCTTCAAGCAGACATATCACGCTGTTCTTCACCAGCATGCATGTTGCATCACGTGCTTTCTTCCATGCTGCTGGACTCATCAGTCGTTGTCAGTGTTACTGCTTTCGCCTGCACTGTCTTTTAGCTTCCGTTACTTCTTCACGTCCACGATGTTCTATCGGTCTTCATCAGGAAATTGACTGTCCTTTGCGTTTCTTCTCGGGGTCAAGGACAAAGTGAGAGCTCAAGCTGCACAATTTCGAGCCAAAGACTGGCTTATTTTCTCCCAATCCTTTTAATCTACTTTTCTGCTGCTAAACTCAAGGTTGCGAAGTTGAGAGAGTCCACCTGTATTGGCACACTAAAGCATATAATTAGTATCATATTCATTTTTATCTTAAAACCTCCCTTTTGCTTCATCTGCCCAGAGTTAAATCTCTCTCTCTACTCTGGGTGCACACTTGTCACCGAGAGCTTCCCTTTTATGGGCATGCATTTCCTGTCCCAGACACACACACGGTTTCCTGTTTCTACAGCTTCTGCAGAGACTTCTTTTAATTTCACAGTCTACAAATAATCAGTAATTCTACTAAATCTTTATCTACAAACAATAGCCTGATTTTCACTCACACACATTTTAATAGCGCTCTTTCACACATCAGGACAACTAACACTTCTCCACACACATCACCATTCTTTAGGTCAGTTTTGTAGCATCAGTCACACAATCATTTCTTGAGTGGGTGTACTAAGTGCATATACTTATGTGTTTTTAAACAGAAAAATAAACTCAACCTCTCATAACATCACTCAAGGTCAAATATCTTCATAGCCCCAAAAGCAAGCATATTATTTCCCTAGTCAAAAGTCAAACCGTTACTCACAGTAATTTTTAATCTCACAGCCTTTGTGTTTTGAGTCATGGTCAGTGGCCCCTATTTCACAGCAAACACGCACCTCTGTTTCAACCAGCCCTGTCTGACCATCCGTAATTGGAGTCAACACAAGACTAAACGTAAAGCCAGTCATATCTCTGCTATCGTCTTCCAAAACTCCATGGTCTATTTCCTCCATGGAGTGTACAGGTTACATTACAAAACTACATTTGAAAGCCAATCGCACACATGCAAAATGAGACAGACATCTATCATAAAGTAATCATCGTATTTAACAACCGTAATGCCAACAAAGTAGAAATAAAAGCAATTCTTCCCTTAAAACACCAATATACGTCGTCCTTCACCCAGGCTCTGCAGTCAGTCATTAGCCACTCATTAGTAAACAGGAAATGTCACTCTAAATAAGTCACAGGCATCTCATTTACATAGACACAGACACACTCTCAAAATAACCGGCTTGCTGCAGTGCCCGTGGCAGACAGAGCCTATATACAAACATAGAAATTATAACACAGAGACGTCTGATAAATTAAATAATATTTACAAGGCCTTAAATTGCACAACCTACATAATTTAGACAAAATTTGAATTAACCCTCCAAGGGACAAACTCCAAGTTTTTGATAATCAATGACAGTATCAGGTCCAACCTGTATCTGGTCTAATTGCTAAAGTTCCTAAGTCAATTTAAAAGCGTCCAATGCCCAAGGTCCAACCTTTGCTACCCAAAAAAGCGCAAGTACCGTTCCAAACGGTAAAGTGGTCCAACCACTAGCTATTTTGGAGGTTCCCAAGTTCTCCACGATCGCCAATCGGACTATCCCTTCCAAAGGAAAATCCCAAGCGTCCCCAGGAAATTTGGAGCGTCACCTCCGAGAAATGCGCTTCTTAGAACATCCCACAGTTCCGTTCTACATAAATTTAATTATGTTTTTAAAGACATCCTATGAAACCACCAAACCGACTTTACTGATGTCCAAGCCCAGCTTTATATTCAATTATAACTGTATGACCATATACAGATTTCAAATGACCTATATCCTAAATTCAGTAGTCCAACTACTTTAACTTGTCCTTTTCCTATTTCCGTTACTTTTACCTATTCCTATTCAGTAGTCCAACTACTTTAAATTCTCTTTCCTTAGCAGTCCAACTGCATTTAAATCCTCGTAGCAGTCCAACTGCTTTTCCTTTAATCAGTACTGTCACTTAACCTTACATTATCATTAGTTCAACTTCAATTCTCATGAGATTTTCACCAAAATCAAAACAGACCTTTACCAGTAATTTTCAGTGAGTAGACTTTCAATTTTGTCAGAACCAATTCAGCACTGTTTGGAAATAATTCAACAGGTAGTGCCTTACCTTTGAATAAGCCGGCTTATGTCCACCCACTTCGACCACTGACTCGTGTCTGGCTGTTTGAGCACCTTGGACCCTCTCAGTCTCAACCTCCAACTTTCTCCCCCTCAACCCTCGGCCAATGCACCAGATGTTACGGGTTCGAAATTGAGGACGAGAGTAAAACAATGATGGTCCAGAAGAGGTCGGTCAAACAATTGATTTTAATGAATGCACGCAGCGTGGAGAGGTGTAAACTGCAAAACATCAGTTGTACATCTCTACCCAAAATACACTCTAGATTGCTTTTATAACATCAGGGTATTGTAGCGCCCCCTCATGCGTTTACAAGCACATAATTTGCATGTAGAGAACATCCATGTATTTTAAGAGATAACTGCAGACACAGAAGTTCCCCATCCATCCAAATATGGTAAAGATCTCAGGCCTTTGAGGTCCCCGTGGACTGGACATCCTTTCGTCACCTGTAACTAAGCAAACTCAAATACCACAAGAAGCTGAATACATTCAGGCCTTTGCTCAGCTACTATTTTACTGTAACCATATACTCAGGCTCTGAGTTATGATATATATATATTAACTCAATCATTTTAAAGTAGTTATAACTGCACCTGTAATAAACATGTTAATATTTGATTATGATAACCCCTATAATATAACTATAACATAATGCCAACAGCTTCAATAAATGCTTTGATGAAATGATAATTAATGTAATGATAAGGATGATGGTTATATACAGTTCAGCAGTGACCTAATTTCTTTAAATATTACATACACCATCTTGAAAATGTAGTTTTGACAGCAACACATCTTATCCTTATCTGTTCATGCTGTACACAAGTGTTTACACATCTGGCACTTCTTCACCAAAGCTGGACTTCACTTAAAATGTTCAAATGTAGTCCCATTTGGATGCCACTGGTCACTCAAACGATTAAAAAGCATGGTAGCAGCTATTGAGCCTTCAGGGTGATGTCACAACGCTCGTATCCATCTTTAATATATGGTATGAATGTTACAGAGAGATTTTGTATTGCTGCTTTTATGTTGATTAAAATATTTGGCATTTTCTTTTTGATAGTGCAGCCACTTTTTGCGTGTCTCCCTCTTTTTCCTCAACGTTTGCTATGTCCTTCCAAGCCCTCGCATTCTTGGGCCCTGTACATAAAGAGTGAATTGTTGTTTATACTAACATACTGTGACATATTGAACTTTGAGGTTCAATCTGCTGATTCTTGTCACATTTGAAGGGAGTCAAACTGTCTCTTTCCTGTATTCACGCCTTTAATGAGGTGCTAAGTGAATCCGCTGCTGGCTGTGTATTTGCTGTAAAGTGGTTTCAGTCCTGTTGCCTAATCTCAGCCAACAAATGAGCTTTTTAACCCCCAAACTGTTAAATTTCAGTACCAAGACATTAGTTTAGAACCACTCATCTGATTTTACTTTTCGCTGGAAAAAAGAATGAAGCTATTTCTTTAAACCTTTGCTACATGCTTTATCTTTGATCGCTATCTTTTCCGTCTTTCCTTGTTCAGCCTGTTTATTTGTTTTGAATAGATGATAAATGAGAAGAGCTGTTTGATTGGTGTGAAAACTGTGTTGAAATCAGCAGTTTTGCAGAATACACACAAGAGTTGGCTTCAAAAAGTTGGAGCAGCTGCTCTGGCTTGGAAAAGAGAAAACACCTCTAACAGTCCAAAATAAGTACATACATCTTCACGCAAAGATAAGACGCTTCATTTCTCTTACAGTGACACGGTTTCGGGGTGATAGCAGAAGAAGGTGGTCATACATCAGCCGTAATCCCGCTTTATGAGAAATAAAATGCCATAATTTTACAGAGCCACATTTGAATGTGTTGATAGTGAGGTAAGCCCTTTAATGTTTATATTATACATTTTCTAATAAAACAGAAGATCTCACTGAACTGTTTTTTTTTTTCATGTAAGTTTTTAGTGTATTCTTCTATGGCACAGGCACAGCAACAAGAGTTGCTGTATGCAGAATTTCTTTCAGTTCTTTCAGATGCACGGTATATTTTGGTTATTCATTTAGGTGCTGCCTTTGATAACCAGTGCCTGCAAAACAATGGAAGGAAAGACTGTATAGTCCTAGAGATTTCACCTATCTGTAGTTCAGATGTATTGTAAAATCGTGGCACAAAAAGAGACCAATTGTTTTCAGTTTCAGCTCTTCTGTTCTAGCCTTCTGTTGGAGTCACCAAATCTGTGGCTCAAAGGAACTCAGCATATGACATGCTACAAAAATTTGCTGCATTTTAAACAAATTTTAGTAAAAACAAACAAACATACAAATAGGGAAGAAGGTTTATGAAAGAAGAAACCATGGGTCACTGCAGCAGTGTGATCCACATGATTTGGCAGATTTGTCTTTTTTTTTTTTTTACACCCAATGCCCTTCTGGACATAAACCTACCAGGGATACAGCTCTCATTCTGGGATCAAACTGAGAAGCTTATTGGGTAAAATAATACACTATGGAGTCATGTTAATAAGTGCAAGATTGTAGCTTCAGCAAAAAAAGAAAAGAAAAGAAAAGAAAAGAGAGAGAGGGGGAGAAAATGATTTAAACCAACCATAAAATGTGCTGTCTTATACAGGTTTCAGCAGGTATGTTAATAAACCAAACTAATAAAACTGAGTGTAAAAACAGGACTGCAGTCAAAACTGCAAAAAGCAGTGTAAGCAAAAGGCTGCTGGCAATGCAGGAGAAACCCAGCTGCTCTGCCTGCACCTATTTATATGAATACAGGTGAGCCTCTTCAGCCCTGGGACTCCAAGGAGAGTGCAATTATGATTTTATAAACAGAAAAGAACAATTGGGGGGTATATGTTCCTGTGCATTGAAGACAAGCCTTCCCAACACGGACAAATACAGCTGGTATGAACAAATGCTGCCTTGACAATTTTTTAGAAAGATGCACACCAGCAGAAAAGTGAAAATTTCCAATGCAAACCATTCTTTAGGGTTTGTCCTCTGAAACAAGTTCAACATATCCAGGAAATATGTTCCCTATCTGGCTTCACCTACCCCTAACATCATCAGTCATGATTACTGGTTGCAAGAAGCTGACGATGAATCATCTTTGTTTTTTCATTGGCTATGAGCTGACATAGGTGCCCTACTTAAGGACTACATCTCCATGCAGCTCATAGAAAAGCTAAATATATCTATATATAAGGTGTATTGGAGGGAAAAACTGGAAGGAATAATTTTGCCCCTAAGAATCTAAACCAGCGGTCCCCAACCCCCAGGCCACAGACTGGTACCGGTATGTGAGTCGTTGTGAGAGTTGAGGCTCACGTGTGAAATTTGTGGTTTTCAGGGTTTTTATCGGTTTTTATCATTATTTTTTTATAGTTTCAACCGTTAACTCAGTTTCTCTGGGTCTTTCCCCGTGTGTTATGAATAATTCTTCTTTTTTTGGTACCTGTACTGCTTTTATTTTGTTGAATTTATCCGCGACACCTTAAAGGCCGGTCCATGAAAATATTGTCAGACATAAACTGATCCGTGGTGCAAAAAAGGTTGGGGACCGCCGATCTAAATCAAAGGATTTAGATGGTCTCTTGAAATGAAATCTTCTCTTATTGTCTGTGCATTTACATCAGAGGGATCTTCTAGGAATGATGACACGTGAACCGCTTTTATCCAGATAGTTTATTGGTCAGTGGGTGGTGGATCTTGTCTCATATCTCTAAGATAACCTGCCTGCTGCTCAGGCTCACTGGCTGTTGTCTCTATAAACATTTTGCCCAGCATGCACACAGTAAAGTCTGAAACAACAACATATGAATCCTCCCTGGCAAAATGGCCTTATATCACACCCTGAGATGTGCAACAGTGATGGAAAAATCATTGATTATCCAGCTTGTAATCAAGCAGACATTTTTTTTTATCCAGAAAATGAGCAGTGAGGGTCCTCGACAGTCCGACAATAAGTTAAGTTGGTATGTGCTAACATTTGGGATCTCAATGCCACGTCTTCATTTCTAATTTCATCAAATTTGTACTAATAGTATTTTTTCTGAACTGCAGTAGCATAAAACACCCAGTCTGGCTGCAAGTAGCTCAAAAACTAATAGTAAAGGTTGTGAATATTGTCAGATCTGATTGTTGGACGATGGCTTTTGTTGAAGCTCCAGCTTTTGATTTTTCCTCCCATATTTTTCACAAAAATCCACTTTAGTTTTAAAATATAGCTCTGCCGTCATCTTGTACACAACCCTAACTTCCTCTGTCTGATCCAGGACAATAATAGCTGGAGTAATATAGCTATTTGTACCGCTGCCATTCTTCAGGTGGCTTATTTGACATATACAAGCACTTTCAGTCCTTCACTCTCCAGAGTCTGGCTCCAGACCTTGACCATTGTTTTTATAAATGGCCTATTTGAACTGAATAAGGACTCTTTGTTAAACAGGCCCTGGCCTGAAATAGCCTCCATGACTGTTCTCAGTAGCAGATATCCCTTTTTCCTCCCATTACTCATCCACTGACCCCCTGCTTTTGTTTGCTCTAGCCTCGGGAGGATGCAGGAGCTACTGGTGGCTAATCTGTTAGCATGTGTCTTTTAACTTTATTTTGAAACAGGCCTGGCATAAGGAATCACTCTTTGGTTTCAAGATAATTAGATTAACTTACATTCTTCCTGAAGAAATGTATTTTAAGAATGTTTGTTTTCATTACGTCCACATCAAGCAGTGTGTGTTTACTGACAGCCTGTAGAGCTAAATATAAATAATTATTTACTGTTTTCTAATTATGCTAATAGTGTTAATATGCAGATTGTGGATGGATGCATGGGGAGTGTATGTGGGTGGATTAAAGGCCATTTTGGAAGGATTATCTGTTTCACAGTGTGGGCAACTGAATAGATGAATGGATGTACTTACAAATGGATGAACGATGGACAAAGCACAGCTAACCGTGTAAAGGGATGAACATTAAAAGCGTGCATTGTCTCTGCTGGACTGGACACATTTATGGGGGCTTAAAAGACTTCAGATAGACCTATCCTGTTCATTTACAGCTTCTCATTTATAATCTTGGACTCTGCTAGACTAGCTTTGTATGATTAACTGCATAAACTAATCTTTTTCTTTTTCTCCGCCCACACCACTTTTAAGCCAGTTTTCTTCTGATTAGCTTTCAATCACAAAGAGAGTGTGCCTGTATTCATGTACCAAACTAAGAGTAAAAAAAAAGTACAATTTTCAGTGTGATATTCTCATTATATGGATATTGCATGGATGGTATCTGCAGTTCTCTTGTTTGTTGTCCGTGCTTTTCCTTCATACAGCTCGTGATGATCGGTATAACTCAGACATCTAGAAAGAAATTTGTCAGTTGAATAAAGTCTCTGCTAAGTCAGAGAATGCTTTCTTTGCAATTGCAATCTAAATCTTGATTTTGTGCAATGATTTTCTATCTCTACTCACAGTAGTTCCTATATATTTAAACTCACTGACTTGTTATAGTGTGGAATTCTTCAGTCAAATGCTACATACTGGATTATCTTTCTCTATGGAAATGGGAAAGGCTGTATTATCCTTGGGAAAATACAGCAATGATTTCCCGTTGCCCTGTGCTGTTTTTTTCTTTTTAAAGCGTGTATCCACATCTGGATGTAGTTTGCATCATGTCCATCGTATGTTATACTGAGCCCCTGACACAGTCTGTGAGCCATGTTTGGCCCCTAAGAGGTCAGGATATAGAGATGATTGACATGAAAATTAAAAATGAACAAACACATGTTACACTTATGTCAAAACAATAATCTTTATTTGTTGTTTTGATACAAAACATATATAAAAACATACATATAAAACAGCTAGCTCCAGCCTTTCTGTGTGGAGTTTGAATGGATTCCCATGCCTGCCTTGGTTCACCTCAGGTCCTCCAGCTCACAGGAACAGGTCTGAGGCAGATTCAAAGCCTGCAGCGCCTCATGACAGCACCTTGGATTTCAAAGGTTTGATGTTGCTTCAGGTTCGGGTCGTTATTGTAAAGCACTGATGCTGCATTTTATGATGCTTCAGTTATTTGTTTGTTTCTGGCTTATCATCTCTTCTATCCCAGTCTGGCATGTCCTCATAATCCCCTCAGGCTCATATTAAATTATATTAAACCATTAAATGTAACTCTGCTAATAAAATTAATGGCCAAATAACAAGCTGATTTACTTTCATCAGCAATTTGTCCGCCAATAAAATCACACGTGGTCAGCTATACAGTACTGGACTCATATTCCAAAGTCAACACAAATTAAAACCTTAAAGCATTATATCAGTGTCCTGGGTAGAAACATTTGTTAAAAATTTTGTTTTTACTCCATTTATTATAAATGTAAAAAAGTACATTTTGGGTGAAACAGAAGACTGGAGATGCCCCTGTGGAGTTTCTGCAAAATTATACAGTATTAATCTCTATTGCGTTGTTTAAATACCCTAGCAGTCAAACTGAAACGATTGGGTGATTAACCAATTTGGTAACTGATTTTTTTTAATGCAAAAAAGTATAACAAAAAAAGAAAAGAAAAAAAAAATCCACAGATGTACCCTTAGATTAAAGGCTTTAATTTTATTTTTCTACTGAAAGTATCTTTGACTTGTTCCAACTTTTGTGGGAGTATTTCTTGCCAAAGGTTAAAGTTCATATAGGGGGCAGCATCTATGACGCAGGTGTCACGCGGGATTTCATTAAATACCCACGCTATGAGAGACGGACTTTTAACTGAATCCATTAAAGTGAATAAGCAAAACAAATAACAGGAAATGAATATCAGAAAAACACGAAGAGGAATGTTTGCTAACAAGCTAAAGAGGCTACAAAGCCCTTAAATGACCTCACAAAGCTGCTTTTATGTCCGGATTTAAGTCGCAGTAAAGTCGCAGTATTAAAGGTAAGTTTACCAGAGTTTCATGTTTTTAATTTTTATTATTGCTGTATTACTGGGCCACAAAATTCTGCTAATTAGACCCTGTCGCTCAGCATGGCTGTGTCATACCATTATCACTTCCTTCATAACCACGTTGTACTTGACAGTGTGTTCTTGCCTCAAGTGGTGAAACAAGTTTGTTTCCACTTTTAGCAGAAACAGTTTTTTTAAAGTTTGATGAAGTAGTTCCTTTTCAGATGCTAAATCTGTATCAGAAAAGACACGTGGCTCTGGCTTGCAGACATGCCTGGGTTTGTCTCATGCACTGTTTGTCAATGTAAATTCATGGTGTTTGTATGATGTGAGAATGTAAATACTACTAATTATAAGCTGTTTATGAGAGGGAAAGTGAGCTTTAAAAAAATTCTTTACTTATTCCAAGAAAATATGGGTCTTCTCAAACAACAAACCATGATCCCTGAGCTAAAAGCCCCTGCTGAGTGAGGAGAAAGGGGGTTTGATTAAATTACAAACAATCTATTTCTTGTAATACAGAAATAAAATTTGATAAATCAGTGAAAATCATGTATTCCTGTCTATGTAGAGAAATTAATATTTAACAGTTACGGTTGCACTTAGCAACCTTCCTGTTCAACAGGAATATAAACAGAATACAACCAATTCAGTTGAGTTCCCACAAGTTGTGCTTATTGATAAAGACTAATTCAGAATATGATTTGTCATAAAATTCCTTTTAAAATGCTCAAAAAACATAAAAACACAATCGAAAGGTAAGGCTCAGTGACATTAAACTGAAATTAGTGAAGGTGAGTCCTGGCATACAGCTAGCAGCTACAGCTGTGTAAGCAGCCATGACACTAACTTTATGATATAACAAAGTTCACATTTCGTGTTTGAAGAAAAGCTCGCTGTTGTCCTGAGTGGCCATTAGAGGAAGTGCAGTTTTTACTGTAAAAGAAGCAAACTAGACTAAATGAAGATTTATTACAGTAATATAGATTTTTATGTTGTAAGCGTTGTTAAATAGCTTCCAGTTTAGTTCAGATCAGCACATCTGGAGTGTGATGGGCGGTGCTGATGAAGGGGTTCTTGAGTTCAGCTGCCAGGACTGTGGAAGTAGGTCAGACCAGAGCGCCTGGGAACCTCTGCTCAAGTATACATTACAAAAAAGACCCAGCCCAGGGGGGACCTGTAATCTTTTTAGGCCCCAACTTATCTCCAGGTCTGTTTAGCACACACCTGTTTTTTATTTAACAGAACACTAAATGTGGCACAAGGTACTGTAACATTTGACCTCTGGAGTTAATGAGATATTTCACTCTGGGACCTCATTCTCTCATCTGTGTGTTTTTTTTTTTTTTTTTTTTTTTTTTTCTCCTAACATCATAGTCACTGAAATGAATCCTTCTTTCCGTCATTACTGTCCTTTTCCATTTCTTTCATTATTAGTCCCTGTTCTACAGTCACATGACAGAACCAGAACCATTGATGTTTTAACTTATTCTGGTTTCAAACTGAGTATATTTATGTCCCAGAGCCTCGGTGCACTTATTGATTAGTGTTGTAAAAAATGGTAAATTGTTTTAAATCTTTAAAACCAGCAGACGGGGTTAAAGCCCGACCAGTATTTGGTGATTTGTAGAATCGGATATTCTGATGCTTCGGGTGATATGTTCCTTTCTTTCAGCTGCAGAAAAAACAAACATTTGTTACGTTGTTGTGTTTGTGGCAGTGTGTGTTGCCATCTAATCCAAAATTTAAATTGGCAAGAACAAGAGTCTAAAATGTCATATTTTCTCAACATGTGATGGAGATGTTATATTTAGATATTAACTTGTTCAGTATTGTTGTTGCTTTTGATTTTGTTTATTAGAAAGACATGTTTTGTAAAGCTTAATAGGAATTTTATTCGGCTGAGTTAGAAGCTAACAGTAGCTATATGATATACCATGTTCTTACTAAATTATTTGATTCGGACACAAACTAAATACTAGCAATATTTGGAGGGTTAGTGCAACCTAATTTTCTAGCTGCTATCACCCTAATATAAAGGATGATGGTTACATTGTTCTTAATAAAAGGTCATATCCAGGGTCGTTGATTGGCGTTGAATATTTAGTGTCTGGAATATCGCATGCACACTGTGAGTTAGCTTAAAGATGTGCTACACATGAATAATAAGCTAGAGAGGCTCCAAATGGCAACTGAATGGTTTTTGGGTGCTTGTGTTTATTAAAAAAACAAAAGACAAAGAACTGCGGCACAATTTTAAAAAAACGAGTGGCTCCATCCAAGTGCAGGGAACTGGGTCAATATGTCATCATTTCACAAGTGCATTTCCTTAATTGAAGTCTTAAAAAGGTCTTAAAAAAGCATTGATTTGTGGCTTTTAATAGTGCAGGAACCCGGGCCAATTTTGACAATAACTGTGGCTGCTGAAAGCACAATGCACGAGATGGACGGGTATCCACACTCAAGCATGCAAACACATGGTGTCTTCATAAACACATGCCCACACACGTGCTTCTTGCTAAGAAGAAAGTCTTAAAAACACAGGCCTGTTATACACACTGGTCTCCTCCCCTCACTGCACACTTCAGCTGAAAATCAGTCATGGGTAACAGCAGAGGTGTTTCTGAGCTGTGAAGGAGAAATCAGCCGTGATTGTTTCACAGCGCAGCTTTTGTTCTTAATCACAACCCTGAGATGAATTCAAGAGGTGGTGAATTCAATTAAAACTAAAATTAGTGCTTGTCTGCCAGCTGTGTGTGTACGCGTGTGTGTTTGGGTGTGTTGAGTGCCGTAAATGGAGGTGCTCATTTATCAGCCTTTAGCACAGCGCTCTTTCTAGGGAACCATTAGCTAAAACGCCCATTTGGAAAAGCGTGCTTAGCCCACGGGGAGCTGTCTAATCTGCAGGCCTCCACTTAAACAATGCAATGCAATTATGATTATTAAGTTATTATGTTGGCTCGGTGAGCAGCTGCAGTGGTGGAGAATTTCCAAGTCATGATTAAATTAAGTTAAAGGCATTCAGTGGATGCTTTCATATCAAACAAACCAAACTTGGAAGTATCAGCTCTTTTCTTTGTCCAATTCGTGGAATGTTTTGTCCAAGAATACTTAGAAAATATTTAGAAATTTGCTTCAGAATATAATTGTCATGTTTATCTCATTAAACACAAGATTTTCAAAAAGGTGTAGAGGGTGGCTTCCACTCTTTTATATTTCTTACAGCTCCATAGGTATAACACACACACACGATTGTAATGCCAGATTAACAGATACTGGTGTTATTTTAGACGGCTATAATGATGAAGTACAGTGGGAGCGCAGTAAACTCATTGTCATGTTCAAGAAGCCAGTTTGAGATGATTTGAGCTTTGTTTAAAATGCGTTATCATACTAGAAACAGGCATCAAAACATGGCTGAACTGTGGTCATAAAGGCAGGATGGATCCATGCTTTCATGTTGTTCACACCAAATTCTGTCAATACCATCTGAATATAACAGCAGAGATTTGGACTCATCAGACCAGGCAGCATTTATTTTTCCAGTCTTCTATTGCGTTTTCTGTTCTCAGCTCATAGGAGTGGCACCGGGTGTGGTCTTCTGCTGCTGTAGCTCATCTGCTTCAAGGTTTAACGTGAATAGATGCTCTTCTGCATAGCTTGGTTGTACTAAGTGGTTATTTGAGCTTCTGTTTCCATCATATAGGCTTGAAGTGGTCTATTCTCCTCTGATCTCAACATCAACCAGGCATTTTCAATCAGAGAACTGCCACTCCATGGACATTTTCTTTTTTTTCCTGACGTTTGTAAACCATAGAGATGGTAGTGTGGGAAAATCACAGCAGTTTCTGAAATACAAATCGCCTTAATTGGATCATTCCTGTCTCCATATAATTATCCTTGGACTGGACTGTATCTTTTCTCATGTTCAAGAAATCAGTTTGAAATGAGCAGCAGAATGAGCCGTCAGACGATGGGTACTGGTCATGAAGGTGTGGACAATATTGCTCTGGCAGGCTTTGGCATTTAACTGATGCTCAGCTGCTACTAAGAGAGCTAGCGTATGCCAAGATAGAGTATCCATGAAACCCTCCAAACATTTATGTGAGCTGAAATAAACGTCTCAGTTTTAGCGTATAATCAGTTTTATAGGATTAGTCAAATCTGTTAAGATAAGATAAGATGACCTTTATTAGTCCCACACGTGGGAAATTTGTTTTGTCACAGCAGGAAGTGGACAGTGCAAAAGTTATGAAGGACAATTAGAATAAAATAAAATAAGAATAAATACAGTACACAACTGTACAGAATAGAATAAAAATAGAATACTATATACAGTAGAATAAAATAGAATAAAATATACAATAGGATAAAAATAGAATACAAATGCTATATACAACAGAGTGAAAAATACAACGGTGCCAGAAAGATTATTGCACATTTGTGTTATTGCACATTTGTGGATGTGTGTGTATGATCAGTTAAAGTCTTTGTTGTGGAGTCTGACAGCAGTGGGGAGGAAAGACCTGCGAAATCTCTCCGTCCCACACCGTGGGTGCCGCAGTCTCCCACTGAAGGAGCTGCTCAGTGCTGTCACAGTCTCATGCATGGGGTGGGAGATGTTGTCCAGCAGGGATGACAGCTTAGCCACCATTCTCCTGTCACTCACAACCTCCACTGGGTCCAGAGGGCATCCTAGAACAGAGCTGGCCCTTCGGATCAGCCTGTTCAGTCTCTTCCTGTCCCCAGCAGAGATGCTGCCACCCCAGCAGACCACACCATAAAAGATGGCTGAGGCCACCACAGAGTCATAGAAGGTCTTCAGGAGTGGGCCTTCCACTCCAAACGACCTGAGTCTCCGCAGCAGGTACAGCCTGCTCTGCCCTTTCCTGTAGAGGGCGTCTGAGTTATGAGTCTAGTCCAGTTTGTTGTTCAGATGAACACCAAGGTACCTGTAGCTGTCCACAGTCTCAATGTCCATACCTTGGATGTTCAGTGGTTGCAGTGGAGGATGTTTGTGCCTGCGGAAGTCTACCACCAGCTCCTTGGTTTTACTGGCATTGATCTGGAGGTAGTTCAGCTGGCACCAGTCCACAAAGTCCTGAGTCAGTCCTCTGTACTCCTTGTCGTCCCCATCAGTGATGAGGCCGACTATAGCAGAGTCATCAGAGAACTTCTGCAGGAAGCACTGGGTGGAGTTGTGGGAGAAGTCTGCAGTGTAGATGGTGAAGAGGAACGGAGCCAGAACCGTTCCCTGTGGGGCCCCCGTACTGCAGACGACCCTGTCCGACACACAGCCCTGAGTCCTCACATACTGTGGTCGGTCGGTGAGGTAGTCCAAAATCCAGGTAGTGAGGTGATGGTCCACTCCAGAGTTCTCCAGCTTGTCCTTCAGAACCGAGGGAAGAATAGTTTTGAAGGCACTGGAGAAATCAAAGAACATGATTCTCACAGTGCTCCCAGCGGTCTCCAGGTGAGCGAGGGAGCGATGTAGGAGGTGAATGACGGCATCATCCGCTCCAATGCCAGGCTGGTAGGCAAACTGAAGTGGGTCCAGTGATGAGCTCACAAGGCGCCGAAGCTGAGCCAGGACCAGCCGCTCCAGGGTCTTCATCAGGTGGGATGTCAGAGCCACCGGCCTGTAGCTGTTGAGGTCCTTGGGGCGTGAAGTCTTTGGCACTGGTACAACACAGGAGGTTTTCCAGAGCTGTGGGACTCTTCCCAGCCTCAGGCTCAGGTTGAAGAGGTGCTCCATCACACCACACAGTTGGTCCGCGCAGGACCTGACGACCCTCGAGCTGATGCCATCTGGACCCGCTGCCTTCTTGCCATTAATCCTCCTCAGTTCCCTCCTAACCTGGGTGGTTGAGAGAGACAGTCTGGAGCCTTGTGTTGATTGTGTATTGGATGCTGTTGTTGGGGGTGGGGAGGAGTGAGCAGGGTGAATAGAGGAGGTGTGAAGTGTCTGAGGTGTCAGAGGTGGAACAGCAGCAGTGGGGGTGGGTGAGTCTGCAGCCGATGTTGAAGACTGCCTCATGGACTGCCTCAAATCTGTTGAAGAAATGATTCAGTTCATTTGCCCACCTCACATCCCTCCCAGGCAGAGAGTTCTGATGTTTGTGGCCCGCGATGGTTCTGAGGCCTCTCCAGACTTCACCAACGTTATTTTGCTGAAGCTGGTACTCCATCTTCTGCCTGTAGCTATCCTTCCCATTCCTTATCAGTCCCCTCAACTCTCTCTGCACCCTTTTCAACTCCTCTTTGTCTTTGGATTTGAAGGCCCTCCTCTTCTGCTTGAGGACAGCTTTAATTTCCGGGGTAATCCAAGGTTTGTTGTTGGAGAAACACCGTACAGTCCTGGTAGGTATGGTGTTATCCACACAGAAATTAATATAGTCCGTAATGCATGTAGTAAGGCTGTCGATGTCCTCTCCGTGGTCGTCACAGATCACCTCCCACACAGTCGACTCAAAACAGTCCTTAAGAGCCTCCTCGCTCTCCTGCGACCATCTCTGTACTGTGCCGGTGGCTGGTGGCTCCCTGCGCACTAAGGGCTCATACACAGGGACAAGGTGCACCAGGTTGTGATCAGATCTGCCCAGGGGAGGGAGAGGTGATGAACTGTATGCCTCTTCAGCATTGGCATACAGTAAGTCCAGTGTTTTATTGTCTCTGGTTGGGCAGGTCACATACTGGGTGAAGGTGGGCAGTGTGGAGTCCAGTGAGGCATGATTAAAGTCCCCTGATATTATGAGGAGGGCTCTCGGAGATTGTGTTTGCAGTCTGCTGACCACTGAGTGGAGAGTGTCACAGGCTGCATCCGCGTTGGCCGAGGGGGGGACATACGCTGTTATCGCGATAACATGCGAGAATTCCCGGGGCAGGTAGTACGGACGCATGCTAACGGCTAACAGCTCAATGTCTCTGCTGCAGAGTTGTTCTTTCACAGTGATGTGCCCAGGGTTACACCATCTGTCATTCACAAACACTGCCAGTCCCCCTCCTTTCCTCTTACCGCTGTCTCTTGTCCTGTCCGCTCGAAGCAGCTGGAATCCCGGTAGTGTCACGCTCGTGTCCGGAGTTAGCGGTGTTAGCCACGACTCCGTTAGCATCATGATGCTACATTGCCGGTACTCCCTCTGTGGCCAGGTTAGCGACGTGAGCTCATCCAATTTATTGTGCAAAGACCGTACATTTCCAATAATTACAGAAGGAAGAGATGGTCGATAACGTCTCCTTCTCGGGCGACGGCGCTCCTTCCCAGCACGACACCCCCGTCTTTTCCTCCTCAGCTCGCTGGGAATGTCGGGTCTGTCCGCCGGCAGTACTGCTGTGGGACGCAGCGCTAACAGCTGATCCTTACTGTAAACAAAGGATCCCTGCTCTGGGTCCCCACACACGGGTGAAAAAAGTAGAAAAAAACTAAGAAAAACGACCAGAACTAGCACAAAACGGTAGAACATGGTTGCAGAGTCTAATTACTAATACGTTAGTTATAGAAAAATTACGAGAAGAAAAGATAAGAAAGAAAGAAACTCGGAATGAGCAGAGCTGCTGTAACAGGCTGCCGCACACGGGGGGCGCCATTCAATACAGCATAAATCAATACAGCATTTATAATTGGAAAAAGTAAGTAAGCTTTTGCATAGTGAAGAAGTAGTACAGGTACTTAAAAAGATGCTCTGGTAAAATTTCAAGGTCAATGTCAATTGTATTTCTATGGCACATTTAAAAGCAGCAAAGTTGACCACAGTGCTTAACAAGTAAGAGGAAACGGTATAAAAATAAATACAGAAGAATAAGACATGAGGTGAAGCAAATACATTATATTTAATATAAACAAAAAAAAATGATGGTACTCAAACTGAACTCGAATTAAAAGCCAACATAACAAAGTAAGCTTTACGATGGGATTTGAAAGACTGTAAAGACTCTGAAGTACGAATATCAGGTGGCAAGTGTTTCCAGTGTCACCATGGCGATCGCTTTGAAGTCTTTGTGCTGGTTCCCATATTTGCTCTGTGCTTTGTGTTCATGCCTAAATGCTAAGAGAAAGATTATATGTGTGTCCTCATTCTGATAGGAATATGTGTTGGTCTGTGAGACTCTAGCCTATATGTTTATATTATTAAATGGGAATTATGAGACTGTGTGTGTCAGTTCATTTTACGGAGAAATGCTAAAGTAATGTAACGAGTGGTATAACAAATTACTTTCTCCTGGGAGTAATTAGTGCATGTATAGTAAGTTACCTAACATTTAACCGCACAGCATGCAATTAATTTGCTTGATGCCTTAGCGATAGTGGTGGCTCTCAAAGTGAAGCTAATGAGAATCAATAAGAGAATTGATAAGAAATCAAACTGATAAGTGATATCGATAATGGAATCGGAATTGCTAAATTTGCATTGATTCCCATCCCTACTGTGTTTGTACCTCGTTACTTCCCACTTCTGACTTGAGTCAGCTGCCTTCACAATGTTCCAAAGCATTTTGTTTTTAATAAAAACCAAGCTAAACATTCTCATAGAATGAGCAAACCTTTTATTACTGAAATGAGCAAACCCTTTATTACTACTATATTAAATTAAGCTGTTTTTGTACAAAGAATAAAAAAAAAAAACTTATAGAAAACTCTAATAACTCCGTTTAAGACTTAAGGTTTCATTAAGCAGTCACAGTGTCTGTTTTTGTCTTCTGGTCCACATCCCTCAGGGAGGTTTACATGAACACCGCTGACCTCTGACCTTTATCTGCTGACACCTTTCAGAAAATGTAAACCACTGCCAGGAAAATAACAAACCCTGCATGATGTGGCTGCACTGCTCAGCAGCTGGTGGGGGGTTCAACATAGAGTCAGCTTTTGTGACTTCTGTGGCAACGTTTAGTCACTATTTTAAAGGATGTTTATGGTCAGAATTTCTTTTCCTTTTTAACTACAAACAGTCTGACAAAATCTGGCTTCAAAACAGCCTCATTTTGTGTTAACAATTTAATAGAGTAAATAGAAAATGATAGAAAACGTCTGTCTATTTATCTAAAGATGAAGAAGATTTCTTGAAGACAAGGAAGGCATCAAAATTTTACCACCATTAGAGAAATATTAATTGGTCATGAAAATAGTTGGCCAGTTTAGTGTCAACCTGATTGCCGATTAAATACTAGGCTTGAAAATCATATATAAAAACTTAAATGCACCCAACACTGGTGAATGACGGATTTTTTATTTTTTTCAAGGTGCAGGAACTATTTAATAGCAGGTCTAGTGTTATTCTTTTTTTTATTTTTATTTTACTCCATCTCCATCATTGCTGTACTGTCTGCTTATCTGTTTTCTTTTAGTGTCCTTCTTTTCCCTTATCATTTGTCACATTTGTCAGCACATCAGGTCTGTATATTTTACAACTCAAGCAGAGTCTTGTCTTTGGACTGTTAATGTTGAGGGTCGTGAGGATTCATGTTGCTTTAGCTTTAGCTATTCACTGTGCGCTTCTTAGTTTTACATTTTTAGCTTGAGGTCCATATTTGCAAACCTTTAGATTCACATTTTTTAAGCCTGTCTATGTTGCTATTGAGATTTCCCGAAACTGCAAAGGAAGGGGCAGAGAGAGCAGTCCAAGTAATGTCCAAGTTGGATTTCCCATAGTGAGTGATAAAGATGGATGTGATTGGTTTTGAACATTTATGTTTTAGCTGCTGCCATGTTGGGAGCCTGATGTGACCATGGGGCAGCTGTCAGAGTCGCTATGTGCCTATCTCTAGTACTCAGGTGAATGAGTTAGAAAAAACTCTTCAGAGTTGTTATGAAGTTGGAAACTATCCGCAGAGATCAAAATTATTTTTCTTGTGAGGCAGTAACACGATTAATTGTGCTGTAAATTTAGGACTATACCATGGGAGTCTGTGGGATTAACTCTCTTTTGAAGACATCCTCAAGTGGACATTAGAGAAGCTGCAGTTATGAACATTATGTGATTGGCCTGAATAATACCATTTCCATTATGTGTCAATAAGTAATGGTGCAAAAAGTCTGCTGCAGTCAGTTCCTGATTCTTTCTGCGCTCACTGCAGCAGGAACTCCTCACTTCTGCTCTGCAGTCTGGTGAGCTATGCTATGCTGCAGCAGTTCTCCATCATGTAGAGGTTCTGGTTAGAGCGGCCTTCTAACTTGCAGTGAGCAGAACAAGACTCCTATTAAAGGTGGGCCAGCACCTGGACAACACCTGATTCGCTGTGTGGGTCTCTATCTTACTTCCTCTGCTGTTTCCAGAAGAGGAAGTGCTTCAAAGATGCAAATCTACAGGCAAGGCTACTCTGATCAGGAGTGAGGCTTTACTTCAGAAGGACAGAAAGATTTGAAAACCAAAAGGATGTGACGTGTTAGATTTTGTTCTCTCTATTTTTTGATGCTAATAGGCTGCATCCTGCATTTGTGTGTTTCTGTGTGTGTCTGTGTGTCATCAAGAACACAGAACTGACTGTGCAGACTCGGACTGTAAAAGCTAATTGCCTATGGCACCAGGCAGGCCTTCCACTAATGAACCATGTGCCTTAGGTTAATTCAATTTTAACTGGAGTCCTCACAGGTCACAATGTTTCTCTGAGGGGGTAAAAAACAGAGAGGGTGGTTTAAAACAGGGAAAAAAATATCAGCGTGAATTTATGACATCATGAATCATGTATGAGCCTGTGAAATAAAGGGAGCTTGTTGGCTTGTTAACAGTGTACATTTGACTAATATGTGATCATTCACACAGCCATCCCTCATGATTTCAGATGAGAACACTTATTTAAAGGACTGTGCCTTTTAAAGAATAAAGAAAAGATTCTACCTGCTGCCGTTAGTCCAAAACTGACTGAAGGTTCAATAAGAACTCGAACAAACAATTCAGCAGTTATTGATGGTCTTTTAGCTGTTGTAGTTGTGTAGGTGATTTAATCACTGAAGTTAATTAGTTAGTATTATATGATGTAGAAGACTTTATGAAACAGTGACCTTTTGGGATGTTAAATAAGAAGAAGGGTTGGGTGATCCTCTCTGTAGTCCCATTGGCCTGTCCTTCTCCTGTAAGTTTGCTAATAACAGATAAATCTCTGGCCAGGTGAGCTTAACACGCACTCTTTAAGGTAGCAGATTACTTCCTCTGTTAAGGTCATGCTGATGGACAATAATCTCGGGTCAGAGTAATTCTCAGTAGTTTGCCAATGAAGGCGATTTAATGCATTAAATCAAATTATTATTATTAGATTAAGTCCCTCATTGCAACTGTGCAGTTTGTAAAATTATTATGTGTGTCTGATTCATTATCATCTCACAACTCTGTTCTCTGTATGCTCTTGTCTCTGTAAGCCCATACACTTTCCCTTTACATGGTTTTTGTATATAAATCTCTGCTTGACTGTTATCTGAGGATATGCTAATTATGGTAAAAACAATAGTCACACAACCTTTGGTCTCACAGAGCCCTGTTTTGACCCCCAGAGTCAGAACAGAATCAGGAAAAAATGCTTTTAAACACGTGTTTTCTATTTCCTGGTATAATCTGCCGTAGGATCTGAAGCCATCAGAAGTGGTTACTATGGAGGAGTTTTAGGACATTAAAAAGAACTGAGGAAGTGGTCCTCTTTGTCATTGCTCTGGAAATTGCTCTCGTTCATGATATCTTATTGCATATGATCTGGGTTCACTCTGTGCCATGTGTTATTTTTTTTTTAAATTTATGTTTATATTTGTTACAGTCTCTGCTGCTCTTCTGGTCAAATTAACCTTGAAAAATTGATTTTTAATCCCAATGAGACTGGATAAAGGATTAGACTGGATGAAATAGGACTGTGTTTATGTCTGTATCTTTGATTTTTAAGTTCAAGCTTGATGTAACTGTAACTGTGTTCTGGTGAGATGCTCGTTTTTCTCCTATCCCCAACTGTTTTGCTACCCATATGGAAAAGAAATAGTAAAAACTTATATGATTTACTCATGAAAGTGGCCACTTTCATGAGTAAATCATATAAGGCTTACATGATTTACTCATGAAAGTGGCCACTTTCTCATTACTTTCATATATTGTTTTAGTAAGTATCCAAAACATACAAGTTTCATTATATAATTTTTCAAGGGATCTTATATCTGTTTTCACTCTTGTATGCTTTTCATACAAGTTTCACACAAGACAGATACAAACTTTATAAGATTTATATATATCTTTTCCATATGGGTACTTATCTTGTCACTAATTATGTTTATTAATAATTCAGGTCCTCAAACTTAACCTACTATATACTACTTTGTACATTTGCTGTGGTTTCACACATAACCATGTCTGTGGACACCACAATGAAATACTGTGGTAAATGGACTTCTTACATAGCACCCAAGGCTCTTTATACAACATTCCACCCATTCACCTATTCACTTGATGCATTCAATGCTTTTATGTGCTTTCAAACTAACATTCACACTCCGATGGATGCATCAGAGAGCAACTTAGAGTTAGTATCTTGCCCAAAGATATTTAGCATGGAGACATCGAATCACCAACCTTCCGATCAGCAGATGACCTGCTCTACCTCCTGAGCTACAGCCATCCTTACTTTGATTGATTCTCAGTCAATGTCAATCTGTGAACTTTATAAGATGATGCTACACTTGAACTTTTGGTAAAACTGGCTCATAAGATGAATATTGTCAGATGGGGTGACCATAGCTTAAGAAGTAGAGCGAGTTTTCTACCAATGGGATGGTTAAATCTAGCATACATGTCAAGGTATCCTTGGGGAAGATAATGAAGCCTGAGTCAGGGTGCAAGTGTAACTATGTGTGACTAGGTGAACAAGGCTTGCAGTACAAAGTGCTTTGAGTACTCAGAGTAGAAAAGTGCTATAGTAATAACAATCTATTTACCATTTACTAAATTGAGGTCTTTGAAGTTGATGCAGAGAAATGCAATCGATTCCAGACAATGCTTCAGATTCCTCAAGGATATTGTGAAAAGCAAAGGTTTGTTCATCATATCCTTTGCACCATCTGAACCCTTCCTGCTAGAGTCCAATGCTGACTCTGGTCAGCTAATGTGGATGGAGAGGTCTAGGATGCCCTTCTTTGGTAGTTTTAATAACATGCCTTTTATGATTTTTACAATTATGTAAAACTAAACTGAAAGTAGGTGTGATGAAACACTTTGGTTAGCTGAAATAAAAAAAAAAAAAGAAAACTAGAATGCTGGGAAAAAAGTACTAGATTAAACAATATTGTGTATTAATAAGATTCAATTTAAAAACAGTACTGCAAATGTCTTTAGTTTCAGTCTTTGGTCAGTTTGGTCAAAGGCTGGTGAGGCTTTGGTGTTTGTTTACTTCAGGATGAATACATGACCGAGAATCAACTGGGTTTACACAGCATTGTTTTTGTTGTGAACCTCTAAAATCTGCCCCTGACAAGTAGGCTTCATATTATATTAACTGAAAAAAGCGAAGGTAAACTAATAAAAGCTAAAGTAAAATGAATAATGGATCAATATCCTGCTGTCTTAGCTACCCTGCTGTCTTAGTTAATTATAGGCCAATCTCCAATCTTCCTTTCATCTCAAGAATCCTTGAAAGAGTAGTTGTCAAACAGCTAACAGATCATTTGCAGAAGAATGGCTTATTTGAAGAGTTTCAGTCAGGATTCAGAGCTCATCACAGCACAAAAAGAGCTTTAGGGAAGGTTACAAATGATCTTCTTATGGCCTCGGACAGTGGACTCATGTCTGTGCTTATCCTGCTAGACCTCAGTGCATCGTTCGTTGAACACAATATTCTATTAAAGCGATTAGAGCATACTATAGATATTACAGGTACTGCGCTGCAGTGGTTTGTATCATTGTATCTATCTAATAGACTCCAATTTGTTCAATTAAATGGAGAGTCCTCTTCATACATTAAGGTTAATTATGGTGTTCCACAGGGTTCAGTGCTGGGACCAATTCTGTTTACATTATACATGCTTCCCTTAGGCAGTATCATCAGAAGACAGCATACATTTTCACTGCTATGCAGATGACACCCAACTTTATCTATCTATTAAGCCAGATAACACACACAAATTAGTTAAACTGCAGGAATGTCTTAGAGGCATAAATGCCTGGATGACCAAAATTTCTGCTTCTAAATTAAGATAAAGCTGAGGTTATTGTACTTGGCCCTAAAATTCATAGAAATATTTTATCTCCAGACACTTACTCTGGATGGCATTACCTTGGCCTCCAGTAACACTGTGAGGAACCTTGGAGTCATTTTTGACCAGGAAATGTCCTTCAACGCACATATTAAACAAATATATAACACTGCTTTCTTCCATTTGCGCAACATCTCTAAAATTAGAAATATCCTGTATCAGAGTGACACTGAAAAACTAGTTCATGCGTTTATTACTTCCAGGCTGGACTACTGTAATTCATTATTATCAGGAAGTCCTAAAACCTCCCTGAAAAGCCTTCAGTTAATCCAAAATGCTGCAGCAAGAGTACTGAGAGGGACTAGAAAGAGAGCATATTTCTCCTGTATTGGCTTCCCTTCATTGGCTCCCTGTTAGATCCAGAATTGAATTCAAAATCCTGCTCCTCACATACAAGGTCTTAAATAATCAGGCCCCATCTTATCTTAATGACCTTGTAGTGCCATATCACCCTATTAGAGCACTTCGCTCTCGCGCTGCAGGCTTCCTTGTTGTTCCTAGAGTATTTAAAAGTAGAATGGGAGGGAGAGCCTTCAGTTTTCAGGCCCCTCTTCTGTGGAACCAGCTTCCAGTTTGGATTCAGGAGACAGACACTATCTCTACTTTTAAGATTAGGCTTGAAATTTCCTTTTTGCTAAAGCATATAGTTAGGGCTGGACCAGGTGACCCTGAAACCTCCCTTAGGTATGCTGCAATAGGCGTAGGCTGCTGGGAGATTCCCATGATGCATTGATTATTTCTGCTTCAGTCACCTTTCTCACTCACTGTGTTAATAGACCTCTCTGCTGAATCACATTTATTATTAATCTTTGTCTCTCTTCCACAGTATGTCTTTTGTCTTGTCTTCCTTCTCACCCCAAACACTCGCAGCAGATGGCCGCCCCTCCCTGAGCCTGGTTCTGCTGAAGGTTTCTTCCTGTTAAAAGGGAGTTTTTCCTTCCCACTGTCGCCAAAGTGCTTGCTCATAGGGGGTCATATGATTGTTGGGGTTTTCTATGTATGTAATATTATAGGGTCTACATTACAGTATAAAGTGCCTTGAGGCAACTGTTGTTGTGATTTCGGTCAAGTTTATTTATTTTGGTGCTGTATAAATAAAATTGGGTTGAATTGAAAATTGAATTAAAACATCCTGGGGGTCCATGGAAACACAACGGAATTGAAAATAAAATATACAAAAACATTGTATAACAAATTTGTCCTAAAACTGTCTTAAAACTAAACAACCAAAAACAAACCCACTCAAATAATTTAAAATTCTGTCAACATTTTTGTTCAAAACTTTGAGCATATTTTTATTTATTAGGCTGATAATAAGCTGAAATCATGTTTTTATACTCAATTTTGAGCCAGCACACTGGACCTCTCTAGGAAGTCAGAAATTTAATTTCAACCACTAAAACAAGTTTTTATGTTTAGGAATGCAAGCAAATAACTGTAATTTGGGATCTTAATTGAAAACAGTAATGTGCTTTACTTTTCCCCCTGCTTTTTTGTAAGGTAGTAAATTTGAAAATTACTGGATGATAAGAGTAATTATATTTTAGCATTAAAAACATACATACATTAACCATTCTAGAAACATAAGAAATTGTTTTGGTAATTACCAATACTGTTAATTTAGGGTAGCTTGACACCCTACATTGGGTGGTGTTCTATTTGGTGGGGAATTTGTTAAGCACTGTAAATAAAAACTGATTAGAAACTAGAAAAAAACATAAATATGCACCAGTCTTCAGAGATGTTTTTCTTTCTGTATTGAACAGGCCTGTCAGTACAGTTGCTGTGTCCGTGGATGCTTCTCTGCATGTATCAAACAGAGCCTGGTGCCTTATCTTTCTGCAGACTTTTGATGGCATTACTCATCTTCTGTTGTTGGATTTATCCTTTGTGCATTGTCATATCCTGGGGCTGGAGACAAATCTTTTTATATTGGCAGTGGTGTTATTATTCGATAGTCACAATATCAGCTTTGACCTCGTTTTTAAAACCTAACGACCCAGCAGTGTGACGGTAAACATCACTCCTGGGTAACCCCCTGCTGCAGCTGACCTTTTAGTCTGCACTTGAGATGTAACAGAGGCAGGACAATTAGGTCACCTTTGTACATTACCTCTCATCCACCCTTGTTTAACAGCTCCTTACAACCTTTTTTTAAGCTGATGAAGGGAAGGCATACACTGCTTATTATGTTTAATCTCCTCAGTGTATATATTTCCTTTTTGGCAGGCACTGCCCATAAGGAATATATTTATTTTGACAGAATGTTTAGGTTAATCATGGTCTTCAGTTGCTCCCTCTGATTGGTGAAGGTAGAACTGGAAGATAGAAAGAAAGACTCCAGTGTTTTAATATTTTTAAGTTAACCTTTTTGCAGATAATTGTTTAATTTGACAGGAACCATGTACAGAGACAGAAAGGCACAGTAAGCAACAAGTGCAAAGTTGCAGTCATGTGATATGTTCTTTAATAATTCGGACAGTTAATGCCCTCAACCCAGGAGACTTCTTAGAAATCTGGCCCATGTGGCCTATGGGTTGTGATAACTTGGGACTCATTGGCTTCTTTGTTAGAGATTCTGGAAAATTGTGCAAGCCTCTCACAACTTTCCAGATAATCACAGTTTTTACATGAATCATTTGAAGTCAGTTATTTCAAAAATAATCACAGAAACAAACCAAATGGGAGTAAATTATTGCTAAGTGTATCTAAATCTGGGTCAGCTTGTTTGTTGACCTAATTGCTGTGCACATTCATCAGTCCACAGTCTGGGTATGTGCTGACTTTCACTGTGGTTAGGCTGTTTTCTAATGATACTCAAGAAGGCCAGTGCAGAGGGCTGAAGGCATGTTTGCAGTTCAAAGTGTCACAGACATACGGCTAAAGACATTCTTCTTTTCAATTCCCAAATAATTTATTATACAGATTAATGAGGACCTATCATGCTAATGTTTTTATTCTTGGAGTCTACTAGAGTACCAATGCATGATTCAAAGCTGAAAATTATTATTATTTTATTATTATTTATCTTTTACTCAGTTCACCCTCTGTCTGAAACGAGATGTTTTAGTTTCCTAACATCTCATTTAAAGCAACTGTCTTCTGATTGGCTGCCCTTCATAATCAGACACAGGTGGGTTGGGCTTCTGTGCTTTAAATGTCAACATTATGGTTGTCCCATTTGTATGACACAAACTTGTCACAAAGTGTTTAGACAAGTCTGAGCTTTTGGCTAAGAAAGTTTACTTGTGCATACACTGACATCATTATTGGCCGTGTTTATATGAGCATCCAGCATTGCGACAGTAAATGATGCCTGTTGTATAATAATTTAATTAAAACTTATACTACTCAGCAAAAGATAAAGGTTATTTGAATTATCAGTTACCTAAATACATAATATAAATGTAACTTTGTTATAAAACTGTTTTTCCCACATAAACATCATACCTACTGGACATTTTATTAGGTACCCTTTGCTTGTACCTAATAGCAATTCTTAATGGTGAAGATTCAACAAGCTGCTGGAAACATTTCTCAGAGATTTTGCTCCATACTGACCGTATAGAATAACACAGTTTGCTAGCTGCACATCTATGATGTGAATTTTGCTTTCACTCTGTTTACACAAATTTCTGACCCTACCATCAGACCAGGCAATGTTTTGACAAACTTTGGGTGTCCAGTTTTGATGAGCATGTGTGACTTGTAGGCTCAGTTTCCGGCTCTTAGCTGACAGAAATGACACCCTAAGTGGTCTTCTGCTGCTTCAAGGTTCAATGTCGTACATTCAGAGATGCTCATCTGCTTACCTTGGTTTAGGGGTGGGCGGTATAAACGGTATAAATTTGGCCAACGGTAGAGATTTTGACTATACCGCGGTAGCGCATGTTGATGGTGTCATTAAGCTGCGCCTGTTTTGGTTGAAAGCATTGCAGCGGCTACAAACAACATCATCTGCAAATTATGCCGGGCGATAGAAATAGCAAAGAGACGAAGCACTTTTGGAATATGGGGAAAACCAAAAACTGCGCTTCCTCCACTTCCGTACCATTGATTCATTAATGCCGAATTCTCTCGCAGCTGCTCTATTCCCATGTTGTTGCAGTATATTAATGACTAACCTCGTATTGTGGATGGATTATCTCAGTTGTTCTCCTGACTGAAGTTTGGTTCGTTTACAGCATCCTGCCATGCAATTGCATTTGTCCCTAACCACTAGAAACCCTCACGTTAACTTTTATCGAGTGGAAAAAAGTTGGCGTTCATCCTTCAGCTTCACTGTGCTAATGTTATGCTAACGTAGCTGTTTTGCTAGCGACCACGTAGCACATCATTATATACCAGCTAGCCCAACTTCAGTAACCCTACAAACATCACTGCTGTTTAGTTTTCTCTCTTCATTTATGTTGGAAGTAATAGCAGAGCTGTACGTTTTAATTTTTTCAGAAATCTCTCAGTCAGAACATGCTATATCATGTTTAGGTGGAAACTAGAGAGCTAACTTCCTGCTAACTTCTAACTCTGTTGAATTTAATAAATTCTGTTTTCATGGATGCCTGAATGTTAAACTTAATTGTTACACCCGGTAAAGCAGCAATGCTGATAGTTTTATTAAAGATAAAAGAATATAGACAGTTTTTAACTCTCAGTGATGCCGCAGTGTTTGTTTGACTTTGGGACCTGAAGCAGACGGAGTTTTGGACCCAGATTACTCCGCGAGGCTCCTGACTACGGCATCCGTAATGCTCCGGCAATCCATCAAGCGGTGCGCCTTCATAGCTCTCCAAAGTCGTACTAAAACATTTTTGGACAGATTTCTTCCCGCCATGTACCACATAAAATCGGTTCGAGGTGAGTAAGCACAACCAGAATTCATACATAAGGCATACTGTCGATTTTTGAGAAAATAAAGGATTTTAAGCGCGCCTTATAGTGTGTAAAATACGTGATACAGAAGAAAAGAATATATCGCGATATATATCGTTGCCGCACATGCTTCAAATTATACCGTGATATGGATTTTAGGCCATATCGCCCAGCCCTACCTTGGTTATAACAAGAATTACTCCTGCCTTGCTGTCAGCACACCTACTCTCTGGATGTAATCCTTCACTAGATCCATGAACCTCCAGTGCTATATTCCTCTTTTCCTCCTGGCTAGCACCGCCATAGTCAACATCCTTTGCCCAATAGATCCGCCTCTGCACATGTCCAAAACACCCCAGGCTTTCACTCTAATTTTGTCTTCAAACCACTAAACCTGAGCTGTTCCATGATTTACTGATTTCTAATCTTGCACATCCTGCTCACTTCCAGTGAAAATCTTCAACTCTGCCACTTCCTGTGTATTTGTCAGTGCCATCGTCTCCAAACCATCATAGGTCTCATCAGTCTTGTAAACATTACGTAATATTACTGTTAATTGTTGAACTCCTATGCCTAATTCTTTCTCCTCTTGTTTATGCCAAGTGAGTAACTTGGATGCCATTTCGGATCACATTATTCTCTCATATATCATGAATGCAATCAAAGTCTGTGCTGTTATGCAAGAAGTCCAGTTTTTTTCCCCTCTGTATTGGTTGGGTAACCTAACAAAGAAGTGTAGTGTGTGCTCTCCAACTATGAATCATGTTCATTTACCACTGTAGTTTTTTAAGTCTTTTTTAAGTGCTGTCCAACAGCAACTTTGCATTCATAATTAAAGAAAAATGTGCTTTTCCCTCAACAGGAGCTCTTTTAGCTCTTCCTGTGCTGACACTCTGACCCTCTGGTGTTCAAATTGGCCTCCAGCAGGCTCAGGATCACAAGCTCTCTTTTTCCAAACAATCAGTCACAAGGTGGCTTTCGCCCGTAGGCCTGCCTGTTGTTTACTGCTGTTGTGTTGACTTGGCAACACCAACGAGGCGCTGATGTCTGTGTTCACATTGATGTTTTACAACAACTTTACAACTGAGATAACGTGGGTGCTTATTCAGGTACCTCGACATTCAGCCTCACAAGTTTGGCAGATGTGGCACCTCTGACCCTTGACCTGGAAGTGAAAGCAAAAATAGACACTAACATGGTGGCTAGTGCTCACCATATGGTACCAGGAAAACAAACAGTGTCTGAATGATGTCTCTGTTCCCCACCATTAGGCTGGAAGGAGCCGACATTCTTGCGGTGACCCCTCCAGTTCTTCCTGCACCAAATATCACAAGAGATGCTTTGGTTTGATGTGGTGAATCAGCAGACTGCACCGTTTGGTAATGACGCATATAGGACATGGGCTTCTTATTTTATGGCAGCCTAAAAACAACTGAGCAAGTGTTGGTGTGACAGTTACAAGCAGCAAGAAGAATCTTAAAGTGGAAAAAATTTTGTGGGTAAAACATGTCAAATATGCAGAGCAGTTACTTTGTGTCCAAAATTTTATTTACGTGTTTGTGACTTGGTGTGAGCAACAAAGAACTAAAAGTTTCCATTTAGAACTGCTTGTCCTAATTTGGGACTTTCTCACTCTTGTTTGTATATGTTGTCATACAACTGCACTTGACTGCATATAAAGATGAGTGAAACCACTGTTGTTACGATCTGCTCTGTAGTTCGATTGTCCTCTCTTCCCACCTGGTTGCCAGGCGAGGGCAGCCTAGGAGTTTAGCGTGAAACCAGGATTGGACTTTCCAGACTCCATAATGCACAGTGTATGGCTCAAACAGTAAAACCTCAGTAGTAGGGTGGGTTTTGATTATCGATTAAAATCGATTCTAGCTTGGATAACGTGATGTCGATTCAGTAAAATCCTGAATCGATTTTTTAACATGAATTTATTTTGCCCGAAATGCCAGAATCTCAGGTTAAACGTCACAAAATTTCAACAACCACCAAACAGCTTAAACAGTAAATGAGAGCAGGCACACGGATTCTGCACAAAGATGTAAACACAAAGCGCGGACCCGCCGACGGATCAGAATCAGTGAGATGTCGCCTTTCTCACCCGACGGCACGGACACGGTTGGGGCTGAAAGCCGACAGCTCGCTGATTCAGATGTTTCGGCGGGTCCGTGCTTTGTGTTTACGCCCTTTTTGCGCTGATTCTGAAGCTGCAGGTTTTATCTCTCTCCAAACAATACTGACTGAACCAGCAGCAAAAGAAGATCCAAACTACGCTTCACATAAACATCGTCATGAATTCCCTCTTACTTTTGCTGTTTTGCTTCCACCACGATAAAATCACACTTCATGCACAGCTCTCTCTCTCTCTCTCTCTCTCTCTCTCTCTCTCTCTCTCTCTCTCTCGGTACATTTCAAGAACAGTTTCCCGTCTAAAAATCTGTTTTCTGCATTATTCGCTTGCTTGTTACGCACAAGTCTACCGTTCTTTACAGTGCTGTCGGCCGCTGTTTTTTTTCTTTTACTTACTTCCGAAAAGAAAGCCTCATTTCTGTTGTCCAATAGGCTACTGAACAAATTTAAACTTTTCAAAATTATGCAAAAATGTGAAACGCTTAGCTGTGTCTCTAATAAAACCTCTGTAACTTTGCTCTGCTTCACTTCAGCAGCATCAGGTAATGTTCATATGTTGATTAATGGTTTTCTTTCATTTTTGATCTACTGCAGAATATTTTTATAAAATCCCAGGCCAGGAAAATCACCTTCATGTTTTTCTGTGTTTTATCCTCAGTTACTTTGACACAAAGGCACCTGCTGTGATGCTTACACCTTTGATAAAGTCTCGCAAGTGTCAGCTTTCTTTTTAGAGATATTAAAATATGGAAATGTACAATTGCAAAATTTCCCTGATTCGAATCAAATTGAATCGAATCGTGGATCGAATCGATTTGGAACCTTGTGAATCGGAATCGAATCAATTCTAGAAATCTGTGACGATACCCAGCCCTAATCTGTAGTGCCCAGGTGAGAATAAAACAGTCATTTCCAGGATGAAGACACATCTGTGTCTCATTAACAGAAACAACTTTAGGAAAGAAAACGTTACAGATGAGATGAAGAAATATCTTTCCAAATGTGCACTTATATTCTACTCTAATTCTATTCTTCTCTAATGTCAGGTGTGGTATTTGGTCTCCAAAAATGATTTTGAAATTTATTAAAAACACACTGACACAACTTCAGTAGTCGTCACAAAAGGCTGCCAAACGATTAATTCAGATTATCTTACATATATGTGTACTGACTGTTTTTAACTTTGTGGGTTAACTAGTTGATTAGTTTGTTTTTTGAATGCTTAAGCAGACAGTAGAGCTGCGCCAGAATATTTGGATATTGTTTCACTTGTCTTCGTATTCTCTTTCGGTGCTTTATACCATATCAGTTTGTGTTCTTGATCTTCCGCTCACATGGCAGACATCATCAGAGTAAGTTCACTTAAATTTTGCCAAATTAGTAATTTTATAGGACTTTTTTTTATACCTTTTGATTAAATATAAACAATAATTTAAGTGTAAAATAAAATATAAAGATGTTTATGACCAAAACGAATTCTGATTTAGAGCTGGATTCAGATTTTCTGTAATGCTATTGTAATTTCTGTGGTTTGGTTCCAAAAAATAAAAAATCAGGTCTCTTGTGCTTCATCTTTTTCCATGCCAGTCTTTATTCCTTTCTCTTGCATCCCTATTTTTCCTTTCATCTTTTCCTGTGTTTGTTCTACATTTAGCATGATCTGTAGAAATTTTAGTCATCCATCAGAAACTGTCTCGTGTGTTGTGTATACACATTTATGCTTGCAGTGCCTCTGAGCACGTATGTAGTTCATATGTGATCGGTGTAGCTGCTGGGGAGAGTGTGGAGTGCATGTGGTTGGGTTGAGTATGGTCTCTGTCCAGAGGGGATCCTGCTTGATGTTTATTGGGTAGCAGATGTGGAAGGGGGAGGAGCTTCTTGTTAGGAGCAAAATGGAGGTCCATGAAAATGAAGCTTACAGAGACCTGCAGGGGGGTTAGAGTAATACTGAAAGGGACTCAAGGGAAGAAAGAGAGCAGAGAAGACAATTAGAGAAAATGGAGACTGTAATGAATAATTTATGCTTCAAAATTGAATATTTTAGCTGAAAATGCTGAAAATACATGTGATGTAATGCTGCTCAAAATTCACAGTTTGATGTAACCTCGTTTTTGGGGGTGCATTTTTGTAAATCAGTGGAAACAGAAGTAAGACAAAAAACTTCACATTTTTATCAATTAGTTAATGTCACTGTATTTATCTACATTAATAAGTTAAATCTGTGCATTTAATTTTCTTTAAATGTTTGTACACGTGTCAAAAATGTAATCTAAGTTTAACAGGACGTGATCGTCAGGTTTGTTTTTTTTTTTCTGGGAGCCGCTGAATGCAAAAGTAATTTGTGTTACTGTGACATTTACTGTTTTTTTCCCCCCTTATTGTTCAGTTCAGTATTATTTGTGTAGCACCAGTTAACAACAAAAGGTCTCATACATAAATATTAATATGAAGAAGTAATTGTGAATTTATCTCCGGGGTCATTTCATTTTGATAAAGGGACTGAAGAAGTTACCAAGAAAAAATTTGATGTATTTATTTATTTTTTTGTATTGGCTTGTTGACCACCAAACCAGCGTTAGTAAGTCACTGGCCACTTCATTAAGTACAAATATTAATTCAGCCAGTCACATGGGAGCAACCAGATAACCAGATGCATTTAGTAATGTAGACATGGTTAAGACTGTTAAAGTTCAAACTGAGCATCAAAATGGGAACGCCTTGTTGATAACAGAGGACAGACTGCTTCAAGATGATAGGAGGGCAGTAGGAACTCGAATATCTATTCAATTCACCAAGGTATGCAGAAGAGCATTTTGCATGACACGTCAAGCCTTAAGGCAACTACAGAAAGACCTCATAGGGTCGAATAATAACAGCATATTGAGACTACAATTCACACAAGTTCACCAAAATTGGACAATAGAATAGAAGAACTTCATTATATGTCACAAAGAATTAAAACAGTTCTTACAGCAATAGGAGGGTCCAACCCAGTACTAGCCAGGTGCGATTAATGAAGTGGTCAGTGAGTGTATATTGTAGTATTAATTGTTTAAACAGTGCAGCAGTGAGTACCTTGACTTATTTGACAGTACCAGTGTTAAAATGATGAGCTTTAGTGTCTGTCAAATAACTTGGACTGCATAACAAAGATGGATGTTATCCAGTTGTTGTGTGTGGAGTTATTATTTTAAATGTTGGCAGCTTCACCTGCTGCTAAGCTGCTTTTTATTTATAAGCAAAAACCTTTGGGTGGTCTTTACTGAAAGCCTTAATATGTGCCTATTAATTCCTTCAATAAAATTAAAAAGAAGCAACACTACAAGCCAAACTCTTTGTAGAAGCAGGTCACCACTTGGCAGGCATCTTATGATGGGTTCACTTAATTTGGAGGTTATTTCAAAACTTCAAATTAAGAGCAAAATAAGCTTTAAACAAAACCATTACCTTCTGGAAGTTAATCGTCCGTTTCCCGTTACTGTGTTTTCTCTTATGACATGTCTACCACAAACACTGTTAAAAGATCTCCCTCGGTGACTCACATTAGCGGATGTAAAGTCTATCAAGCAGCCATGCAATCAAAGTCTCACACCCTTAATTTCAAGCATCAACAAAATCCAATAGATGCCTTACAAAACAAATGATCCTCACACTGATGTAATTTGCACCAGGCCATAATCATGATTTCTGCTTAAAATTAGTGAGTTTCTTATGGATTTTAGATATTTTATTATATATATAATACATTTCAGTTGCTCTGAAGCTTGTTTAAAAAGTTTCCTTCTCAGTTCTGTAATTGTGGTACAGTAAGAGTGGGGACACTGGGAGGCAGAAAGAAGTAAAAAATTAAACCGGACGGAGGAAGAGGAGGGGAAGCGAAGTGTGTGTGTGTGTGTGTTAGAGCGAGAGAGAGAGAGAGAGAGCGAGTGAGTGAAGGGGGAGGAGAGGAAAACAGCAGTGGCAGCGCTGCATCATCACTGTATCGCCACTACAGCAGAAAGGAGAAGCAGTTCACCGTCTACCTCCTTCATCTCTCTCTCTCTGTCTCTCACACTCATGACTACACATCTCTCCATCTTCACACACACTGGAAGTCGACCAGCCGCCACTGAGCCTGACAAGAAGAGCTCCCAGTGACATTATCCATCACCTTTGGATGTTTGCCCTGCCTGCCTCCAGGATTCCAGGACACTGTCTGCTCGTGAAAATCTGTGTTTTAATGAGCCATGGATGAGGCTTCTACCTTCAGATGTGCCGCTTGTTTGGACCGCCTTGACTTTCTTTGCTGAGGAAGCATTCAGTGCCGGCACACAGGAGCTGCTGGGAATTTTGGGATTGTTTTCCTCTCCCCGTTTTTACCCTTTTGCCGGCATTTGAAGAGTGCCAGTGGATGGCTCTTTTTATTTATTTTTTCAATGTTTTAATTGTTTGGTTCCTGCCCGCTGGAGAACAGTGCTTACCTCGGGATTTGTAGTCAAGGGAGTGGGGTATGATAAACAGCTGTGAGGGGGAGGACGGGTTGCACTGCACCACTAGACGGGCATCTCTTGTCCTACATTGGGGAATTTTTTTTCTGCCTCTCGAGGTTGCACACATGCACATATTTCACCCCCAGCAGCAGCAGCAGCAGCAGTGGCCGGCTGCGTTTTGCATGCACCGATGGATTACTGCTACTTTAAGGATAGGCTCACTGCCTGCTGAGGGAGAAAAGATGCTGATATAGAAGAACAGGGGCATGCTTTGTTTTTGGAGCTGCAACTTCAGGGTTAAAAAAAATAAAAAGACTTGGATGACAGGATGATGGCTGCGTTGAGCTGAAACCGCCCCCTTCTCCACCCTCCCTCTTCTCCAGTCCAAACATGAACTCTTCCTCTGATGCGAACCGAAGCGGCTCTCCCTCGTTCTGCCTGCTGGGCTCCATGGGTTACTCCCACAGCATGGATACCTGCGTGCTGGAGGTGGTTGTCATCCTCTTCCTCACTGTGCTCATCATCGCCGGCAACCTGGTGGTGATCTTTGTCTTCCATTGTGCCCCACTGCTGCACCACCACACCACCAGCCACTTTATCCAAACCATGGCGTACGCTGATCTGCTGGTGGGCGTCAGCTGCCTCATGCCCTCGATGTCTCTCCTCCACTACCTTCGAGGCCTGAATGAGGAGCTCACCTGCAAGGGATTCGGCTACATGGTTTCTGTGCTGAAGAGTGTTTCCATGGCCTCGCTAGCTTGCATCAGCGTGGACCGCTATATCGCCATCACCCGACCGCTGTCGTACACCACGCTGGTGACCCCATGCCGCCTGAGGGTGTGCATCGTGCTCATTTGGGTTTACTCTGCTTTGATTTTCCTGCCGTCATTTTTCCGCTGGGGGAAACCAGGTTATCATGGGGACATATTTAAGTGGTGCGCACTCTCTTGGAAAACCAACCCAGCATTTAGCACCTTCATTGTGGCGCTGCTCTACGCACCAGCTGCACTTACTGTCTGCTTCACCTATGGGAGTATATTCCGGATCTGCCGGCAGCATACAAGGGAGATCTCCCAACGCCAAGCCCGCTTCAGCCCGCAGACCGAGGGTGATAAAGGCGAGCGGGGAGAGCGTTGCGAGGGCTGCCCGGACAAACGCTATGCCATGGTGCTCTTCCGCATCACCAGTGTCTTCTATGTGCTGTGGATGCCATACATCCTCTACTTCCTCCTAGAGAGCGCCGGCCTATATCACCACGAGGTGGCGTCCTTCCTCACAACATGGCTGGCAATCAGCAACAGCTTCTGTAACTGTCTCATCTACAGCCTCTCCAACAGCGTCTTCCGTAAAGGTCTCGGCCGCCTCTTTAGCCCACTGTTTCCTTCCTGCCTTGGCTGCACGGAGGCCAAAAAGGCTCCAGCCCCCGTAAGCCTGCGACCAGATCCCCGATGCCAAGTGTGAGCTCTGATGAGCTTTGACTCGGATGGATTCGCTCCGGTCACTTTGGAGGCATCGGCCCCCCTGTGTGTGCTTTGCTCTCTACTGCGTAGCATGACACAGGTCTTTTTGGTCCTGCGGTGAGCACAGCGAGGCGCTTGTGCACAAGCTTTCTGGCTGTTTTAAGAGGATGATTTTTGTGGAAAAAGGAGGCCGTGTCATTCCTGCTGGGACTTCTGGGATTCTCTCTGTGTGATGCTGCTCTTTCATGGCTGCAGGCTGATGACACGGAGATAATAAGTTTGATGCTGATGAAGAAAGTTCAGAGGATTTGATAAACATGCCTCACTGCACTGATTTAATGACTCCCAAATGCAAAAAAGTATAGCACAGTGTGAGCTGGGCTGCCCAATCCACTGAGATGCAAAAAATAATTTATTAATCTTTTCAAGCCTGACTGTAAATCTGTAAATTGTCTTGGTTCTTTCAGGGTGGACGTATGTGTTGCAAAAAATGTTAAAACACTTGAAGCAGACCTCTGATCTGTTTAGGCAACTCCAGATGCCAACGAGTGTAGGAAAAATCATTCACCTTAAAATCGTCACATCATGTGTGTGTGGGTTCAAAATGCACAACAGATGGACTTATTTCCCAGAGATTAAGAAGATTTAGGAGCTTGTGTGTGTTTTATCAAGAGGATTTTTCTCTCGGGTGTTAGTGAGAAGCTCAAAATCTGAAAAAGCATCAGATTTCACATGAAAAAGTTGATTTAGGAATTAGCTTTACTTTTTAAACATGGCCTGGAAAGTTTTTCTGCCAGCAGACAAGAATCCTTGTTAAAGAAACAATAGATGATATGATTTATCCTTGTGTTTCATCCTCAGGTTTATCAGCGGTTCTTTTTGTAAGCCTCTGTGCTGTCTGCCTTTGATCTCAGCTGACAGAGTACAGGACTTTTAAATCACAAGGCACATTGTAAGGTAATCAGCTCATGACTTGTAGTGCAGTCGGTGTCGATAATGAATCAGCTGTCTGTCAGGATCCTAACATCTGGTTTCAGCTAACTTTATTGCTCGTGTTTCTGCCCTCCTCCAGCAAGAGGGATATCACCCAGCTTTACGAGCCCGACCTCGCAGTGTCAGGGGTCAAAGCCTGTTTCTGAGAGCCAATGAGTGTGTTTCTATTTTTTCTGTTTTTTGTTCTTTGGTTTCATGTAAATAAACGTAGAGTATCAATATTTAAACAATGGCTAACTTCGGGGGTTTTATTGATTTATTGTAGACCTGCGGGATACCAGATGATCTTTTTAAGATTATTTATTTGCCACAGCCAAGAGGTCTGACATGCTGCACCTCCGGATTGGAGCCATTTTTTAAAAATAATTCAGTGTTGAGTAGAAGGAAAAGCATTTCTTTGTATGCTGCGTTTAAAAACTCGCAGGACTTGTTTTTAAAGTCACAATGAAATTTCTGAAAGCATCTTGACAATTTTACTTTATTGTAGTTGGACAAAGAGGAGGGAATGGGATAGGTTTAATAATGATAGGAAGGTGCCGGTAATTTACCCATTTACCACGTGTTTGCTTTTTGCCAGTGACCATTAAACAACAGCGGTAGAAGGAAAAAACTGACTATTAGATACCAGCCTGATAAAAGTTGGGTGTCACAGTGACTTGCACAAGTAGGATGGATATGCAAAGTGCAAGGTGACTGCAGTCTTCAAAAAATTCTAAAGAATAAACAAAAACTCATCCATGGTCTTGATGAACATTTGCACAGAATTGTGGGAAACTGTACCTTTACTTGTCAGTCATTTCAGAGCAGGTGAGTGGGTGGGTGATCTTTGGAGAATAGCTGAATGTGGAAGTGTTGTTGTAAAGTCATTTTGCTTCATATGCCACCCCTAGATGGCAAAAAACGAACAAAAAAACATTACAAGTATTTCGTGCATTAGAGTATTAGGCCAGAAGCCACACACGTTTACTTACCGTCTTTCTGGGATTTAGCTGGTTTGTTCTCAAAGGTAAAATCAAACTTATTCAAGTTTTTTATCATATGCATTTAAAAGAAATGTATGTTTTCATGAAAACTGCTTGCAAAACTGAATGAAAATCCAAACTGCACTGGCTGTACTCTGTTATAGTTCGTAGTGGTTTTTTTTTTATTAATTTATTGGCTCATTTAGAAGAGCTCACATTAATAAACAGAGCTTTAAATGAGCCAAAATGAGGCTGTGCCATGTACTGCATTCTTTGTGAATGAGAAACTACACGAGCGTTCAAACAAGCTAGCCACAGTTTGTATTAGCAAGTGCTTTTACTGTGTTTATTTGAATAGTGTCCGGTGCCGTTAGTAACCTCAGATGCTGAAGGAAACAGGCCTTTTATTTAAAGCAGGCACAATGAGAGGCAAGCTTTTATTTCTCTTTTTCTCTAGAATAAGTGATGGTTTTCAGGTAACAACTGTTTCAGCTGAAACACAACGTTGCCTTAAGCTAATAGGAAGTAATAACTCTCTTATTGGGCAGAAGTGTGAAATCATATTGAGCTTTTCCTCTTTTTATAATGCACACATTTGTGTAAATGTGAATGGTTGTCAAACCCGGTATCCACCCCACCAACAGTATATGAACCAATATACAATATTGGTTCATATATAAACAAACCTTAAATATAATAGAGAATAAATCATAACATACATATAACACCTGGAGATACTTTAACCCTACAAAGCTAAAACATGAAGTCACATTCCTGTAATGGCTCATTGTAAATTTAAAACAGTAACGAGAATAACACCATCGACAGAATGCAGAATGGTTTCCTGGACACTTTTGTTTCATGTAATTTGTACCACAAGATCCTTTCTTGAGGGAATCGGACCACAAATAGAAGCTAAAGCATTTGAAAGCTTCTGAAAGATTCTTGTCACGAACATCAACAGCTGTCAAATAGAAACTGTGCTCATGCAAAGAAAAGAAATCAAAATAGCAGCAAAAACAGGAAAACGGAAAAGTAGCTTTCACCGCTGGAGACAGTTCTTAAGGTAAAGGGAGAAATGATGATGCTGAATTCGAAAACTGTCTGAGATACTGGAATGATCCAAGCTGTTAATGCTATTGTTTGCCAGTTGCTAATTTTGTAATATGGTGGCAAAAAAGGTTGTTAAACGTGGCTCCGGGCATGAAATTTCACTTGATCCACTTCCGGAGATGCTACATAGCTGCTCTCCACCTCTGTGCAGAGAGCAGCAAGGAGTTTATTTCTCACTTTCAGCTCGAAGACAAAGACCTTAATAATTTGATAATCGTGACTCGGTGTGCTCTATGTTCACATAAAGCAATGGATTATTTAGCCTGCTGTAATTACTTACTGGTCACAGGTGGTTTTAAGTAACTGCATTTTCCATTTGTCTCGATTCCTTTTTGTAAAACTTTAGGACTGTTGTCATGTGTAATCAAAGATAACAGTAGGCCTAATAAGATACTTGCTTGACAGTAGCTTTATATTAAAGGTTGTATCTCTTGTCTGTTAAAAACCTCAGCCACCTCCCAGTAATAATACAGTTGCTGCATATGCATGCAATTGCTTGGTGATCAGTTTTCTTAAGTGCTTCTGGCCGGGCTCTCCCAGCCTTCATAGAGTGAGGTACAGAGAAGCATGTCTGTGGCAAGTTTAAAATCACTAGTTAACATAAAACCACACCTTTGGACTGTGGGAGAGCATGCAGACTACACAGGTAGGCCTTTAGCTGACCAGGAAATTTGAACCCAGAACTGCCAGTAAGACAATACTGCAGCGCCTCAATTTCAGAATCAATTTGCAAACTTTAATAACTTTATGATCTTACAAATTACAGGAGCCAATTAGAATTGGCTCCTGTAACGTTAATTTGTACAGCTGCTTGATTCATGAAACTGGACCCTAAGCTGTGTATGCAGTTGGTGCCTTTAAGAACATTTGTAATGCAATAATCTGACAAATGATATAGTTTGCAGACTGTCCAAGAAGTTTGTGCTTCAGTTTTGGTGAGATTCTAGCATTTTATTTGTCAGTTAATTAACACTAATTAGCAGTTGTCTGTGTTTACCGCTCTACCCTGACTCCCAAATAGAATCACTCCAGGCTCAAGAGTTAAAGTCTTAACATGCAGATTCAAAAAAACTGAGTCACTATGGTTGTATCCATCGTATATTTATAGTCTAAACTTCAGTTTGCCTGCTGTCTTTGAGTAAATGTGCTGTGTGTAATTGGCAAATGACATTTTTCTGAAGAAACATGCTCATAATAATACTTTAGTTCACATATACTCTGAGTATACATGCAGTTTTATTGTTTTTGATCTTTTAATCCACATATTAAAATGTAATATTTAGGTATTATGTTATTCTTATCATTGGGTTAAATTCTACAGAAAACAAAAATGCAGATTTTGGGTTAATGTCAGTGATTTGGAGGTTAAAAAGAAACACTGAGGGCAACATATGTAATGGCTTCTGTGCTGCCTTGAATGTCTTAAATATTTTTATGTCCATAAACATTTGGTCGTTTTACTGTTAATTATGTTCTCACAGTGTGCATGGAAATAAATGAGAACTATAAAAGGTTTCAACGAGAGAAACGCGACACTGTTAAAATCATTATCATTACTACTCTTATTATTTCATTGTGAATTTAACCGATGTTTAGTTTTCCCAATAGAAACACAAATATGCCTTTTCACCACGGGGACTGAGGCGCCAGAGGTCAGATCAATGTCAGGGTTCAGGGTTCAGCTGCAGGACTTTCTGGAGACTTCCCTGAATATGTTCTGTTTAGATTTTTAGCACATTTTTCTGTGTCGTGGTATTTCGTGGCGTTCTGTCTACAGAATCTGCTTTGAAATGTAAAATGTTGACATGTCGGACCTTCCGGTTTATTTATTGCGAAGGATGCTTCATCGTCAGACTTTACCTGCATGATTCTGGTTCAGTCTGGATCAGTGCGTCTGTCTCATGATGCTACTGAGAGAAATTTACTGACTGTGCTCCTTGTCTTCTAAATACTGTTGCATAACACAGATGGCTCACTCTGTTTTTTGATGATGGCAACGAGTTCAGGAAACAGGAATGACCTTCTCCTTTTCCTGCTGTCAGGAAAACATCACATTCATCTGCCAAAAGTGACATTTTTGTCATTAGAAGTCGTACGATTACGTTGACGAGTTCCATGTGCAAAAAACAGATATGTTAATTAACATGCAGATCTTTTGAAGTCCTGATATTTTCCTTGACAGCCTCGCAGTGCTGCTCATCTGTGGGAGTGGGTGTGATGCAGCTTCCAGCTTCCCCTCGAACCACAACAAATCAATAGTGGTAGCAGAAAAAAATCTGAATGAAGGGCTTTTAATGTTGTTACTCTGATTGAACTGTTTGCTTCGCAGCTTGTGACCCGAACTTTGAAGAACCTGCTGAACATTATTGTAAATAGAGGTGTAATTGTCTGATTATTAAAAAGAGATTTTCTGTTTATGTGGTTTGGGGTTGATTTGATATGCAAAATCCTTTAAATGCTCCATCAAACTGTTTATTGTAGTAATGTTGGGAAAATCTAAGCCAGCTGAGGTTAATTAGTTCCTTAACAACTGTGAACGAAGCATTGGAGTGCAACTTGCTAGTTTATTCAAGGTTTTCATGTTCGGGTTGAACTCCCCGCCACGATCCAAAAGTCCACTAGACTGTATCTTCAGCACAAATGATTCTGTCTATATATAGTATATGTACTGCATATTATGACATTCTTTGAATTTCACAGAATTTATTACTAGTGCAGTAGGAAAGCCTTTACTGGATGCAACATGCTGCAATTTTATGGTTTTACAACAGATTTGATATAAAGAGTAAGAAATTCAAACTCAGGTATGAAACAGCACATTGCACAGCAGGCGATCTATCTTCTCACCAGATGGCTGTGCAAAGTTTGAAAACTGCAAAGAAATTACCAGTTATTTGCTTTTTAGAAATAAAATGCACTTCCATTATATTAATAAATAAGCACATTTTTAGTTTACTTTTTATTCTACATGTGGAGGTTTTGGACCTTTTTTAAATAGCCACTTGAATTTGCACTTTCCATATAAACAACAGACTGAAGAAATGTGGAAAAACTGCACTTATTAACCTGTCTTGAGAATCATATTTGCTTTATATTAAAAGTTGTAGCTCTTGTCTTTTTGAAAAGAAATAATCTCTGGTGCTTGTGCTCTGCCAACTTCCAATAATAATACAATTGCTGAATGTGACACACACTTAATACTTGTCTCCCAAACTGATAACTTTGGAATCTCAGACCATCTAATCATTAGTTTTCTTAACTGCTTCTGGTTGGAATCTCTCCCAGCTCCCAGAGTGAGGTGCAGGGAGCAGTCCATCACACAACTAACATGGAGAGGCTCATAAAAAGCAGACTCTTGGACTGCGGGGGAGCATGCAAACTACATACATATATGCTATGTTTGGTATACATCTTTTTTTTCCTTTACCTTCCTAAAATTAATAAGTTAGTATCATAGATTGATAATGTTAGCCAAGCAGAAAGGTACTCATAGTCAGCCAGCTATCACTTTCAGTTCAGTCCAATTCAGTTCTATTTTATTTATATAGCACCAAATCATAACAGTCGCCTCAAGGCTCTTTATATTGTAAAGTAAAGACTCTACAGCAATACAAAGAAAACAGAGAAAACTCCAACAATCATATGACCCCCTATGAGCAAGCACTTTGACGATAGTGGGAGGGAAAAACTCCCTTTTAACAGGAAGAAACCTGACTCAGGGAGGGGCGGCCATCTGCTGCGACCGGTTAGGAAGGAAAATAGGACAAAGACATGCTGTGGAAGAGAGCCAGAGATTAGTAAGAACTAATAATAAAATGTAGAGAGGTGTATAAACACACAGTGAGTGAAACAGAAACACTCAGCAGCTAAGAAGTATTGCAGCATAACCAAGTAAGCATTAAGGGGTCACCTGATTCAGCCCTAACTATATGTTTTATCAAAATGAAAAGTTTTAATTCTAATCTTAGAAGTAGAGAGTGTGACTCTCTCCCGAATCCAAACTGGAAGCTGAATCCACAGAAGAGGGGCCTGGAAGCTGAAGGCTCTGCCTCCCATTCTACTTTTAAATACTCCAAGAACCACAAGTAAGCCTGCAGTCTGAGATCAAAGTGCTTTCAGCACTCGTTCTTATATAGCACTTATAGAAAAGCGCTATGTAAGAACCAGTCCATTTGCTGTGTTATGCAAATTTGATAATGGTTACTTTATTAGCCAAGGTTATAAAGTAATTTAAGCCCCTTTCCATCCACAGGAGGATGGAGGAGTGAGACCTCAGTGAGTCAGACGCTGGTGCAGTTTACCACACTAATTGCAACAAATTTCACCTAACGACATCCAGTAACCTCCACTCGCAAACAGTCAGGGAATACACATTTTTCCCTAGCAACTGCAGGTTGCCAGGGCGTAGCTGACCAGTCTCTAGGCCTATGTGACTGGGGCCCTAGCTGACCTTATCCACTTAAGACAGTAGTTTACTGTTTAGCATGCAATTCTTCTGTGTCAGAAGAATTTGCATCCTCCAAGCTTTTTGGAGTCAGTCTGCTCAGTAGTTATTTGGGATGGATCGGTGGTGATTTTTCACTGGATCAGATTCCTGCACACACACCTGCTCAGTGTGACCACAAATACGCCCCCAGCACTCCAGCTATATTTAAGAAGCCACACATGTGTACTTTGCTTATAGTCATGATATTTCAATAGTTACTGTTTAGTTTTTTAGTTTTTCTTCATTATAGACAAAGAAATGGTATCAATTAGACACAGGCCACAGAGGTACTGTAAATATAAGATTTCTAAAGGACAAACATAATCAGTGATTTCTTACTGTGTGACTGCACATTTTGGTTACTGAGTCAACCCAGATATGATGAATGTTTGTTTCTCAGAAGAGAGTCATGCTTTATTTGGCTCACGTCACTGTTGCTCTTCTGTGCCAAGCTAATCGGCTCACTGCGCTCACATGAAGGGACTGTTTGTGTTTGCGATTGATTAGGCTCACAAAAAAGATATTGATAGGAGGAGAGTACTGTCAACATCTTATACAATGTGGGATTGTTTAAGTGACGTCTCTATTGTTTGTGCGATCTGTTTACTTCAGTACAAATACATGGATGTTTTAGTACAGAAGTTGGTTTATGATGATAAAAACAAAGCGTAGAGAACATTCTGTGATTATGTAAATGGATTTTGATCAATAAGAAACATTAAAAATTACCAGAAAAGGACTGAACCATATCAAAGCTTTCAAAAACAGTCTCCCTGATTATATCACATATTTTTTGTTTTATGCCCAAACTTTTTGAAAGTTGCCAATATCACCGATCCAGCTGAAAATGAGGATACCTAAACAGGACTATAGTCACGATTTTTCAGTTACATTGTAGCCACACCTTAAATCATGCCTCTGTTTATCATCTCCTTTAGTCTTAACGGGACCATAATTAATAAAATGAACACTATGTTGTTTTAAAGAAGGTGTTAAACCAGTGAATGAACCCGTAGCCCCATCAGGAAAGTGTTTGCCAAGATCAGAAATCAAGTGAGAAGTAGGGTTGTTCTCCCATAAACTACACAGTCTGACTTCTTTCTGCAGAGGAGTTACGCCCTGGAGACCATGAGAAAGGATGCAAGTTTAAGGCCCTTTTGCATTGGCTATATCTTTATTTCGTATCTGCTCTCTTTCCATCTTCCTGCTCATCCTGTACACCTCAGACTCTCAGCACAGCTCCCGTTCATGCCACTGCAGAAATACTCTGACGATTCTACCATGGTTGGATGTATTAGTGATGGGCAGGAGGAGGATTGCAGAGGTGTATAGAAAAAAGGGTTAGCAGCCTTTAAATCTTAAGGAAGCTGAGATCCATTAGTGTAAGCAACAAAATGATCGTTGGCTCTGTAGCTGTAGTTGCGTCATGAATAATCCTGCACACCCTCTGCACCACTTACTGAACAGGCAGCGGAGCAGCTTCTCCAACAGACTCATTCAGCTCCACTGATACAGGAAAGCTTTCATACCACATGCTATCACCGTCTATAATACAATACATCTGCCAGGTAAAATTATTCATATTTGGAGCTGAAAGAAGTTTTTTATTATCCGATTCATCATCATTTCAATTGATTTAACAAAAGAATTTGCCAAATACGGTGTAAATATTTGCTCATCATCTCATCCTAATCATCAAGTATTGCCATAAAGAAGTTTTCACCACTGCATTTGCAACATTGCTTTTGTAGACAGATGTATTTTGTTATCCCATCCGGCTGAACCGTGGGAGTTCTTCACACTCGATTTCATACTTAAACTCAGAGTTGCTTAAACAGTGTTGCTCCACGATTGTTCTACATTTTGCAGCAATTTCCAAAAGCTTCCATCAAAGTGCTGAGTTGAGGTCTTTGTGTTTACCACTTATTACACTGGAGATTCAGCCCAGTGCATAAAGTCTTCTTGAGCAGGTCTCAAAGATTCTCAGTGGGGTTAAGATCTGGACTCTGTGGGGATGAATCCATGTCTAAAAAGATCTCTCATGCTCTTTCAGTCACTCTTTCACAGTCTGAGCCTGATGAATCCTGCATCAATGCAGCATCAGGGAAGAAATAAATCCACTGATAGAAAAAACCCCTGGTCATTCAGTATATTCATGTAGTTGGGGAACCTCATTTTTTGGGCACATGCTGATCCTAAACCCATCATAACTCTGCCGCCGCAGGCACGATAGGTGCGTCACTTCATCTGCATCACTTATTTCTGAGTATGTGACCGTATTTCTGAATGCACTCCTAAAACCTAACGGAGGCTAGCCCCCCCTTTTCACGTAGAGTATTTTTGGGTGGCATGCTTGGCTCCCACGAAGCCTCTGCTCTCACAGCTTTGATCCCCTAATTCAAAAACATGTTATGTCAGGGCTTGTTTTTCTTTTCGTGTGGGAAAACCGTGATGTTGTCAGACTCAAACAGCAGTCAAGAGTTACACAGAGCCACGATCCCCAGGAGGAAATGCCTTTTCGCAGAGACCAGCTGTGCCAAATTTGGACCAGGACGGGGAGCAGAAGGAGAGGTGAGGGAGGGAGTTTTAAGGTTAGACGTGCATAAGCTTTTTTATGTGTTTAGTTTGGAAACGTCCATCCTGGGTCTCTTCCACCCACACTCTATTTAGAACTGGCACCATAATGAAGGTCTAATTGTAGCGTTTTACAGTCTGGGCTGTGGATATTTGGACTGCGACTAAATTTTATAACTTTGCCTGTATAATAAATTCATTTAATTTAAAAATACGGTCATGATACAAGAATTGTGGCAATGCAAATGACAATGCATGGTTGCCATGACGTCTTCAGGAGTTTCCCCTTGTCCTGGGTTAAATGTGTACAGCTGAACTGCAGGGTTTTATTAGCGTCTGACTGCTCTTAAATAACTAATCCCATACTAAGAGCAGAGCTGAACTAGGGATGCCATTCCACTTTCTCTTAATTCCACACGCTGGCTACAGTTGAGCCAGGGTGTGTTCACTGGAAAGCTTTGATTGAATAGGAATGAATTGACTTAAACTGCTAAAATTATTCTCTACACCTGTACCTACACAAAGAACCTCACATATTTGTTGTGACAAATGCAGTTAGTTTTTCTTGCATGACGATTGGTTGGTTAAAGATTTGCAGCATTGACTCCTTTCTTGGCGCCCGTTAAAAATGACAAAAAGACATTAAAAGCGTTGTTAAACCACAGCTGAAAGCAGCTGGCTGTGGTGGTGGAAGGTGGCTGCTTCTAGAAATTCTTCTGCTTGCTTCAGACCTGAAATCAAAATGTCAGATGCTGTGAAACGGTAGATGGTGCCGTGATGTCCCTAACACTAAACCAAAGATGTTTTACAACAGCTTATATAATGGAAAAAAAACAACAAAAAAAAAAACTCCTTAACTCCTGTAAAGACGTTCTCCCAGTGTCTTCATGGGTTCTGTGCAGGTACTCATAGGGGAGAAAATGGATGGATAGATGGATGCTGAAAACTTCCAGGAGAAAAATATTTACCTTATTTGTTTTGATAATAGAAACATTGTTATGGTATTTTGCAAAATGTTCTGCAAGTTCAAAGTTCATGTTCTGGTTAGCATGATCTTCTCAGAGGTCACCTGGGCTCTCCAGAGCAGGAGGAGGACTACCTGCTGCAGTCCAACAGGGTAGAGTCAGAGTCTGTCCAATCGTGGGGACATCTATGACAACCATAACAGATGGCAAAGAATGAAAATGAAATATTATCCTCACAAATAATTAATTAAATATGTCTCAAAATAAATAAACAATGTTTTTTTTTAATTAAAAATGTGGATCTAACAGCAAACAAGCAGAGCAGATATCACATAGCTATGGCTGTGAACACGGAGGTCATTTATTTGTGAGGGGTGGCCAATCAGAAGAGTGTAGACTTAAAGGGATGAGAATGGAGTAAAAAATGAGTATTTTAGAGTACGTGCTGAACTTCTGCAGAAAAGTACAGTGTAACATACGGATGAATTTGCTGTGAATCATTCAAATCTACTGTAGTAGAGTCAAAAACTGAAATTGTGGCTGGAAATCATCATTAGAAGTACTCATGAAAGAAGTGTGTCAAAATACGAACAAGAGCTACTTTTTGCAGTATGGTGGCTGCAGTGGCTTCAGTGTTTGAATGTGTGTGTGTGCTGTAGCTAAGCATGTGTGGGAACCAAAGCGATAAGAAGTTGCTGGGCCTATCTACAATCACAGTGAAAACAGCCCGTTCATGCTGGTGGTTATTCTTAGAACCGAGGAAAAGAGCCTGGAGTCACGAGGACTCACCTGACTGCTATCACACACATTCAAATGAAAGGAAAACCTAAACATCCAACCCCTGCAGGGAGGGAATTTGTTTTTCTGCTGGCTTGGTTTGGGTCCATTTGTCCTCTTGGCGTGAGGAGTCACAACAGAGCAATGCACAGTTTAGAAATTATGGAAGTGGATTGCTGGAATGGGCATTTCAACCAAAAATGCTATTTGACATCCACTGTGACTACTCAACTTAAAACATCAAGAAAGAGAAGAAACGGCTAAATATAAATTTTTCATAAGCACCTTTCTATGGTGACAGTGCCTCATCCATAGGGACTGAAGATGTTCTAGTACGAGGAGGTGGCCCAGTGCAGTGCTACATCAACTTTAATTAGTCTCTTATATACAGCTACATACTGTATATCTATTACCACAGACAGATGTATGTATAAACAGACAGGAACAAACCACAGACATAAAGACTACAGCTGTATAAACAGTTCTGGAAGGCAGAAATAATGAGTTGAGCTTAAGTTTAGTAGACCAGCCAAATACAGTTTTTCAGGGTAAAGTGACTCTCAAAGTCTATCACTTAAGCAGGAAGCACACTGATCCCCTGCAGACTTCCAGTCCTATAGAAGTTTGTGGGAAAACAGCCCTCAGAGTTGACCTCTGCAGACACTTTCCTGAGTTTACGTGCTCAGTCACTTATTTCACATCGGATTGAATAAAAGAGTCCACTTTGTAAAGTTTGGTTATTCTGAGTTTCAGAAAAGAGGATGGTCAGTGGCTAGAAGCTGCGATTGACAGCTCGGATCCATCTCTGGCTTGTCTCGTGGTGGGTACGTGCATCTTTTACACTATCTGTGGAAAGTTTCCACAGTTTGTCTGTGAACCAGTAAAAATTCGACTAAAGCAAAGTGAAAGATAAAAAGGGTAAAAGGAAGAAAATCATATCGATCAGTTCCCAGCAAGTCTGAGGCCAAGAGTATATCTGTGTGAGTATTAATGTTAGGAGGTAATAATAAACTGACAGAAACGATACAGATCAGTGGTTGGGTACGACTATATGCAGAACAACCTCACCGTATTTTATTTAACTATAATTTTCCCAAATACAATAATGATAAGCAGCTAACTTATGAAGTCCCCCTTGTTACTGTTTTTTTTTTTTTTTTTTTTTTCAGTGGCTGTTAAATTTAGTTTATTCCATTTATAGGGTGGCATCAGTTTTTAGGATCATAGGATGGCCGCACGTTTCTTGGGAGACTCGTGTGTTTTGGAAACGAGACAAATTTAAACCAGGAGATTAAAATGTGGTGTAAAAATGCTGCGTAGTCCAACATGAGGTGGGACACCTGTTTACATGGATCTTAATTTGATTTATGGATGTTCAGGACCTACATTAAATTAGTTTTATTATTATTATTATTACAGCACAGTGTTCTCTGGCCTTGATAATCAGCAGTGTTTACTCTTGTTATCTGGGTCTCACACACATACACGGACACACACACAGACAGATTACATCATGCTGCTGTTAATGAACTCTATTATTGTCTGCCTCACTTAAAAGTTTTATCAGTGTCCAGACTCTTAAACTTCAAAATAAGGGTTAGACACTTCAAAATAAGAAGTAAGCATAGATTTCTGTAGAAGTAACTAATGCAGAGAGGCTCAGCTAATTGTTGTTTGTAAGTTGTAGGAAAGAAGAAAAATGCCTTTGGAAATTATTTGTGCGTAGATCTAAACAATGGAGATCACTTTATTTCAGATTGCGGGACTTTAAATTTCCTTGTCCAGATTAAATATTTACAGACTTGACTTTTTTAAAAGAGTGCGGTCTGAACTCTGCAACATCACGAGGCCAACTTCTCACACAGAAAGCTGAAATTCCCCAGTTTCCCTCCAGCTTCATTATCCATACTTCCTGTCATTCTTCAGCTCTCTCGCTTACATGGGCTGTCTTTGTTCTCACTGGTCAAGCACACTTTTAACCTGACTTTTTCATTCAAGTAAGATGACTAGCACTTCCATAAAATGGAGTATTGTGTTTGCATTTCTAAGTGCAAGAAGAAATGTGACCAAACTACTCGGTTTACTTAAAGGAGCTCTGCATAATCTCAGAAAATCATTATTTTTAATGGAAGTCAGGGCTGCGGAGGGAACTGCAGTCAGGATTCTGTTGCTTGCACTTGCACACAACTCACACTTTCATTGGCCAGAACAGTGATGAAGCATGCGCAGATGTGCATGTATGTTGCACTATTGAATGTACCTCTTTTCCGCTAGCATCGACTCGACTCAGTATTAGTTGTTTTCCATTATCGCATCAATGTGGGTTCGGGTTGCTAAGTCGTGTAGATCATGTATTTGCTGCCCAGTCTATGACTTTTGTCAGACTTTGGGTAAAATGTGATTGTGTGCAACCATTTCGCTCACTGCTGAGTGTCAAAATTTTGCAAGGTTGACTCTTGTGAAGGAGTCGGTCTCATGACTCATCCATGGACGTCACTCCCTGGCTAATCAGTGGCATGCAGTCTGCTGACATCACATTCGAGTAGATGCTAGCCGAAAAGAGGTCAGCAACTGAGAGGCCAGCGTGAATGTTGGGTAACTCTCCTTGTTTTGCACCAAATTAACTCACTCAGGGCTAATCAGGGGGAGCCAGATTCACTTCTCCATCCCTGCAAAACAGAAGGATGCTTCAAAGAATCAGCTCATAATAAAATAACTACACACAGCTTCTTCTAGACAGAAAAGGCAAACAAGTGTTTGTCTAAGAACACATTGCATCACATCGTGGTGGTTGAAGGATTCTGCTGCTGCTCGCTTGATGAATCAAAAATGGTGGATGCCATAAAGTGTCTCATACTACAGTTGAACTACAACACGTGTCCACGTCCCTACAGTCAAAAATGTGACAAACGCGTTTACATTTTTGGGCTACAAAAATGTAAACGCATTCATTCATGTGCGGCTATCTCTGCCCCATGAAACCAGAGCTCCAGAGAGTAGTTTTAGGAATTCTTTGCGTATGTTTGAAGTACGTCTGTTGGTTTAATTATATGATATAAAAATGGATTTATTTAACAAGCTTCGAGTATGTGTTAAATATGCTGGATCGTGTCATAACAAAATACCAAACTAAAGAAGAAGAAGCAAAGATCAAATGAATAAAACAAAGTGATATTTTAAAGCAGTTTCTCCCTCTCTTTAGCATTTTTTACATTCAGTCTTTCCACAATGGTTCTGGCTCTTCTTTTTAAATGAGACGTGTTAACAATTTAAACAAACCATTTTAGGAAAACTAAAGAGTTGAACATAGAGACATTTAATGTTTGTGTGTCATAAAAATATGCCAAACATCTGCGTGTTCTTTGATTTGCACGTTGTATTGACTTTGTTAACCACATCAAAGCATTTCTCCTCGAGCGCTCGCGATGGCAGCTTTAAAGAGAGAGACAAAGTGTTTCTCCTTCACTTTTCCCTGTCAGCTCTCCAGTCACACGCCTGCTTCTTATCACGCTAATATTACTGGCTTCCCAGGAACAAACAATTATTTCTTGGCTGTGGTTAGATGGCAGTGCATTCTTCATCTTATCTGCTTGTTATGTAAGCCCGAGTTCGTAGAATTTATGAGCTCATGGTGGATTTTTTAGCAAAAACACGGAATTAACCAAAATACAAACGCAATGTGAAATGTCACATGAGGTCACACTGAAGCAGATACATGTGCTGTCATTTTTTTTTGACAATACACTTAGTGTCTTTGGTTCTGTATGCACTGAACAAACTGTACATTAACAAAGACACTCTTGGCTTCTCCTTTATTTACGAAGGAGTTGCCACAGCGAATAAATTCTCATATTTGATTTGTTACAGACTCTAATGTCAGCTGTCCTTCCTGATGTAACCCACCCATTTCATTCTGTTAACTGAGTTAGTTTAAGTGCTTTTTGAGGGATATAAGGCTTCAGTTCTCAAGCTGCAGGGGGAAAGGTCATACTAAAAGATTGCACTTTAAATGGATGCAACATTTTTTATGCTTGTTTTTATTACTGATAGATGAAGGATGTGATGCTTTGGGGGCATCCACACAGGAAGTGACTAGCAGTGGTGTAACAATAGAAGAGACCATCAAAAAGTGGTGTTTGCAGCATCTGACCGGTCTAAAAGGGGGTTTCATTCAATTCCTTCCACAGAAAATGATCCCTCCGAGTGCCACCTACTCTAATCAGAGGCACAATCAGATAATGAGAAAATGGTGATCAAAAATCTATAAAGAACATAAAAAAAATATAACGACAAAAGGCAACACTGCTGGAAAAAGGCAACGCGATGAATGCTGGAGTGCACAGGGAGTAGTAAAATAAACCTAATTCAAGTTAATTATTTTATCACTGAGTGCACTGATGGTGGTGCTGATGTTCATCTCTAAGGTGATGGCTTCACATTAGAGCTCTGAAGCTTTAAACTGGTGCCATTTAAACATTAAAGCTTACTGCCTAAATGAGACGCCAGGTCGGTGACATTACTTTGATTAAACAGATGTTCTCTCTGTGTGTGCAGTGTTGGGTAAGTTACTTTAAAAAAGTAATTAATTACTAATTACTTAATCAATATTGTATTTAAAATACTTATCTAATTACTGTGTCTGAAAAGTAACTTAATTACTCAATAAGTAATTTAACTAAATACTTCTTAAAATCCCTATAAACCTTGAGTGGACAAACAATAGAAATTAAACTCTTTAAATAATAAATAAATTTTTTTAAAGACGGAGACTCTACAGTACGCAGCGGTAGCATGTCTTCCACAATGTAGCCTGCAATCATTTTTTAAGCTCACCTTCAGACGCTTTCTGTGCTGCTGAAGTAAAATCAAGTTTTGCTGCTTAGCAGGAGTTGCCGCGGTGTTATCCATGGATGATGAACAAGGATCACTCAGAAGTGTTCGTCTATGCTCTGTGTCAGGCGCTTCAGTAGATTACTCGTGCTATTAACAGCGGCCGATAGTTTTTTCTCCCCAGGACATAGCTTACATATTGCTGTAATGTTCTTGTCTGCTTGTTTCAGAAAAGTGAAGAGACGGGAATATGTCCATTTCATAAAACAGCCACACGCTTCAGCCGAGTCCGTCATCTTCCGCTGTAGAATACGACTATGCAGCAAACTGGTGCGAAATGACGTACAGCTGCACTACAGCGATGTTAAAGCGGCAGAGTTTACTTTTACCTTTAGAAGATAAATTATTGAAATTAAATAATGATATTCAGCGAGTTTAATTATTTTACAATGTAACGCAAGTACATTGTAAGTAACTGTAATTAAAATACCTAAAAATGAACAGTAATTAGTTACTCTACTTTTTCAGTGGAAAAGTAATTTAATTACAGTAACGCGTTACACCCAACACTGTGTGTGAGTGTGTGTGTGTGTGTGTGTCTTACCTTCAAGTAGCTGCAACTCCAGCAGTGTAAGAGAGATTTAGGATGAAGTAAAACAACATTTATACATTTTGTAAGTTTTCAGATTGATATGTTCTCGTGAGAATGTGATGCACAGTGGAATCCTGACCAACGGCCGTAATGATATCCTCCGCCTGTGACGTGGCCGATTCAACTGTAAGGTAGTGAGTTGAATACATCACAGGGTGTCGCTGTTGAACTGCAAAGACACTGTAGATTTGCGCAATTTCGACCATTTGTCCTCTACGGGACACCGTAGTTTAAGTTTCTTATTCGCGCGGGCGCCATCATGGCTCAATGTTTACTGTGATTGCTTTGCAAGGGCCAGCAGCAGAGTTGGTTTATGGTTTATGCCCCAGCATCTAAATAAACGGCGCCGTCCAAGCCACAAATTGAATGCCTGTGTCTGACTGGTCTCTCTACTGTACACCCCAATCCAAGACAAAATTACACAACGCAGACTCCGGGGTGTAGGGAGGCCCCTGCACTGGTTGGGTTACACAACCATGAGTAGTAACGCCCCTAAGCAGTATTTAGAAAAACTGGTGGTAATGGTGTATCCACCAGGATGGAGCAGTGTGGAGGAGCATTCATTCATTTACAGGGTTCATACACACTTGCACTCCGATTGCGCAGCAATATGTATGTGTGTGTATTTCTGCCAGAAATATGCGACGCTTTGTTCTAAACATTTCGTGTGATTAATAATTTCAGTGAAACGCTGCTGTAGGAGAGAACCACAAAGCTCTGGCACGGTGCTCAAAGCTGCTGGTAATCCTCACCGTCTACAAGTTCCAAATAAATTCACAGTCATAGCGGAAAATATCAAAGCCCTGCCTGCTTACTCAAGTTGTCTACTGTCTATTTTTAAAGTGCAGTACATTGCCCACTGTGAATCACCTGTATTTTTTAAACTCCCCATCCGCGCTCTGCACATCTCTGATAAACTGCTGCAGTAATTTTAAGGCCAAGGCCAACTTTTACAAACCGGTAAGAGAGCGCAGACTGTCATTAGCATCACAGCGAGTTCCTTTGTCACACATTAGGTAATCGTTGAAACAACTCTCCAACCTCAAAGAAGGCCAACAACTTCCAAACCCTGGCACAAATATCCCCTCTCATCTCATCGCTGTGATTTTAACACATGTAAACGGTATTCCAGGAATCACTGACAGAAAGTATTTCCAGGACGCTGTTATAAAAACAATCATCTTCTTTCTATTTTCCTGAACGTTATGACAAAGTCATAGTCATAAAAGCCTTCTACAGACAAGCAACCCCCCATCTCTACCTGTCCCTGAAACTTTGTTAGTGAATGCCATTGATTTCTCAAATTTTTTTTTAATAAGATTAATCACAAAATATTTGTCTGATTTTTAGATTTTTGATAGATCAATTGTCATCAATGGTCAGGAAAATTTGCATATCAAAGACTGCTGCCTGAGAGCTCAGGACAGACTAGCCTAAGGCTACGTCTACACTAACCCGGATACATTTGAAAACGTCGTTTTGTCTGAAAACACTCTGCGTCCACACTAGCGTTTTCAAGTGTTTCTGAACAGCTGTTCATCCACACTGAAACAATCGAAAACGTTACATTCATGTATTGCACATGGGTGAAACGTAAGACGATTCAACCTGCATTATTTCTGTCTTCCGGCTCTTTGAATTGTTGCGGCAAAACGTTGAGGAAAAGCGCCGCATTTTTTAAATGGACTAACAATGAGGCGGAGTTGTTGCTGCGAGTAACACAAAAGTACAAAGTTGCAAAAGCGAGTTAGCTTTTCTTCAAATTCTTAAATTCTATCTGGAGCATGTACAGACTGATAATAATCTTTAACAGTGCGTTCACACCGAACGCGATAGACGCGACCAAAAAGCGCCACACGCCCCCTAGCTGGTCGCGTGCACATTCGCACCTTGAAGCGCGTCCAAAGCAAACTGGTCGCGCTTTAAAATATGCAATTTTCATGTGCGTGAAGCGGAAATGTGGGAGGAAGTAGTGCCAGACGGTATGTTTGCAAGACGGCAGCAGTCGATCTAGCGTTTGAAGAGAGTCTCCCTTCTCTATTCACTGTGGAGAGCAGAGCAGTGGCGTAAAGGACGCTTTACACATTAGTCATTACAAAAATGTATTTGAAATAATATTAAGATGCTCAAACAGAAAAACATTAAACATAAATATATAAAATATAACTATTTACAGAGAGACAGGAATAAAAAGGACCCAGCTTAAAGTGGAAGAGCCTCAGAGAGAAGGAGGAGAAAAATAAGAACATTGTTTCTGCTCTGGAGAGCCTGCTGCCTCATCAGAAACCTACTGATTGCTAGAATGAAGGGCTTTGGCTGGACCTGCCCCTTTGAACTAGGTCAGAGCATCACGTCACCAGGCTCCTGATTGGTTGTCGCGGCGCGACTTGACGCTGGAGTTCAGATTTTTCCAACTCGAGCGATAGACGTGATAAGCGCGAATGCACAACATGCACCACACAAACTGCAGCGTGTATTTTACTTCGCGCTTCAAACGTGTCAGTCGTGCTACTTGGTTGTGCGAATCAGGCAGAAAAGTGTTTTCGCGATGCAAATCTGCTTCTGAAGTTTCATCGCACTCCTCCATTGACTTTACATGTAAACCTGAAGCTCTGGTCGCGTCTATCGCGTTCGGTGTGAACGCACCGTAATAGTGCTGTCAACATTGAGAGCAAACAAAACAACTGCTGTATAATGCCCTCCGTAATCTTAGTTTGATTGGTCACATGACTGCAACAGTTGACTAAAACGTGTCATTGTTTTCGAAAAGCCTCCGTTTTCGCTGTCCACACTGCGAGACGAAAACGGCGTTTTCAAATGTATCCACCTTGGAGAGCGACTTCAAAAAGCTCAGTTTTCCTTGACCGAAAACGCCGTCTCAGTGTGGCTGGAAGGCCAAAACGGAGAGAAAAAGATGTGTTTTCAAATGAAAACATATTAGTGTGGACATGGCCTAAAGCTTAAAAACCTCATTACTAAACAAAAACCCAGAGATCATGACAGCTGGGTATGGTCAGAGACCTGCTCTGCGCCACCTGGGGCAAAATATGATGCAGTGATGAGAAGGTAATCTGTTTGTGTTAATGTTTATGAAATATTATTATTACAATCAGTAAAGCTGTGAAATGTATGTATTTTTGCAAAGTTAAAAGGGAGGCTTTGATATATATCCACCATATCTGAGTCTTTTGATCACTATGAAGTCTGAGATTTTGCATCAGAGTTGTTACATGAATGTATGCTGATCTCATTATTTGAAACTTTAGCCCCCTAAAGGTTCCCTTTAACCAGAGAGGCTAGCAAAACACTCCTTTTTTAGCCTGTGTTAGGCTACTCTTTAAATAGTGGAATGATCATAAAACATAAAAATGGAAATAGTTGAATAAAATTCAAGTAGCCTGGGAAAAATGCAAACCACACTTCTTTAAACTGCAGCACTTTGGCAAAAACAAAGAGCAGAGCTACATGTGGAAGCCCTGATGAGCCTTTAGTGAGCTGATGGGATATCCCACTGACAAATTAACAACAGCAGCCAAAAATCCAGAGTACACACTCCCTTTAAGGGTTTCTTCACAGATTATAATGAGTCTTTTCATCACCGTTAAACTCACATTCCTCCTGCCAAGCTCGACAAATGAGATTGTTGTGCAGCTTTGGCAGAAACCCACAGTGGCTGTCACGTTAACAAAGCTGTTTTCACTTTGAATTAATTTGAATAAATGTTGTTAACACTCAGCACTGTCCAATTCCACTCAGCGTTGCTCTTTTCTGCGGTGAAATCATATTAACCGCCCTGCTGTTTGTTTTCTTTTTCTGACTCGAGCAGAGAGTTTTACACGAGGATGTCATCTTACTGAAAGACGGAGCGATGTTTGCTAACAGTCTTTGTGAGCGTATGACCACAGACCATGTTCGACAGCAGGCGTCACTTCCAGTAACACTTCGTTGTTTTACCCGCCTGATATCTGAGAGTCATTAAACTGTCATCTGTTCATCTGCTGCAACTACAGATTGTGTAAAAATAAACTGAAATCCAATGCAGATAGTTTTATTTGATTATTGCATAAAGTGGATTGGGTGATTTGATCCTAACAAACCAAATATGGAGCAAAGAGGATCTTTGTGTGAGACGATGTGGGACACTTTCAGAGCAGTAGTCACAACCTGTGAATGCTCAGATTAAAAAATAAATAAATAAATAAACACATAAATTATTTGGGTAATAGTTCTTGCATCAGTTATATAAAAGACAGATTTTATATTCCAACTTTTCCAACTCTCTAAAAAAGGGCTCACCCTGCAGTATCAGTGTACAAATGTTCTTGTGAATTACAAACACTAGAGAAAAGCTGGGACAGAAACTGCCTTTTAACCAGGAAATATTGGTGGCTGATGATTGGACGATTTCTTTTCCCCTATTATTCCCACCAATTACAGTAGTTGCAAAGGTCCACTGATTATCCAGAGGTTGAGCACACAACATCCTCAACCTCTGGGTGACTTTTGATTGCAAGGTGGTTGCACAGCTCACCTTGTGGGAGGCAGGAGGCACCGGTCGGAAATTTGTGGAGGTGGCAGCAGATTTGTGATTTTGGATTCACCAGTTAGTTGCAGTGCTATCATAAACAAATTGCATGTAATTGACAGCCTGACATCATTAAATCTCAAACTGATAGCAGATTGATAACAGACAGATTCCATCTTTATAGCCATCTTGATGCACCAGAGCTGGCTCTATGTCTGAGCAGCTTACACTGAATTACAATTATGGTTTCCAACAAAAAAGATACTTTTCTTTAAAAAAAAATCAGAAAATGTTTGATGTTCCAGAACCTGAGTAGTGATCTCAATGCTGAACAAAGACTTGAAATTTTGCATTATTATTATTTTTATTTATTTACTTTACCATAGATCTACATAACAGGGACTTAAGATTTAAGAGGAGCAGCTTCAGTCTTTCATGTGTGTCTAAATTGATTAATCTGCATTTCAGTGTGTAAACTGGAGGAAAACAGACGTATTATTCTGCTGCTGGTGGAAAATGCAGCACTAAAAGGACCCCATGTCTGCTCTGCTGCCCTCTCATTTCAGTGGTTACCAGTTAAGAACAAAATTGCCTTTAAGATTCTTTAGTTTGCTTTTTAAATTGCATATATACTGGTATCAGATTACGTTGCTAGGATTTTATTTATAAAACTGACCTATTGTCTTTTTTGATCTTGAGTGTGATTTAAGTAAGTAGTTATTTATGAAACGTTACTCTGACGTTGAAATGATCTTATCTGTCAGCAAAGTGTAGATTTGACGTCAGTTATTTTCCAGCTGGTTTTCCAGTGGGACTGCTTTTCAGGACCATTAAATATATTTAAACATAGCTACTCTGACATCACATATTGGTCGGTAAAGTCTCGAAGCGCCCGGCTGAGTGTAGAGAGGTGAACTTGACTGGAAAACTGGACACAATTGGTCCTTTAATGTTAGCTGGTTACTTCAGGGGCATGTGCTGAGAGCATAAAGGTTTATCAGATAAGCTAGCAACGTTATACAAACCAGTGCTAACATAATTTAAATGTATTTAATGTTTCTTTAACAGAATCAGTCTACAATGGTGCAGCACATTATTTGTTTAACTTTCCAGGAAATCATTGTGTGGATACAAGCGGATACAAGTGGATACAAGCACCAAAACAGCCGCACATACTTTTTATGACTCATCATCTGATAAAGGTCAATTGCAGCTATTTGAAAATTCAAGATATCTACTGACTCTGGAAAGAAAATATCACACGATAGCCACACTTATGCGTCTGTTTTCAAGTCCTAAATGTTTACAAAGAAGTAGTTTTTAGAAAAGTGACATTACTTAGAAGTTTCTTTCTAATAATAAGTATCATGTAAAAGCTTTACATTTTAAAAACGGTACAAAATGATTATTCTTACATTTGGTTTCTACAGAGTAAATAAAGATGGCCATGACTATTCTTGTTTTTTTCCTTCTGTTCTTGCTCCCCACCTTTCTGTCCCAAAAGCGGCAGCAGTCGCGTTCAATCTATTATTCAGTGAGGTTTCTCTGCGGCATGCAAACAGAGCATCAATAATGGAACCAGCAGCTAATGAGTCACCGAATACTGCAGGAGCATAATCTATGGGCCACTATGGAGGATATGGACCATGTGTGGACAAAAATCAGTCGCACTGTGAGAAGTGTGCAAGGAGCTGAAACTAACAAGGCTCTCTGCTCTGCTCATTGGGAGGACTCCTTTGTAGCTGCACCGCACAGGCGACTGGTTTCGGTGATGTTCAGCTGTACAGGGCCTCTAGAAAGTAATCCTGCTAATCAATCACTAAAATAATGTGACAACACGGCAAATGGATTTTTTCTCTGCATTGAGTTAATGGTCATGACAGCTCTTTGTCATGTGGGTCTGCTGTTCTGTACTGTAAACAAAAATAAGAAGAAAACAGGCTAATCCTGGAGTGACTGTTTACACAGGTTCAAACAGGGATGCTATTCTGAGGTTCCCAAAACAGATGCCATCCTCGTCCTGTCTGTGAAAATCACAAATGTGATTAGAGACATGATTTTTTTTTTAATAAATAAAGATAAACTTGGGTGTAAAACTTAAATAAAATCAAATAAAGTTAATATTATAATCCCACATGTGATTGAAACCTAGTGAATGTTGTAGTACATGATGTTTAACCCCAATATGCATTCAACTGCTCACTATAAAATAGTTTTTCATAATTACACCAATTAATATTAATTAATATTAAATTAGTTGTGACACAATTGTAAGTAAAGCGGTAGGTATATATTTGCATATACTTACCACTTAACCAATGGTGCACGAACACCCACTAACAGTGCAACAGGTTAAAATAAATCCCATTACAAACACACATCAGTCGAGTAAATTCATCCTGCTGTGCTGATCTGTATTTACTAAAATGGAGCCAACACACCTTCAACTGTAACCATATAAGAGTGAAAATTTCTGTTCCTTCGGGCGGTTACTGGCTTTTCCTGAATGATAGATATTTTTATTCAGTGTATCTGAGATACAGGTTGGTTACGGTGCTGCTGTCTTTAGATGAAATAAAGCAGTTAAAGCTCCTGCACAGTGTTACCGGCTCTGGTTCTGTGGTTTCATTAATATTTCAGGTCCAGGCCTTCCTGCTGCTGCAGACGAAGTGGAGACATCAGTTCTTGGTCGAATAGTGTGAAATCTATTTTTAATAATTTCAGTTTTGTCTCTTTGCATGCAGACTTTAGTTGTGTGATCTTTCCATTGACTGACTGCTTTTTTTCACTGGGGTGTATGAACGTGAACTTTAACCATTTTATTCTGTTTGTACTTGGACAATTTATCAAAATTGGGACAGGTGTTTTTTTGTGCATTTGTCCATATTCAAACAAAAGCTGTTGGGCATCATGTTAGCCATCTTCAGCAGTATTAGCTGCCTACACACGTTACTGCCCACGTTTGCAGTTGTCCTCAGTGAATGAAGCAGAGAAGTGCTGCTCAATTAAAGAACTTTGGCTTGAAAATGAGCCAAAGTCCAAAGAGACAGCAAAAATTGTACTTCACACAATGCTAATTTGTAGGAATTATGAGAATACGTTGTTAATTATACATTAGTAATAAATTTCTAAATAAGACACCAAGTGTATTTCTGCTTCTTGCAGAAATACACTTGGCATCAGTACTGTGACTCACAGTGTTACTAAAATGGTCCCAGCTTGATAGATCTGGGTGCTTTGACAGGGCCTCCGGGTAGAGTTTCTGACTGTGTATTACCAACCTGGCACTCTTCCTTGTGTGAGTTGGCACATAGACCATCAAACACCAATTCTACTCTTGCACATGTCCGTTGGACCGTGTTTGGAGTGTAAATCAACAAAAGATTAGATGTAGATGTGTCAGAAAATCAAATCTAAAAGTTCATACATAGATTCTGTTTGTAGCTCGAACAAAGACGCACTGATGAATCAGTTGGCACATTTGATTCAAAAATGATGTTAAATATCTGGAGTCAGTCGTCTCATGGTTTATGTTTTGATAGGAAAATGTGAAATTACTTTTTTTTCTTCTCTGGCTGCCTTCACATGAAAGGGGATGTAGATGTGTTTTTCATTCTTCATTCTTCTGCACGACATGGATCAACCCTATGGATAACCCTGTCATAGATAGATATGGGGACAACTGATCAACTGGGATCTGCAAGAGCAAACGAGACCCCAGCTGCAGAACGTAAATTGATGATCATGAACGTGAATTCATGATCATCACAAATGCACAGAGTGGGCAAAAAAACAATATTATCTTGAGGTATTTGTTTTTCTGCTCGGTTCGCTCTCAGTGATTCTGGTGGTTTGCACATCAGAGCTCTGAAACTTGATATTCTTCAACACTGAATGTTACTCAGTGCGCACAGTGGTCTGACACTTTCCCATAGTCTAAAAAGAGGAGATGTGAAAATCACTTTACTCTGTCACCAGATCAAAGTGAAATTAACTTTATTTATTCAAACTAAGTGTTGTTTGTGACTCCTTTGATGAACAGGTGTTACCAAACTGGGCTGTTTGTGGTGTTAGAGCCTTTTTGCCTTATTCTGACAAATAATATACAGACAAGCCATCAAAGAATAATATGTTATAGTGTTGGTGAGATCATCCATCCATCCATCCATCCATCCATCTATCTTCTTCCGCTTATCCAGGGCTGTGTTGCGGGAGCAGCAGCCTAAGCGCAGAAGCCCAGACCTCCCTCTCCCTGTCCACCTCCTCTAGCTTGTCCGGGGAACACCCAGGCGTTCCCTGTCCAGCCGAGAGATATAATCTCTCCAGCGTGTCCTGGGTCTGCTCCGCGGCCTCTCCCAGTGGGACATGCCCAGAATACCTCACCCAGGAGGCGCCCAGGAAGCATCCTTATCAGATGCCCGAACCACCTCAACCGGCTCCTTTCGATGTGGAGGAGCAGCAGCTCTACTGAGCCCCTCCCGGATGGCCGAACTTCTCACCCTATCTCTAAGGGAGATGCCAGCCACCCTTAGGAGGAAGCTCATTTCCACCGCTTGTATCTGCTTTCTCGTTCTTTCGGTCACTACCCACAGCTCGTGACCGTAAGGACGTAGAGAGCTTCGCTTTTACCCTCAGCTCTCTCTTCATCATGACGGACCAATTCTGGCCCATTGCTATGATCCTTATACAACTGTTGCAGGAGCTTGGTTCGCATAGCTGGCAGTATGTCAGACTTGTTCCGGTGGGTGATGGACTCTGCCAGGGCTGCCCTTTGTCACTGATTCTGTTCATAATTTTTATGGACAGAATTTCTAGGCGAGGCCAAGTGGTGGAAGCCTTTCACTTTGGTGGTCTCAGTATCTCATCTCTGCTTTTCGCGGATGATGTGGTTCTGTTGGCTTCATCGGGTGATGGCCTCCAGCTCGCACTGGAACAGTTCCAAGCTGTGTGTGAAGTGGTGGGAATGAGAATCAGCACCTTCAAATCTGAGGCCATGGTCCTCAGCTGAAAAAGGGTGGAGCACCCACTCCGGGTTGGGGATGAATTCCTGCACCAAGTGGAGGAGTTAAAGTATCACGGGGTTTGTTCATGAGTGAGGGGAGATTGACAGACAGATTGGTGCTGAGGCTGCAGGGATGCAGATGATGTTGGCTAGATTAATTTGAGTAATTATTCAGCTTGCTGATTAAGCTTGTTGGCATTTTTTCTGCTTTCTGTTATCAAACTGTTCTCCCATTAGGAGCTCAGTCTGAGTGGAGCCTACCTCTCTGACATGTCTTCCCAATGTGTTGTTTGTGTAAGTTTGGTCAGAAGGTTCCTTTGTAAGTGCGCATGCGCCATTAGCGTGCTGCCTGCTGTAACCCTAATTTCCTTCGGGATTAATAAAGTGTTCTGATTCTGATTAGCTGATAGCTTAGCACTTTACCGTTTCATCCAAATGTGGTCATGTTTAGCTTCAAAAATCTAACACAGCTTTTTAAGGCGAATTCTTAAGTTGATCATTTAAAATACACTTTTGTAGATTTATCTGTAAAATTTGTGAATGAATCACTTGGTTTGTTAAACTATTATTGAGACATTATTTCACAACACAGACATTTCTACATGGTCCCAAATTTTTGAGCAGTGGTTTACAGACATAAAAAATCTTCTCTGAGCTTCCTCCTGACTCTCCTTGTTTCGCATGTGTTATCGTTCAGCTGCCTGAGAACGATGGTGGTTATGCAGAGGTCAAAATCAATAACAATCCTACACTTTAAATGGATGTTTTCTGTTTATTACACACCTCTTTTTTACGCTTCGCTATCCTTTAAGTCTTCTGTGTTTTACCAAAGACAGCTGCCTTCACTTCAGACCTGATTTTCTGTAACTTCACAGAATGGAAAAAGTAAATGAGCTGATTTTTTTTTTTTTTTTTAACCAGGTTGCATAATTTTAGATCATCCTCGTGATAAACATGCAGAACCATTTACTGCTGGCGGTTAAAACACAAGGTACCTTTTTGGAGAAGTGCCAGTGTGTTTGGCCGGAGGAGCTCACTGATTCACTGAAGCTGTAACTAAAATAAGCTGAAAACACCCTGTGATAATGGCGTGTATACAGCCGAATCTTTGGCACAGACAATAACATGTTTTGTTCACTTCATAATTAAACATTCACCGAATTCAAGGAGACAAAGCCGGCAGTGTTTCTGCAGCTGCAGCGCAGCTCAGTCAGACTGCTGGAGGTTTGCTGCCATCTTCTGTTTAACGAAGCCATGCACCATGTAATTTATGGGTTTGGTCAAATTTTATCACTTAATTTTTTCCAACATTTATAACACCTCATGTCTTACAGGAAATATTCCAGATTTTAAGGGCTAAAAACACACATTTAGTTTCTGTTAAAAAACAGATCAACTAAATCAGTTTTACTTCCACTCAAAGAATGACAACCTGAAACTAGAACAAGCATTTTTTTGTTCACCATGTTTTACTCTTTAACCAGAGTATATATAGTCTATATAACTATATATAGTTTCAATAGCAAAATGATACCAGTTTAATGTCTGCTATTGTGGGGAATACAAACAGGCACTGATAGCCTGGATATTGGTTTTATCTGTTTTATCTCGGAGGGCCTGGATCACAGAGGGTCTCAGGATTGATGCTTTCTTGTTGCTTCATTTCCTGTTCAGCTTGTCAGTGTTTCTGTTGGCAAACAACAGCATCCCTCCTTTAGCTGTAGTGCGTGACATCCAGTTGCTGTGACACTTAATTTCAGTGTTGCAAACTCAGATCATGCATGTGTCTTCATGTGGATTAAGATGGATAGATACCTCACTGATACCACAGCAGAATAATACAAAGTAAAAATAGTAAAGTCTACAATAAACAATAAAAAAAAAACAACAGCTGCATAATACAAAAATATATTTGGGATCTTTTACCTGACAGGTGTGTTTACCTGTCACAGAGTGAAGAGTTATTATACAGCTTTATAAAGCAGTGTTTCCCAACCACTGTACTGCAGCACATAGGTGTGTCGTGAGAAATGATCAGGTGTGCCATAGAAGATTATCTGGTTCCACCTGATTAGTACTCTAACGTGAGTAATGGGGACAACGGTTACATTCTCTTCCACTAGAGGGCAGTACAACTACCTGCTCTAATTAAACGAGTTGCCAACTGCTAGTAAAACAGAAGAAAACCAAGAAGAAGGGATAGGCAGGAGGCACTTGTCTTAAAAACCACTATCCTCCTCAGCTATTCTCTCCTTTCTGAATTTCTTCTCTTTCCTCCTGTTAACTGTTTTTTTTTTTTGTTTCTATTGCATTTCTACTGAACTTTCTTTTTTTACCATCTTGACTTTTTTCAGCTTTCTTCTTGCTGCTTCACATCTTTAGAAGAAAGATAAAATCTTAGAAAACTTTAAGTCAGACAGACATAAATAAAGAAATACTGACCTCAACCTTCAAAAAGCCTCTCAGGTAAATGTTGTGTCTGCTCAGTAAGACGACCAGCAGAGGAGGCTGTGGTCTCACAGTAAAACTCGCAGCAGCCTGCACCTTCAAAAAGTCCTGTGAGAAGATTTTTGAAGCTCAGTGTCTGATTTCATTCTGGTCTCATGAAAAAAAATCCAAATAAAATATTATTGTATGACTGTTTTGTTTTTTCGAACTAAGATATATAACTATAGTTATCACTTAATTATGGGACAAAAAATATTTATTAGTATGTTTCGTAATAAAAAATCAGGGGTTGACAAAGGGACGCTGACTGCTGATGAACCGAACAATAAAAAAACAGCACAAACAAACACACACAGACACACCGTCTCACTGATGCCATTAACTTGATGCATATATATAATGTACAGTTTCTGTCTGCAAAATTATAGTTGAAGTGTGAAAGTTTAACCAACAACAGCAAGAATGTTTCTATTATTATTAATATTAGAGCAAAATGTTTTACATTGTTCTTCATGCTCTGGGCTGATGTTTGAGGTGTTTGATTGGGTAAGAACATAAATAAGCAGTATACTTCCTTGCATCGTGGTCCTCAGTGCTCATATAAGATGACAAACTGCCATCAGTGAGGGTGGCATGTGCCCACGTTGCGTAATCCAACACCTTCTGGCTCCTCTCTCAAAGCTAAAAATACCAGCAGGATCTGGATCTCCATCTGATACCATCCTCACCGTCTGCATCTGCATGCTTCCACCTCACACTGAAGAAAACAAAAAACAAAAACCCAACAACAACACCCATCCCTACCACTGCTTTAATCTCACGCAGAGGTGTCGTACTGTAGCTCTGATTGTACGTCAGCTGTAGGGGATCTCAGGGTGGCTGACGTTGAGGCTTTTCTCCGGCTCATGGTGGTTTTAAGAAGCAGCACTCAGACTGCTGACTGAAAATACTGGATGTAAACAGTATGTCACACTGTGCCAAAAATCTCACGTTCAGGACTGCATTAGTCTGTGCCATTCTTTAACACTCTATCCTCTGCTGCAAACAACAGAACCAGATGGTCGTGAAATACTTTAAAAATTGCATGTATGTGCCACCGTCATTGCTCCAATTGCAGACAATTTTTCCCCTTCAAACTGGAGAATCTTCACCTTCCTGTGCACGGACACAAACTGGTACACGGGGAAGAAGCACGAGCTGCAAAAATAGAGGCAATAACGATTTATTGCATCACACCGTAAGTCATTGTGAAGTTATTCGTTTTGGTCTTTATAGTCTCCCTCTGACTTGTATTTTAATTTAATCTTTTTGCCAAAAAAGTTTGCCACAATAAACAAAAACTGATATTATCAACCCTAGCATTTTTTTTATTTTATTTTTTAACAGATTTTTTTAATAGATGCCATAAAAAAATAATTGGGAGTATAAATATCGTATTGTAACAGCTCTAATCACAGATGTACGGTATCGGGCTAAGTGTTTTATAGACCATAATACAGAAATTTGGGTAATTTACAAACTGTGTCAGTAGATAGTTTGTCCAACATCCACCAAAAACAGATTTTGATGAATATGGGTTTTTTAATTCTTGTAATTTAGGGCAGATTTAAGGTGTTCAGCTTGGCAAACACTTGACTCGGAGCCATGCAGACTTCTTGGCATCGATAAATAAATGCATCAATGCCTTCTTGTGCTTTGTGTGTTTATGTTACCACATTAACAATAAACTAGAGATATTTTCTGTTTTTTTAAATGTGCAAAATATAGTTTTAAGTTTTAGTTTTAAAACCTAGTTTTAGTTTTTTTTAGTTAACTTTTATAAGTGTACACAGATAGTTGATGATTTCTCTCTGCATGCGTTTGCTGTCTGCGGTGAAATCGCAGTCACAAAGGTCAAGTTTTTTATTTTAATAGTCAAGATTTCAGAAGTGCAAACCTGAAGAGAAACTCTTGACTGTAAACACAGCAGGACCGGTAACACCTGCACACTTACTCCACTTTAGGTAGCTGTTTTCATTCCAGCCTAGATCCTTTTCAGGGGTTTTATCCAGTGAAAATCCAGATTATTGCTGTGACTTTTTTCTTTTTCTTTCCCTCAGTATCTTTACAACCATTTCTTAAACTGAATTTTTCATCAGTTCAAGCTTTCAGGTAACTTTCCACATGATCCCCTGATAAAAAACAGAGAAAAGCCTCAGAAGTATTACAGTTTTTATCAATATGTGTTACGTGACGTGTGCAGTTTCACTAAAGCAGAACAAAGTGCTGCCTTAGGGGAAATAAAAGTTTATTTAAAAGAGACATAAACATTTCAGTCATGAATCAGCAGGTGAAAACATCAACACTTTGATCTGTGATGGTAATAAAATTGAACGTTACCTCGACAGCGATAACAATGGTTTTAATTCAGTGGAAAATTAAAATGTGTTAAGTCTGTTTTTAGTCTCCTGGCTGTCATGTAGCATCGAGGTGAGATGGAGGAAACATCGGTGGGATACTGGAGACCGAATAAGCATCCTGCAGAGTTCCACTCTTTCTACACATTTCTTCTCATTAAGTGCTGCAGCTTTTTATACAAACAGCTGCTTTAAATGTCTTGTTTTGTGCTGTTATCTGATTCTCTCAGTGTGTAATCAGACATTTCTTTCACTCTTTTTCGTCTCTCAGATGTAATTAGCTCCGCAGCAGCTGAGCGTGACTGGGGGAGTGCTCGCCCTGATGAAAAAGAGGTTAGAAGCAAACAACTGGTACACATTTCTACAACTCCCTTTATCCCTTTTCTTCTATTCATGTTGCACTTTTAATCAATTTCTGTGTTTTGCTTTGGTGTTACAAATCAGAAAAACATTTTTCATTTTGCACATTAAAGACAAGAAACCCGGATTGCAGAGCTGTATGGAAGTTCAAGAATGACAAAAAAGAGGAATTTCAATCCAAGATTTCAGTTTAAGAGACTGCAGAACTCCACTCTAAGAGAGATTGCAGACACACTTATTAAGGTGTGTTTGCAGATGTGAACAGGTTAGGGTTGGTATAGGGAATTATGAAATGCTGTACATATGACTGAATACTCTGAGTTTGGACTTGTTCTCAAATGGATTACATAAGTGCCTCAGCTCTAAGAGCATAAAAAAGTAAATAATGAAATAAAAAAAGAAGAAGAAGAAATGAATGAAAACAATATGTTTTAAAATGAATTTGAAAATAATTTCCAATTTAAAAATTTAAAAAGAAAATACATTTGAAAACAAAAAGTGCCTCCTTTGCTTAATGAAAGAGAAATGTGACAATATATAAATAAATAGGTAAATGAATGAATTAATCCAAAATGTGAAGAAAAGATACATTTGAATGGAAAAATAAACATAATAATAATTTAAAAAAGTGTAAATAAATGTATAAGCAAGTTAATTAAAAAATAATTTAGCATTGAAAAATTAAAAATAATGAACTTATTTGCACAATTAATAGTATTTAATTGGATTATTAATATAACATGTTAATATATTACATTTTTATCTTATATTTATATTTGACACTCTTTTGTGGGGAAACTATATTAATAACTTATTAATACACTTGTTGAATGTGTGTCTGTGTTTGACTGAGAGCAGCAGATAAGTTGATAACACTAATAATCAGCAGCAAAGAGAAACAGGACAAAAGTTCACAATCTTACGTTATTTTGATCGGACAGATCGTCATCTGGTTACTTATCTGGTTGTTTATTGTCAAATTGCAGCTTGGTTACAGTAACCATTACCCAACTCAAATTATTATTATTTTTGTTAGCCGTAAATAACTATTAATTGAAGATAATTAACTATCAATACACACTTTATTCATAGTGGTTGTGATAAGGTGTTATTAAAAAAAAATCTTGAGAATTGTAAATACAGATGTTGACATGTAAAAGTTGCAAACTGTTAACGCTGCTTTATATAATGTCGTGAGATAATGAAGCAATTTCTACTCGCATTTTGACCCAGTGAGTAGTGCTGGCCTATCAGGTTTAAAATACACTGAATTTAATAAACTTGGTCACATTTTGTGGTTTTATACTTTTGTTGTTAATGAACTTCCATACAGCGACGGGTGGCAGGTTTGTTACCGTTTAACACTCTAAAGGTGTCGTTCATGATATCGCTCTCATGTCCAAAGCCAAAAGTAAATCTTCAAAGTTAAACTTAGACCTTAAAATTAATTCTGAATTAAATTATAAACTGAAAAATGAAATAAAAAACATCATTTTAATAATTCTTCATCTTTTGGATACATAATGCTGATAAATCATCTGCAGAAGAAGGAAAAATGTTTTACATTCTACCAGAGATATTCAACACAACAATCTGGATATTATAATGAATGCCACTGTGGATAGTTTAATCTGTCAAAACATTGTTTCATCCCTTCTGCAGTTACACTGTAGAGAATTTCCACATCTCATAATCAGATCAAGTTTGCATTCTTGTTTTGTTTTTTATGGTTTGGATGTTCCTGAGTTGAATATTGCTTGAGACAGTTGTGCTTCCAGTCACCAGAAATGTAATATGATCTGCTGCTCGAGAAATGTTTCATTCTTTTAAATCAAACAGTACTGATGTTGTAACTTACTTTTTAAAAAATGTCTCTCAGTTGTTTTTCCCACCAAATTTGCTAAATTGTCTTGAAGAGTTTTTTTTGCCCCAGAAACTGGTTAATTTAAGCATATTTTAGGTACCTCTTGACGTTAGCTAGTCACTGTTCTATTAACATCTGTAGCCCTGTGTGCCTCCATACATAGTTTCTGGTATACAGCTAAAACATGTTAATGAAATGTCTATACAATAATGAGTATTTATAACCTAGGGACGCAACAAATAGTCTGTATTTGGATTGGATATTGGTCAGATGTGAGGTCATCTGTTAAATTCATTTCGACTCAGAGTCCACTTGCGATCAGCTGTGAGCTGCTACACTTCTTGGAAAGCTGATGTGTGTTGTAAGCACGAGTGATAACATTTCATTTAAGCTTTTGTCTTTTGTTACATATTTATTTGTTACATTTTATTTTACTCACATCTCGAGTCAAGCCTGATGATGCCATAGAAATGATTTCCCTGCCCTTGTTTCATTTAAAAACTGGTACCAGAGTGGTGCTGCTATTGACGAACACCTGAAGGTGTCATACTGGAAACGTGACCTGGAAAATGTTGGATTGTTGCATCCTTGCTACAATCATGTAGAACTGGAGCAGCTTCAGAGTGCTACTTTGCGCTTGACTGCTGCTCACGTTGGTTTTAATGAGGAGCGTGGTGGCTCAGTGATTAGCACAGATGCTGCTGGTTTCAAACATGTGTTGGGTCTTCCTGTGCAGTTTGCATGTTTTACTAGATTAATGCTCCCTGTATCGGCTTATGAAACTCACTCTTCACTTCCCGGTTAAATAAAAGTTAAAAAAAAACTGTAATTGAAGAACAATGGAAACTGTATTTCATCTGTGCTTATCAAAGTAAAGCTAACAACCTGCAGCAAATCACTGACATGGATTTATTTGTTTTTTTCCTTCTTCTTTTTCATTGGCTGGCACGCTAAATAAAAAGTATTTAATGCTCACACTAGCAATGCAGCAAATGTCTGGCACAATTTTGATGGTTATGCCATTGGTAACATGCAAATTTAAATAAATATGTTTTGCATGCACTGATTTTTGCTGCATCATGAAATGCATAAAATGTATTTAATACCAAATGAGCCAAAAAAAAAGGCTAATTCTGTTTTGTTGATTGATTTTCTGTAGTATTTACTATAATGCACTGTATACTGTGATAAATATCAGAATATTATAATTATATTAGAATTTTGAATTGGCACTGTTAACAAGCTTGTGGACCTTTTCTTTCAGGAAAATCTACAAACGTTTGAAACCAGTGGTTCCCAAAATTTTCACCTAAGACTGAGATGTGTTTAGAGTGCGTTTGGGGTGCAGTGCTTTCTTCATTTAGGTCGTTTTTGTTTGAATTGCAGTTTGGAAGGCAGATATAGAAAAGCTTACAAATCACAGCAGTTACTCTCTTTTTAAAAATGACTTGAAATGCTTTTATTCACATGGCATGCTCATGTTTTACCTCCAATACTCTAATGCTCTTTGGCATACAAACTCCCCAAGCAAGCAGGATTTAATGAGGCTTTAATCTGTGCCTCCTCGTCTCCCCTGTCCTCCTCGCTGTGACCCTGAATCAATCTCAATACTCCAAGCTGAGGGACGTCTCACTTCCTAAAATGCATCAAGAGGACAGAGGAGAGAGGACAGGCCGAGGCACAGGGAGAAGCTGTGATTGAGGATGCACAGATATATCCTTCGAGATGTTTTTACCTTCACTATAAAAGAAGCATGGCACATAGCTGGACTATGAAGAACATGGAGAGAGGAGAACTCATCTTTTTATTCATATGTTGTGTCAGTTATGTAAGAGGATCAAACATTCAGCCTTTGTGTGTGAGATTTTTGAAAAAAAGGTATGATATCCTGTCACATTGCATCATATTATGAATTTAATTCACAACATGATGCAATGCCCTAAATATAAAACATGTCACGAGCACAGAAACATCTGAGGTCATAAATTCGGCAGTAGATGGGCTGTAGTTGTTGTCGTTTCCATTCATCGCCTCCCCCGCTTGATTCGCTGGTGGGAGGGACGTGGGGAGAGGAGTCGATGATATGCAATCTGGGAAAATTAGAAAGAGGGATGGAAACGGTCGCTTTTCTCTAGTCATGTGCGACCAACAGGAATCTTCTAGCAATAGGAATCTCCAAAAAGCACTCACATCTACAGAAAGCCCTCATTTAAGCCGAGGTGTTTGCTGGTCTGTAATTTATAAATCAAAGCTTGTGTTTGTGTACGTCTTCTTTATTTGTTGCTTCTTTGTATGTAAAGAACGAAGTGGTCTGTTCCAAAACCTGAAATTTGGATGGGTTCTGGATGTCCAGGTTGATGACCTTTAGATTGTCCTTTTTGATCCAAAGATGTCTTTTTATGTGGACATCCTTTTGTACGCCTCATCCAGGTTCCAAGATTCCTATTGGTGGAATATCCTTCACACCAGGTTGTGTGTATATGTTAGTCCCCATAGGGAAATTACTCGTCTGCATTTAACCCATTCACCCAGTGCAGCGCCCGGGCAGCAATGTGTAGGTACCTTGCTCAGGGGTACCTCAGGGTAGCCGTTTAGTGGATTCGAACCCCCAACCTTCCGATCATGGGGCGACTACTTTACCTACTGAGCTACCTTTACCTACTCCAGGTGGAACTTTGCTATTGTTTTAGTAAACAAAGACTCTTATTAGTGGAAGTAGCAAAGAGGTACTATTTCCTGATGAAGGCTTGTTGCCAAAACACAAAGAATTTTCATTGAACATGACCACGCCATGAGAATAACAGGCATCTTTGATGTACTTCAGAACGAGAGTCCCTTGGAGTGTTTTGATTTTTAAGCTGAGACTTTATTTTAGTGCTGTCAGCATTAATCTTGTTAAAATGACGTCAACGCCATAACCGCATTAACGCAGTTATGGCGCTAACGTCTCCGTTAGCGAGTTAGTGCGGATCGCCCCGTGCTTGGGGCTGCACGGCGCTAACGAGCTAACCGCGCTAACGAGCTAACCGCGCTAACGCGTTGACGCCGTGAAGCCCCACGCATGGTGCGATCCACGCTAACTTGCTAACGGAGATTTGCCGCGTTAATGCGGTTAAGGCGTTAACGCCATTTTAACGAGATTAACGCTGAGAGCACTACTTTATTTACTTGGGGTTATATTTGAATGAATGCAGATGGTACGTATATAGATAGATGTAGATGGTATACAAAAGGGAGTTCTTCCTTCCCACTGTTTCCAAGTGTTTCTCATAGTCGATTATCTGTTTGTATAATATTAGAGATAAAACAGCAACAAAGTATAAGCCACTGTTGCTGTGAATAGACACTATGTGAATTAAATTTAATCCAGTTTAAGGATTTAATAATGTTGATTTAGAATAAAAACTTCTTTAAACTGCCTATTTAAAAACTTGCCATGTGACCTCTTATGGGTCCTCATCCCGTATATTGGGAACCACTGATTTAACCATACCGGCAGAGATGGAAAACATGAAGACAATCAGATTGGAAAATTACTACTTAATCTACTATATGCAATAATGTTAAATTTGGGATTATATAGAATCAACATAGCAATACAGCGTTATAGACAATTTGTAAAATGTAAGTTTCAATAGATATCATATCTGAGAGTGCTTTAAATACAAACCTACTTCAGTCACTAGTGTATTTACATTCAGATAGATTATAAATGTTGGGTTTTACATATTCAAATCTATTAACATGTTTATATATATTTATATATATATTTAAAACACACACATCCATATGTACAGATAGTAAATGTCATATTTACATACAGTAGGTCACACTGTTGTGAATGTGCTGATGGCCTGTTTGAGTTCAGCAGCTGGACTGGAAAAAGCGCTTCGAGTCGAGCTGCTTTGGGACACGCTGAGATTCCCGAAGGCAGCAGGGGTATTGCTTCGTGTTTTATTGACATTTTCTGAGACAGAAAAAAGTGAGTCTCGACCGTGGCCTCCTGTTCCCCAAAAACCAGACCTGGACCTGTTAGAGCGTTGCCCGGGGCGTTTCCTTCTCCTATATTGCTTTCAATATTGCTGCTGTTGAAGGAGAAGCCCGGGAGAGTTGTGCCGCTGTAATCCAGGGGCGCTGACAATGTTTAATAAGGGTGAGGGATTCAACGGGAGGTTGGAGTTTGTTGCTGTGTCTTTCCTCTGTGGACTGGAAGGGTCAGAAAAGATCCTGAGGGCCCAGGTGGATGATTATAGGTGTGGCTATGGTCTGCGGCTGGTAATAGGCACTGTCGATGTACAGGCCGCCTGCAGAGAGGAGACAGGCAGGGTTAACATGATTAGGAAATAATCATTATCAGCTAATGGAAGGCTTTTTTTCTGAGAGTAGATAAACATAAATCCACTGAGAATAAGTCCATACTGCTGTTCTGAAGCCGATCTCAGCCTATATCCAGTCTGAAAATTACTGCCATCTTGTGGCCACAGTTGGTTACTGTCTCTGAAAGTTAGTTTGCCTACCAGCCACTGAATCTGTCATGTCAAGGGTTATGGTCCACCCTCTGTCAGCAAAAGCTGGAGCTTGTTAATCATAGAGATTTGAACTTTGTGGATCACCATTTTGCTAGTCGAGCTGTTCCTGCCCTTAGGCGGTATAAAAGATGAACACAGCTACTAGGATGTCACCCACTGGTTAATGAGGTCTCTATGAAGCCTCGAGCAGAGTGTTTTTACCATTTTCATCTTAGTGTAGCTAGTTAGCCAATGAGCATACCTAGGATAATCCTCCTTCACAACTGTAGTAATGTACTTTCTCACAAAACAAGAGAGTTGCCTCTTGTTTTTGCAGCCAGAGCAGTCGCCCCCTGCTGGCCATTAAAAAGAATACAGGCACTTCCAGGCTGGCTTCATTTTTTAGACGTTGAAGTTACCCCCATGTTTTATAAACATATGTTACAGTCTGATTCTGCAGATTTGTGTGGAGACACAGGTAGCTGTAGCATGATGGTCATGAAGAGGGGACCATCAAAACAGGAAGTTTATCCAGCAGTATTTTTAAATTAGAACGTAAGAAGTCGTCTTGGTTGACCAGAGTTTAACGAGTTTCCAAACAGGAAGTCGCAAGAGAGACGTTTTCAGCACAGAAAACAGAGGCAGCACAAAATTCGGAAATGTTGTGTTTTAGTCGACTTTAATTTGTATCATTGATGTGTTAAACAGTCGAACTGCTCATTAACACAGAGGATAAATTGGGGAGCTGCACTGAGGCATAGTATAAGAGAAATGAAGCTTATTTAGACCTGTGAATAATGCAGGGCTTTACTTTATGCTAGTAAAGTCAAAGTATGAATAAAAGTCTTAATATGTTGTAGGTGGTGATAAGGTTTTCTTCCTGATTCAGTGTAAGTAGTGAACCTAACTGCACTTTTCTCTATACTGTGATTGATCAAGGATACGGGCTTGGAGATCAACTGTATGAGTGAGGAAATGAATGTGAGACAGTTGCTTCAGCCTGAGCAGGTTCACGGAGGAGCCCTCAGGGAGTTTGTTGTAGAAACTTACCCAGAATGTGAGCTCTCCTTCAGGAGCAGAAAACCCAAACTAAACTCACTTACTGGAACAAGCCCTAGGGGATCAAAACTCATCGAGTGCAACAGTTTTGGTTTTTAAATGGTGTTAATGCAGTTCATTAAAACTCCACGTTTAAGATATTTTCTTCTCTCTGCGGTCAGTTTAACAAAAACAAACAAACAAACAAAACATCTAGTGTCATCAATTTAACCTGTAACGTGAGCAGAGCAGGACACGGATCCCTAACATTCAGGGTGCTGCTGTTTTTAGAGGAAGCTTTATTGGCTCTCAGGATTGTTAAAGGCCAGAAGAATTAAGTAGATTCAATGCATGCATGATTGATGCAAGCCCTTTAAACAGGGAAACAGAGAAACCTAGAGATAAATAGAGAAACCTATTAAAGCCTTGTACTTGGTGACCGCGATGTAAAGTCAGGCAGAAAGAGCATTAGAGATTACTGCAGACATGGCTTTACTAGCATGGTTTAGAAATCTAATTTAATTATTTTTAAGACCTGTGCACATTAGAGCAGGATAACATGTATTAAAGCTATCGCTATATTAACAGTTAATTAACTAACAACTGTTCTGTATGTACTGCAAGGACTAAAACCTTCACGCCTCTGACACAAAGCCTTAAATAATGAATTTTAGAAGCTTCAAATGAATAATTATCTTGAAATTCGCCAATTAGCCAATGACAAATTTGTTAATGTCAAAGATAATAACGCTTCTTTTCTGAAGGCACCGGGTGGACTTTATCTTCAAATTATGAGAAGGTTTTGAGTTGATAAATATTGCAGAAAGACAGATTTCATATTTTAAAAAAAATCTGTTTGTACATCAAAAAATTCAGAGATTTTATTTTAAAAAGTGTTTGGCCTTGAAAGTTTAAAATATGATGCTAACAAAAGCCAGAGCTATGAAAATTAGATGTAACAATTATAATAAACTTGAGGTCATGTTTAAGGGTTTCTTAGTGGACACATGAGATGGAATAGGTGAGTATGTTTTGCATTTCTGTTACCCAAGTCAGGACAAAGTTTCTTCAGGTTATATTTGCCTGACTGTGGATGTTCAATACATTACAGTTATTTCTTACCCACGTTTTGACATATAAGATCCCAGTAGCAGTTGGGGTCGACCCTGCCACTAGTTGGTAGAAACTGGGTGGTTGTTGACTGCCGCAGGGTGAGACTAATCACAAAGACGTTGCTTCAATAAAGACGGGATCTGATGCAGCACTGTAAACCTCTCTGTGACCAGTATCACCCACGGACTGTCAGCACCCTCCAGTTCGCCTGTCGGTTGGCCGACCACCTACTTGGTGAACTGTGGTGTCCAAGGGCTTTGTAGCAATACCATACACTGGTTAATGGGATGAATATCCATCGGCATGGGAAAAACAAAATGTTTCACATATTTGGCAAGAAAGCCTGTCCTGTAACAGAGTAATTAGTGTGACTAATACAATATACTAATTAGAAATTTCAGCATGCAACAAACTGGGGACCACAAGTTAATCAGTTGTTGACAAAAATATTAATTTATTTAAAAAGAATATTACCTACGAACATAAAACAGCTCTCTGAGAAGAAATTATTTGAACCTTAACACAAAATGGCTCATACTCAACAGTAAGTGTAAACTCGGACACTCGATATCCAAACGAAAGGAAAATATTTCTCAGTGCAACCGAATATTGTAAACCTGTCTTTTTTTCTCTCTAACAGAAACAAAACATCTGCAGAAAACAGAGAGAAATGAAAATACAAAACAAGATTCACATATATGAATGATTGTTAAAGGAATACATAGCCTTTTGACAAAGAAGCTCTGATCACTTTCACCTCAAGGACATGCTTTAATTTAACAAAGTATTCATTTCCCTACAACGACTGATTTTTTTTCTCTCTATTATGGACGCTGAATTATTGTATGGTTAGTATGATGGTAGTTCTTTTGGTTCTTTACAATCACGGTATAGCTCCATATTGTTGGTATTTAGTAGTTACTTAGATCTGAAAGGTCTTTGGTTCCCTCCAGATTTATTTTTAGTTCTCTAGTTTCCACATTGAATATTTGTTACTCTCTTTTTTTCAAAATATATAAAAAAAGAAATTAAATAAAAAAAATCAGCAATTTTAGTTTGCTACTTTGTAGTCACTTTATACCTGGTCTTAATTTAGTTCCCTCGAGTAGTTATACATTTGTTTTTAAATCTATTAAATCTTTCATTCATATTACATCCTGTTTTTTTGGTCATCAGTGTGTATTTATTGTTAATTTAGGGAACCAAATTTACACTAGCTGCTTACTGCAAAATGTGTCCCCAGGACAGTAAATTTTATTTGTTTAGTTTTTAATTCAAATAGAATATTTTACGTTCAATACCACTTTAGGGACCCCGAACAACACCCACTGCACACTGAGAACGTGGTTGAGAATTAAAGTTGTTTTTAGTATTTTGTAAGTTTAAATTGCTCGCTTCTGTTTTTCTTCAGTTCAAAGCATAGATATGTTAATTAAAGAAGAAAAACTAAGCAAGTAATTAATTCCTTGCTTAGTTTTTGCATAGTACATTTAATAGTTTATTTCTTTACTTCAAATAGAATATGGTAATCTTTGGGACACTTTAGGGAAATTAAATAAATAAATAATTTAACTACAGATGACGTTTTATTGAATATCTCCATCGTATACTTTGTCATCTGTGTTTCTTTTGCTAAAAGTTAGTTTTAGTGAGCCATTTCATCATCCGTGTGTAGTTGTTGCTAATTTAGTTCCCTAAAGACCTGAATTTATGTATTTATTTTTAAGTAACCTACCTGCTAGTATATTACATTAGTTTTGTAGATACTTAATACTTAGTTAAATGTATTTTTAGATCCCTTCTAAACATTTAATGTATTTATTTACATATTTACTGCATCGTATTTTCAGTAGTCTCACTTCCGCTCCTTGTAATGCTCATGTCATATTTAATTCTCTGCAGTAGCCATCTTCAGTACATTTTAGATCGAAGGGAACAAAATAACAGCCTCTAAATATATCAATATCCTGTTAATTTAATCCTACAGAGAATGTTTGGATCATTAAAATAATTTAGGAAACTGTAGGATGATGTAGTAGAACCAGTTGCTTTTTCCCCACTGCATAAACTCTCACCGATAATCATGTAGTCGTCCTATACAGAAATTCCCACAATAGGAAACTCAACCATGGTCATTAATTATTGTTTATTGCGCCTCATAATACTAATGACATTTAAGTGGATAATATATTTTTGTTTAGTAAGTTTTAAGAAAAACAAACTACACTGTATTATTGGTGTTCTCTGCTGGATGTATTACCCAGCAGGACACGTAGGGCTGTTTAATTTGTCATATTTACCTCACCAGTCTTCCATACACTGCTCATTAAACGCTGAACTTTTGATTGCGTAATGATTTAATGATACAGAGCTTTTTTGTCGAACTCTGTTCACATGGATAGTAATGACATGACTGTGAAACTGTTTTAGCCCAGAGGGTGCATGCTGTACAAAAATCCCACTGCCTGATTTGATGCTTAAAGGTTTGTAGACTGCAGGGTTGGGTTTGTGTCGTGAATACACAGCCAAAGTCAGGATATTCCTTTAACAAGTGACTTCCTGTGAAGTGGGTGAGGGAGAGTCCTAATAGGGGTAGAGGTGGGTGACGGGGTATGCTGTGGGAACTCTGATGACTGGGACAACTACTGAGGGCATTCTGGAGGGAAAACCTGAGGAAGAGTGAAAGAAAGAAAAAGAAACTCAAATGTTGGGGTGATGGAATAGATTAAATGGATGGATTAAGGATCGAAAGTGAAACTGGGAAATTACCGTAAGCAGGGAGGGCGCCTGCAGGGCTGTAACCATAAGGAGCACCAAAACCTGTGGGGGGATAAAATAAATCAAATGTTATCATTAAATAGCACCTATATATATACACACCTGTATCACCCACAGCTTTTGTAATCTATTATCATCTCAGCAATAGTTTTCACCTACATCTATGTTGAATCATATTAAAAACTGTTGTGCTTCCAGCCTTTTTTTCCCCTTGTAGATTGTCTGCTCAGCTGCCATTTTATTATGAACCTCGCCAGAAAATTTGTTAATCTGAGCAGCTTTGTACAGCACTGGGGGGCAATTCAATGTTGCACTCAATTAATGTAGCACTATCAATCTGCTACAGCTTTAATTGTGAGGCGCAGATGGAACACGAGTGTGTATTTACCAGTGAGAGAGCACCGAATTATGGCTAAAGTTACTCTCAAATGGGAAAAAAAAGAGATCTAATCTACTGTAATTGGTGGACACAAGGGTCATGTCAGTTCATCAAATAAAAAAAAAAAAAAAATCCTACCAGACCATGATGAATTTGCCTGAAAGAAATCTTGGGAAAGACACGTCTTAATAGGAATTATGCAAAATTTTGGGTCCAGGCTGTCATTAGTTTTCTCCAATAAATAAATCAGGGTGAGGTGTTGTTAAGCGTTTTTAGCAACAATTTCTTGACAGGTCATTTTGAAATTCCATTATCTAGAAAACTACTTGAGATAGGTCCTTTGAATTTATTCTGGGTAAATATTTGGTGCTAATCTGGTCCATTCTCTTCGACCTGGATGCTCAAAGAGTTTTGTAGGGGACTGATTTTATTTCCAGATTCTTATACAGAAGGCTGACAGCAAGAGGAAACTAATTAAAACACTTTACACTCTGGTGTAAATCCTGAACACTGAATTAAAGATCATTCGGTATAATGCAGGTTTGTACAGCTTAATAACAGTCAGTCAAATGAAGGAGTATTGATTTATTAATTTTCCCCTTGGTATATGTAACGGACATGTTAAACAATGATGTGACTGCTGTGTGACTCACCTGGTGGGATGTATCCATGTGCGGGTGGGGTGCTGATGTAGGGAGCTCTGGGGATAACGGGGACCCGTGGAGGTCTGGCAGCGAGGGCTGGGAGGGTGAGGACCGAAGCCACGGGTCGCTTTGGCTGCACAAAAAATAGACCACAGTAAGAACAATACATGTTGTTTTCTTTCACTGGGAATCAACATTTTACTCATATCCTGATCGAACTGCTAAAAGGAAAAAGACTGATTTAAGTTGAAAACTCTCTGATTTGTCTCATCTGTCAATATCTGGTTTCCAGTGTGGGCAGTTTCCTGTTATTTGAACTCTATTTATACCTTTAATTCCCTGTGAAGCGTGGCATTATTCCCAGACATTGACACCAATTCACACACAAACACAATGCAGGACGTTAATTTGAAAGTCATTCTGAGAACCTTAATGTTTTACTCACTGGAGGGTTTGGCCGTTTCTTCTTGTTGGTCGTAGATTTACAGCCGGAGAACAGGCTGTTCAGAGCGGCGAGCGCAGCGCTGGCTTTGGCTACTTTCTTGTTGGGACCCGTTCCCCGAAAAACCTGCTTGTCTACCTCAACCTGTTATCGCACACAGAGATGAGACCTCATATTAACAGGGTTCCTCCTGCTAAAGACAGGTTAAACTGAAGTCTTCAAGACGACAAAGAAGAACAAAAAAAACACTTGGATTTGTGTACAAGATCGACCCAACAATAACTTTATTAATAAGAACAAAACGCTGTTCCCCGATGGTTAGAGAAAAAGTTTCTGTTCGAAAGAAAGAAGAAAAATGAAATGCTTGAATTTGAGCGGGGTGCCTCGATTCCCATCATGTAAAAATTTAAAACACGTTCTGCACAAACACAACATGGCTTCAGTACAGCTGCAGTACTTAGATTAAAAATAACTGATTCTCATTGAATTTGCATTTCTTTATTTTGTTGCTAGCAAACATACAGTGCAGTAAACTGTTTATCCAACTTTTAAATTGCAATATTAGAATTTTATTTAAAACAATTAACTCCTGCTTCCTTAAATCCCCTTTTAAAGCATGTTAGCATGATTAAGCCTGATGTCTGTAGACTGTAATACCAGTTAAGGCCCTGTTTTTTAAGATAAATGAATTTTCTTAAAATTTAAAAAACAAATTTACATATTAAATTTACATTTTTCTGTTATATTTACATATAATAGAAACATACAGATTTTCATTATCAATGGTACAATAAATCGAATAAATTATGCCACGCTATTATAGATTATGCCAACCAGCTTAATCTATAAAAAGTCAAAAACAACCTTCTTTTCCTGAAGCACCGCTTTGAAAAAGCTCTTCTTTTGTTTTAATAATGACTTAATCGACAAGGGAGAAACTGGAAATTAAAGTAACTGCTATGCGATATAAGTAATTCAGTCCCACACCTGTCGTTAACATCTTCTCTGGAGCACCTTTGTTTCTTAATAAGACATCTACATATGCAGCTCTTTTGTTGTTAATGCCAAAGGAAATCATCGCCACATAAAGAAACACAGAACTTATTGCATAAAGCACTGCAACAACTTATAGCCTTAAAAAGCAAGTAGAAAACAAACTACAGCAGCGATTTTACAGGGACTAAACTAGTTTCATGTTCGGCTGCGTTTGCTGGCATTTAAAGCTGTTTTCATATACAGGAAGCTCTGAACATAAAACGCATTCTGTCGTTCAGCTGCTCCTAATAAGGGAAGACATCGGAGACAGAGCGGAGCAGTGAGTGGAGGTGTGTTTGTTTTCCTACCTCTATGATGAAGCGTTTGTCGTAGCTGCTGCCGCTCTCTGATATCAGCTCGTATTTGAGGCCGCGGCGTTTCTCATTCAGCTCCATCACCGGGTTCTTACCTCCCGCCGTCAGGATCGGTCCAGGAGCTCTAGACTGCAGACGCATGCAGAGAGAGAGAATCAGCTGCAGGCTTTACATCCGGTTTATCCCCCCGAATGTGCTCAAGAGCTCATGTTTCCTCAAAGTAAGACAAGCTATCTAAGCAGCCCGTTCACGTCAGGTATACCTCCTACATGCTGGAAGAGTGAGAAAGAACACTCTTCAAGCTGCTGATATTCAGTATTTGCTGCACAGCTTACAGATACAAATGCCTATTACAGCTAATTAGAAAATGTAGTCTTTTTGTTTTTCATCTTTTCTTTACTTTACTAAGCTGTTTCTTTTCTGTTTTCTTTATACAGTGAGATATTTTTCCCCTGTCATAATGTATTCTGATCTACTTAACCTATTTTGTTAAAAGACTCTGTAACAAAATCATTTCCCAACTTTTGAGATAAATAAGGTATTAAAGTATCCAAGGAGCTTAGAAAGAAAAGCGACTGGACTTCTTTAAGTTTCTTGAAGATGTTTCACTCTCTCATCCAAGATGTTTCTTCACTTCTCAGAGCAGTTGGTGGAGAGTCCCAAGTATTTAAGCCCTAGTGGGAGTTGTGCTGTGAAAGAGACGCAACAAATGCAACAACGGGTGTATGTCCCACAAATAAGTGTCCAGCCCGCAGTATTTATTTATTTAGTTAGTTAGTTAGATGGTTAGACAGTTATAAGTGCACAAACTCTGTGCTGACAGGTAGGCCAAAACAGTCATTAGCGTTCAACCTGGTCTTAATGAACTATGCAGGCGGTGCTCTCAGCCCCACCGGGCTACCATATTTTTTTTTAACTATGCAATTTTGATTATTAAGAGCTGATACCTTTTTTAAAATTATATTTTTCCTATATTGGTTCTTGAGATTGTTCAATCAAAGCATCATCATCATATGACCCCTCAACCTGAATGTAGGGAATAAACCACGCAAAATTTACAGGAAACCCCAGGGCCCGTCTGAACCCTGACCACGAATAAAAATAAACACTTTAATAATTCAATTTGTTAAAATTTATGGAATTCACATAGTAATATTTTTTTAGGTATGCAGCCTGTATTATGAGGTTCTTTGTGTTTTTGCTCACATTTTCAAAGACATCATCCCAGCCCACATAAAACGCAGCCCACTAATAGTCACACACCCATGCACATCTATCAAGTTAACACTGATCTTATACACTTTAATTTATATGACTGGAAGGTTAAAACAGAGCTTGAAAAAAACGTTCTGAGGACATGACTGAAAATGATTTTAAAAAATTATTTCCAAATAACAACTTTGAAACATCTTGATGTAACTTGGAGAGCACTTAAAAAAAGAAAAACTAGTTGAAAGTCTGGCTCAATACTTTAAAGAAGAGTTCAAAGAAATCTATAGAATAAATCAAAATATCAAGTTGCAACCTAACAGAATAAAATGAAGGTCATGCGTCTTCATGGTCTGAAGAACTAACAACCCAGCAAACCATTGGCTAAATGAAAAATCAAGTTCTACCAGTCTCAGAAATAACCTCCACATCTGGTTTGGGATCTATGAGGAAACTTGCGTGTAAGAATATTATTTTACTGTATCTATTTTTTTTTAAATGTTATTAGATTAGACTGAATTGGATGAATGAAGAAATGCTTACTGGAAATAGTTTCGGTGATTTGCAGTGTAAAATGTCTGAATGGTCAAACTGACTGTAAACTTTTATCCATTTATTTTACATTTTCAAAACTCAACTTTAAGTTTTTATATTTTAATGAGTGAGGAGGTTTACAATTGAAAGCTATCAAAAGAATGAAATTCAATTAACTTTTATTTATATGGCGCCAGACTCCCAGCAGCTGACGGCTGACCTCAGCCGGCTGACCTCTGACTGAAAGCAGCAATTTTAAATGGCTGTATCTGTCATTTTTAAAAAATGATTGTAAACCTATCGAGATTAATATTTCACACACAACACCTACAAGCAAGGTCGTCTGCTCTTTATAAAACATGGGCATAACCATTGTGATGTCACCAAACGTTTTTGAAGTCCCAAGTTGAGTGTTTTCACCATCGCCATTGTCAGTGGTTTGACGCCGGACGTGACGAGCGAGGGGGCAGCTCTGACTGTGAAGTCTCACTCTCATTGAGTGTGCAAGTATGTAAACCTACGGTACACACACACGCACACGCACGTATTTACAAGTAAAAAGGAGACACAACCTCAACAACCAAGGGACTGCAGGGGACAAACGGAGCTACAGATATAACAACTAATAAGAGGTGAGTGGGCTGGAAAGGCCAGAGAGTAAAGTTGGGTTTTAAGCCAAGACTTCTAAGCAGAGTGGGAAAGCGCTCTTTTAATAGCAAGCTGGTAACTGACTTTACAATCGTGGAGCAGCAACTGTGAAGGCACTGTCACTTTTTTGCTTGAGGCGTGACCTTGGGACATACAAGAAAGATATTATGTGGCATGTCTTTTAAAAGGTAACATTTCATTTGGATTTTCCTCAAGCTTTTTCATAATAAAAGAGTTTCTAGGACAAACTGTTTCTGTCCTGTGAAACATTACCACATCCGTGACCATGACAGGGTACGTGGTGCAGAGGTAGTGCACACAGCATCAGAAAGTAGATATAGAAACTAACGGATAACTTCAACAAAGTGATATCTAAACACAGCACATAGATGATTAACCAAAACTTGCTTTCACGCTGCTCTCATGTTATTGATACCTGAAAGAAAACACCATGCACTATCTGATGACATGTTTCTGTTTTGCTGACCTCAGGGTAATCCCTAACATTAGTTTGCATTAACAGGATCTCCTGTGTCACTCAGTCATTAAGTGTGGCTTTGAAACCCAAGACTACTCTCCTTTTTTTGTCTTTTGTCCCCCTTACTCTCCCCACACTCTGCTGGAGGTCTCTTCCTGTTAAAAGGGAGTTTTTCCTTCCCCCAGTCACCAATTGCCCCTAATAGGGGATCCTCTTTCTAAAATTGTCGGAGGTTTACTTTATGATGAAAGCATCTTGAGGTGATTACTGCTGTGAATTAGTGCCATATGAATAAAACCGAAATGAATTTTAGTGGTGATTTTAAGAGAGGCATTGAGGCAAGGTATTCGGGAGTGAGTAGAAACATGACGGCCTTTTGGATTTTTAGAAAATTTGTCCTTCACAAAGAAATCAGTCTTCAGGCTCTCAGAGGCAACAGAGACGGGGAAGGTTACATTTTTGTTCACATAATGACAGGAAAAAAAAATAGTAATACATGAAAAGAAAGTTGCACAGAACATGTTTAAATCCAAGGTTTCCAGCCTTTGTAATCAGGACGACCGAAAAGCTGCAGAGGAATTTTTATTGTGTTGAATTTCTAATAAACCTCATGGATGTGTTGTAATCAGGAAGAACCTTTCACAAAAGGCCACAGTCTGTGTGTGTGTGTTCCTCACCTCCTGTGTGTCTGTGGAGGAGGTGATGGAGGTGGAGCTGGAGCTGGTGGACATCCTGTCGTTCTTCCCTTCGCCATCTGACTTCTCGTCGGCGCTCAGCGAGTCCACGTCTCCATCGCTGCCGAGCACGTAGCCCAAAGCCTGCAGCGCCTGAGGACGATAGCAGCGAAAACAAAAACAGCCAGAGGACGTTCATTTAAATTTCATCACTGCACGACTTCCTGCTGCATTCAACATGACAGTCATCGGATTATAAAAGTAGCGGATAAACTTTTTGTGACGTCCTGACAGCCGCAAATGGGAGATGAGTCACTCTTTCACATCCATCATTTGTCACTGAGCTGTCCTTGAGCAAGGCACTCAAACCCCAGCTGCTGCAGTGAGGCTGCAAAGTGAACAACAAGAACAGAAAGACTGGCTGTGCTGAGAGTGTGAAAGTGCAACTGAATGAATAAATATGTGTGAGAAAGACTAAGTGTGAGCAGTCAAACTTCTAGTTCAATAAAAGATTTGTCACAAAAAGAACATTGTGTGCTCTCGTATCGATTTAGAAGAAAACTTCAGCTGCTGTTTCTTTGTCCAACTTAATGTTCAGCTTTTAAACACCTGAGTACAAAATTATTGACAAACCAAACTAACAGGCAGACACAGGACTGGAAGCTAAAGTGGTGTTGTTAACCCTCTGAACCCCTTTTTACTTGCTTCACTTACAGATGTCATAATTTTAAAAGTAGAGAAAGCAACTTGATACCTGTGCTGGTATTAAAGTGGACCTATTCTGCTTTTCCTTTATTTTTTATGTCTTTTGCTTTTAGTGGAGTTTCTGCAACTAATGACAAACCGGATTTCCTTTGTTCTCATGATTTCTCGTTCCTTTTAGTCTTAGAAGACTAAAACAGTTTTCAGCAGTTTGAAAACTCTTATATGTCTATTAGAATTTGAAATGGGAGCCTAAAAGAACTGCAGGACAGTTCAAATCCACTTTGAGTGATGTTTCCTGTTTGTTTTGTTTTTTAATCTTTCTGTATCTGCTCCTCTGTGTCTAAGTGTTTATGGAGCTGTAGAATCCAAGTCCCCATAAATCAGTCAGTCTATCTATCTATGATAACCCAGTTAACCCAGTATCTAAAGGAATAGGCTCTAGCCCATCGTGACCCTGAGCAGAATTAAATGGTAGTGATGTTCATCATCTTAGTTTGTCTCAATCTGAAGCTTAAGACATTAAGCACAAATCATACTCTGGATTTTGAGGTGTTTACATGTCCCAAAAAAGACATTTGCTAACCGGTGACTATCAGACAACCCATCTAAGGTTCATTAAAATACAACCCCCAGACTTCCGTGACTTTTATGCAGCTCTTTGAACTGTGTTGGTACCTTGAGGGCTACTTGGAGCTTGGCGGTTCTCTTGGAGTTCCCCGTGGCCTGGTATGTGGTTCCCTGGATTTCCACGGACATGGTGAAGACTGGAGCGTGCACTGGGCCGGATTGGGACAGCAGGCGGTACTGAAGGCCCGGGTGGATCTGGTTCAGACGCATCAGAGCATTCATGGGATGGTTTGGATCGGTCATCCTCCAGTCCAGCACTTAAAGAGGAGAGATGCACGTGTTAGTAATGAAACAGAGAGACCTTATGACTCCACAAGCAGGAAGTGAGAGAAGCCATTTCATTGGCCCAGCTTCTTTCCTATTAGCAGCTAGCTGATGGGACTGGAATGACACCGTCCGGGTGTTACACCACTGACACTTCAGCCAGCGACACTTCACACCTACACAGTGACGAGAGATGAGCTGCCTCCCCGGAGTCCTGAGCAGTAATATCTCACTGATGAATTGGAAATGAAACCTGACTCCTGGTGACATCCATTACAAAACAAGTGCTGAGTGTCGCCAAATAATAAGCATTTTTCCCAGATTTTAGTCCAACTCTGTCAACTGTGCTATGAGGCTACAAAAGATTTGACTTTGTAAACAAATAAGATGTATAAAGGACAGAACTGAAGTCAAATGACATGTGTCAGCTGTCAAACTAAAAAGCGAGTAAATCCACATAGAAACATTCTGTTGCCTGTTTAGATTTTTTTTTTAAATTATTCTTGTCATCTGAGTTTCGATTTGTAGTTTTATAAAAACAAACAAACAAACGTGCTTTAGAGCTTCAAGGCTACAGCTGTCACCACCTGTACCATTATTACAGGTATTAAAATCTAACGCAGGGTTAATGGACTGGGCAAAGTTGAAGAGGAAGAGGGCCGGCAGAAACGTTCATGTGTAATTTCAGATTCTTGAGAAACACTACAGAGTTATCGATGATGCTGAGGTGATCATTTATTTGCATATGGCCGCCCACAGATTTCAGCTTTTGTGTAACAGGTGTCACAGCGGGGACACTTGAGGCTTGTAAAGTGTGCAGCCGCCTGGTTCTGCAGCCACTGTGTGTAATTACTGAGAGGTTCTGACAGGCACTTTAGACTTGAGTGCGGCTTCTATGAATATGGATCCAGACGAGGTGTAAGAAAACGAATGTGGAGGTGCTGGTGGACAGGTGCCGGAAGGAAGACAGGGGGAGGTGTTAAAGCACTGTAAGTGTGTGTGTAAAACCCAACATGCGCGTGTCTGTGTGGTGGGAGGTGGTGAGATAATTGCGTGGCAGCAGCCAGCAGTATTAATCCTCCTCTATCTCTGCCTCCGTCACCTCCTTTGAACTGGAAGCAGATGAGGGTTGCCGGAGACGACGATCCCAGCGAGGGCCAATTTAATTACTGTGACACTGACAGACAAGACTCTGAGAGCGAGGGGGGAGGAGGAGTGAAGAGGCCGAAGGCTGCAGCCATCAGTGCCAAGACCGTTTAGTTTACGGCTGCAGCTAATTATTATTTTCACTGTCAGCTAATCTGCTGATTTTTTTTTTTTAAGCAATTATTGGATTAAACTGTCTATAAAATACCAGAAAAAGCAGCCAGACATCTTTAAATGTCTTGTTTAACGAGCAGTCCATGGCTAAAAATATCCATTTGAATATCTGTACAAAACAAGTGTCAAACTCATGGCCAAACACAGCCCTCTGCATGCTTTAATCCAGTTTCAACATCCCTTTTTGGTTAACACATTTTGGTCCACCTAAGCTCAGTTGTGGTCTGCACAGGAACACAACGAGTGCTCACAACAAACCAAACAAAGGGATTCAGCTTCCCAGCACCCGAGCTTACAAACATAAACTGGCAAAAAAAAAAAAAAAAGACTGGTGCAGAGGGCAGGCGGTTTAGAGAAAGATGGGAGACTGAGAAGCGCGCGTGAAGGGAGGCCTGCGTTTCCACCACGACACAGGCTCTGTATTCAAACAACATTTCAACTCCACGCACCAGCAGAGATGCAGGAGGAGACGCGAGGCAGAAAGCTGCTGAGCTGAAGAGGCAACTAAAGCAAAACATGTTTTTTCTCAAAGTGAGATTTCTTCACTGCAGAGGGGAGAGCTGAGTGAGAGATTTTCAGGGAAACTGTGAAGTTTATTTGCAAATTTTCATTTTTATTTGTTACTTGTATATAATTTTATGCAACACTAGACTGTGTACAGCACAGTACATGATCAAAGATTTTTTTCTTTTGTTGCTGAGACCAGGATATAAAGAACAGAACTAAAGTAGTGCATTAGGAGAGAAACCTATATGATCTGAAAGTGAAAGCTGATGTGATGCACTTGAATACACCATAGAAGTTAAAATCATTCAGTGTCTGAACACAGGTGATGTGATCTGTGTGTATCAGGTGACCTGTGCATGTGGATTTTATGGTCTGAACCAAGAGAAAGTTAAAATCCTTTGAGACATCAGTGGGCAAGTAAAAATTATTATTAAAAAATTGACATAAATCATCAATATTTCATTGTATTTGAGTGAACTAGAGGAAAAATGTCTCATTAGCAGAAAAATCAGTGAGAAGTTGTGTTTTGAGTGAAACTTTGTGTAATATGTCAACAGAGCAGCACAGCAGGGGGGCCACACAACACTGTAAATCATGTCCTGACAGCACCATATGAAGTTATGTCAGCCAAGAAATATGACAAGATGAAGATGCCATACTTAAAAAATTAGCCTGATAAACACACTGTCACAGCATAGTCACTAATGAGAAATGTTGATGGTGAAGACGCCGCCTGTGTAAGTGCTGTCCAAACAGCTGCCACAAAACCCTCTGTGAGGAGGGAGCGTTCAGAAGGCTAATAAAAATCTGGGTGGTTTGACACTGTTCTGGTGTTCAGGACTGAAATCTGACATTAAGCCACTGTCACACAGACCTCTGTCAACCTGAGCTGATTGATTCCTAAAACTCTCTGAAGCTGAATGTCTTTTAAGCTTCACCAGCTTCTCTATCAGCTCTGTGGAAATCTGATAACTTCACACAATTTTCTGCTTCGAGGATACATCTCACCTAAAAGCCACTGCTGCCTGAAATCTTCCTTAACCCGCTTCATGCTGCTGACTGACGCCGCTCTGAGATGCAGTGAAGGGGACGAGCTGGTTCCTGAAATGGATTCCTAATATGATCTCATGAAGATATCGGACGTCGCTGCCTGCTGGGTTTCACACATCCAGACTATAATGGATCACATTCAGCAGGGTCAGGCCATTTTCTCTCCTCTGATACAGAGATTGAAGTGAATGTGCCATGTTATTCTTTGGCCTGACAGGCCGATTTGATCCCTGTCACAACAAAGCGTCCCGGTTTCTGAGAAAAGATCAGCGTCGCTGCTCACTTCTTTCAGCTCCAGTGCTTCACTTTTCCACCTTTTACACAAAGACCTCTTTTACAGACAGCTATAGTGCACACATGTCCAACACACACACACACACACACACACACACACACAGTGAACCATGAGCCTTGTCTCTTAGTCGTCAGTCAATATCCACTTATCTGCTGTGAAGAGTTTTCTCCAGGGAAGTCAGCCTCTGTGCGACGTGGCAAATTTGACCTGTACAGGATCAATCTTTTGTGCACATTTTTAATATGTCGCCATTTTCCATTAAAGACAAGCCAGAGTTTTTAATATCATGATGGTGGAAAGGAATCCAAATAGCGCTTTAGAGGACACAACCTGCAACAGCCAGTCCCTACAAACAAAGACGTCACATTAGCGCTGTGTCACTAAACGTCGTGTCTTTTGTCATAGACAAATGCAGGGTTGAGTTGCTTTAAAGCACTTCATCAGCACTTTAATTGCCACTCAGATATGCACAAGTGCACATTGCTGGAAAATTACGTCTGTCAATGGGGTAATTCGACTGTTCATCGAGAGCAGGAGAAATTAACCACCGCCTTAATAACTTTTACAGAGCTGGAAAATCCACTGCCACAATATTACAGCAAACGCGCTGTTTAAACAAAATCTGAATGAACAAAAATCAGTTTAGTATTAAGAAGAATCATTATAAAAAAGGCAAATTTAAAAGAGAAAGATAAAAATGGGTTTATCTACAAGAAGTAAACAAACAAACAAAAAACTTTCACATTGGTTCATATGTTAACTCATGAATGTTCAGGTGTAATCCAAAAAGTTCCAGGAATGGGCTCATAAAAAGAAAAAGAAAAAAATCTATCTGACTTAGGTTTGGCAGGTTCCAATGTGGGGGCTTATTTTTAGATCATTCATTTATGCCCTCTTGTACCTCTGTGACGAGTGCTGGATCTCCTCCAGTGGGTCAAAGCAATGATCCTTCAATCAGATTTTCATTTTCTGGAAGTGGACAAAGTCACAGAGAAGCAAAGCTGCCAAGCAGACGCGTGGTGAGTACAAACTGTGCTGGTGTGGCCAAAAAACTCCAGTGTTTTCAAAGCACTTTGTGCTGGCATGAGATTGCACGCTGGCAGGTACTAGTTCAGAGGCACCAGTTCAGAGCATTTCCTCAGAGTTTTCTCCATCAGATGGTACGGGACATTACAGCAAAACTCTGCGCTGACGATCTCAGAGTGGGAAATGAATTCTTGGTGCAAAGCAAAACAGCAAATGCTTCCAGTCTCGCTCATCGCCTGACGAGCTGCCTTTGTTCTTCCGCTGAAGACCGCTCGGTTGTATCTGGAGACCCAGCTTTGATGACGCTCCTCATAAAATTTGAGTCAGTTTGAAACAGAGTTGATGTTTGCTCTTTGTGTTAGTTTTGAGTTTTGATCACAATGATCTAAAAACGAAATCTTCAAAAACTCCAGAAGATGACCGTGAACAAAAGAGCTTAAAAATGTAAGTTGGCTGAGGCTTTTTGGTTATATCACTGCATCCAATGATTATATGGTCTTAAATAAACGCCGAAGCTAGTCTCTAACTTTCATCTCAGTCAAATTATGATCTTATATTCAAACACAATTTGCAGTTAACTATTGTGCATTACTTTTGGAGGGCACTGCATATGGTATCTACAGTTGTATAAATAATTAATATTTGATGAGCTGTTTCCAAGAAGTGCCAGAACCTCACTGTGGTTCTTGGCCAGAATAATATGAAAGAAAGCAAAGACCAAAAAGCAATAGTTATAAGATGCAATAAAAATAACATTAGTAAAATATAAAACAATAATAAATTCATAATAAATCTAACCCAGCTATCCTGCTGCTCCAGAAACCAGAGGCATGCTGAACTTTCACATTACACACATACTTTCACTCACATGTACTCACAGTACTGTAAGTGTCTGACTGTGGTTTTACTGCAATAATTACACTTATGCATATGTGTTTTTGTCTCTTTTTGTCTTCTATTTAAGCATTTTTCAGATAAATTATGACCTTCAAGAAAGCCGACTAGTTTAGCAGCTCTGTTCATGTTGTATCATATCTATACAGTCTTCTTTATATTCCTTCTTTGTCTTTTCATAATGATGTAATGAATTACGCTTTCAGTTTTCTTATGCAGAAAGAAGTTTTAGGATCACAGCTCCAACTAGATCTTTATGCCATACTTGGCATGTTTAGAAGCTGCACCTGCCCCTGAAAAGCTACCAACTGTTCATCCACACAGAGATCAGGACGAGCGATATAATATTTAAACATGCAAACATCCCTGAAAAGAAATCCTTCATGCACTGAAGGATATCTTGTTTTAAGGCTGCAATGCAGAGTTTAGAAGTGGAAAATGCAACAAAAGCCTGATAAAGTTTATAAAAACCCACCACCACACCAATGAACCAATTTGTCTAAATGACTGTGGGAAGTAGATTGATGTAGGAAACTTTTTTATGGTTGGAAATATCACAAGAGCATAGAGAAACATATGGACTGGGTTAATAAATGAGCCCCTTCAGCCACTTTAAAGTTAAATTACAGCACACAACATAAGGTTTTTAATCAATATTCATTATATCGGAGTCTAGCTCGTTTCTCCTGTGTGACTTCGAGCTTCCAGCAATGAACTCTGTTTAATATAAAGCTACAGCCAGCCACGTGTATCAGCTTGAATCTAAGTGTCTGCTGCGCCTCAGAAGTGAGAGGAAGAGGATTTCGATCATCTGAGCAGTGATTTGATACGGGCGAGTTGACGGTCAAAGTCACCTTTCATCCTTTTGATGAAGTCCCTGTCGTCTGACCCGATGTCCTCCCGGAGCCTCTTCTGACAGCCGCCTGCAGAGCGGAAACGAACGAGCACTTAAAACATCACACTGCCCACTCAGACGCACATGCCGTCTAAGTATGCTGTTTTTATTAATGCTGTCAGGACTGTATCTGAACAGAGGGCTCAAAAATGAATTTAAAAAAGGTAAAAACAGGGAAACGAATAAACTTGCAAAACAGAGAGCACAAACAAGTCTGCACGCACCTTCTAACAGCCTCGGTGAGGGCTTGCTGGCGGGCAGAGGATCCATATTCAAGACCTTGTAAAGCTGTCCAAAGGCCAGGAGGCGTAACGCATGCTGAAACACACACAGCCGACAGAATAAGGGCACATCACTGCGGTGGTAAAGCCACAGAAACCCTCCTGCACTCACAGGAGAGCAGGGCCATTTATTCTCAGATCAATGTGCTTTAATTATCGGGGAAACTTGAGCGAGCTGCTCGCCGTTTGTGTAAACCAACTAATTCTGTTGGGAGAAACTTCATGCATTATAGAGACGAGGCACAAACAAAGGAGGAAATGGGAAAAATATATTCCCAGACTTGCACTTCATCAAGAGAGCAAAACAAAGATGAACTTGAGGATGTCTTTATATTTCTCACTGCTGAGCCTACACTTTCCGCCTGGGGGCCAGATTTTGTTATTTCGTGTGCAGCAGCAGCGGTGGTGGTGGTAGTAGTTGTAGTAGTCTTGGTGTGGGTGTAGATGAGGAAGAGTGTTCCCACGCTCATTAGCTGGCTAATTAAGCTGCCAGTTTGTCAAAGCTTCCGCAGCACTGAGGGGCTGCTTATCTGAGGTCAGAGACCGTGCTTCTGTGGACACTCAGCTATTTATAGTGCTGACATGAGCTCAGGGCTCCACCGGCGGAGGCCCAGGACTCGTTTTAAATAACCCTCCACCAATCGGTGTAGCAGGAAGGAGTGTTACATGTTCGCTTTACTGGAAAAAATGCTGACTTTCGTACAGTGGGTGGAGGGGGGCATCGAAACACACCATAGTGGGATGTTTCAAGGTCTCACGAGTAGCATGGCTGAGTCTGACTTTTTCTTTCTTGGCACATGAACTGATTTTTCTCAGTGTCTGTGGCTGGTTTTATAGTTGGAAAGCAGGAAGGGAATTTCTCAGAGGGAAAGATGTAAAGCTAACATCCATAAAGAAGAGTGTCTTAGATGGAAAATGGATCTCTAAATTCAGAACATCTGTGGTTTTGCAGCACTGATTCACCTCCAGGGAGGAACGAGTTTGGACGTCACTGATCTCTGAAAATACGGAAATATTCCCAACTTAACTTTAATTTTTCTTTTAGTGATTTAGTGTTTAAAAAAAAAAAAACTGCTTCTCTCATCCCAGACTCGATGAAACTGAAGATTTTCAGCAGCACCAGTTAAAACCTGGACAGCTGTGGCCCACAGGTGAGACATGGAGTCCTTTAATTGAAGCTTTCACGGTTCATCCCCCAGGAGCAAACAGCATATTATGAATGGGAACTTCTTTACAGCTACGGTCAAAGAGCGAGAGTAATTTGGCTGAGCTAAAGGGGGTAAGTGGTAATATAATATTATGGTGTAAGCACAGTTAGGTTCATACGTTTTTGGGCAATGACACAATTTTTGTAAATTAATGGACCTCACTGTGTATCATTGTGCAAAAGGGATGTAAGGGCTCACTAAATCCACAGTTTGCGTCTTCTTTTCCTTCAAAATAAGACATTCCATTCCTTCAGAAGGCTCGACTGAAGGAATATTATACTAGTAGGCGTTCAAATGTAAAATATTCTCAAAGTCTGTTCTTGCAGAATGTTGTAAGCTTCATCATGCCTTCATCTTATTACACATGAGACATTTTGTCATATTTACTGAGTAATCTCAGATCAATTTCAGATAACCGGTTAACAAGAATGTGGTTACTGTGTAGTAGTAACGCCTTTGTCACAAAGCAAACAGTATTATACAAACACACTGAAACCCACCAGAGGGGAAAAAGTCCTGCACTATAGGGCAGATGGCTAAAATACTAAAGAGCGGTGCCTTTATGTGAATAAAAACAGATATCAGTATGATATCTACTGAGTAATTACTACCATTACTCAACATCCTCTCCTACCTCAGTGATTCTTTCACTGCTATTACTAATTGGTTGTCTTTAAACTTGCTCCATCTCAATCCTGGCAGAACTGAGGCGCTGGTGTTCAGCCCGACAGTTTCTCTGAAAAGGTCAGTCATTACATCGGCTTGCTTGCGAGCAATATCAGATCTTCTGCTAAGAAGCCTGGTGTTATTTTTGACCAGCATTTGAACTTTGAATCTCACATCTCAAAGCACCTCCAGTTTCTTTCATCTAAAAAACATCACAAAAATCAAACCTCTACTGTCATCCAGTAATTCTGAACTTTTTGTACACACTTTGATTTTCTCCCGTCTCGATTACTGTGACTCACTTTTCACATGGATCTCTCTCTCTCTCTCTCTCTCTAGTCCTCCCGAGCTCGTCTTTCAGCTGTTCCAGAAACACTAGTCAGCGCTCACACATCAGCCCATTCTTGCTTCTCTTCACCGGCTTCAAGTGAAATTCTGAATTTATTTTATTAACAACATAAAGACCTTGTCTTATAAAGCCATGCAGGACCAGGCTCCACACGACATCTCATTATTATTAAACTGCTCCCCCTCCCTGAGCCTATTTCTCCTGGAGGTTTCTTTCTGTTAAAAGGGAGTTTTTTCTTCCCACTGTTGCCGAGTGTTTGCTCACAGGGGAGTCATCTGATTGTTGGAGTTTTCCCTGTATTACTGTAGGATGTTTACCTTATGATATAAAACATCTTGAGGTGACTGTTGCTGTGCTTTGATGCGATATAAATAAAACGGAACTGAATTAAAAGGTTACCTATGCCTATACTATATATGCCTATGGTTACCAGAGCCTGAAATGTCCTTTAGCCACGAGCCTTCAACTACAAAGTGATACACAATGAGCAAACCAAAGCCTTAAGATCAATTAAGCTGTGAATTAGTCGACTATTCCCCTACAGCAAGAAGGCTCAGATCCTCCTGGCTGGCACCTTTCTGTGAGCAGTTTGCATGTTCTTCTTGTACCTGTGTGGGTTTTCTCCGGATACTCCACCTACCCTTCACAGTCCAAAGACGTGTGGTTAGGTTGGTGATTCTAAATTGCCCATAGGTGTGAATGTGAGTGTGAATGGTGGTGTATCTCTGTGTTAACCCTGTGACAGACAGCCAACCTGTCCAATGTGTACCCTGCCTCTCACTTATCAGCAGCTGAAATGGATGGGGAAAAAATAATGTCAAAAAAAGTGACACACATTTCTGAATTTTGTGGGTTGAAGAGCTTAGCATGCACACTGCAGGAAGAGGAAACCGTGATGTCATCATAGTAGGCGGATGGGTAACATGTTCACTGACCTGAGCGCTGTGTGTGATGGCGTCGGCCTGCTGGGCGCTGAGGTCAGACAGGACGTCCGTGGGCTCCCTCTCACAGGGGTCATGAACTCCTGGACCCCCTTTGAAGGAAAAAAAAAAAGGAAAAAAAAAGTCAGACATTCGAACTTTATTTCACTCAACAGGTAAACACAAATTATTCTCCTGCTGCCTTAATGCTTTTTATGCCTCACATAAAGCACTCGGTAAGACCTTAGTGCATGAAAGGTGCTTTACAAACAAGCTCACCTTACTTTAATGTGCACAGACTGAATAATAACTCATCGGTGACCGAGTGCATTCATGAAAAAACTGCCCTCAATGCTGAAGGAACTTCAGAGCCAAAATTTAAAAGTCCAGTGACATCATCACAAGGACGAACTCGCTCGAGCTGAAGTTTTCCCAGATGAAGCATTCAAACACAGCAGCGAACAGCAGTGGAAAAAATAAACGTGAGAACATATTTCTGTTTGTTGGAGGTAAATAGGAAACATTTCTTCATGTGGACTGCACGAAAATGAAAACAGAGTCTCTGGGGATAAATGTTCCCATGATTCAGGAAAAAATACTCCATCACCAATTTTAACTGAATGAAATCATGCTGCTGTGAACCCGCTGGGACTCTGTGCCCCAGTTTGGAAACCGTGAACGCATCATAGTGCACTCCACAGCCTGCCATGAATCTTAGGACCATATATGTAAAGATATTACATTGCAGAAAAACCACCTATTGAGGTCTTGTAGACACGTCACAGCTTACCATGTGACATTAATTTGTCGGCCATTTTGGACACATCAAGTGAGTGAAAAACCTGCTAAACATTATGCAGATGAGAAACTATGGCAACCACGAGTAAACAAACAAGTGTTTCCCTCAGAGGAAGTAAAACACTTTCATGGCAAGCGTCTTGCTCGTTATGTGGAGAAATTGGGCAAAGGAGAAGCTGAGGATGGATGTTTATTTACTCCCTCTGAGTGTGTTTACTCATGTTGTGAAGTGCAACCCTGGCCCTCTTCCCAACTTCACGCCTCACGATTTTCATCATTTTGTTATCAACAACCCCTCAAATTGGATGAGATCTGAAGCCCTATAAAAGTTTGGAAGCTTATCAGTATTTTGTGTCAAGATGAGTAAGAAGCCTCAGTCACGGGACTCTGCCTGGAACTGTAGTCACAGGATCAAGTGGTCACTGCTCAGGTATCCAACTGATGTTTATGAAATTTCTGATATTGACATGGCTCTGCGTATTATCCCTAACATTCTCAACAAGACCGTGTAGATCATTTGTGATTGATGAGAGTGATACTGAGGTAAATTGTTGAGAATATCCATAATTTTCCATCAGTTAGCTTCTGTTCACCGCTATTCCCCGCTGTTACTGAACCCTTTTTTGGAGTGGATCTATGTGGGTAGACGTGAACTTAGCATGTGCTGTGAGAATGTAATCAAACTGTTTATCACAGGAAAAGTAAGAGCTTTAGGACATTAGAGTCTAAAATTAGCTTGCAGAAACATAGCTTATAGCATTATGTTTTTTAGCCGGCTCTTGTCAGCTGTCCGGAGACAGGAGGGTCACATGTCTGATCTGCTGACGATGACTAACTTCAGAACCGGACTTCAGTTTAGGACTGAGGCTGGTAGAAGGATTGCAAAAACAACTTATAACTGATACTATGACTGATACCGCTGTATCAGAGTTTTTTTTATCCCCCATATTCTTTTATCCAAATCAGCAGGAAAGCGATAAAAAAAAGGTTTTCTTTCTTTTCTTGATGAATGCAACAGTGCAGCAGAATATAGGGCAAAAAATGGCAGCAATAATTTCTATGTAAACAAGTTACGCGTTATCGCTAACAGTTATCACATCCAGTATGGCAAACACCTCTTGAAGTGATGTGCCATGATGTCACATGCAAAACTCAAAGTCCTGAGGAGTTTTGATGCTGTGTTCATTTTTATAGTTTTTTGTCCTTATCCTTTCCTGATGTCTTCTTCTTTTCTTTCTTCATGTCTCTGTTTCCTGTCTTATTTGGTTGTTTTGTGTGTTGCTGGTTTTCCTGCCCATCTCTGCGGTAGTTGGCCATTGTATCTACCTGTTATGCTTTTTGGGGTCCCTTTACCCAACTATTGCTTTATTGTATCTTGCTGCTAACCCTTTCCATCACTGGGCCTCACAAACAAACAAATGCACAATGTGAATACAAATCTGTGTCTCTTCAGTTAAACACAGAGAAAACAAAGGCAATTATTTCTGATTTTAGTGGCAAGGAAGACACATTAATGGTGACTGGATTGAGGTTGTAAATGAAAATAAATGCTTGGGGACAGCAATCGATGAAAAACTGTGTCATTCAAACAAGTGTCATTTACAAAGACGCACTGCAGCGATTGAATTCCATGCGGAAGCTGCGACTCTTAGGAGGCAACCACACACACTTGATCTTTTATATTGTTGTTTTGGAGAGAGTATTCAAACTTTCCACTTTATTGCCTCATATCTTTCTTTCCCTGACGTTAACAAGAACAAATTCAATGAGATGGTAGATATGTCTGGTGAGATTGCAAGTCAACATGTATTGTGACACACCTTTGAGTTGAGTGATGGAAAAAGGGTGAGTGATCCTCAGTGATGTGCCACACACTCTCGAGGAAAACGAGTTCCAAGTGTCTTCTACACCTTACAGTATTGTTTAAAACAGTAATCCAGGGCACAGGAGCTGTTTCACTCGGACTATGTGATGCATTAATTCTTGGTGATTGTAGAGAACATCAAATGTTACCTAAAATGGCTTCAGCTTAATTGTTCTTCTTTTTTTAATTAAACATCCTCTAAAAGGACCTTTTTACTGCTAGGTTTACATAAAAATGGCTCCAGAAATAATAGAAACCATCAGATCAGTTTATTAAAAAACATTTATGACCTTACTGGATACCGCTCATGTCTCAGGTAAAATCTCACTTGTGTTTTTTTCTTTTAAATGATTACAGTGAGTTTCTCTCGTTCTGCCAGATCAGGTGCTCCTTTTGTGCTACACCTGCTTCCTTTGTTTTTGTCTAAAATCGGACATTTTTCTGTTCAGCTGACTTTTTTTTTTTCCAACACCAACTTTCCTGTCAAAACTGTTCTGTATCCGATTAATTCAATTTTTTGCATTCTTTGCATCACCTCAGTTATTTTAGTCCAAGCCTCTCTCGCTCTCTCTTTCTCTCACCGTCTCCTTAAATGCCATTTTTTTCAGTTTCTTCAGCTGGAATTTCTCCTGCTCTTTTTAAAGAGCCTTCTCTTATTTTTTGCACAGGGCAAAACAATTTTTATGCACTTATTAGTAAATTACTCCCATCGTTTGCCTTTTGCCCTCTCTCTCTCTGCTCCCTTCTCTTTCCTCCCACCACGGGGCACAGCGGGTGACTCTAACCCTTAACCATGTGCCTGGTTCTGCCAGAGGGTTCTTCCTGTTAAAAGGGAGTTTTTCTTCCCACTGTCGCCACGTGCTTAGGACATCATGTCATCATTGGGGTTTCTTTCTAATATTGTAGGGTCTTAGCATTACAATATAAAGCGCATCGAGGTGACAGTTGTTATGAATCATAACTATACAAATAAAATCAAATGAAGCTGAATTGTTTGTAAGATTTTATTTTTGTATGTAATGTAATGTAATGTTATGTTATGTTACTCTGAATGAAAATCAATTTCTGTACATCCTGGCTTCTTATTTTATTTAGTTGCTTTAGCTTTTTTTGTTTTTTTAAGGCTCCGGACTGATTTCTATTCTGATAGTTTACAGTTTACACCTGTTATCAGGTGTGTAAGCACTGCTGAGTAACAGTGCATGCTCAGGTTTAAATGAATGAACTAAATATAAGCAAAACTGGGATTATATTTTATCCTAAGTCTATATATTACAGATATTTGCCGCAGTTCTTCAACTCCTAGTGCATACCTCTCAGTGAATTCTGTATTTGTTGAGCTGCCTCTAAATTTCTCTCAAGTATTCATCAGATTTTATATGGCTTCATGAATATTAAGATATTCCTGGATGAGCTGTGGCTTCTGAAGTGCAGCAGAGAGAAAAGAGTGAAAGTGTAAATGATTGCTGACCTGGGAGGAGAATCCCTGAGGCGATGCACTCAATGACGCGGCGCAGGGCTTCACCTGGACCCAGCGGCCGGTTACAGGTGGCTATGGCCTTTTCACAGATCAGCTCCAAAGGCTGCAGAGGACGAACAAACACAGTCACAGTTCTGATTCTGTTACTGGGGCAGTTTATTACACGTCACACATACCAAGCACTTTTAAAGGACAAACTTAAAATAAAGCTTGCAGTTTGCATCTTCCATGTATCTACGCCAAACATTATTCTGATTCTGAGGCCGTCACCTACCCAGCCCTTGAGAGGCTGCCACACAGGCAGCCGGTTGCACATGTCTCTGAGGATCCTCAAAACGATGACGCAGGACTTGAGATCTGTGACTCTGGCCTAGGGAGGGAAAAACGGGCAAAAGTCACCAACAGCACGAGAAGCATTTTAAAGAGGCAAGCGCTTATAGGCTCAGCAGCGCCAGCTCTAAAAAGTGAAACTTTTAGACTCTGAAAGATGAAAATTGTGCAGCGTTATGAGAGGCATTTTCATGAGTTCTGAAATTTCAATATGCTGCTAATACCTCTCTAAGAGACTGAGTGCGAGATTTAACGTGACATTGTGAAAATATCAGATGTATTACATTCAGGGGAGCTCAGCTGTGGAATAAATACTGCAGCAGCTGCCTCTGTCACAACCTCTAAATTCAGGCTTAGAGTACATCGGCTGAATCTGAATTTTTCTATCCTGTCGCCTCATTCCTGTTGACTTTAAGCTTTAAGTTAACTGTGGTTTATTGTGTTTTTCCTTAATTAATGACTGCAATTGAGTTGAGAGCACAGCTCTTTATGACTCTGCACACTCCCAAAAATCAAACACCTTATCTGATTAAAATTTGGGCAGCTCCCACCTCAAGACTGCATTCCTCTCATGCACTGCTGGACCACTCCCAGCATGGTTGCCATGTTTAGATTTCTCCCTGGTAGTCCAGTTCTGACTACTTGCACTTGGAACAGAAGCAAGACAAACTTAATCTGGTCACAATAAATTAAATTCAATTTTATTTTGTTTATATTAGAGATGGCACGATACCACTTTTTATGTCCGATACCGATATCATAAATTTGGATATCTGCCGATACCGATATGAATCCGATATAGTGTGTTTTTTAAATGAATATAATGATTTTTTTAAAATATCTTGCTGCATTTTGTATAAGTTCATACTCAAGTTTTAAAAAACAAAACACCAAAGCAATTCTGTTATATCTGTATGCAAAAAATACACTGCACCCAAAATATTTCATAGTTCAGCAATACTGATCAATCTAATAAACTTAAACCTGCACCATCCTCCCTATTCTGGTATTTTAAAGAGTACTTAGCAGAAATATTAAGCAACCTAACTAATAGGGTTGCAAACTCCCAGCAAAAAAAAATAGGCAAACACCCCCACCCTCCACCTCGTGATGCTTAATCGACGTAATCAACTTAAATTCAATGCACGTGTAAAAAAAAAAAAAAAAAAAAAAAAAAGGCACAGAAATGAATTTTTTTTCTACAATAATTAAATAGATTCAACAACTTTCTTCAACAGAATTGCAGACTGCACAGATGGTATCTTCCCAAAGGAAAAAGTACTACAGCTTACTAGGGTATATTAGACTTAATAGTTACTATATACAGTAATGGACTTCTAACTTTGGGTGTAAGATTCAGATAATTATTTATTAAAAGCTAGACATTTTAAATGAGAATAAGAAAGAAAAGTATGTCTTTGTGCCCCCCCTTTCCCTGTTAATGCCCTACCTGCCCCTCTGGCAAAACTTTGCTAGACCCGCCCCTGCACAGTTACCAGCTGTCAGCTAGCAGAAAAGGATCCTGGTGTAGAAAGTAATATTGAATAAATTCTAACAACAGCTTGCCAAGCTTAAACGTGCTGCTGTTGTTCAGCCGCTGGTTTCCTTTTTCTGGTGCAAAGTGGGCCAAAAACAAAGAAGAGAGACGGACTCGCGACAGAAAAGCCGATCAGCTGATCATTAATCAGTTTCATGATTGAAGTAGCAACAGGAGAGGGAGGGAGAGAGAAGAGGCAGTCGCTCCATATATTGGTTGTTAAGCTTAACGTGGGAACGCTTTACAAACATTCAGAGATGAACTTACACACTTGCTTTACTTCTCTCTGGGATAACTTTCTGGGAGATGAAATGCCGGTTTGGCAGCACGTAGCGAGGCTCCAAATGCTCAACCAGACCACCGACAGGTCTTGCACGCCACAGCCGCTCTATCACGTGACGCACACTGCTCCGACGTGCTAACGTTATGAGGTGAGTTACGCCATGTTGCAAGTTTTCTGAGGTGCTTTCGTGATATTTAATGGCTCGGATTACGTTTTTTATTTCTCTCCGATATCCGATCCAGTAATTTTGGTCAGTATCAGACCGATACCAATACGTAATATCGGATCGGTCCATGCCTAATTTATATAGATCCAAATCACAACAGCAGTTGCCTCAAGGCGCTTTAAATAATATAAAAGCTTGTCTTACTGGTGTGACAAATTGTATATATGTTATATAAATATGTACTTTTTACATCTTTTTCCTTAATCGTTCAATTGTATGACAAAAACGGATGCATTAGGTGCTTCTTTAGAGAGTCATAAACACCCTACAACCTCTGCAATCTAATCTCTATTCTGTCTATTTATGTAACACTGTATGTACCACAGCTAACTGCTGGGCTCTGTGACACAGACACAAAGCAAAGTGGAACAAGAGGAAAGAGAAAAGGCACAAAAGAAGCAAAAGACAAATGAAAAACTCGACCAAAATCTTAGAAAAAAAAAAAAAAAAAATTCTGACCAGACCAATGAATGGGACATTTCTCCAAAGAAATAAATGAACAGCCAACACTGAGATAACACAAGTGAAACCGAAATGTAGTTTTCAAAATGTGATTAACTAGAATGCCTGTATAAATATTCATATCGAGAATAATTTCATTTTGGTGGATAGCTGGTTTGTTACAAGTCTGTATGTGGTTCATTTTCCTCATAATCATCAGTCTTAGATTATTAAATTGATAAAATTTGAATTACAGGGAAACCAGAGAGATAAAAAAATAAAAAATGACACATCGATTTCTTTTTACTTTTCTCTCTACTGAGGCAGACGTCTCAGCATCGTTTGCCACCCACAGCTGCTAAAACTATCAGTCTGGATTTAATGAAGTCTGGTAGAGAGGTGGGAATGTGGACAAAGGAAGATGGTGATGTATTATAGAGTGGATGGAACAGTGCATTCAGACCAAAGCGTTGCCCTGGGCTGCTGTTTTTGGACCACTTAGGAACCCAGAAATTACTCTCCTCCTACACACAGAGTGGAGCAGTCACTAGGGGGAACACCAGTAACGAGAGAGGGACCAAATTGTAGCCAAGGTATGATGAGAACCGCTCCGTCGAACGAACTGAAACTTTGTGCTCTGTACACGCTGTACAAACACAGATCGGATAAAAAGACAAGCACACAGAGAGTGTTATTTGTCACTTTTTCGATACGATAATTCTCCATACAGTGCCTCAGAGTAGAAAAAAACATAATGTCTAAACTCAGGACAGATGTTTCACTCAACACCTATACATTTAATAAAATAGCAAACCTGTTGCTAAATCCCTTCAAGTTTCTGCTGCTTAGGCTGAGTTAAAAGAAGCCACTTGAAGAATATAAAGAGAAAAGTAACTGAACTACCCAAAGAAGACGGTGGTTGAGGCTATTACATCTAGACTTTAATAGAGAGCAAATTAATCCTGAGATTACTGACACTTTAATTTGCACAGGATGACTTTTCATAATAATCAAGACGGTAATTTCATTCAGGTGGTCTCACTGAAACTACGCAGACAGGGCGAACGAGACAGACGTTGCTATTTGTATCTACAGTTATTACAAATCAGTGGAGATCCTCGGGTCATGTCAGCCCCGTCTGAATATGATGAAACAGAATCCGGCTTGTGCTGCTACACCTTCAGGCCACAGTGCAGCCCTTCACTCTGATAGTACTTGGCATTTAGCTCTCCTTCCCCGAAGGGAAACTACTGGCCGGTTCACCTGACCTTGACTCTCATCTCTCTCTCCTGCCTCTCAAGTGGAGGAAAAGCTCAGTTCATTCAGGACAGCAGAGCTGAAGCTCATCTGAAACTTGATTTGGTGAAGAACCTCTTCATGACCCCGTCTCCGTCGGAGCTATATCTCAGGCTCCTTAGCTACTCACGCTGATAAAAACTTCACTACTTCTACCATTTCTTCTATTCCCATGCTGCCTGTTCTTTTTCTAACAAACTCTACAAGCTCATCCTGGAAACATCTATATTCCACTCTGTTACTCCACAGTTGGACTCACTGGTCAAGTTTCTCACAAAAGAAAGTGCAAAGGAATATGCATCGTTATCCAGTGCAGTTTTCTGACATCTGGAGATGAGCTTATTGACTGATCTGCCATTAAATACGGCAAAGAGCACACATAAGATTTATTAGTGTAATGCACAAAGTGCAAAACTGTGTTGAAGGAACTGTTCTGTAGGTTATCTACTAAAAAATTGCAATCAGTTAATTCAAATAAGGACAAAAGCAATCCAACAAAAATAGAGAAAACTGGAAAGTCAAAAAAGCAGACCCATTGAGGGAGCAAGAAATCTTAAATATTATATCAATTTCTCTCCAGAATTTTTCAACACCTCGCTCTAATTTTCTGTCTGTATGGGAGGTTCGACAATTTCAAGTCAAAGGGAAGAATCTAGCTCACAGCCACCTGTGGGCATCAGTTACGCTCAGTGACACCTGAAAGACACATTGTAAGATTCATACATTATTCTAACAGATCTGATTTAATCCGATTAAATGGCTGCTCGTTGGTAGACATACCACTAGCTTTTATAATGGAACCAATACAAGAGAGAAGGAAAACTGTATGAATTGATTTGCAATATTGCAGATCTCAACAGTGCATGCTCTTCTGCTCACAGTAAAAAAGTTTGCTGCCTTTTTAATCGAGCCCAAGTTGCTTGTTAGTGTTTTGTATTGAGCCAATGTTCTCCCCCTCACTCTGACTCCACATTAAGTTCCATTGTGTTGTATTAAAATAACAGTTTTATCAAAGACCAGGAACAACCGAGGCTATGCTCCAAATATTCAGGGTTAAGAGCTAGTGGGAAAAAAACACAAAGCCCCCACGGTTTGAAGCAATCCACCCACATCAATTACATGCTCCTTTGGATAACTACCTGGCATACCTCACGGCAACTACTGCAGCTAAATAAAGCGCACAATAACATTTTTTCCAACTTTAAGTAATGGTGCATTTTGGAGTAAACTGACTGCTACAAACATGACTAAATCACGTATTTAAATACTCTCCTCCCCATATTTTTGCAAATTTTGCATTTAAGTGAATTCAAAAATAACTGCCAAAGCTTTCAGTCATTAAATGTTGACGCATGGAGGAGTTAAGAACAGAAGACATGATGAATGATGCCTATATCTGCTGTTTAAATGATTAAAAAAGGAGCTTCATTTCAACCTCTCATTAATGTGTTCATTGTGGCTTGATGAGTTTCAAGGAAATCAGATGCACAAGCTTCGCTGAGTCATCTCCGGGAGCAGGTTCGACAAACTGTTCAACAGTTTCTTCTCACAAGCTGACAGCTCCTGAGCACCCCGCTGCCCCCCAACCACCCAGTCGGTTACCTTGGAATGACTATAAATTTAGACCTATTGTGCACATTAGTCCATTTGCACAAGCCTACCGCCATACTGTCTTAAAATTGCATTATCACTATGTAAGAGAAATGAAACAAATAAAATTTACTGCTGCTGTGAACAATTTAAAATTCCCAGCTCATATTCAGTCTTCTTATTATGTCCTTTATACACGTGCTTGCATCGTGGTCCAGGAGTAAGTAACAAAGTGAATAGCTTTTCTGAAAGTGTTATTTTCATGTAAATTACTTCAGGTTTTCAAGACCACATTGAAGACAGTTGAAGAAAAACACAGAGTGTATTTGGTAGCAGTGGCTCCTAAAACAGACATCCATGCCGACAGACAAGTTCACACGATGAGACGCTTCTGAAATTGGTATTGGTTATGACATCTGTCCCTTTATACTCAGCGATGATGTGTCCCCCTTCCGATATGTTTTGTGTTTGTATTCAAAATAACGCATGTTCATCCCAAAATGTCTTAACGCAGTTTGTTAGACCACTTGCTTGTCCCACTGCTATATAAAACTGCATGGCAGAAAAATAACAGCTGCGTTTTGGCTGAGTAATAACGTCCACAGCGGGCGGTTGGACGGGTAATTGCAGGTGTATCAGACAGCCTGGTTCTTGTCCCATTTGGCCTGCTGTTTTTCTACTTTCTGACCTATTACTTGGTCATGGTTAGGAATAGAACACACTTTGGGTTGAAATCTGCCTCCTGCACAGCAGTAACCTTGCTAGTCTACAAATGACTAGTTACCTTGAAGCGCTAGGGCACAGATGTGAAGAAAAAAAAACAAAACCCTTAAATGAACCATGCTAGTGGTTTTGAACTGCATAAACTAACAGGACTGTGAACAGACTCCCCCTGAAATTAGCCCTAAAAGAAGTCAGGGGAAGCTCCTGTGTTAGATGGAAAACTGCCTCAGCTTATACAAGTTGAGAAAACCAAAAACTCTGAACATAAGGAGCAGGTTGTGGTGTTGCTGCAGCAGCAGTGTTGGTATGAGTGCATCAGTTGAGCAGTAAAAAGCTTCATAATGTCAATACCGTAACACCTGCGTGCTAATGATAGACTTCATTACTTTGTGTCATTTATTATGGTGATAAAAAGAAAATCTAGGTGCCATTACATTTCCTTCAAAACAAAGTTTCCGTCACACATTAAACCTAAGCAAATGTAATTTTAGGCACATGGCTGAATGCTCAGGTTGCCAGAATATAAAGACAGTGTAGAGAAATCTGTCACAGCCCAGCTGTGCTCACCTGGAACCATTTGGCGTGTCGGAGTGAAGCCAGTGCCGCCTGGCACTTCTGCTTGTCCAGGACGTCCTCCTCTTCCTCCTCCTCCTCCTCCTCCTGTCTCCGTTTGTCAGCGTCCTGCTCGCCCTCCTCTGGAGAGAGGGACAGGATGAGACAGGACAGACTGAGCGTGAGCACGCTGACCTTTCACACTCACACACAGACACACAGGCAGCAGGGTCGGACAGCTAATTATTAGGCAAACCCACTGATCTGACCGAATGAGCTAAGAGGAGGGGAAATTTGAGAAATTGTGTGATTTTTCTGGGAGAGGGAGGATTCTCATGCACAAGGCAGGATCTTTCATGACACTGACAGGAGAAACCGGAGTAGACGTGAGCGCATGCGTCTTGCTGCCCGGCCGAAGTCTCACTCTAGATGCAGATCAGTGGCTGAAGGCGATGGAACACGCCAGATTAGTGTGTTATCAATTACAGCGCAGGACGAAAATGAGAGCATGGCAATGACTCAGGACCAAAAGCCAGATTAGAGATTAAAAATAACACTTTAGAACAAGGACACATTGGATGGATTGAGAAAAACTGGCTCAAGGGGGTCTGAGTTTGGGTGACAGGCAGGGTTGATGCAAAGAGACATTAGCTATTCCACTTGAAGAGGGGGAAAAAGTCATCCTGCTCAAAAGGCTATGCAGTTTTCTGGGGCGCCATGCTAGTATTTTCACTCTTGCGGGGTCGGTCAGATGTTTATGTTTGACTGAAACAGTCTCTCCACACCGGGTTCCTGTGGGGAGCACTCCTGCCATGACTGGAGGCCAAGCCATGGGAGAACGACAGCAGAAGAAGAGTGACAGCAGATGACAACATAAACATCTGAGAGTGAGAACGCCACCCTGGAAAGAAAGTGAAGGCTGTTTGTTCTCAGGAGCAGCTAAGGGGTTCCCACTGTGGGACAGTCAAGCAGACGAACAAAAGGGGGAACAGACCGCAGACCACACTGCAGAGCTGGGTGAAGGCCCGCAGGTTATCTCGTATCAAATAAATCTAAGATAATGAGTTACCTGCAAGCTGAGACATTGTTGCAAATATCAGATATTGATTGATGTACCATCTCACTCGAATCAGTGTCATTATGGTTCAAAGCACTCTTCCAATGAGCAACAGACAGCAGAGATTAAATTGGGACTAAAGCTGACAGGAGTGCTGACGCAGAGCATTAAAAAGCTCTTGCTCATAGAGAGGAAACAGCAGTGTAGCCTCTAAATCCACAAGTATTCAAATTCCAATTTATCCATGTGGCACCGCAGCTGTAAAGCGAGCCGAGGAGCGATGCATGTGGTCTGGCAGTCTGTTGCTGTAGAGACCGTAGTGAAAGCTGAACAGGATGGAAGAGGTGGAAGACAAACGAAGGAGCTGATGAGAGAGACGGGGGATTTCTCCCATGTCACTCCTCCTCCAAGACCAAGACTGAGTGAGGACCTTCATGTTCTGCCCCCGGGACTTCTGGCTACTATTTACCACTTTGGCAGCAAGTGTGCGGCTAATGGTGTGATTTGTTTTAATCGTGCATGTGTGGGCGCACTCTTTACGTTCTGCTTGCTTGATGCATCTGGAGACCTCGGAAACAAATGAAAATGAAGTGAAGTGAACCCCGACAAAAAGCCATTAAGAGGCTCTTAGTTTGTGGCAATAAACTAAAGACGGAGTACAAAGTAGACAATTGGATACCAGGGTCACGCCAACGATGTTCCATATAGATAAACAGACAACAAAGCAGAGCATGATGGATACAAACACTTTACACACTACACGACAGTCTGAGTGGAATCTATGGAGTCTCAAGTGTGCCATGCTAATCACGGGTGCTTATTTTTTTCAATAATTAATTATTTAACTTAATGTAAAATCTTAAAAGTATTACAAACACGTCAGACCTTTACTACATTTACTGCATTCCTCTGCTCTTAAATGTGCCAGGCTAATGATCGTTTTTCTTTGTAAGTTGGAATCAATTATTCAGTTTTATGTAAAGTCTAAAACTAAATCATTAGGGACCTACCTAACCTTTACTGCATGAAATCTTCTTCACTATAGTGAAATCTATAGAGTCTTTGGAGCCAATTAAATCCTTAGATTTTGAAATACACTTCATTATCATTACTATTCTAATTATTTTGGCAGCAGAGTGGTTCAGTAGTTAGCAATGTGACCTGAGAGCAAGCACATACTGGGCTCAGATCCACTGGCTGGACTCCGCATGTTCTTCGAGTACCAGTGTGGGTTCCTTCGGCTTCTTCTCACAGTCAAAAAGCAGGCATGTTAGGTTAACTGGTGATTCTCAGTTGTTATTAGGAACCCTAATAATAACACCCCCCCCCCCCCCCCCCCCCCCAAAAAAAAACAAAAAAACAAAAAACAAAAAACTATAATGACATTTTTCTCAAGTTAAGGCTCTATTCAACCATTTTGAGTTTTTATGTTTTGTTGTTTTAAAAGGTGCTTTTAACTTGTTCTGCTTGGTATGAACACTGTGAAAAAACAAAAAAATCAATCAGATTGATTAAGACGGCTTGTTTGTTTTGCTGTTATAAATTTCAAAATTGTAGAAACAGATGTCATGTGCTACTTTTACTATAAGTACTATTTATTAGATTTACATAAAACATTTTATTCAATAAAGACAATATGCAGGCAGCTGTGAATTGCCTGATGCAATACTAAATACAAAAATAACTACTGATGTCATCCCATCAATTATTTTAATTATTAAATTGTTTAGATTACAAAGTATCAGAATTTTTTTAAATTACATTTTCAGAGCCAGAGAAAATTTTTCTTTATATTTTTTGTCTAACAACACAAAACCAAAAACGTTTGGACAACTAGCAATTATCTGATCCGAGAAGCTGAAAAAAGTGAGTGTTTGTATTTTCAAAATCTCTGACTGACATAAAATTGCCAAAGATCAATTTTGTGTTGTTTAATCAACTAAACAGTTCATTCTTGTCTGACACATGTAGCTCTGTCTCTGCTCTTTGCTTTGTCTGTAAGTCAGTTTGATGCAAACTGCAGGGATTAAAGCATCATTCATCATCAACACTGAACTTCTTTTTAATCCTGTGTACTGAATATAAACCTAAACCACTGATAAATTTTGGTAATTAACCAGAGTTAAATTTTAAAATTAAGACCTACAAGAAGCTGCTAGAGGCATTAGCTTGTCTCATGGTTTGGCATTTGTTTTAAATATTCTGATTAGCTTTCATTTAAAGATGACTGCCTGTAATTGAGTTCACAGGCCTGCCGAGCGCCACCTACAAATTAAATTACATCTAAATGACAGCAACAACCAGATTTAGATGGACCAGCTGGCCAGTCATTAAAAAGTGAATTATTCTGGCGACAAACTCAAAACTCCACTACAGCAGAGGGCTAAAAACACACGTAGATTTAATCATGAATGAAAAATAAGGAGTATCTGTGTGAAACAGTGAGCGGTGAAAATCGTTTCCCAGAGGCAGGCCATGAAGGAACCATCAGTCAGAGGTCAACACCACATACAAATAAGGACAACCCCCACTAAATTCTCCCCGACATCATTAGCTTAGGGGAATTTCGATTAGTGACCAGGACATCAGAGTAATTCAATTAACACAATTTTTCCAACATGAAATTATGGGATGTCACTCTGAGCCAATAACAACTGATCAACAGACAGAGGTCAGCCCCAGTAATTAAAGCAAAGGGAGCACAGGTGTGGATGTGGGCTGCTGGGTAATGTAGTCATTTTGTCCTTTTGGTGTGTGTGCTCTATCAGTAGACATGGACCAGAATTTCATGGTGACCCAGTGAGAAGTCCAGTTAACAGAGGAAGGGGTGGGAGAAGAAGGAGGGGGGTACAGGAGCATGTCTGAGGCAGAGAGTGAGAGTGGGTTGGTTTGATTTGGTTGTTGGGGAAGCCCCTTGTACCCGGGGTTTCCTGCTGTTGGGTGTGGGGGATGCCTCGTCAGCAGCGGGGCCGCAGAGATGTGCCAATCCACGCAGCGAGGCGACCTGCGGAGCTACGGCAACAAAACCAAGAGTCAGTGAGCAGCGGCCAGCTACAGGAGGCACACGATAAAAACCAGGGAACCACTTAGACTGTCAGGGGTCAGTCACCAGAAAAAAGACCCTCAGAGACCCTGCAAGGTAGCACAGATAGGGTTGAGTTTGGCTGGCATTTTATTACTGATAAAAACCTATTTTAACATGTGTAAAAAACAAAAACAAAAACCCAGAAACAGCTAAAGTTAGAACTAAACTTTATTTTGATTTGATATCACCTTTACTTGGCAAAGAAAGAAGAAACACCCCATTGGTAACCTCATTATTTAAAAAGAGAGAATGAAATAAACAGTATGTGTCAAACATGTGTCCCAGGGCCATTCTCAGCCTGCCAAAGGGTTCTATTCAACCCACCAGATGGCTTTTTCAAAGCCTGAAAACTGCAGTTAAGTCATTAATTGCTCAGATTTTTCAATAAAATGCACTGGTACACATCAGTGGAAATGTATGGAGTGTTAAAGTAGACAATCTGTTTCAATCAAAGAATTTAAAAACCCTACTGTTTATTAATCAAACCTCTACAAGTGTAGGTTTAGCAATTTTGCATTGTTATCTGTTTAACTTTTTTAAACAATTGACGCTTTCAGTGGTTTCACGACCTTCATATCAAATCAATTATTCATTTGTATTATGATCCATGTTCTACTGCTTATCAGGACTTGACTGTGACACTTAAGCATTCACAAACCCCACCTTGGAAAGCGTCAGGGTTGGACATGTCTGAGACATCTCACCTCACCACACGTTCTCAACTTTTCTAGGCAACAACCATGAGAGCTGCATGTGCGAATACAAATGCCCTGCACAGCTCATGTTTAACCTGCCAGCTCTCTATTTTAAAGTCTGTGTAAGTTCAGTTTGTGCTGAAAAATGCTGCTAATATTTCAGTGAATTCACAGCTAGAAAGTGGGTGTCATGTCCTGCCAACTGTGTAAACTCTCCAGACCTGATTCTCCTGAAACTGTCTGTGTGGAAACAGCCTTAATCAGATGTAATTTCAGGTTTGCAAAGTATTTGGAAACCTTAAACTCTATGGCTGTCCTAAATACCATTTTTATGCTTTGGATCCATCCATCTATTTCAACCATCCATCTATATTTTCTGCCTCTTATTGGCATCCAGATCACAAGCCCAGAGGCTCAGACTTTTCTCTCTCTCCGACTCCACCAGCTCTTCTTGAGGGTGGAGGTTAGATCTACATGTAGTTAGATATACCCAAATCTCTACTCTGAGCTCTTTGTCCTCTCTCTAAAGCTGAGATTAGACCACCTTCAGCAGCTGGTATTTGTAAACATCATCTTTCAGTAACTAACCAAAGCTTGATGCCACAGGTGAAGTAAGAACCAATGTTCTACAATAAACGTGGTCAAATTTACAAGGAATTACACAGTTAGCGAATGTTTATTAACCTGCACAATGTAGCACAATATTTAAATCTCATGTTATATTGCAGACATTTAAACACTTACGCATGCGTTTCTGTCTACAGACAAAACTCAGTTCTGGCATGCTTGTCACAGAACTTCATGAACTTGTTAAGTCTAAACTGACGCAGGGCTGATGATGCAAGAAGAGTCAAAAATGTGCCTCCACATTACAGTTTCCATTTTTTGAAACTAAATAAAACTAGATAAAATTGCATGTCTGCTGGGCACAGATACAAAGCTGCTCAGAGCCAGCTCATCACAAAATTAACTAGTGAATATCTATAGTCTGCAAAGTAACATCTGAAACAAATGACATTAAATAGAGCCATTTGGCCACAGTCACCAAACGTACATTTGGAGGGGAAAAAAGGAGTCAGTGCTTGATGGAAAGAATCAACTGCTGACTTTTTAGCACTGGGGTGGAAATATTCTGCTTTGGGTTTGTGTAACAGCTAGTGGCACAGAAACATTACAATGATGGAGGGAAGGATGGATTGCACTAAATTTCAATTGCATTGATGTCCTGCAGTCAGTCAAGAAAATGAAACTGAAAAGATTACTTCAGCAACAGCAGAAAAAGCCAAAGAAGACATCAAAAGCCACTTTTAGCTACTATAAGAAACATAAGCTGGAGCGTTCAGAATTTCCCCTCAGCCATTTGAGCTGAACATCTGCAGTGAGAACTTAAAGTAATCTGGAGAAAGAGGGGTTTAAAGTGAGAACAGAATAAAAAGACTATTACCTGACTATAAAAAGCATTTGCAAACTGCCATAGAGGGACTGCTGAGTACTAACTTAGTAGGATACCCAAATCTTTGCAATTTTCACAATTGCTGTTTATTTTTCTGCAGAGGAAACTTCCTCCTGGGTGGTCCAACTGTATACATGCATCCTCCTCACATTAGAATAAAATGAGTAATTCTTACTTAAAATGTGTAATTTTTCTCACATTTTTTTAAGATCTACTTGTTCCAAATTCTATTGGTTGGATCCAAATTTGACTCTGCATGTAGCAAAAACAAATAAAACAAATAATCCTGCTGGTCGCTTAACAATCAACAGCTTCAATCCTCAGATTCATTCAGTAAACTGGCAAAGCACTCTTTGAATGTGTACAGATGCCAGGGAGGAGGTGCAGGAGTCCTCTGTTTTCACTGATGTACTTCCAAGTGAAGACTGAAAACTTTTCACATCACATGGCATTGTGACAGCCTTCTCACAGTCTTGGAGGTGGGTCCAAGCTGCAGCCTCTGGACCTGACAAATGAAGCCAACGGTCAAGTCACAAAGACTACATTTCCTCTAATGGCCAATTGAAGCTGCCTCCAAAAGTTATCCAAAGACTACCAGTTTAAATGGCCAGCGAAGTCAGAATTCAGTAACCTCTGGTCTTCTAAGGAGCTCAAAAAGAAAGCAACTGGACTTTAAGTTTCATGAAGACATTTCACCTCTCACCCAAGAGGCTCTAGGGTATAGTTTCCCACTCCATAACAGCTGGTTTTATACCACATCTGTCTGGATTTCATGTCATTCAGCTGTCTATGAAGACATTTTGGAACAACCTGTTTAAGAAGCCTCTACTTCAGTTGTGGTTACTGAAAGTTACATTATTAGCTTGCTATATGACAATAATTAGCAAGTACATGTGTTGTAAAAAGACTGAAATTGTTGCCAAAACACTGACTGTAGTAATGCTGATGGAGTAATGTCACTGTTTCTTTTATTTACTGTAGCTTTTATCTGTGGGTGAGAACTGGGCCAACCAGCCTCATATCTATTCACCCTCCCCGATAAACCTGCTTTTGAGTCCGCACTTTCCACAAACCCACCCATCACTTACAGTAACACACATCCACTGACTACTTGAATTAATGAAACTACTGCCTTGCACACACCATTGTTGTCCTGTGTTGGTTTAAATGCATTTTGTTTCTCTTTTCGGTGAGCCTCTTGCTTGGATTCCTACTTGTCACAGCTCTGAAAGAGTAACTGGGAGACTCCAAACGCTGACTCCGAGATTATGCAATGAGCTGACTGACAGCAGACGGCCCAGTGCACAAAAACACTCAGAGTGATGCATTGGTGCTGCAGAGTGCTGTCTTTTTATGTAACAAACAAGCTTCAGCTGAGTTCCGACACCAGCTCACAGTGTTGCAGGTTACCTTTTTGGACTTGACGGTTTGGATTTCAGCTGTTTAAACAACCTTGGGGGCAGGCTAAAAGATGTTCTTTATGTATTCAGTAGATTAACAGTGCTATATCTAAATATCCAACTATGTGAAAACATGCTAGGTCAACCAGAGACACACCTGCCAAAAAGAATCCTAATATCTCAGGATAATATCTCGTTAAATAGAAATTATTAAACCAAGCATGAAAATAAAAAGAGGTGTTTAAATGAAGTGTTTCTTCAGGGAGCTACTCTGGGGTTCACCTGAGTCTATTTAGAATATTTCATTTAAATTCTGCTGAAGTGTATGAAAACAGTATATTAAGTCAGTGTGTTTCATTTCACACTGAAATGAAACAAAGGAAACTGTGTCCTTGTGAGTCCTGACAGGATGCTGAAGCTGAAGGAAAACTGTTTTCCCTTCCTTGCTGCCCTGAGCTCGGCTGTGCTCTGCCTCTCTCCTGTTTGGCACAATCCATTTTTTCTACCTTTTTTGTGAAGGCTCAATCTTTCCCACTGTGAGTGAGAACCACTAAGGGACTCACGCTTCTGTAATGGCAGCTCTTCAGTCCCAGCTCGCCTATCATTCATTTTTAATTTCCTTCCCATCTGTGGGGCGAGAACAAACAATGAAACCGCTGATGGCAAACGCCGGCGGCTCTTGAGCACGTTTCCCATCAAATTTGGTCACCTGAAATGAGATTTTATTTTTTTATTTTTTCCACAGCTGGTTACACGAGATGAAATATCTGTTTGGTGACACATATTGGTTCACTTGTACAGCCAGAGTTGTTTAAAATATATCTATTCTGTTTAAAAGAAGGCTGACTCTTTTCTTATCAGAGTTGCAGGAATGCAGGATGATACAAAAGGACACCAAAGACGGAAATCTCTTTTTTCGTCAATCCAAGCCAAACATTCTCAGTGGAAATCATCTCTCCTTGGCTATTTCCACCACGCTTGACCCAGATCCATATCATCCCTTCTCCTTTTTTCTCCCCGTTTGCCTCTCAGCTTTCAGACCTCTTGCTGTATCATCCTCCACAGTTTTCCCCAGACTGTCTTTTAGTTTAAGCTCAGGTTTACCTTCACATCCCTCCCCTCTTCCTTCCCTTTCAGCCTTCTGTAGTCATAAAAAGGTCAGATAAAAACAGGTGAGGCATCCTGCCGAAACAGGAGGCACAGATGAAGGTGGGTGGAGGGAGGGGGTGGAAAGGGAATGGAGGAGGAGTCAATACCTTCTTCCGTGGCGCTCTGCTCGTCCCTCATGGCTAAGGAGGAGAGGGTGATCTTCAGCGTGAGATGGGGGTCTTTGGTGGTGCAGACCTGGATGGCCGCCTCGGGCACGCACGACCGCACCTCGTATTTGTCGTCGGTCATTGTCTGCAAAGCAGAACTGCACGATTAATTAAAAATCGAATCACAGTTGTAGCACTGACTCCTGCTGTTTGTAACAAGGCATCACTACTCTGCTTATTTAGAGACTGTTTTACCTCAAGCTCAGGGAACTAATGGTCAGATTTTATTGTTAAATTAAGAAAATAAGATGTAAAATATGAACGGACATACTTATTGTTTACAGAGCTATTCGTATTTTCTCTTGTTTTATGAGAAGTCTCAGCCATGTGAAGAAACTCAAAGCAGCAGCCACATGCTGGGTTTTAAAAAGCACTGAATTTGATGAAGTTGCTCATACATTTATGTTATTCCTAATCTGTTGAATGCAACAGCTCATTACCATTGGTGTTTCTTTCCCCAGTCCTTCATGTCACACAGCTGTCTCAAGATCCCAGAGTTTTTCCTCCCAGGAGCTTTCGGCTTTCTTTTCAGCTTGTAGTCTGAACTCTGATTACTGCTTGAGTAGGCTTTGGTCATGTGCAGGTAAAAAGTATCAGTGGACAGGAAAAGAGGTGATGCTCTATACTTTTGCTTTAATTTGATTTTGAAATCATCAGCTTACTTTTTTCATTGGCTTCCTAAAAGAATCTCTGTCATGTTTTGGGATTTATTTTAAGTAATTTCCTCTATTATGTTACACTTCCTGGTCTATTTACACTGTCAGTTTGTGATTATCTTCTCCGCCCTTGTTAGTATCAGCTCTGTATAATTTGCCTACCTGTGTTCAATCAGTCACCTCCGTATATATAACTCACGACTTTCACCTTCCACTCGCCAGATGGTCTTGTTTTTTGGCTCAGGCTTTCTAGCTGGTTTCTGTTGTTCCTCTTGTTTTTCATTTTCCCTCGTGTATGACCTTTTGTTCCATTTCATGGAATATTTGTCTTGCTGTTTGCTTTTCTGTGTATGACCACTGCCTCCTTTACATTAAAGATTTAGAGTTTGACTTTTTCCCTACTCCTAGTTGGACGTGACAAGATAGTGGCTGTATTTTTATTCTAATGGAGTCCATTAATTACAAAGTGAGCATCACATTTTATTCAGAAGCAAATGGATTTCATGTCATTATTGTCTCAAAAGACAATAAACATTTTGAATAAACAGTCTATTTCCTGGTAGGAATTTGAACATTTTCATGGAATGTTGGGTTTACAGTGATTACAAGCAAGAAAAATATGTATGAATTATGAGAGAATTAAAAAAATTACTGTGTTAAAAAGAGAAACTCAGAACGCCCCATCGGTGGGTGTCACATGACCTCTGTCGTATTGGTGGGATTAGTGTTTTTGTTAAGGCCCCAGGTCACTCCACTCCTCCCTGCTTGTGTAATTTAACTGTTTTTTATTCTGATTAGTCTGTTCAGGTCTGCACACTAGTCTGTGCAGGTCTGCACACTAGTCTGTGCAGACCTGTTCATTTTCCATGTCTTCCTCAGCTCCTGGCTCCTCCTGTGTCCCGCCTTTGATTGGTCCAGCGAGCGGTCTCCCCCATTCCTCTTTGTTGTTTGGTACTTGATTAAAATTACTTAATTCCTTTACAAAAATAGCAGGCATCAATAGAAAGGTTTGCGTGCTGTGGGTTTTCTCCCAGCGAGGTTTCAGTTTCAGTAAGCTGCTCATGTTTCTCTCTGTTTGAGGCAGAAAGCTGGGTGAGGTACTAACTGTTACTAATTTTTCTACAAACACCACGCTGTTAGATATCAGTCAGGTCAGTGACCTAAGGATTTAATTTTTTTCCTCTGGTAGCTTTTACGCTTTTATTACAAGTCTCTGTGTCTTTGTGTTGTGTTGCAGCCAATCACATTGCACTCCTGCGTCTTTCCTTTATTGTGTGTGTTTGCTTTTATCTGTGGACTGTGAAACCTGCTCGGACTAGCTCACGAAACCTTATGCCATCTGGTTAACGAATATTGCTCTCCCGTCACGTAGCAAAGTGGGGTTGTAACAGCTGTGAACATATATATCAGGAATTCACCTGTACATGAGTCATTATATTAAAACGAAATAATCCTGCTGACCTTATTATTGAACAGCCTCTGCTCATTTGCAACCATTCCTTTATTTAAATAACAGATTATCTTTTTATAATTTATGGAAATGCATGTGAAAGATGACCTTTAGGCACTGAAAGAAATAATGGCAAAACACATCTCAACAATGAAACACTAAGCAGGCCCATCAAAGCGGCAAAAGGCACAAACAGTTGTGTTTACATGCAGCTTTTCATCTCGAGTTTACACGCCTGTTATTGCCAGCCGGTTCCCAGCATGCCAGACTATCGTGTTTTTTCTTTTATTCCACCCTTAAGATTGCTGTTACCTTCAGTGGCATGTTTTCAAGTGCTTTCTCTCTATCGCGTCTCTCTGAGAAATGACCCCATCCATCACCCCACTGCCTGCCAATCTCTCCCAGTTTGGCCCAGGAAATGAGAGCTTCAAATGGTTTCCTCCCTTGATGATAAAGCACGCACGGCAGCTTTGGCAGGTAATTAACTGAGATGAGGGGAACAGGAAGAAATTTAGGCTCTGTGGATGACACTGCTGCTTTGTTAGCGACTGCAGTTGCTTGGGGAAACACTGCGTAGGGAGGCGATCTTCTGATGAAATTATTTGTTCGACTCAGGAGCACAGAGCTCAGAGCTGGGATGCTTAAACTCGCTGAGCTCTCAGAGTGTCGGGATGCATCATATTCAAGTGAAATGAGCAAAAGCAGGGAAAGTCCCAGCAGTCAGAGGTGCAGGGGTGAGTTTACACTATAGAGTCTGGGCTTTGGATGTCTAAAGGAAACAGAATGGCAGACATAAATCAAGTACGATCTCATCAGCAGCAGCAGCAGCCACTTCCTTATATCATATCCACTTCAAATCATCTCCTCTGTACCCTCTCCTCTCCCACGGACTAAAAATAATCCTTTCATCTGGTTTAAGAAAAAAGAAACACCGTCACCCAAACAGATGTCTATAAAAGTCTGTGCTCCATTCAGACTGCAGCTCTCCTCCGTTGGTTTGTGCTTAAATTTATCTTTAAATGTGCTGCTAAAGCTCTGCAGGAGTCTTAATTAGAGGTCTAAACAATGATTAAACGATTATTTCCTCTTTGCGTGGATTGGAATATCAATAACAGAACCCATTTTAAATATTAAAATTAATTAACCTAAGAACATGAAAATGATCTAATAAATTCAGGCTTTTATAAACAAGCCAAACGCAAGTGTGGTACACAACTATGTAATCCTTCCTAGAACACAGTTTTGAAAGCCTATCTTTGTTACACATCACAGTAAAGAGAAAGTATTTGGATTCTGGATTGAATGGAGTCTGAAACCTTGACTTTTATTTCTGCTTTTCTCCATTTACTGTCCAGGGTTCATTAAGAGTGCCTGCATCATTTTAAAAATCCAAATGAATATATTTTAAAACATTAAATTTTTTAATCAAGGCCTCAGTCACACCTGCCAAGAGACCAGTCACCACTGCATGTCAACCATTAGTCACTAGTGTACAGTGGAAAAATGTCTATCCCCTAACTGTGTGGTGAGTGGCTGCTGAGTGGTCGTAAAGAAAGTGAGTCACAAAAAACCTCCAGCTATTCCCTGGTTGCTAACATTTTACATGATGACGGTCGGATAGACCAAAGTGAAAAACAGTCTCCGAGATTTCCAATTAATATGAAGCATTAATTGAAGCACTCGCTCGGATGCGCACAGATTTTATTCAACTGTCTATTGAGAAGTTGTTTTTTCTTTTCTTTTTTTGAAAAGAAAAAACAACTTTGAACCTTTTTTAACTTTGAACCTTTTTTAAGGGAAAGGCTTGATATTCATTGCAGCTGATGCATTTTATACACTATACATTACTGTCCCATTGAGCCACATGAGAGCTCCTCTACTGTTCTTATCATCATCATCATTATGAGCACGTCTGTTCTTCAATGTCACCAAACAACCTCTGCGAGTTTTGTTCCACTGAAGCTTGGATCATAAACACTTTTTAAAGCCTCCCTCAGCTGCATGGCTCATTTTAAATGCAGAGTGCTGAACACCACAGTGGTGGAGGTGTGGCTGAGCGTACCTGGATCTGAAGGGGGAGGTTGGCGCTGATGGTGTAGAGCAGCAGTTTGGTGGGTTTCTCTCTGCACATTAGAACCAATTCCAGGTCCATGTCCCCTTTGATGAGGAGCCCTTTGGATACCAGGCCGACACGCGTCACCCCACACAGCACCGATGTAGCATCCAGCCTGAGGGCAGATGGAAGGCAGCCAGCGTAAGATTATCCCACAGCCATGCAGAGAGTTTAGAGGTGATAACACACACACTGAAGCCAGAGAATGAGCCCTGAGCTGCTCAACAGGGTCTGATATTCCAAATGGATTAGCAACATTGAACAATGCTGAACAAGAATCTAGTGAACGATCTCTGCTGTCTGCAAAGGTAACGATCCTTTTTCTTTTCTTTACTTTTTTTTTTTTTAAACAAATCTGAGCTAAAAACAAATATTTCTCATGTATTTTTCCTCACTGGTTTGTTTTTTCACTAGTTTTCTAGGCCAATAAATATTTAAAAATTGTTTAACTTAAAAACAGAAAACATACACAAGAACTTTTGTTAATGGTTCCTTAAATATAAAAATAAGAAATAATAGTAGGAAATGATACATTTGATTAGTTTCAAGGCTAATAAAAATACATTTTAAAAATGCTTTATGTGTAGTATATGTGGTATAAAGTATGCAATCAGAGTTTTGCAGCTCTTTCCATAAAAAAATAAAAATGAAAGCATACCCATACCCAATTTAAATTTGGCCTATTTTTATATTGTTGGGTGCTTGGGTTTTTTTGTGGTTTTTTTAATATGCAGGTCATTCCCACTTTTACTATATTTTTTAATGCCTGTGAAGCACACGGAAGCCAAACATTCCCATAGACTTCAGTACAACCAGAAGTATTTTTATAACCAGATGAGTCACCCCCTGCTGACCATTAAAGAGAATGCAGGCTTGATGTATTTATATATTCAATCTGTGTATGTGCGTGTCACTTGCAGAAGTCCTGCAGATTGTGAATGACATGCTGAGCAAAGGGACAGGTACCACGTGTACTTCACAAGGCTCCTTCAGGATCCCCTCCTCCCAAAGAAAAACAGTTCATGTGTGTGCTAACATGTGTCTGTACTGACCTGCACCATCACATGAAAAACAAAAGATTTTCTTTAACCGTCCTGGTTCCCTTTTATTTGTATAAAACCAGCTCTGCACTAAATCTTCATATAGGTGTTTTGCTAATATAGAAGCTCTGTGTGGATGTTTAGGCTACAAGCCAAATGCTGTGAATTTATGACCGCTGTGCGTGTTTAATTGCCCAGTCATCACACCTCACTACCCGATGAAGATATACGACACAGTTTTATAACGGGAGCGAGCTGTGCACAGGAAACAGCTGAAGGTAAAAACATTCTTTAAAAACTAGAACAAGACATAAATTTATGTCATGTTACGCTCTGAAAACTCGTTCTTATAAAACTGAGCTGAAGTAAAATACTGCACTAACATAAAAGTCATGGTCACGGTACAAACATTAAAGAGCACTCGCCGTGGGACGTACTTTTTCTCAGCAGCATCTTCCTCCACAGTGTCATCCCCGGCCTCGTTATTGGTGGATGTCTTCCCTGAGGATTTGCTGAGGTCATCCATCCAATCAGAGACTTTCTTGAGGGCTCCCTCCACGGTAGACACCAGCGTCTGGACAGCCTCCAGCTCCTCAGGGGCTGGATAGATGCTGGCGTGCTTGGCCATGACGTGGCGGTCGTCGTTTGCAAACGACCGAAACGACCTCTGGAGAGAGAGAGAGAGAGAGAGAGAGAGAGAGAGAGAGAGAGAGAGAGAGAGAGAGAGAGAGATCATAATTTTTTACTTTCTTTCCAGCTGGTGCTTACATCAGGCATGAATCACGTAGAGAGAGCAGGTGGAGGGTCATAGTGAGATTCAAAGACATGGAGACAGGAAATATGTTCACTGATGGACTTAAATGGACTCAAACCCGTGGCCTTTACAACTTGTGGCCTTTGAGATGGTCTACTTGCTCTAACATTATTAATCAGCATAAATATCACACCAGTGAGCACATAATGACCCAACAACTGAAAAGAGGCTGTAATGTTTTTTCTTTTTTCAGTAGAAAAACAGTAGAAAATGTTTTAAAATGAAAAACAAGACTTAAAGATACAGTTTAAAACATTCTCAGTTATAAATAACAGCAAGAGTTTCCCATTAAAACAAGCCACAGAGCAGAAAAAAAATATTTTGCTGATTTTCTGTCGACTGTGAGAGCATGTTTGACTCCATTTCCCTGACTGTAAATCCACATTTTTTTGTATTCACCAGACATCACGGATAAAATTAGCCCCTAGCCAACAGAGAGACACCGATTTCCATAGGCAGTGTCGGAGAGTGATGAATTTTATCAAACTGGTCTTGAGGTAGTTGAAAGCTACTGAGAGCCAAAACAGTGCACTGGGCAGTGAGCAGGCTAGTTGGGAAACTTAGTCGGTCGTTGTTATCTCACAAGAAAGATTAAACAAAAATTCTAAAAACTGCTACAATAATTTGCAGAATAATATTTGATTGCAATAAATATGGCTGTCAGCTGACAGAGTGTGGAGTGCAGATTATAAGTTGTTGCCTCAAGTGCAGGAGTTTGAGTATCACAGCTTCTTCTGGAGGATGAGTATAGAACGGGAACGACAGACGCATTGACGTGGATGTGAAAAGAGCCAGGCTCAAAGCAAAGCTGTCAATTTACTGGTTGATCTTTGTTCTGACCCTCCTCTATGGTCACGAGCTGTGGTTAGTGACTGAAAGAAGGCTACAATCGACAGAAAAGAGCTTCCTCCGTGGGCTCAGCTTAAGAGATGAGGTGAGAAGTTAATTCATTCAGCAGGGGTTTAAAGTAGAGGCACTACTCCTCCACATAGAAAGAGGCCAGTTGAAGTGGTTAGGGTGCCTGCTTAAGCATATGATGCCTCTTGGATCCCTCCTAGATCAGGCATTTCAAGCATGTCCTACTGCAGGGGTGGGCAAACTTTTTGGCTCAGGGGCCACACTGAAGTTTAAAATTTACAAAACGGGCCAGGCCAGCCCCAGATGCATACATATCAAACAAAACATTAAGAAGGCATTATAGTGTTAATACTTACATTCACTTTTAGTGGGAACAGTGTTGTTGATCACCCTTTTTTGTCAGTACATCGAGAGTTGAACTTCTCCTTTAAGACAGTGTCACACTGGAGATCAATCAGTTCCAACTGCAACTCCTGTGGCGCTGTTTCGAGCCTGCTCGATTGGAGCTGGCGAGCGAGGCGTGCGCCAAGCTTGAGATCGGCATCTGACATCTGCCCAGCCGTCTGTGAGCTGGGGCTCACGACCGTGCCGGTGTTGTGCCAAACTAGGTATCCCCGACAGAATTTGTTTCCCCTGCGTACACCTTGGTACAACATCGGACAGGATTATTTCAATAAACCAATGACATTTTGACTGATCATTATTTGTATCTTTCTATCTGTAACTGTACAGAACTGTACTGAGCTACAACCTCCAAAATTTCAGGAGCAATAAGTCTTTGGACAGGGGGAACAAATTGTGGCAGGATCAGCCTGATATTATTTGTATCCCACTGTAACTTCAAAGTTTCTGGAGTACTTAGTCATTATAAGAAGTGTTGATGAACTAAAAATCATGAATGTGGGACACTGTTTGTCCATGATTTCAAAAGGCCAGCGCATGCTCCCGACGCAGGGGAAACAAATTCTGTCAGAGATACCTAGTTTGGCACAGCACCGGCCTCAGTCAGACGATGGGAGTATGTGGCGGGGCGTGGCTTGCGGTGCCGTGCAGGGAAGGTGGACACACCTGCACGGCATTCGGCTGCTCGAGCTGGGAGCGGCGGCGACAGTGACAGAGGAGCCGTTCGAGGGGCTGCTCCAGCTGGGAGTAGCGGCGGTGAAGGAGGAGCCGCGCGAGGAGACAGAGGTCCCCGTGCCAGGGGAGCCTGCTCTATTGGAGCTGCACGGCATTCGCAATCATGCCCCGCCAACTTAAATATGGTACTGGGTCCTGCATTTGGTTGTTGTTGGTTGTGTTGTTATGTTGAGCTGGCAGCAGGAGAGCTGCAGCTCTGTGTGTCCAAATAAAGAGATGCTTAAAAGCATGAATGTGTCATCGGGTCTGTTGTGGTCATTCACAGCGTACTTAATTAGAGTAACTTCACACTGTGTGCCCTGCGACTTCATGGCTCGAGACATTGATGAGACACACCAATCTTCGGCGGGCCGGAATAAAAAGCCCAATGGGCCGGAGGGCCCGCGGGCCGTAGTTTGAGCACCCCTGTCCTACTGGGAACTCGTGAACCTGTGCAGACCCAGGACATGCCGGAGAGATGAAGTCTCTCGTCTGGCATAGAAACACTTCAGTGTCTTCCTACATGTGCTTCACTCCTTAGCAGCCTGTGGTAAGCTTGCTTCTGTTCACAATCATTTATTTATTTTGACTAAACTTCAAAGAAACTGACTTCATTAAGATGACAACTTTCTTCCTTTCCAAAGTTGAGTAAGTCTAATATTTTTCAATCTGCGATCAAAACATGATTTTTGCCATAATCAAGTAGCCACACTGGACGTATACATGTAAAGCTCATGGATGGACAGTGTTGGGTAACATCACACATTACACATTACCCTTAATCATTAAACTAGTTGTTATTTACCTATGCAAGCTCTTCAGTTAGCAGGATGGTTAGATAGAAAGAATTATATGTGTGCAACATTCACTCAAACTCAAGTCATTCAGAATAAGAAGAACAGTGAGGTGTACAATATTTAAGGACAATTATTGCAACAACAACTTCTTATTGCATGGAGGGAAAAGCAAAACGTGACCGTAAACAAAGGAAAAACAATTTAAAAAAATAGATTAAGGGGAAAAAAGTCACTATTCAGATATTAATTAATACTAATAGTAAAATAATATTTATGTGAGAGCTAGGCATCAAACATTATCAGTCCCACCTGTCTGTAACATTAATAGAACAGAATAACACAAGTGTTTCTGTCTAGAAACTGTTACACTTCTCTTAAAAGCTCAGACTGAGGCTGTGAAAAGTCTAGCAGCAGCTGGACAAAAACAGTGTAGTCGACCTTACCAGCTCTGGTCAGCAATGAAAATATGGAGCCAAGTCACCAGAAACACAGCACAAAGTCAAAAAGCCTAAAATGTTTCCTTTTTTTTTTTTTTTTTCTCTTTTTTTTTAAACTACCTACGAGAATCTGTCATACACATACATCTTAAAATTATGTTAATGTCTATATTTCTTTGCAGTACATCAGACAGATTAAAATTAGCGCCATCGTTTATGTTAATGCCTCTTTATTTTTGTTTTATAATTTTTTCCCATCATATCAAAAAATGTATCACGTATTGAATATATTCCTGTGTATCTTCTAGTACTGGGTAATTAGCATCGTGACAACCCCAGTTAACATGTCGAAGCTCTACAAAAGCAACACGTTAACGTGGTCACAGGCAGCCTGTAGCTGACTGCATGCAGACCCTAACCAAGAAGCCAAAGCTTAATTGACGGCAGCAGAGGTGAACGGCCCTGTAGGACTCTACATTTCTACACAACATCTATTTGGTTATATCTGATTTTTTACTGACTTGGCTGTCAGCTTTATTTAAACAGGCTACTAAAACCCTCATTTTACGTTTATGTGGATAGAGATTTAAACAGATATGTGGAGATATGAAAGTTTAGTGTTATATATTACTGCAAAAATATAACAAATTACTTTCTTTACAGGGAAAACTAAGGAGTAATAACTACTGAATAACAGGAATCTTTTACAGGCTTCTACAGGCTCTGTCACGACAGTTGAGTTAGTGGAGCAACAATCTGCTCACCAACAGCAACCCTGGAAATTGAGGTTCTCTTAACTCACTCCTCTGCCAGTGATGAGTGAAATTATTCAGTGCTGATGATCTGGATCATCACCAGGCTGTCAGCAGAGTGATGATTCAAACTATGAATGTGTTCTGTGTGTTCATTACTCTTTGTGTTCATTGTCCATTGCTTTTAAAGCCATAAATAGAGCATTTAATAAGCAAACTAACTGCTGATGTGGTTTACAGTAGATAAAATGCAGGACAGGTCCACCCACACAGTTTTATTTACTCATTTACAACCTGCTTCCCAAACAAGTAAAACAAAATGATCAGGACTATATAACACAACATGATGGTCACCTCAGACACAGCAGCCCCAACCATCTGCTGTTCAATCCTTTTGTTTACATGGGACAGCCAATGAGAGCAATGTTGAGGGGGGCGGGGCTAAAACACAAATTTCTTCCAGACCAAAGCTGAACTGAGGGTAAAAACCAAAGTCTGCACCGATACAGTGCAAATATGTAAAAAAAAAAAAAAAAAGTACAAAAAACAATGACATATGTTTCTGTGTATATCAATATTTATCTTACAAATATTACAGACATTGTGAAAATGCCACCATTAATATTATATCATGAATAACTGCATATGTAGGAAGGGTCTCCCCAGAAACCTGGAGGCTTTTAAAGCAGCAGAATATTCTCTCTCTCTCTCTCTCGTTTTATGGCCATGTCACTAAAGTGCCAAATTTGATCAATGATTATAACAGATTTCACATATGCAGATATTCAGCAGCCAAGTTTTAAAGGTCATCAATGCCAAAATACCAGAAAACTGGTTTAATGGTTGAAATTTGGATTATCATTATCATCATCATCATCACTCATCAAACACCATCATCAAAGCACTGCCAACTCCTTTTAATTACAGAGAAAGCAGGCTAAAGCTGAAGCCCCTGCTGGAGGAAGCAGACTAAATCCAAAGCCAAATCGATTTCTTTGAACTTGAACACACCGTTTCTACTTCGATTCCCGGTGCTTCTCCTGTTCCTGCTGCAAATGCTTGTTTCTGGTGTCAGAAAGATTCCTCACAGTCAGCACGATGACAGCATTACACCTGAAGCAACCTGCGCTGCTGCCAATCTGTGCGTGGCCTAGATTCAGCTGCTGTTACTTAACATTAACATTTATGGCATGTGCTTAGGGATGGAGCCCATCTCTCTGAGGGGTAGATGAAAAAGGGCTGATGTGCAAAGCGTATCAGCGCTCGCTTTTACAAGCCAGAGTACGCCGGTCGAACATCACGGCAGGCTTTCAGTCCAAGGTCAAACTGCTACCTCTCTCAATCATCCCTTCCTCTTCTACTCCAATCCTCCCCTCTCTCCTCTCCTCCTGTTCTCCCTGCCTGCAGCGTGTAAGCACCCCTCATTACGGTGAGTTATTTATGACGGTGCTTTAATAATTCATGGCCACGAATCTCGAGGGCTTGTGCTGGAGTTGCGGGGGTCATTCATCACGACCTAGCTAATCTCTCGCTGAACTGCCACGGGGCATTCGTGGCTGTGTAGCGGCAAGTGTGGGCAGCGTCGACAACCATAACACACAAACATTAACAAGATCTACATGAAAGATTAAGAGTTTCATGGCATCGGCGCCGATTTGGATCACAGCCTGGCTTCATATCGGGCTGCTTCCTTTTGTTTGTGGCCTACGAGTCAGCTGGGAGTTCAACCTCGCGCTGCAATTAGAAGATAATCAAATCTACTGCTTTAATTAATTGCATTGCAAGATTTTTCGGAGGATGTCTTGTACTTAAATCTAACACACAAAAAATAAGTAATTCCTTTAACATTTTGTTTTCACTGTGGAATCACTCAGGAGGATGACACCTGACACAAACAGGTTTTCACAGAGTAAAATCAGCCGGGTTTACTGTGAAGCCAGCAGACATATACAGATATGGATCCAGAAGTCTTTCTTCATTGATAAAAAGATGTACATAAACGCTCTCTCAGGACATCTTAGCTGCATGCTTAAACCAAGCGGCAAGCCACTACAATAGTTCACTTACGTTTGGCTTCGAAAGTGAGTTAAACCTGAACTTTGTGGCATCACAGTCAGGTCCACTCGCTCATCACATCCAGTTTTAAAATGCCAAGGTCAATGGGACTTCTGTATACTTCAGAACCCAATGAGTGACTTAACCAGATGTTGAATTTAATAAGAATAAAAACAAAAATTCCTTACATCCAGCCTTTAAGAACTCACTCTATAGCCATGTCAATTATTTAATTTAGTGGCCAAAGTCAAAGAGCAGTATATTCATTTTTTCGTTTTTGAATATAGATTTAGTTTAGTAATTGAATATAGAGGCTCACTTACGGAAAAAAAAGACACATGTTGGAAACTTTTAGTGATTCTGCTCAAGTCTACAAATACTTATTTTGGTCCACCCAGCTGGTTCGGGTCTGCAGATATCTCCTCTCTAAGATATGCGAGAAATTCCTACTATGAATCAGACCTCAGGTTAGGGCTGTGCGATATGACCAAAATCTCATATCCCGATATAAGACATCTATCGTCCCGATAACGATATAAATCACAAAAATTTAACATTTTCTGTAAATTCTGTGAATCTCAGGCAGCTCGACTTGCGTGAAGTGTTTCCAGCTGGGCATCGTGTAGTCGAGTGTTTTAACCGATACATGAAGCTATACATTTTTAGACATAAGTTGTAACGGCCGCCGTTTTCTTTGTGAGTATTTATTACACAGCGTGCTGCGGGGAAAAGCCTGTTCTAACGTTTGAGTCTAGGTTTATTTTTTAGCACCTGACGCCTCTTTTTTGTTTCTCATCCGTAAATACTCTGCATACTCTTTCACGTGACTCAGTTTATCTTGAAAAGTCTCAACAGGATCTTGAGCTTTATTGTGAAAGGTTTATGTGGAAAATAAACAAGCGGACACGCGATGGTTTTACCGTCGTTGTTGCTAATGACAACGCATAAAAACAGTCGCTTGTCCGTCCGTAATGTGGTTATATTAAATATAAGAGAAAGAGAAAACTTTAACAAATTAATATAGCCACTACAGTGACCACCAAAACGATCAAAAAATATTGCCGTAAACAGTTTATTTTGCGACACCACGAAACAAACGATAGTGTAAAATGAAACGATAGATGTTTTTATATCGTCATCCGATATATATCGTTATATCAAACAGCCCTACCTCAGGTGTCCGCACACCTCATTCATCACAGTCTGCAAATGTGCTCTAAATACAGAAAGCAAGTAATTAAACCACCTGTGGAATTTTTGACCATCACAAAGGAAAATATACATTTGTATTTGTTTTTAAAATCCGTATAGTAAAGACACTTTTTTAACAGTTAGCATTCATGAAATTTATAGAGAGGAGATAATGTTAATATAGCTTTAGGCATTATTGCAGTTATTTTGTTTTTCTCAGCGGACTGCCTGACAAGAGTTCCACTAATTTTAGACCATTTTAGAGCAGGAAAGGAGGCAAGTGTTTTTTAACATGGCAAAATTAAAAATAATGAACAAAAAACCCCCCCAACAAAACATAAACAAGCTTCCAATCCTTTTGCCCGGCACATTCAATGTCTACAATTAATTATATTGTCTGACACATAAACAAGCCACTAACCTGCCAGTACTCTCCAGACGACACTTCTGGTGAGTGCACAAACAAAAATGCAATAGATAATGTTTTCTGTTTGGTTAAAAACAAAACTTAGGAAGTAGCGTGAACACAAAATGTTACAGGCTGACACATACAGGATGATACTTTCTGCTAATAATAAAAGGTGGGGGTTGTCTGATGGTAAAGACTGTTTTCAGTCCATTCTTAGTGAGTCCTTCAGCACCAAGAATGATTGACTGGCACCATTCAACCATTCAAAATGGTTTTGTTTGGAGCTCAAAAGGACCGAGTGCAAACTGCGACTTTAAGAGAAAGTGATTCAGAGGTTTAAAAGCCTGACAGGTGAGAGTGTAAGACTTGGACTGCATTACTGTGTTTAATGCTTCACTTTTATCAGAAAAATACTTGAAGACTCTACTCCTTGGATGATGTTTACCTCAGAGAATCTTTACCATCAGGATGAGTGTGAAAACGTTACTTAACTAAATGACTGTTATCAGTCATTATCAGATGCAGGTGGCCTCTTCTGCTTAAAGTGTTGTATACTCTAATGCAAATGTGGTTATTTTCTTCTCCTGCTGTGTCTCTAGTCAGAAAGAAAACAACAAAAATCTACATTTGAAGGCTGGAGGTGTGGCGGTGCCTGGATACGTCATTCGATTGCCATTTAACAACATTTCCTTCACAAATTCTGTTTGGTTCATAGACTAGACTTACCAGCTACCTCATTAGGTTTACTTGATAAACTGTTTGTAAAATATCTAATCAACCCAATCATATGGTTGTAAAAATTAGTGAATTTAGGCACATTGACATGGTCAAGCTCATGTGCTGAATTTCAAAATTAGTATCAGAATGGGGAAGAAAGGCAGTTTAAGGCTACGTTCACACTGCAGGTGTTAATGCTCAATTCCGATTTTTTGATCAAATCCGATTTTTTTGTCTGCTTGTTCACACTACAAATAAAATGCGACAGCAAACGCTCTCTAGTGTGAACGCTCAAAGCGGCCCACATGCGCAAAAGAAGACGTCACACACAACGCGCTGTTTAGACCCAGAGCAAACAATATTGTTTGACTGATGGCCCTTAATATAAAGACTTAGGACTCTACGTTTCCCAATTTTTGCTTTAAGTTATTTTGTTATTTACATAATAATGTAAATAACCTAATAATGATCCTCATTGCTGTTTTAGAGGAGCGGTGCTTCAAAGGATAGTTGCAGATTTCTGTCAGAATCTGCAGATTATACAGTACAAATAAAATGTTCACGTTTCTTCAACGTTGTCTTCCCAACAGTTTCACTGACATCTACACTGGATGGCCAGGAAGCGTTCGCGATGTCTTCTCGGGCGCTTCTCCGGCGCTGATAATTGGCGTCTGTCTCGTGTCAGTGACGTAAAAGACGGATTTAATGCGACATGACCGTTCAAACAGCAGTGGCTTTCTAAAACATCGGATATGTATCGGATTCAGTACCACATACGAAAGTGACCCAGATCGGATTTGAAAATATCGGATTTGTGCCGTTCACACTGTCATACCATGATCGGATATGGGTCGCATAGGGTCAAAAAAATCGGATTTGATGCGCTTTCGCCTGCAGTGTGAACGTAGCCTAAGTGTCTTTGAACGTGACGTGTTTGTTAGTGTCAGATGACTGCTTTCAACTAAAGCAAGCAGAACAGCATCTCTGAAACCACAGCATGTCAAACTTTGAAGCAGATGCAGTGCAACAGCAGAAGACCACTCCATGTGCCAGGAAACTGAGACTACTATTGAGACTACTATTGTCCAATTTTGGTGATGAGCTCATCACCACAATAGGACAACAGATCACACAGTCACCAGATCTCAACCCAACAGAGCACCTGTGGGATGTGCTGGAACAGGAGATTCGTATCATGTATGTGCAGCTGAAAAATCTGCAGCAACTGTGTGATGCTATCATGTCAACATGCACTAAAATTCATGACAAATGCTTCTTGAACCTATGCCATAAAAGTTTAAGGCAATTCTGAAAGTAAAATGAGGTCCAACCTGGTATTAGCCAGGTGTACCCAATATGCAGTGATGCATATACAAAAGATAAGCAAAGATTATCTTGTTGTCATTCATTAAGTACAAGACTGCGTTGTGAAAGCCCAGAGGCCTGTGTGCCAATTAGTGCCAATTGACAGACTAATAAAATATCATAATTTCTCTCAACAAATCTCAAGATCAAACTTCCTGGAATTATTTGTTAGATAATTCCATTATAATTCCATTATAAATGGTCCAAAGGGCACAAGCACCACAAGCATCACAAGAACAGCTGCCCGTGTTGTATGACTAGGTGTTTGACTGCTCATACACCTAAAGCCTTAGCAATAGTGGAGAAGAAACAATCCACCATAAAGGCGATATAAAGAGGGAACAAGGCATACAGGCCAAAACCATTTTTGTGGCACATTATTATTTTAGCTGTAAAGTTTATCATTGTAACCTGGGAATCAGTAGGGATTTATTTCCCTTTGAAACCAGCCTCAAGTGGCCTCTAGAGGAACTGCAGTTGTTGACAATTAGCTCTAGGGTGAGGAAATAAAAAATAAATCACAGTCTGGGTTAAAACCCAGCCTGTTAAACTTTGTCACAACATTTATCACAGAATTTACCATCAGAGCTTTTACATGCACTTCTTCACACAACCACTAGATGTCTACATAATCTGGTTTTCTCCGCTGGTCAGTGGTTACAATGAATGGTAAGAGTCTATGGAGCCTGCTCAAAGGGAGAGAAGATGCTCGCTGGGGATGTGTATGTGACTGGTAACCATTAATAACAGCTATGATTGGGGTGATAAGATCCAGATCACAGGGCATCGTCCAATCAGCTTTTTCTCAAAAATAGGACTTGGAAAAGTAGAGTTACTCTTCTTATCAAGTTGTCATGCTACACTGGAGAATTCTAGCATTTTAATTTTGTTTTCAATGTATTTTTCCTCTCCCTGAAAGAGGTACACATGATCGGTCATCGTGCTGACTGATCATGTACCTGATCAGTGTTCACACTACAGGTGAATATGTGTATATAACAGCTGGAAACACACTATTGATAGCTAAACACACAAAATATACAAACACCAGACATAATCAGGAGACTCACCATGTCCAGGCTTTTGGAGAGGTCGTGGGAGGGGTTTAGGTGAGGACCAGAGTCCCGTCACTCGGCCTCTTCATGCAGTCGAACACCTCTCGACTGTCGGCTCCTCGGTCAGACTCTCACTGCGGAGACAAAATATAAAGATTAACTCCCTCCATTAACCTTTGTTACACCCACACACTCAGAGAGTTTATTCATTTGTTGGATTGCTGGTATTGCTTTAATCTTTGTATTTGTACAGTTTGTTGCTTATAATGTGGGTGATCCAGGATTTAGAGCTTATTCTAAGCTGCTCTGAATAAACATCAGCTACATGCTATAAATGTGAAGCTGTATTATCAAGACTTAAACAATAATCCCAAATGTCACATTTTTGGACATTGTGCTCCATGTTGCACATCTATTAATCACAAATCTTCCATCCTCGTACAACTATAGTGGACTTAAAACAGAAGGTATGCAAACTGAGAAAACTTTCAGAAAAGCATCAGAGTAAAGCAAAGATTGGAGTGGAACCACACTTTCCACAAATCCACCACATCTTTTAGTTTTTATGTGAGGGTGGGACATAAATCTGACGAGGCTGACGTCAATCTGCTGCTAAAACAGACTCCACTCTCGTTTCAGAATTTCTACTCTGAAAATAAAAAATTGGTAATAACACAGGGCATGAACCACAGTCTCCTGAGTTAAAGTCCTGTTTACAGTTATGTGTCAGTAATTTTAAACTCCAGCTCTCTCGTCAGTGTCTCTTTTGTCCTACCTTCCTCTGCTCTCTTCTCTTGGCAGATGGCTGCCCTTTCCTGAGCCGGGTTTTGTCAGAGGATTTTTTCCTGTAAAAAGGACGTTTTTCCTTCCCACTGTTACCAATTGCCTACTCACGGGTGGATCGTTCGATTGTTGGAGTTTTCTCTCTAATAATTTAGGGCTTTAACTTTACAAAATAAAGTGCCTTGAGGTGACTGTTTGTGATTTGAAATGAAATGAAACTGAATGAAACTGAATTGAAAGCTAACCATCACTCACCACCTAATTTTTGTAACCTGTCACATACTCTGTAAATCCCAGGGGTGATTATTCTGAGCAGTGATTTTCTTTTTTATAGGTGCCACAATGGCGCATTAGTTAGTTCTTACAGCAAGAATGAAGATGTTTCTAGATTTGAATTTCCTAACCACTTTCTGTGAGGAGTTTGCATTAGTAATGTGTGTGATTGGTCGACTCTTTGCTGAAATGTTGCTTTCCATTCCACAATAACTGAAAAGAATGAATAAACCAATAAACGTATTGTCTTAAAAGAGCAGAATATTTCAGGAAAATATATCAGTGTCTTTCCACAACTCTTTACCAAAATATTTCTGATATATTCAGGAATTTAGACTCTGGATTTTGTACTTTATACACAAGAAAGTCAGCAGCTTGTTACGCACCCAAGTTTCTGTTGTGATTTAACTACACCTATAATCTCTAGCTTTTGCTTGGAAATTAACGCAATCAGAAGAATCTGTCCTGTTATAAATCCAATCAGATCATCCATTTCACATTTGTGAAAATTAAAATTATTTAAAAAAGTCTAGAAGCAGGTGTAAATGTAGAAATAAGTATTTTAGTCCCTTAGCTCCATTCGCCGAGGGCTGCCTCCTGCTACACCCTTGGCTGCCTCCAATTTCTGTCCAACGTTATTAACAGGAACTGTTTTTCCACTACCATGTGGCGCTACTAAGCAACTGCACCTTAAAAATATTTACCAGGTTGAATTCTCACATGTGCAGAATAATAAACAGTCAAAATTAAAGAGAAAAACAGAAAGAAAAGATATATGATGACATACATAGGATTTCTTCAGTTTGCTCAACAACTCCTTCATATCACAGACCTGTAAACATGTACCATGTACCAAGTGTAAGTTATTTGGCTATAATAATCTAAAAATTCACCCACTGATGGTGCTTTATGTTTAATATGGATGATATCAAAGATGTGCTCCCTATTATGAATAAAAATAAACCAGCTATTAACAATTTGAAACACACCACTTTGATTGTGACGCTGCTGTGAAATTGTTTTAATGTTATCTGACCGCAGACTCACACTAAGGCATTAATTAAATTACTCTGAATATAGTCTCACCATTAAATGCATTAGATGAAACTGCAGCTTTGGCCCACGCTGTCAAATGCTAATGAGATGCAAGTCGCAGCTTGTGGTGTAACCACGTGGCAATGGCGGTGCAGGAGGGTGAGTGAGCAGCGCTGCTGTTAAGCATCCCGGGGGAACTGGCGGGGTCGAGCCAAGCGTCAATTAGATTCTCCGTCACCTTGACCTTGTTTTCAATGACAGACCAGAGCAGGCTGGTGGTGCTGCTGCTTCTTTTGCTTTATATGGAACAGACATTTTTACCATCCAGTAAAAGGAAAAAACACAGTGCAACAGTGGGCAGAGAAATATCAGGAAAAAGGATTTTGATCAATACAACACAATAACTAGCTGAGATTTCTGCCTTTCAAAGCCTCGTGTCCCCACTCCTACTCTCTTTTGGAGCACAAACTCCCCAAACAGCACAACTTCAAAGCATTTACTACTGCTCAATAATGGAGGATGTTGCTACGTGTGAGAGACCAGGAACGCAACACATGAATGCTAACGAGCCTGCTTCTCACACTAAGAGAGCTGCATTTCTGCCACAGGATTCAGGCCTCCTCGCTACACTTTTCTGCTACATCTCTGCTCCCATTTGGTTAACACATCTCTAGCATGAAAAGTGTGATTTGACTGAGTGCCAGTGATGGATTACTGAGGAGGAAGAGGATGGAGGACACAGTAAGGTGATGTAGTTACCACTTCTTTTGTTGGCAGACAGACCGAGGACCAGGCCACGGGTTTCTCTACACTCGTGTAAGTGACACATTTGCAGACAAAATAATAGAAAAATTCAAAATTGCTCTCACTGTTTTACAGAGCTGCCGGTGGACGTAAACACACTGCTATTACTTGGGTGATTTCCTCGTGTTCCTTGGACTACCGGTGCAGTCCAAGATCCCGGAGGTATCCCGAGGAAACTCACTACAGAGGCAGCTGATTAATGTGCCATTATTTAGTGTCATATATTACATTATATTATATTATATTATATTATATTATATTAATTTCATTAAGAAAGAGCAGGCGAGCCTCCTTGTGACGTGGCATGTCGGAACTTCAATATGGTCAAAAACAAAATTATCTCATTGACTGTGTTGTTTTCTTAAATCAGCATTTTATGATTAAAAGTGGAATTGATCAGAACTGTAGGAGGATCTAAAATCAATCACACTCCAAAAACTCTCAGATGCCAGGACCTGACAGACCAGAACAACACAAACAAGTCATACAGAACTAATATAAATACAGCCAGAGGAAGGATTCAAGTGTGATGGATGTAGCTTCAACCACTTAAAAAAAGAAAAAGAAAAAAAGAAGCACATGGTACAAGGACAACAGGACCTACATCCCCAACCGTGGCTGTATATACACTTGCATACAGAGTTGTGCTTCAGTTTTAATAAAATCCCCGTGTGGGCTCATTTTCTAATAACCTTTCATCTCCCTGAAGAGGGCAGGCGATTAAAGCAAGATAATTAAGAATACAGCAATGACTTTTTAAGGACGTTGACGATACTGCAGCAGTGGCAGATGGTGAGCTCAGCATGTGACAAAAAGACAATGATGATTTAAAAAAAAAAAAGAAAGTAAAAAGCAGGCCAGGGAGCGAGCACTAGCAAGCAAGACTGTTAAAAATACACTTTCCACACAACTTTTATCATTGGACTGACATGTTTTACACTGAAAAGCCTGCATAATAAAGGATGTAAACACTGCGTTAAATGCATCCACTCTCTTTGAGTCAGGTTTATTTGCATAAACTTAATCACAGTTAGAGTCTCAAAGGGCTTCAAAACACCCACATTATAGGACAATAAATTAAAACGCACTCTCCAATCTCAGAGCTTCGGCAAGAACAAAAACTCTGCAAATGCATTTCATTTGATTCTGTCAAACAGTCATTAACGTCATTAAACTCCTGTCAAAGACAAATGTTTGCAAGAATTAAGCAACAAAAGCAAAATTAGTTTCACTGCCCTTCAGTGACGTGGTACAAATGCAGTGCTTGTTGCAAATGGAGTACAAATAACCTTAGTTGCTTATGAGGACTGGTTATTTATAACAGAGGAGGGTCGAGCCAGGCAACAACTTGGCTGTGAGGACAGGCACAGAGAGGAGGATCAGTTACACGAAGGGATCTTACATGTCCCTAATTAGATAATAAGGACTACAAAGATATCATAATCCAAACCTAGGCTTTTAATATTCAGCATCTGCCAACAAGTGTGATATGACACTTTTATTATATTTGCTTGTTTTTATTTCTGTGAGGTACTTTCTTTAATGATTGCAAGTTACATGAAAAACAAAGCAAATTATGTGCATTTAAAATGTATTAAAATATGTTTTTAACCAACAATAAGAATTAAAATTAAGTAGCCTGTGGTCTAGATTTACATTACTTGAATTCTAAATTAGACTGAATGTGAAAGGAATTCTCCAGTTATATCTTCCCATGTCGTGACCATCCCACAACCACTGCTGTTGAGCTCTCATTACTTTACCAACAGAGGCTTCAAAAGGTTGTAAAATGAAATGTGGCACTTCAATGCATGAATTTAAAAAACATACAAACCAGGAGGAGGAGGATTAAGCGACAGCTATGGTAAAGAAATGAAGGGATCCTTAATCACTGTAGCTAACTGCAAGGACACTATTGATATGTTGGGCATGCTTTGTAGTGAACTACACTGTCATTGGAGTCCATTTAGCCACCTTTTTTATATTAAGATCATATTTTGTCTTGGTGTACACAGATGTGTAATGGTTCAGGTAAAGAGTAAACTGAAAATAGCTTTTATTGCATGGCGATAGTGGCAAGGCTTGTTGCAAAAAAGCACAGGTCATAGGCTGAGCCCAAAAAACAATGTCTGCACACTGATCAGCTATAAAATTAAAACCGTGTAACAGTGGGTAGGTCCCACTCATGCTTCACAACAGCTCTCATATTTTGTGGTATGGACAAAAGACCTCTGGTGTCTACCACACACCACTGGCAGAGGATGCACTGTGGCTTGTGGGTTGGGACCTCTGCAGATCAGGCTTGTTCTGACACATGTTCTGATACTTTTATTGGACAGTCACTCAGCCATGGGCTCTTTCTGAGCACGTTCCTTGAACTGTGGGAGAGGTTGATGAGATCTGGGTGTGCCCTGGGCAGTAATAATGTTTAGGTGGTTGGGATGTGTTACACAAACACATCACAAGATTTTGGAATGAGAGTGGCCTGAACAACACAGTATTCTCAATACTGCAGATCACATTTTCAGATGTGTTACATTTAGTTTGTATTTTACATGTTCTGTTGAATGTGGCCATATACAGAAAGCAACCCGATAGGAGACGTGAGCAGATGCAGTAAGCCTGGTGTCAGTCAGAAGATTGGAAACTAGAAACACAACTGGCAGAATATAGGATGTTGTAAGAGATTGCTAGAATTGCGTGAGCCACAGTAGGCGACTAAGGTATGAATGAATGATGCATTCAGACAAACAAACAGCTTCACAGCTCAAGATATTTTCAGAAATCTCACTGAAATTCAAATAGACAACTTCCACATACAACCTTTGTGAATGTGTGCGACTGTGTGTGCAGAAAGGCAGAAGTGCTACTGGTTCCATCCCCAGTGGGACTGAAACACTACCATCACTACCAGAGTCAGAGGTCAGACTGTAGCCTGGCTAAAAATGCAACCACTCATGCTGCTGTAATGCACTCTGGACAACTACATCCACCAAATAGCTGCATTCTGCCACTACAAAACCATCCCATGCTCAGGCACTCGGTCCCTAATGCCTCTTCTAGCCTCTCCTGTCCCCATCCTCCATTCTGAGGAAAGGTTAGATGAACCTGGGGAGAGTTTTATTTCAGGGCTGTGTTTATTTAGGTCGTTTTCACTGCAGGGAACTTTTATGAGCAGGCTTTTATGTTCATACAAGACTTCAAATAATGCCCTGCGCAATCCTGTGAGCTTGCACCAGGGGGGATGGGAAGAAGGGAAGAAAAAGGCTTTTTCTCTTATACAAAGCTTTTCTGACTAACATTTGATCTGACGACAAAAGACAATCCAGACTCTCTCATAATATTCCAAGTGCTGAGAATGACACGGTTTCCTACACTTGAGATTTGCTTCTGAAGTGATACCTGCAAACTAAAGTAAAATGGCTCAAAAACTAATGAAAATAAAATTAACATGATTTCTTTTTAAAATTTTTAACCAGGAAGACAGAAAAAGTGTCATAAAGTTAAAAAGATGTTCTAAAATAAAGTATCTGTTACGTGATCTGACAACAACCACTTTCAAGTTCTGTAAATTTCATTTGAAACTATTTAGATAAGGATAACTGACTGATTGGATTATATAAAACCTTGTATCAAAGCACAGATCATCTCTGTTTGACTGATAAAGCTGAATGACCTTCAGGTAATGAGATCCTCCCCAAAATAGACACGCATTTTAGAAATTACCAACTTTATCTGCAGTACGACACTGCATCACCTTGCACATTACAGCTCTACACGACCAAGATGGGTAAAAATATGAGCGTAGCCTTCCTGTGTGTTAACCACAGAGAATATATTTCATTGTGTGCGGATCTCACTAAATTAGATGTTAATGCAGCAGAGCTGCCTGTGTGTCACACTTATGCAGAACCACAGAGCGGAGTGTGCTGTTCCGTGTAGGTAAGACACAGTGAGTGTGTCAGTTCAGTCTAAACAATACCTTAAAGGGTTTTCTTTGCAATGTATCTGTAATCCATCCAGTTACCTTTATGCAAATACAAATCCAAGAAGACTGGGGCCTTAAGCCAAGAGCCTAATGTCTGAGAACCAGAGTCCAGTGTAGGTGTCAGGAAGGCCAGTTTGTGGTTCACTTTTAGCCTTATATAATAACTATAAGAGATTTTTCGCTTGTGAAAATTACACCACAGCAATGAAACAAGAAAACAAGGTAAAAAAAAAATCAAAATCCAATCAAAAAACATTAATATTTTCTCCAAAACAACCCAAGCCAGCATACTCTTCATGTGGGTCCCAAATCCAGACAGATTTAATTCCGCACTGGATCAGATGAGGCCTGGATTGAAGCAGATGATTCAATTCAAATATTTATTTATATAGGTCTCATTCACAATACCAGTCACCTCAAGGTGCCTTATATTGCAAGGTGAACCTAAAATGTTAGAGAAAGAACCCAGATATCAGACGATCCCTTATGAGACAGGCGACAGAAGATCAAAGAACTTCCTTTTAACAGAAAGACTTCTGGTAGACCCAGGCACATAGAAGAGTCATTTGTTGCAACCAGCTGGGGGTAAGGGAGAGAATAGAAACCCAACCCTTTAAGATAGCAGCTGATTTGAAGATTTTTCTCCACAATGTGGGGCTAGGAGTTAGAGTTACTCAGTATATTACTCACTCTAGTAGGCAAGTTTTCTTAAAAGCAATATCTGAGAAGTTTGTTTCGAGCGCTCTGTGGTCCAGGAGGTCCGTCTGTTGAATTAAAGTCTGTGGATCTGTCATGTTTTGTTTTTTCTTTCCATGGCTCTCTCTCAGGAATTTATTTTCTGAAGTATAGTCCCTCTGTAATTTCCACTGTTTTACCATTCACCACTTAAGCAGAGAAAAACTACCAAAAGCTTGGGGAAAACAAAAGCCTATAGCCTGGCTGTTTTAGTTTCTCTCCCAGGAGATTTGTTACCAGGTGTCAGACAGAATTGCACTGTCAAGTAATCAATGCATCACACTCATTTCCTTTCTAGAAAGCTGTATTACTACAAGGGTTGTTTGCTGGACTTTCAGCAGAATGAAACTCATTCAAAAAAGAGGATGCAGCTTGTTCCAAGCTTGAGGCCAAACTCTCAAATAGCCAAAGTCAAAAATGAATCTGAATCCAATTTGAGCAAGCATTTATTCAGAGACCAGACACACCAACTGTTAGGTTTCAGTCACATTTAGTAATCAGGTCAAGCCGATGCACATTTTCTTTATCAGTATCATACTGGCTGTTTGGTTTTCTTCCAAGTTTGTGTGTGTTTCCTCCTCCTCTCTCTCTCTCTGTTACACTCTTTCTCATCTTCTCTCTCGGTTGGTTTAAATGCATGTTAAAGTTTTGGTTGTTTTGGATTTTTCCTTGTGTATTTGTTTGTTTTGCATTTTCAATATGTTGATGACTTTTAATTATTTTCTCCCATTTTTAAATATGTTTTTCTGCCTGTGAAGCCCTTTCAAACTTCATACGCCATTCTGAGCTTGACTTGATAATCTTTAACATTTAATTTTATTTATTTGCCAATTGTCTACATTGACCATGGTTTATTTAAAAAAAAAAAAAAGGCTTTTGCCTAATCCCGCTAACAGACTGACAAACAGCAAAGAAAACTAACTGCTTTGACCGAACTAATAACCCTGTCATTGTTCATTGCTCCCTGTTGGACAAGCACTCTATGGGGAAACTCTCTCTGTTGCAAACTAAATGTTACAGCACACACAGTTACAGCAGTCAGTGGCAAGAGTGTAAAATGCTGTTAATGTTACTCTCAAATAATGTCTGTTCATCAGGGTTGGACAAATGTATAAGAACTGGGATTTTTGTTGCTGATTTTATTTTACTGAATAGCGCCACAAGTTGTTGCCTCCTTCTTTATGACTGTGCTAAAATTGAGAGCTCTACACAGATACTGTACAGATTCTGCTCAGTATAAACAGTGATCCAGGGTCCTGGTAACAAATTACTGTAAAACAAAGCACCAGTTTTGAAATGTTCATTTCTGTATAAAAATCTGCACTAATAAACTATCAACAGACAATATAAAAGATGCATTTAGCTGTGATGCTACGTGTTGGTTTGTGAAGTCCTGTTTTGAAATGTTTGGCCACCGCCATCTTGGTTACACAAAAATACAAACAAACAAACAAAAAAAACATATTGATTGCTCGCTGACTTGTGATTGACATTAGTCGATGCGCCGTGCAAAACATGGCTAATCCACCTTTTTAAAACATGGTATGACCAAAATGTACAAAATAAGGGTGTTGGTTTTATTCGGTATGACACAAGGTGAGCAACTGAGCCCTTAAATTCAACAGTAAATATTTACAGAGGTCCAGGAAGAAAGTCATTTCCCAGCCAATTGCAAGTGTTTTTGCAACCAGAACTATCACAAAATGCTTGTCGGTTTGGATTTCTGTGTCAAATATTCAAAATAACAGGAAGTTGTTAAGTTGCTTTGGCAAGCCAATCAGATTCAAACTGAGACTCACCTTTGCATCCTCTCTCTCATTACTTTTTGTAATGTTCCATACATTAACATCTTTCATTAGAAAAAAAAAAAGAAAGAAAAATTAGAAAGGAAAAATCAAGCATTAAAAAACTCAACTATACACTTTTCTAGTTTCCTATGAAAGATTTGTGAAATGTAAAAACACACAACTCCTGACAACATGAAACCGTAGTGTCATTCACCATCTCCCCCGTCCATCAGTCTGTGCACACTCACTCCTTCATCCTGACTGCAATGTGATTTCCAGAACACACTCTGGATTTGGATATTTTTGGGGCATGCTGCAGGTTTTCAGTGTGAGAGCACATATTATGATAGATGTGCAGGACGCGAAGACGGGTCAGAAACTCCTTCTTCTATACTTAATTTCAAAAACAATGTGAGTCTTGACCCGCTAACCTCGGTGACAGAGCCTCATTCTCTGCAGCTTTCTCCTAACACTGAGGCAATCTGTGTGGGCGCTCCCACCAGCTCTGCAGAATCATAATGCGTTTCAGTGCAGGTACTGTAACCCTGAACATTATGACGCCTCACAGCACAGCAGAGAACATATTTCACCAGCTGCACAGATCCTCTGTGATCTCCTGGCAGAGCCCGAGATGTCCGACTCTGCTGCAGAGCCAATAAAACCAACTACAAATGTTATAAATGTGAGCCACAGCTGACAGGGAAGAGCTACACTCAGCAACAGAGTTGTACACATCCGAAGGCAGCTGCTTTTAGGGACAGGGCTATATTTACCTTAAAAAATATCACAACATGCTCTGAATTTATAGCCAGGAGTCGCAGACAGGGTGAGACGTCTGAGCCAGGCCTAAAGTTTCCTGTGTAAGACTAGAATGCGAGAAAAAGGGAGTAATGTTACAATAAGTGTTATACATTTCAGTGAGTCTCTAAAAATTTGTACAAAAGACTCAATTTCTAGATCTTAACAAAGCCAAGCACTTAAAAGAAGAGTCAGGGCTAACAGCCAGAGATAAAAATAGCGTGTAAAATATCATCAAAATTAAGAGGGATGTTAATTAACACCCAGTCATCTGTGAAGTTTTAGCTGCTGCTCACAGTCTTTTTAAAGAAGCCATTATCCCGTATCACAGGCTGGGATCTGCAGAATTTCTACACATTTGCTTTAAAGATGAGAGGCGAGACCACATCAGGGTCTCTGGAAACGTGCTAATTGGAGGCAGAGGCTTCCAAACGTCAGGCACCCTGGTCGTAGTTTAAGCAGACAAAGCAAAGGGTGACGGTCCACACAATTTAAAACAGAGCATATCGACTAACAGTTTACACCACGGCCTGTCCGGGCTCAATTGTTTTCTCTGCAAATGTTTGCGTTTAAATCTTAAAGGGGTACTGGCTGTAAAGATCCATTAGTTGAGGTCAAGATTTATGATATACAACTGAGCTGTCTTGAGATAGTAACTAGATTATTGGCTGAATAGAGGTGAACTACACAAGTCCTCCTTTTTTTAAAGGGGGAAAAATTTCATTTGCTATGTATTTTTGTTTATATGGGTACAGATACATTAAAAAAAAAAAAAAAAACACAGGTGGGCCTGAGGGTGTGAGCCTCAGTTTTGTAAGGAATAAAAAAAGGCCTTGCCAGGAGGGGGAAACTCCTCTAAGAAAAGAGCATGTCTGGGAAGACTTCATTGTGGGAACACACTAACCAATGGGCGACTGCATCCTTCTTTTATACTAGCTTTAAGAAAAAGTTGCTAATGATAAATTATTGATGGTGTTTTCCACAGAATTCGATTGTATTAGCGGCTGAAGTGTGGATAGAAGCACGTGTGTGTTTGCATGTTATCAGATGGATAAAACATTAAAATAAGTGACAAACTATACCCAGATGGCCATCCATACACCTGGACAGCCCGCTCAAGTAAAGTGTACGTGTGAAATCCTCAAAAATCAGCAGATTATACATTGTATCACTGTTGGAAATAAGCGTTCCTTAAGGAACAAACAGCTCTGTTCTTTGGCTCTGAACCCTAATGCAACATCAAGACTCTTGGACCAACAGAGAGAGTCTGAAGGCTCTGAGTAGAGCCTTCAGACTCTCTCTGTCTGAAGGCATCAACTCTCATCATCAACTGTCCGAGCTCATTCCTGGACAAAATTAACAGAACAGCAGTATTTGTTTAAGTCTGGCCTTGCCATATTTGGAAGCTTGTTAAGGACTGTTACGTGCCAAGAGATGTGGCTTTGCTGTTGTGTTCTATTTATCTTTCAGGTGTAAAGCCTCGTCCTATTGGCCAGTTCGAAGTTGATTGGCATGTGTCTATTGGCTGGTCTGGGCCCAGTTAGCCAATCACACACCGAGGATCACTATAAATGAGCAGCTCCCTGGCCAGCTGGTGGCTGCTGGCTTCTGCTATGACAAACATTTGCAAACAGGCTTCTTTGTATTATGTGTGGTGGGAGGCTGGACAGGTAAGCTGGGGTACCCTATACACTGGTTGCAGGTTTTAATCTGTTAGACACACTAGGTTATGCGGTTGATGCCTCTTTTGTATGTTTTCACTGACTTTTTGTCGAGCAGCTAGGTAAGCCTTTTGTTTTGCATTTTTGTTTTAGTTAGGCCCTGGAAGCTATCGACCTCTTTTTGTTTTATTACTTTCTTTGATTTGGTTCAACCGCCCAGTCCTCCTCCCCCACCTTTTTCTGTTGTTAAGTTGACTATCAAGGCAAGCAACTAATAAATCCTGCCTGCATTTTAACTGTCCTGTTGTCCTTCTCCTTCATTAATTGTGGTTGTCCGGTGTTGCTGTCTCCTTCCTGCCTTTGCCACCACCATGGTGGGGGGGACGTAACACAAGTGGGGGCTCGTCCGGGATCTTTTTTATGCTGTGGACAACCTATATTAATGAAAGTGTGCCGTGATTTTGCAGTTGAAGATGAGTTTTGACCTGCTTGATTTTGTTAATCAACCTAGCGTTGAAAAAATTGACTTGTGTCGCAAAGACGACTTGTTAAGCATTGCTGCCCAGTATAAACTGTCCGTACCAAAATATGGAGTGAAGAAGGATATTAAGCAGGCTTTGTTGGAGGGGTTAGTCGAGTTGGGTATCTTAAGTAGCCCTGCTATAACTGAAGTACCTTCTCAGGACCCCTTAGCTTCCCCTGGAGCCTCTGCTAATCCAGCTTCTCCAGAGAGAACTGAAGAGCAAGCTCTACTTGCTACGCCTCCGGGTGCTCAGGTTAAATCAGATGTGGCTCCCCAAACTCTGCCTCGCTTTAAGCCTTTCGCTCCAGAATTCCAGACATCTAGCAGTGATGCAAAACTTAAAGTTCGTTTATTACGTCTACAGTTGGAGGCACAGGAGAAAGAGAAGGTGCGTAAAGCAGATTACGATCTCCGGCTGGAGATCCGTAGGCTTGAGATAGAAGCTGAAAAGGAAATCAGGTTAAAGCAGCTTGAAGTAGAAGCACTGAGGGTGTCATCAGGGCAGAAAACAGATGCCACTAAAGATCCCCCGAAAGCCTCCCCAAAAGGTTTTGATGTTAGCAAAAATATTGCTCTGGTACCTACCTTTCGTGAGACTGAGGTAGATTCATATTTCAACGCTTTTGAAAAGGTGGCTACTGCTCTGAAATGGCCAAGAGACATGTGGCCTATTTTACTTCAGAGTAAATTAGTGGGCAAAGCTCAGGAGGTAGTAGCTTCACTATCGCTAGAGCAGAGCATGAAATATGAAGTGTTGAAGGAAACAATTGTACGTGCCTATGAACTGGTACCTGAGGCCTACAGGCAGAAATTTAGGAACCATAAGAAGTCCAGCAGTCAAACATATGTGGAGTTTGCACATGAAAAAGGGGTTCTTTTTGATAAGTGGTGTGCTGCTAACGAAGTTGGTGATGATTATGAGTCTCTACGTGAGTTAATGCTATTAGAGGATTTTAAAAATTCCTTACCTGAGAGAGTCATAATGTTCTTAAATGAACAGAAGCCGAAGTCGATGTCAAAAGCAGCTGTGTTGGCCGATGAGTTCGTGTTAACACATAAGAATGTTTTTACCCCTATTTTCCATCCAGATAGGCCCACAGCCTTACGCTCAGCACGGCTTGAGTCTAGTCGCTCTGCTGCGAGGCCAGTGAGGCTACCTTCACCTCCCCATGGTGAGCGTGAATGCTTTTATTGCCATAAAAAGGGCCATATCATTGCAGATTGTCAGGCATTAAAGCGTAAACAGCAACTATCCTCACAACAAAAAGGGGTGGGACTGATTAAAGTTACAGAGAATGGGAGGGCATTTCAACAGAACAATAACCACCCTGATCCCTGTTTCAAACCATTCATTCTAGAGGGAGTGGTTTCACTGACTGGGAATCTAAAAGATCAACAGCCAGTAAAAATACTGAGAGATACAGGGGCCTCTCAGTCCATCATTAGAGAAGACATTTTACCGTTTACAGAGGAGTCATTTTGCCAGTCTAGTGTTATTGTACAGGGAGTAGAACTCGGATTTGTGTCTGCCCCTTTGCACACTATTCACATTCAGTCTTCCTTAGTCAGTGGGATTGTTAAAGTGGCTATTCGTTCTGCACTGCCTATCCCAGGTATCGACTTCATCCTAGGTAATGACCTTGCTGGAGGCAAGGTCATGCCCGTTCCTGAAGTGTTAGACAGACCCGAGCTGAGTCTGGACTCTGACTCAGCCCAAGACCAGCCTGCCATTTTTCCAGCTTGTGTAGTTACGAGGGCCCAGACAAAAAAGTATGGTCCTGACTTGGCCGATTCCTTTATGAGGACAGATCCTTTTGGTGACGTGATCACATTTACCTCTGGATCTAAGGTTCAGGCCAAAATTCCACCTGCTGACAAAACACAACCAATCCTGAATTTGCCAGTCTCCCGAGAGGAGTTCATTACCGCACAGGAAAATGATGTAACCCTGTCCAAGTGTCATTCTTCTATCTTCAGTCACCAGGATGCCGAGAAGAAAAAGCTGGCTTACTTCTCAGATGAAGGTCTACTGATGCGCAGATGGACGAGTGAGGTCTCAGAAGAATCGGACTGGTCTGCAGTTTATCAGGTGGTTGTACCTACTGCCTATCGTACCCAGGTATTGTCCTTAGCACATGACCACCCATGGTCAGGACATTTGGGGGTTAACAAGACATACAGCAGAATTCTGAAACATTTCTTCTGGCCAGGACTGAAATCTGATGTTGTTCAATACTGCCGTACATGCCATGTATGCCAAATGACTGGCAAGCCAAACCAAATAATCCCACCAGCTCCTCTCTGTCCTATCCCAGTAGTAGAGGAGCCATTTCAAAAAGTGATTGTTGACTGTGTGGGGCCTTTACCTAAATCTAGAACTGGAAACCAGTTTCTGTTGACGGTCATGTGCGTTTCAACTAGGTTTCCTGAGGCAATCCCACTACGGAGGATTACAGCTCAGATTGTTGTCAAAGCACTATTGAGATTCTTCTCAACCTTTGGTCTGCCCAAGGTTGTGCAAACAGACCAAGGCACTAACTTTAAGTCTAGAGTATTTGCCCAAGCCCTGAAAACAAACGAGGTGCTGAGCCTCAAAGTGCTCGACTAGGTAATTCTGTGATATTGTCAACACTACCACAATACCTGTCCCACCTTCCTGCTGAACAGAGAGATGATATCATAACACTCATATTGGGATTCCCATCTCTGTTCAATGACATCCCGTCTCAAACCACTGTCATAAAACATGATGTGGTGCTGACTAACCCTACACCAATCAAACAGCGCGCTTATCGGGTTAGTCCAACGAAGAGGGAAGTCATAAAACAGGAAGTTGAGTATCTTCTTCAGAATGGATTTGCAGTGCCAAGCTCCAGTTCTTGGAGTTCACCATGTCTCTTAGACACGAAGTCGGATGGAAGCCCAAGATTCTGTACTGACTTCCGAAAGGTGAACTCTGTCACTGTACCAGATGCACATCCCTTACCCCTTATCGATGACTGTATTGATGAAATTGGGCCTGCAAAATATATCACTAAACTTGATATGTTAAAAGGGTACTGGCAAGTGCCTTTGACACAGCAAGCATCTGACATTTCAGCTTTTGTCACTCCTGACCACTTCCTGCAGTATACGGTTATGCCTTTTGGCATGTGCAATGCCCCTGCAACATTTCAGAGACTTGTTAATAAAGTGTTGGGAAACATCCCTAACTGCAGAGCATACTTGGATGACATTGTTGTGTATAGCAGTGACTGGTCAACCCACATGGCTACATTGAAAGAAGTCTTCCTTAGCCTAGAAAAGGCATCTCTCACCTTGAACCTTGCCAAATGTGATTTTGCTAGAGGCAGTGTCCTCTACCTTGGCCAGCAAGTTGGTCTAGGAAAAGTGTGCCCTGCAGATGCCAAAGTCACTGTGATCAGGGAGTTCCCCCAACCAACCACCAGGAGAGAACTGCGGCGTTTCCTTGGGATGACAGGATATTACCGACGATTTTGTAAGAATTTCTCTTCTGTTGCTGCCCCTCTCACTGACTTAACCAGTCCCTCAAAGCCGTTTATTTGGTCTGAGAGTTGCCAGCAGGCTTTCGAAAGCCTTAAGGGCTTACTTTGTTGCACCCCCGTGTTGTCTGCTCCTAACTTCTCTTTACCATTCAAATTGGAAATAGATGCCAGCGCAGTTGGGGCAGGAGCGGTGCTTCTCCAGGAGGATACCCAGGGCATTGACCATCCTGTGAGTTACTTCTCTCGGAAGTTTGATAAACATCAGCTCAGGTATTCTACCATTGAAAAGGAGACACTTGCTTTGTTGTGGGCCTTGCAACATTTTGAGGTTTATATAGAGCCAAGTCAGAGTTCAGTTCAAGTATTCACAGATCACAACCCTTTAGTTTTCCTCTCTAGAATGTATAATCACAACCAGCGGCTTATGCGTTGGTCACTGATTATTCAGAATTATACCCTCAATATCCATCATAAAAAAGGGTCAGAAAACATTGTAGCAGACGCACTCTCCCGTGCTGTTTAGAGATGTCACCAAACCCTGAGTTTGGTTCTTAAAGGGTGGGGGTGTTACGTGCCAAGAGATGTGGCTTTGCTGTTGTGTTCTATTTATCTTTCAGGTGTAAAGCCTCGTCCTATTGGCCAGTTCGAAGTTGATTGGCATGTGTCTATTGGCTGGTCTGGGCCCAGTTAGCCAATCACACACCGAGGATCACTATAAATGAGCAGCTCCCTGGCCAGCTGGTGGCTGCTGGCTTCTGCTATGACAAACATTTGCAAACAGGCTTCTTTGTATTATGTGTGGTGGGAGGCTGGACAGGTAAGCTGGGGTACCCTATACACTGGTTGCAGGTTTTAATCTGTTAGACACACTAGGTTATGCGGTTGATGCCTCTTTTGTATGTTTTCACTGACTTTTTGTCGAGCAGCTAGGTAAGCCTTTTGTTTTGCATTTTTGTTTTAGTTAGGCCCTGGAAGCTATCGACCTCTTTTTGTTTTATTACTTTCTTTGATTTGGTTCAACCGCCCAGTCCTCCTCCCCCACCTTTTTCTGTTGTTAAGTTGACTATCAAGGCAAGCAACTAATAAATCCTGCCTGAATTTTAACTGTCCTGTTGTCCTTCTCCTTCATTAATTGTGGTTGTCCGGTGTTGCTGTCTCCTTCCTGCCTTTGCCACCACCATGGTGGGGGGGACGTAACAAGGACCCCTCGGTGTCACAATTAAATGATTGTTAGAAAAAAAAAAAAAAAGAAAAAAGGTCTGGGTTAATTTTCTGAAGGAGTGTATTTTAAGCCAATCCATAATGGCACCGAGTCAAAGCTGAGCCAGGTAAGGCTGTCAGAAAATATTCAAATTTGATTATATAATCAAATATTACAAACATTTGCACATTTGACTGTGAAAATGAATAAGTGATTGTGAAAAAAAAAAAACCAGCGCCAACAGTGGATGTTTTTTAGGATTTCCACCATGAAAGTGTTATACCACTGCTGCTGCCGGGTTAAGGCTGGCTATCCACCCACCACACTACATACTGTGTGACAAAGCCATAACAGCTGTTTGGCGGGAGTTTAGGTGCAGTTCTCATTATTTCAGACACACAGCGACTGATGACAGAACAGTAAATCATTTCATACACCACACTCTGGACTAATATCAGCTGAGGACCTATTTGCCCAGAGAACTTTTATTTGGATTTTTGATATTTTTGTATTCTTTTCCCATAGTAACTCTTTCTCTGTCATTACATGTGTATATAACGGTCATGGCGAGCCTTTTAAATACACAAGTTGGTGTAACAGAGCTAGCTTGTGTCTGAAAAAACATCTTAAAAATAAAAAAAATTCTCAATGCTTGGCAGCACTTAAGTAAAGCAGAAATCACAAAAGCTCCTGAGCTGGACTCTACCCACAGTCTCCACTAAGAGACACTCTCTCCAGTATCCGAATGTGGGCTCTGAAACATTTTAGAAGACCAGTGATCCCTCTCTGCATCCAACAGTAGTGATGACATCAGTGCCAAAGGACACCTGGTGCAAAGCTCACACCGTAGCACAATGACAGAGCATTCATTGCCCATATTGACCCATGTTCTGCTTGTTTGTAAAAACAGGTTCTAATAATGTTTTCCTCTTAAATATTTTAGTATACATCATCATCATTTATTTATATAGCACTTTAAAAACACACCTTGTAGACCAAAGTGCTGTACAATACAAATTATAAATATAGTAATAAAATAACAGAAACCAGACATAGCAATAAAATTAATAAAAAAGTCAGTTACCCACAGAGTTAAAGGCCAGGGAATAAAAATAGGTTTTTAATAAGGACTTAAAAACTGGCACTGATGTAGCCTGTCTAATATGGAGAGGAAGGTTATTCCAAAGCATCGGCGCTGCAACAGAGAACGCTCGGTCTCCTCTAAGTTTCAGCCGTGACTTTGGGACCGAAAGCAACAACTGCTCAGCTGATCGAAGGGAACGAATGGGGACATGGGGCTTCAACAAGTCAGACAAATAAACAGGTGCCAGACCATTTAGAGATTTAAAAACCAATAAAAGGACTTTAAAACGGATCCTAAATTCAATTGGAAGCCAGTGTAGAGAGGCCAAAATCGGAGTGATGTGATCAAATTTCCCTCTGCCAGTTAAAAATCGTGCCGCAGCATTTTGCACTAGTTGCAAGCGTGACAAAGTGCCCTGCCCAACTCCTATTAAAAGAGAATTGCAATAATCTAAACGTGAGGTAATAAAGGCATGAATAACACTTTCCAAGTGTGACTTGGAAAGAAAGGGCTTAACCTTCGTTAAACGTCTGAGGTGACAGAATGCTGATTTTACCACCCCGTTTACGTGGTCAAAGGTAAGTGCAGAATCAATTTTTACTCCGAGATTTGTGATCGAACTCTTTAGTTGGGAAGTCAAAGCTGCAAGATCAACATCTGGAGCGTGAGAAAAACTATTTGGGCCAAATAAGATCACTTGCAGCGGTCATGTCCAACAAGACCAGCACTGCATATTTACCACGGTCTGTCGCTATCAGAATGTCATTCATAACTTTTACGAGGGCTGTCTCTGTACTGTGAAATGGCTTAAAGCCGGGACTGAAAGATTTCCAACAATTGAGAGTCAATCAAATAGTCCATCAACTGAGTATATACACAATCCTTTCCAGAATCTTACTAAGAAAGGGAAGCTTTCTTAGAGATGGGTCTAAAATTTGATATGACTGAACTGTCTAAGCCCGGTTTCTTAAGTAAAGGATGAATGACTGCATGCTTAAACTCCCTAGGTACCTGACCAGACAAAAGACTAGTATTTAACATCTAAAGTTAAATAATGGTACTTTAAAATTTCACTTATTTACTGTGGTTGTCAGTTGTACATGCAGGTATAAAGAGAACACCCTGCTGTGTTTTTTGCCGATGTGCAGTCTGGCACAGCATGTTTCAGCCTCCAGTCCTGTTATTTTCTACAGCTGTTTAAAATTGTACCATCAAAGTCGTGCAGACAACAATCAGCTGAACTACTCTGGTGCTGAACATGCCTACATTTAATTCAGGAGTTATGAGTAAATTACAGAAGTAAGCTCTCAAACTGATAACAACAACAAAAAATTAACAAGCAGATAGAAAAATGTATAAATGAGTAATTGTTGTCATCTTTGCAGTGTTTGAGCATGCACACTGAACATAAAGCTTTAGGCTGGCGCCTCGCGGCATGTGTTCAGGTCTCTCCACAGAACCGTTTACCTCTGATCATTAGCAGCAGCTTTAGCAATAAACGGAGCCCACTATCTGCACGATCACCTGCAGTCAGGCTCCTTTGGAGGAAGTTGAAGTTTATAAAGCCCAGCCGGGTGACGCCCACACAGAGAGCTCAGGAAACTCAAGTATTTAGTTATGAAACGGCAGCTTCAGTGGGCTTTATTTTTTCAGAGGAGGATTAGGCCTTCATTAATGCATTAATGGATCAGCGCTGCACTGAGGGCCTGAAAACATCCAAGTAAGCACAACAATCTCATCCCTGGCTGATACTAAAAGCATCAGCAGCGGTGTGTGTCCATGTATGTGTATTTGTATGTACACTTTAGACAAATGTTGTGCACTGGGCTTGTGTCACACTAGGACGAAGAGATTCTAAATTTAAGCAGTTTTGTTGTGAGAACTAAAAATGGTCCAAACAGGCCATCGAGAACCTTATATTCCTGATGGCTTCAGCTCAAATAAAGATTTCAGCTAGGCGAGTGAAACCCTTCAATAACCCATTGATGTGGTACTTTGACACAAGTAGGCGTAATAATTTTGTCAGCAAAGTTTTTGCCAGTGGACTTCAAGCCTGCCTGGGTTTAGCTCATGCATCCAAGAAGTTTAAAAATGAAAAAAAGGAACAAGCAAATGTTATTACTTAGTACCTAGTACTGTCCATCTTTACCATCTGTCCACTTATTCCCACCAACAGGGCAGCAGACAGCTGTAAAAAAACCTTTTCAAAAGTGGTTCAAGGTACCAGAATTTCTGTTTGTCCCTCTGGAGCTATTAATTTGAAAAACCTAATCTGTCACATAAATTTGCAAAATTCAAAGTTAACACAGAATGTTTACCTCAGGATCCACTGAAGAGATTGTACAAATGTACAACAAAAATTAGCTTCTTTGTATCATTTGACTCTATAATAATTTGTAAATTTGTTTAGTGCTAAAGTGTTTTATTTTCTTCACTTCAACATTTATTCAGACAGAGTTAAAAAATAAAATAAAATTAAAATAAAAACCATAACTCAAATACACTTCAGCAGCACTGTGTTGTTGTTTTTTTTTGTCTTCTAGATGAGTGCACACTTGCTGTTTTTAGGAAAATAGAAATCCCTCCCAAAGGAAATGAGCTAAAGTGAATAACAGGTAAGACGGAATAACAATATGACACAAACTTCGAGTCTGGCTGTGTTGCTGCCACTGAACAGCTTCTCCAGATGGACTGTGCTTGGCTGTTATTTGATCATAGATGTTTACTTTAACTTTTTTTGAGCATTTAAAGCTAATTCAGGATCTGAATTCATTAACTAAGCCGTAGCTGTGCTTTCCTGTCCTTCTTTCTCCCTGCAGGTAAGGGATTTCAAACTTGCCAAACTCTGCTGACAATAGCCAAAACTTTACCCACCAAAGTTTTCCTGCAAAGGAAAACTGAGTCAAACTGTGAATGTGAGGATGTTGTCATAGCACAGAAGTGTAACCATCTCCCAGATAAAGCTGTCTCTGTATCGACAATGACTCAAAGAAGAATTTCCGCCTGGAAATTGTGAGACAACCGAGAGCAGCTGCTTTCTTCACTTCTGCCTTATTATTCTCATCCATAGAAGGAAGCTTGCCTTGCATTTTTATTGCTTGCTGTACCATCTTCCTTATTATCCTTATAGTGTTTGTAAAGCACTTTTGCTTCTGCCCAAGAAAGTTTTATATGCAGCAGATTAAGTTTACATTTCATGCATGTGCGTGTGTTTGTTTGTGTGAACTGCTGCAGGAAATTAACAGGAAAGTTGAGTTTGCACTGTGGATATTTACCAACAGTAATTGAATAGAAACCCGGTTTCTGTTTTAACAGACAGTACCGCTGTGTTTGTAAGGTTAAGCCAGGTTAGTCTTCATTGTTGAATGCATTTCTACCATCCATTGGTTTTATTGTCGATTCTATGGATTCTTCAAATTCTGTCACCATGAACATGAAGCCTGGATTAATCTTTGAAAAGTTTCAGGAGTCTGCAAACCTTTTCCTTTTTGCATCTGTTCTATGGAAACTCAAAGCTAAAATTTTACCCAAACATTTTTTTCATTCAGTGGGTAGGCAATAATTTTTCAGTGTCAGGATTCAGGTATTAGTTTTTTTACACTGGAGATTTCAGGTTGTTTGCCTCACCCAACTAATTTCCAGCTCTATGTTTTTATTCTTGGGCCATTTTATAATAGCTTTGCACGATTCAAAATTCACAATAATCCTTATTTATCTTATACCATGAAGTCACAGAGGGCCTTAGTGCATCTTTTGTCTGAAAAAAAAAAAAAAAAAAAAAAAGCCATTTGAGCTCCCATCTCTTTAAAGCTCTGCTCCCTAGGAGCCTTTTTTCTGACTGGCTGCCCTTCGTCTGACTTCCATTAACAGCTTTTAAGCCACGCCTCATCTAAAGAACAGCCAGCCCAATAAATTTCTTGATGCATGCTCAATCATCCAGGTAAGAAAAGTCAGTTCTGTTCATCTGAACTTAGCGTTTCCAGTGGGAGAACTATGTCCAGATAAAAAAAGTCAGTTTTTAGGGGCAGTCCAATTATTCATTAACTAGTAATTTTTCAAGAAAAAAAAATGTTCAGACTTTTTAAATTGTGCCGCTCTTAAATTTGAATATCTTTTGGGTATGTTTTCTTTACTGGACTAAAGATACCTGAAGTTTTTATTCCACACGGACCTTTTATGATTATATCCAGCTCTATGATTTAATTCTTGAATTTTACTAGCATAGAGCCGGGTCATTCACCAAACAAAATAATCACTATAAAAATATTATTTTTTACTATTCATTCTTACCCCCATGAGAGAGAAAAGAAAAGGAAAAATCCACAAAATATCAACTTTAATAAAGGCTTAAAAAATTTAATCAAGAAAGTAAACTGTTAATGGCAACTCTAGCTTTATTGTACCCTGGTTAGAGAGCTGCTTTGAACAGTCCTACTGTAAACACAGAGATTCACATCAAAGAAACCCAATTTTTACCTTTAAAGTCCACATTAATTGCTAATTTTCTCCTAGCCATCAGCTTCAAATAATTAAAACAGACAACAATAGGGATGCAACCCGTACGGCCTCAAAGAATGACTAGGGATGGGTACCGATATCCGGTGCCATTATGGCATTAAGCAGTTCGGTGCTTTTTTTTTTTTCCCCCCCCTGAGATGTCATACATTTTGGATTCTAGCCAATCATTTTACCTTTCCAAGGATAGTAGGCGGGCCCAGGTACGTACGTTCTTTTAGAGCAGAGCTACAGATTAAAAATGCCCAAGGCGAAGCGGTCAAAAGTCTGACTGTACTTCACAGCAAAAGATGCAAACTCAGCAGCCTGCAACAAGCGCTTTAAGGTGATACTGTGCAAAGGAGGTAACACTTTGAATCTGATGAAACACCTGGCGACGCATAGCGTTTTTTTAAAAGCCGAGAAATGCACCGTATTTGGTAGCTTGCTGCAAGACCTCACACCGAGCACATCTACTGCGGGTGTTAAATCTCCACTAGCAAGTTAGCGCAGATCGCCCCGTGCGTGGGGCTGGATGGTGCTTATCATTTTGCAGAAAAAAAAGAGACTGCTAAAAATAAAAACATAAGAGGTTTTTGGACAAAGTTTGTGTTCTCCATTCTTTAAGCACCGGTTCGAGCACAGTTTAAGCACCGGCACCGTTTCAAAAGTACCGATTTGGCACCGGTATCGGATAAAACCTAAACGATACCCATCCCTAAGAATGACTAGTGCAAAAACCCTGCAGAGGACTCCTTAAACAACAACAAATAAGCTGGCGAGCAGACTTTAGTATATGTGCAGCTGTAAAACACTTCCTGTATCCAATTTCGCCTCAGCCCTTGGGTTGCAACCAATCAGAAGAGAGTGACAATGAAGCGAGTTGCCTGCAGTGAGCACAAGCAGCAGGTGGTATATGAGTGCGTGTGGCAGGCAGCATGTCCGTCTCTCAGTCAGGTAATGGAGACATCATGTGGCCATGCATGGCTGACCGCTCACAGCTCAGCAGAGAGGAACTCAGAGGGCAGAGAACGTGGACACTTGCACTCGGCCGTTTACTTCCAAAATGATTTCACATATCTGCACTGTTGAACGACTATGTATTTGAGTAAATGGCTGTCAGTATCACTCTGACTACAGGCTATTGCTTAGAGAAACAAGCTGACATTCAGAGTATAGCACACTGTTAGAAGAAGTGTAGTTTTTCATTTAGCAAGAACACAACTAAATGAACTTGAAGTGTTTGAGCTTTAGAAAAGACTAACTTCATGGTTCAGTTCATCTTGGTAATTAAGATGGTACAATTAAGCTATAAATGATTAAGTAGGCATTAAAAAAAAGAATAAATAAACAAAAAAATGTTTGGGGGCTTCTAACACCTGACAAATCAAAAGAAACACTGAAAAACCATCTTAAGCACAAAGATTCTTTTATAATAAACACTGGAAGCCAAAACTGTCATTTAAGATCAATTTCAAATGATTGCTTAAAACAAAATCTGCAAAAGAACTGCTAACTTCCTCTGTGGTAGTACATGTCTAAAGCTGCATGCAACCACAACGGCACGTAAAAACATTGTAATGTAATATGTGTTTATACACCAGATGAAGATTAGACAAATAAAGTGAGGTAAATAATGTCCACTCAGGAGTGAGTTCAGCACAATCATCCGTGGACACTGATCAAAAACCCACTGCAGTTATTTGTGTGCTACAGTAAATGGTGCATAGAATTATTTGAGCGTTTGGCTCATTCCTTTATGATATAAAAACTGAAACATTTGACCCATTCACCAATGGGCCCAAACAAATTTCTTTCAATCTATTTTTTCTGCTTCTTGCATAGCCTTCATTGTTATTTTAGTGTGGCTGTTGTGTATTTTGAAGGGAGTGCACAGAATGAAATTCCTTTCCCAGACTTCCCTGGGAGCCCTGTGTGAGCCCTGAATAAGGTTCCAGTGTAAGAAGCTAATTATAATACGCAGCAGCGTAGTATTGGGCTCCCGTCCAGGCAGCCTTCATGGACTCAGCCCAACTCAGTACAACCATTTACCTCATACAATCCAGTGCCTGGGAGAGAGTTATCTCACTGCCAGACTTTTCACCTCGCGGCGCTCCAGCAGACCTGCTGCCACTACACCTGAGGAATCAAATAAAGCTGTGAGCCGCACTCTGAAATCCACTTTCAAAGTTCGGGGCAGTCTATGCAGGGATTTAGGGACTGTTTTTGTCCTGATATTATAATGTTTTATTTTTTAAAAATCCATTTCCCAACATGAGCTCTTTTATGCAACCTTGCATAGATTTGGCATCAAAATAAAATACTGATGAAGTGGCCATGAAATTTAAGGATTTTAATTCAATCCAAACCATATGTAACACAAATGGTGGAAATTGTTGGTTTATTTCATAAAAGAGATATATGTAGAAATAGTGCTTTCAAACAAATACAAAAACATGCATTTTTATACTGCTTCCAAATCCAAGGTACAACAGCATCATTAGATTTTACCTTGAATCCTTTAATCTTTCACACAACAGAGCAAATCACACCAAAGGGCCCACCAAAGGCAACGGGGGCCTGAGCAGTCTCTCTACTTTGACTTTACCATAACACATAAACCATCAGAGTTGCTCTTTAAATATTATCTCCGGAGGTTTCAGCACCTGATCTCGGTGTTCACTGAAAGTTCAGTTCAATGACAGGCCAACCTGAGCTGATACGAGTCTCTGTACCTTCTAGGTGCCTCAGTAGGCTGTTGCCTTTAAGAGGTGGTGATGTTGCAGTTGTATGAAGACACACAAGTAAAAGTTCCATTATCAATGTTGTGTTAAGCTTTGTAAGATGTTCCTATAATGTATTTTGGCCTAAAGTTTAATCTATTTCCACAGCACAGTACATTGGGTATCTAAACCTAGCAATGTGGTCCCTAAACAGAATGTGAAAATGAAAGCAAACACCAAGAAAAACTGTTTTTCATGACTGAGATTTTAATTATGATTTTAACTTTTATTGACTATGAAAACAAAATGAAAAAGCTATTTTGGGCTGCTCCCTGTTTCACAGGTGGCTGTCACAGTGGGTTGTGCTGCATGTTTGGTTTGGCAGACTTTTCACACCGGATGCCCTTAATGATGCAGCCACAAAGGTGTCTCCTCCCCGGATCAAAATCAGAGAGCTTTTGCTTGTTAGGCAAACACATACTGTACACCACCACACTATAGAGCCACTAATAACAATTAAAACAAAATAATGAGAGTAACATTATTCCTCTGTTTTTTTCTTGTTAAATAAATCAATACAGCTCTTTCCTTTATAGCGATGCATACACAGTCACATGCAAATGACAGATGATTGGTTGATCCTATTATAGGAACAAAGCATTTCAAAATGGTGCCATACACATGCGAGGAAGAAGAAGAGCCCTAACAAACTCAGTTCAAACAAACAGAAAGACCTGTAAAGTAGGAAAGTGGTGAGTTCAGAGAGGTTATGACCTCACAAGCAGCAGCACAGTCCGCTGCATTTACTATCTTACGGTAAAATTGAGGTCCTGCACACAAATCCTACTAAATTTGAAGACATGGAAACTGTCGATTTCAAAGCGCAAACTCATATACAGTTTAGTTCAGCCTTAGCCAAGATGACTAGTTTAGTTTATGAAGATCTGCCATTAGACACAGCAGTGCAGTAGCTATTCTTCTTCCAAATGATCCAAAGGACTAAAAGAGTCAACAAGCTTTACATTCTGCTGGTCTTGCTGGTCTCCTGAGGTACAAGAGTCCATTGCCATCTGTGGCCCTGCACACACAGACTTCCAACACTGACAGCATGCCAGCACGAAACCAGCAGTTAGTCTTGTAAGATGAACTTTAAAAGTTAAAAAAAAAGCTTGTTTTATTGTATACATTTTTTTGTACCTTTGGAAAACTTATTTCTTTTTTTATTATTATAAATGTAAACAACAACAACAACAACAACAACTAGGGACTCAAATACCAGCTTTTTTTTAACATTTAAGAGCTAGGACAGGATTTTTTTTTTTAATTTTTATTTTATTTTATTTATTTATTTTTTAAATAAAGGAGCTGTACCAAAGCCGAGCAGAACATAAATGAATCATAACTGTGAATCATGCAAAGCCACTGTAGTGGAGTCTAAGAATAAACACTTGTAACTGGAAATTAGCATAATAGGTCCATTCACTTTAAAGTGATTTTTCACATATAAATAGCATTTTGAGATACAACCAGCTTGCTGTGGCTGTACTTTCCACCAGCTGGGCCATCAGAACAGCCTGAAACAGTCCTGAGCCCTGAGCCAAACCTACTCACTGTCAGGCCCTAAATACACCATGAAAAACACAAAGAAAGTTGAGCTTTTATGTTCTCAACAGTGAAGATGAAAGCTTGAGCCCTGGTAGCTTTTGAGGGCCATGACGCAATTCCCGTACTGGATCACGCTCAGGTGAAGCTGTGGGAGAGTCTCCTCTGAAGTAGTTCAGTCCACTAATGGCTTTCATTAGTGTGCCTCTTGACTCCACCTCATCACACTCACAGCTCACATACCTCTTCACAGCTTTCCTGCTGTGTGAAATAAAAGAGGCGAAGAAATGAAAGGGAGGGGGAAAAAAAAATAAAAAAATCACCCATCCTAACAGCATCAGATGACCCCAGCTTTGACTTCATATACACCAATAAGTGTTTTTATTTTGTTCCAGTTTACACCTGGTTTAATGAGTTGATCTGAAGTTCAGCAGCGAGTAATTTCAAAAGTCTGACTTGAGTAAAAACAGCTCTATGATGCTAGCAAAAGATGAGAGATATCACTCAGGGTTAGCAAAGAGCTGAAATGTAAGCTCTCATCAGCCTGACAGTCGAAGCAATCTTACAGTATAAACCCTGAGACAGTCCTTACCTTGAGATGTAAGCACTGAAGTGGTTATATTAAGCCACACAGAAAAACAACCTGCAAATAAGTTATTTGGACAGCTTTGTTGTTTCAATTGTCAGGTTTTAATCTGATCACCAAATATTTACATTCCTTCATTAGTTTGATCTGGTTCTTTATAACAAACTCAGGCCATACTAAGCAAAACATATTTCACATCAGAGTTTCAGATTTTCCTAATAGCTGCAGACCCCTACCGCGGTGGTTCTTGATATCATTAAACTGCTTCTTCAGAAAGTTGCATCTCTTGTGGCCTGATGGATTTCAACTCCACTATTGTGGATCACAGCTTGAGATGGTAGTTCTTCTACAAAACCCACTGTGAGCAACATGGTCGCTCTAAACAGAACCTACAGCTCACCAGGGCTACAGAGAAAAATAATGACTATTTGTCAGCTAGAAGAAAAGACAGCGTGCTTCCAAAAAGTAGAGACTCTTACTTTATCCACTTGTTAAGTCTGACATTATTATTCATTTCAGATTCAAATGATCCAGTTCCCAAAAGCAAACAGACACTGAGAGACCATCGAGAGCTAACTCTTTCAGCTCATGTAACTGTTCTCCCAACAGTTACAATACAATCTCATGTCAACATAGACATGAAAAAAATGATTTACAAGCATTAACAGAGTCTGGGGCAGTTATCTGGTTTCTAAAGCTTCCATTAAATTAAAGAATAAATAAAAAGGTGCTATAACTTTGGATGTGTAGAAAGATGGAAAACTAAATACCAGCAATGTCTGGAGGGTTAGTAAAGCTGAGCTTATTTTGGCTAGCAAAAAAAAAAAAAAAAGACAAAATGATAACAGAAAATGTTAACGAAAACTAAAGCAACAGCGCTAGCACCCCAACACACACAGCCCAAGTCTCAAAAGACGAGGACACTGTCGCCTTTTGACATAATTTGGAAGTGTGGAGATATTCTGGTTATTTAAAACCCAACAAAGGAGCAGAGCAGAATACACATTAAACTGTGTCAAAACCATGTTTTCACAAAAACAGGTAACACCCTGAGAAGCCATGATAACAGTAAGCACTGTCGAAAAATTATGGATTTACGCAGCTAACAAACTCAGCCACCTGGCGTGGCTTTGTTAGGTGAAAATATTCATTATGAGGATGAGAGCTCATCCAATGCGCTAGGCTTAAGGACCGAGAAATAGGATCATTAGGTCATCACTTATTAAACAGATAAGTCATTTAGGATGCGAACAGCATTCGCCATCTTTCATGCGCACTCTCATCAACACGTGTATGCACCCCTGCTATCACCACAAATAGAAAGCAATTCTGTGGTAAACACTGGACTCCAGTCAATTCAATATTGTCTCCTCTATTACTGAACTTGGGTTGGGATCAGAGCCAAAAAACTACCGTAGATATCAATAGCATTAATTACATTTGTGGTGATAAAAAATTTAATTTCATCCAAACCATCTACTTCAGATATTTACGTGCCAAAAATACAGACAGCATATTTGAGAGTCTGAGTGGACCACTGAGAGAAAACAAACTCTCCACTGACATCACACTAGTGACATTTCCTTTTTCTTTCCTTTAACAGAATAGAAACTCAGCCATGTTTCTAGATATGAGAGCTGCATCATCTACAGTGAGATGCACGTCTCTCTTAATCAGCCCAGATTTTCCCAGAAAGTTTTCCAGTTATCTTTGTCGCTCACATCGTTTACTGGACAGCAAAATGATATGCAGTCAAACATGTCACATTCATTCCAAAGAAAACTGTAAAGTTTGCAATTATTTTGGCACAATACGCTTCAATTTAACATTATTTTTAGTTCAATTGCCCTAATTGGGTGTCATAGCTACCAACTTGAATTATATTAGGAAAAACAGACACCAACAGTCTAGTCAACAGATAATTGATTGTATTTCCTGCTGACTGATTGAATGATGACAAAAAGTATCTACAGAAATAAAGTCACAGCATATTTCTTTGGTCCTCATGGTGTGTTTAGGGATCATTGGCTGCTGATGTCTTGAGGATGAATAAAAGGGCCAGTTTCAGCTCAATGTGCCAGTGCCACCCTGAAATCCATTTTTATGCTTATCCAGTGTATAAACTCTGTCCTCTGTCCTTCATCTGCAGGAAACTGGATGAATGCGAATGCACAGAGGAGAAAGTGAAGACCATCCTTTCATGCTGTGTGCAAAGTACCCTGCTTCTATGTGCGCCTTTTTCCAGCAAACCTCAAACAAGCAGTGGCTCATGCTCCTTCCATTTGAAAGTCCATCTCTTTCAAACGGTCTAGAGACTCATTGGCAACTGCCTGGCAACCACTGGTCGCTGGGAATAAATGAGTATCCAACTAAACCAGCTACTCGCTAAGGAGTAGTTAAAGTGTGAAGAGAATGACGCAAACCAGAAACGGAAATTTGCTTTGACAGTAAAAGCATTTCATTGCAACATGCTGGTTTCAGGGGTAAGGCACAGCGTTTACTGTGAAGGCGAACATTGTTCTTGCCAAATCTGGAAACCAAGTATCCTCCATCCTAGTCCTATATCCCTGGGAGGCTTCCATCACCCCTGATTCAGCACAGTAACTGGAGTTTGTGTGGAAGAACTGGAGACCACAGCCTGGTTAGTGCAGGTAATGCACTGGCATGCGTACAGCTTGTTAGGCCTGGTACAAATCCTAGTTCCTTGCAGGGTTGATTGGTTATTATAAAATATATGTTAGACTTTGATTGTGACTGGCAACCCAGCATTCACAACTGACCCCCTACATGTTACTGTGAGGACCTTTGACCATTATAATCATAATCATCAATGCATTATTTCCAGCAGCCTGTAAACACATCACTACTGAATTTGAGCCTGACAGCTGATCAGGAAGCTGCGCCAGTGCCAAAATGTAATACAGTATACCGTAATGTCTGTGCAAGTTCAGCATACAGAGATTAAAAAATTCATAAGTTTACTAATGCTTCTTCATTTATAAATTAGACAGCACTAAGGCAGCACACAAACTCCTAAAGTGAGACTGGTTCATCTGTTGCTGACTCTTAAAGATCAATTAATCAAAATTTTTACATTAGAAATTACATAAAAACCCAATAAATGTTACAGGAGTTGCTTCAAGTGATTAAGTGACAGATTTATTAGTAACCCTGCAGTTATTCTGAGTACTATTGTTTTGGCTCTCCCATCTCATACTGCACTGTTTTATTTCCAGCAGAAACAGGGATTTAAAATGATGCTCACCTCCCCCACCCATCTTCACAGCAATCATATCAGGTATTGGCAGTCTTACAGGGTGATGTTAGGACAATCAGACTATGAAGAACTGTTTTTCCTCACAGACTTACATTGTATTTGTGACAGCGCTTATTAAACAAAAAAAAAGTTTGTCACCCTTCCCCAAAGAGATTCTGGACTTCTCCCAAAGTCAAATCACTAGAGTGGCAATAACAATATTTCATTATCTGTGGATCGAGGTTATAAAAATAAATCATCAAATGAGCAGAAATACCAGGAAAATGCAAAGACTTCTTCAATTAGGTGGCACGGACTCTTTGCATCAACTATACACTAATCATGGTAACAAGCACAATAGCTTCTCTTAAAAATGCATTTTGAGTCAGGAAATATCTGATGTGTACACACACATAGGCACAGATCCAGTGAAAATTGGTACATTTGCTTTTCTAAGTGAACTCTCAAACAATCTTGTTCATATGTTTCTTCTCCTGCAATCATTGTATTAGCAAAATACTTCATGACCAATAAAAAGCTAAACAACATAATCATCTGGTACATGAACTAATAAGCTCAAGCAGTACTGTCAGCAGCTGGAGTCCAAGTTGGTGTAAATGGAGCATGTCTGACCAGAGTACATTATCTTTCCTTCAGAAGTACTTGCTACCTCTGTGGCAGAAACTTGGCCACTGAGCCAGGACAAAAGAGAGGACTAATTTCTAAGATCATCATTGCTAATTTATAGGTCAATATTGGTGGAAGACTTTGGGTTTTTGTCACTATATAAAGACAATGGATACAAAGAATTTTTGTATTTCTCATAGGCAAGTCATCTTTGAAAAAATTAAAGAGATTTGTGATATTTGGCCACATACAAATGTCACATACAAATTTCTCTGTAAAAGATTGACAGGTATTATACTTAAAAGTCTGAACTCTTCAACATTTCACTCTTTATCCACAGCTTCCAGTTGCTTTGTCCTGTTGAAAACATGTCAGTTTTGCACATCTGGTTGCATCATCTCCCAGTGCCCTTCTTTTTTCTTTTCCTTTTTAAAAGATCTGATATGTTCAGCCCTTCCTCACCTTTTTTTTTTTTTTACTGCCCATCTTTTCCTTTTCACCACTTTTGGTGGAACATTGATTTTTATTGCTGCTGCACAACCTTTTACTGCTCCAGGTTTAATGGTTTTCCACAGGTGGTAGCATCCATCTATACATTCCTTTATTGCTATTCAGAGGCTATGACATAGAGTCACTATTTTAAAAAAGTTAAACTGTTAAATATTGACTATAATTCAGGCCAAAATACCAGCCAGCAGTTAAATAGCCCACCACCAATTGTTGCAACTCCAGAGATGTACTGCCTGGGCTAGCTGGTTAGTGGAACTTTCAAAATAAGAGTAAGAGACTTGTCCACTTGAAAACTGGCCACTCATGCAAAGTAGAAATAAAATTAGCAACCAGACATTGTTTAGTAACAGTTAGCTGCTGAATAGCACCACACAAGTTCATAGTCACAATCACAACACACATTAAATAGTTAAATAGCAAATGAAGAAATACTTCAAGAGGAGAGGTCTGGCTTTTGATGCACGTCATTGAGGAATTGAGTGTAAATGTAAGCTAACAGGGCTGTGATGAAAGTCCATGCACGGTTTGGTAAACAAGTTCTGGTGCTGGCAGAAATAAACTGACTGGCAGCTACCACAATTCAAACATCCAGAGTGCTGCAGGGTTTCTGTTTTCAGAGCACATCAAACAGCTCGAGAGAAGAGATGTCCTCAGGGACTCTGGAAAAAAGTAAAAAAAATAAAAAAAAATGTCTCAGATGATGAGATATTCATTTCACCCTAGCAAAACCAAAGAGACGCCGGCTCCAACTGGATTCTGTCATCATCAGGGCTCTAAAGCAAGGTTACTTTCTGAGGTTTGTAATGCAGGATGAGCTGGGCTCTCTAGCTTGGTGAAATGAGGGCGAAGGATGAGCTGAAATAAGAGAAGATGGAGCTGATGGCGGTAGGAAAGTCTCTACTCAGGTTTCACAGTTTTACCTCAACAGCTCTGTTCAGTTACAGAGAACAAGAAGCTTCTGCAGATCAGCCAATACACGAGAGCAGACCGGAGTCTGAAGATCAATGCTGGCAGCAGGTCGAGAGAACAATATGCTGATGTAACTGTCATTAAATGTTAGTTTCAATTCATAATTTATGTGATTACATGTGTCCAGCATTGCACAGCTTCTCTGTCATAAGAAATAAAGAAAGTGAAGTTCTAATCTTAATCTCAGTCATTGGCTGTGCTTTAAAAGGACAAATGGGTTTGTGCTGATCTGACAAATTTACAAATATCAGGATAAAAAAAGAAAAGAAAAACAGAAGCCATACTACCCAAATATTGAGTTATCCGTCTCTAAAAACAGGCTGAATCTGTGACTTCCACTGTAATAATGCATTATTAAAGAACATCAAATCTTATTGCTCCCATCTCCATTATTTATGTTTGATTTTTGATTATGTTTTCATTATTAGATGTTTCTTGAACTGCAGCATTACAGATGCATCTTATATGTTAGATTCCTTTTAGTCATGGATTTATGGTCCAGAATACTGACAGGTCAGAGTTAGATGAACTCTTTCATGGATGGTGGCTGGCGATGCCAATTCTTCTTCTACTCTGTAACTCTGCAGCTCACTGAGGCTACAGAGCAGAACAAGGACTACCGCCCTGTAGTCCCACAGTGGAGTTGAAGTTCCCCCACTGGAGAAGAGACTAAAGAGGAACTTATTATTGCTGCTATTTATTGTCATAAAATACAATCTATTTCTGTGATAAACTCTAAATTTACTGTTTGAGTGCGAGTTTGAAATGTCACCATTATTGGTGGAAAAATGTATAATCTCATCTCACATGAAATTTCCCCTTGTGGGACTAATAAAGGTATATCAAATCAAATAAAGGTATATCAATAATGCAAAGTCAATTTATGAACATATTTTTCAGGTTAAAAGGATTAATCCCCCAGTTTGACCTGCACTCTTCAACAAAAACGGGAAGCTAGTAGCTTAAAGAGATGCAGAGATATTTCACTATTGATATGCACCAGTGACAAGTGAGATTCCCACAAGATGAAAGCAAAGTATGACCTTCACTGCTAGATTTCTTTGTGTATTTTTACAAAGGGTGACCAAGGTATATGGGAAATCTAAATGTCATACAGTTAGCATCCAAATATTATGTCACATTTAACCTCTGATCTCACTTTGACATTTTGTATCTGCTTTTTAAGTTGACCCCAAAACACATTTCTTATCTTTAAAGACATTACTGTCAAGAGAAAGAGAATGAGCTGCCTAGTTAGTTAGAAATATAGTGTAGTACAATATTAAATAATAAGCTCAAGTTATTCATGTCCAGTTATATACAAATGAAATATCAATAACGTACCCCTAAATGATGTTTGTAGTATCAAAATAAACATCTATAATGAATCTATAACCTGATTTTTACTGCACTACAAACGTCTTAAAGATAGTTTCAAAAGAACAACAAAAACAAAATGAGTATATATAAAATACAATACTTTTTCCTTAAAAGTAAATACTGCTCAGAGAGTGAACTGCCTTGGGGGAGGTTAGGTGGCGAAAAGGTGGCAGTAAAGCATCTAGAAGCTGTTTGCTACCACCTTTAAACAATAAAAATAGAAAACAAACACGTTAAAAGGCAGCGCAGTAAAATGTGTGAGCGGTGATATATACTCTATCGTACAAAGGGGAGAAACAATCAAAGCAATAAATGACTACAGCCTTAAAAGTTATTAGAATTAGTAAAACAATGCTACCTTGAAGCTAGCTAGTCATTATACAACAGTTCCCAGTGAATACTTAATAGCAGTTTTGGCCTAAGCACCACATTTTTTAGCAAGTTAATCCACCATTTGTCATTCATGCATGTAGTTATTAAATAAGTGTGGCAGGTCTGTCTGGGTTGAGATCTTCTAACAGCAAATACTTTCATGAGGCTGGTTTCCATGGAGAGCTTTAGCTTCCCGCGATCTTCTAAATGTGTTTTCAAAGCCTTTCCATGCTAAAAAAATAAAAAAATAAAGACAAGCTCAGTATATGTTATTCATGAAAATGGAAGATCAACAGGGAATATAAAACATCCTGAGATATTCACTTAGTGCAGGCAGCTCTGCTATAAAGACACTGTGTGCTACTGCAGAGAGGGCAAATCAAAAGGACAGCATCACTGCCATCCCCTGCATGTACTGCAGAACCTGAAGTGCCCCACAGCAGCTGGGGATAGCAAAAAAAACAAAAAACATATCATGTGATGGTGCTCCAGAGCTAATGTCACAACCGTCACGTTGGGAAAAGACAGTGAAGTGATTTTTAGACAGCTGCACAGCTGGGATGTCCAGCATGCAGTCCACCAAAAAGGTCCAATCCCGTCCACTGGATGACTTTGTAAAAAAAAAGGAGGGCGTGCATTTTTAACTTTTACCTGTATTTTGTCCTTCACAATCGATTATGCCCATGGAGTCTGAATTCCTCATTTCATTTGAGTGAGATGAATCTGGATCATTGTTCGTTTTATAGTCTTTTTCATAACAAGGTTATCACGGCCTGTCATTGGCCTGTCATTCACCACTACATAAGTAAGAGATTTACTGGCAGTACTACATTTGAGAAAAAAAAAGTTTTAATAATAATGTTCTCTGTTATTTAATGCTTTAAGTGATGAGTCCTGGTAATGACTAAGAGATTTTTCTGAGTGGTTAGGCCAGAGAAGCCAAGCCAATGAGTTTCTTTGATTTACTACAATAGCAATTCTACAAAATGTGCAACAAAAATATCAGTGACATAACATCTCATAAAGCTCATAGTCCAAAACAAATATGAGCACAGTTTATCTAAAGACCCATCAGGTGATCACTGTCAGTTTGGTTAAATTCTTACAAAACTAGATTTGTGTATTATAGCCCTGCAGCAGATTAAAAAGAAATCAATTAAAACTACAACAAGAGAACTTCTCATATAATTGTGAATGCCCAATGATAAATGTTTTTCTTCAGAAAATTTCCATTATGATTATAATATAATGTCTGCAGACAATAGATACAGTTCAATCTGATTGTAATAAAAACACCTTTCTGCGAGTATTAGGCATGATAGCCCCATGAGGCACATTAGAGCCTCAGCCATTTTGCTTGCAAGCATGAAGTGAGCAGCAGAGAATTCACATTTCCTGCTAAGAGATGAAAATAAGCCTCTATGACTGAACCTGTCACTTTTATATGATGGACCTACGCGTTCATATTAAATAATGCACGCCATTTCATTTTAAATAAAACACAAAACAAACAGAAGCAGCAGAAGGGACAGCCTCAGAGCATCACATGACCCTCTTCCGTTTACTGAAACTGAAGCTACATATTTTTAAATAGACTTATTTTATCAGAATTGCTTAAATAAAAAAGACCAGTACCAATAATCAATAAAATGCTCAATATTAGCCCTAATAATCAGCTGATCCCCATTCATAAAACATAGATAATTCTTTTCACAAATAACAGTTGCATCTTCTTTTGATTGACATAAGAACTAGGAAGTCATTCAAAACAGTTACCAACTTGTGCTGTCTTTATCTGTTAACTTCTCAGTTAATAAAAGTATCAAGAAAAAAAACAATGTGAAGCTCACGATACCTATGGTATGTCAGACACAATGAGTTTGTGCTGATCTGAAATCAACCTCAGCACCACTGGTCACCACAGCTTCAAACCAACTCTTAGTATTCACTGTTTGTGTTTGTGTATCCCTTACATACATACAGCACAGGACAACTCTAATTGAAATCAAAATGTCACACACACACTTGATCCTCATTCACAAGAGCAGTGTTGCATCCTCGTCAACACTTTTAGCTGCACCCATCCCAAGGAGGCTGAGCTCCAAGGTTAGGCTCTGGTTACCGTTTCTATTTACCTTCCTTGGGACTGGAGAAGCCAGTTGCTTCGAGCAGTGCTCTGCTCACCGAGTACAACCCCCTCATCTGAAACCTGAACCTGTGACGTGTGTGTGTGTGTGTGTGTGTATTTATCAGGTTCAGGCAAATGCAGGGGAGCAGTAATGGCACAGAGCTCGTCTTTGTTCCCAAACACTAATATTTCCATGTTTTAAGCTGCTGACTGTCCATTACAGCAGAGGTAAGGACCAGAAGATCCCAATTTCTCTTCCCTGTTGCCTTTTAAGCAGTAAAACCTGAGCAGGAGAGGATCTGCTGCTGTTCCATACCAACTTGCTTTCATTTGAGCCTCAAACTGTCATATAAAACATCAGCAGCATCAGAAGGGACTGTTAAGTCATAATCAGCTGGTTAAATCGGGCACAGACATGCGACACAGTAACATCATTTAACATAGATTAGGCATGAGGATTTTTTAACTTATATTCTACATCTGGTAAAAAGGCTTATTTTTGGCCTCTGAATCCTTTCTAATGACTCTGATTCACTTGTTATAAGAGCGGTCCAAGACTCCAAGCCTCCCCCACAGCTAAAAATTCACTCCACACAGTGCATGACTTCAGTCTCGAATTATTTTCTTGGGTGGGTGTGGGCAATTCTTAAGAACTCTGAATTTTTCTTATCTTAATTTGATATGCATTTGTGAAGATGTGATGACAAATGTACCAAAAATCAAAAGTACTTGGTGATGACTCTAAAGGTTAATAATTTCCAAGTTGGCCAAAGCCCAAACTCAGGCAAAATAACCCACCCACAACTTTAAGCGTTCTTGCTAACATACAGATATTTTTGAAAAGTCCAGACAAACCAAACCAAGTCAACCTCCTCAGTGGAAAAGGGTTGAATGACACAGCAAAAAAAAAATACCATCACCACTAATATAAAAATATAATTTCTCTCAGGTTTAAAGGCGTAGTTTTGGAAGATTCCTGTATGATTCTTTGCTGCTGTGTTGCCCGCTGCTCTATGTGACCACAACTCTGTCTGTGGGTTTGTTTGATTACCTGTCCACACAGGTACACCGTAGGAACCTGAAGGTTTGTATCTATATCAGATATCATGATGCCATCATGTTGCCTAGCAACCACCTAGGAACAGGCTACAATTACCCATTTTTGGCATATAAATGTGGTGTGTTTTTATATTTTATTTTGTTTTACTTTTCTCAGTTTGATTAAGCGATGGTTCCCTGGTGTAGTGGTTAATACATTCACTTTACATCAAAAGATCCCTTCTTTCAGACCTGGAAGAGAACAAGCCTCAGGGTCTGTGACACTAGCTTGTGTCTCCTAGTGCCAGGCCCTACCTTGGATAAATGGAATACCTGCTCTTCTAGCCAACAAAATATGTCAACTGTCTACAATAATAACATGAATTCTACACGAACCTTGAGCCAACACCAGTTTTAATAATGTTTAAATGTCTCTTGTTGGACACAAAGCTAAACTGTACAAATTCCCTGATTGGGATTAAACTTCAGATTAGAACTTTACTGTTTACATAGACTCTTAAGAACGTGATATAAATATAACGTGCAGTTTCATTCATTAAGCATTTTAATAGAATGAATCAATTTGTCGAACTTTCTGGGAAGAGTGGAAGTTGTGATGTCTGATATAAATACACACTGGATTTGTCTTGATTTCTTATTTTATCTTCACCCCTCTCCCCTCCCCTCTCGCAATGGTCCCCATTTCAACGTCAACCAGTATAAAAGCAGCACAATACATAAGATGCCATCTTCACATTCTGTTGATAGTTTTAGTTAATTTCTGAATGTTTTACACTCTTTTTAAACAAAGGGCATTTTTAGTACTGCTATAATTTGTTTGTTTATCATTCAGCCCTATACAAATCTAAATATAAGTTAGTATTTTTCTGTAACTAACACAAAAAAAAAAACGTCAAGTAACCCATGAAATATAAACATACAAAAAAAGATTAAAGTTGTTATCCAAAGGTTTGGCCAGCTCAGCCTACTTGATATCCAATTGCGTGTATGCAGCCAATAAACTAAAATGAATTTCACACCTGAATGTCACAAAACTTCAACTACTGCCATGGTAAATCCAAATCCTTATTCAATTCTTTTTTGTGTGAAATGTCTTTTGTCAAAAGCTTCTGAGAACTCTGAGAGTCTGAGAACTCTACTGATGGTGAACCTTGCAGATTCAAAGGATACTCCCAAAACTGGTATCTGTTGTTTTTTTGATGATGATCTTAGACTGAGCCAGTGTTTGGAGTCAGCAGATAGCCGTGCAGTGTGTGTCACAAAAGAACTCGAGTCTCAATTTTTAAGAACCAGCGACTGGCATCATCTGCTTATTCAGCACTTCAGCTGTAGTATATCAGTCATCTATGTCAATTTGGCACAATCAATCTCTGGAGAAAACTGACCTCAACTGTTTGTGTAGTTACAAGAATATTTTGCATGGACACCAGCAGGCTGGACATGGATTGTTTTGGTAAGTTTTACAAAGAAGTGAATATGCACATTTATAAAGCATTTACAAAATTGAACCAGCTTTACCCTTAAACTGACACACACACACACACACACACACACACACACACACACACACACACACAGAAGTTGTATTATTTCCACCTATAAATAATTTTTTTCCCAGAAGTTAAAAAGATGAAAATGCCAACAAAGACCAGCAGAAAGCGGACAGAAGAAATGTGAGTTTTTTGATGGTTTTTCAGGTCGTGAATAGAACAAAAACTTCTAAATGGGGAAAAAAGTAATGGAGGGAAAAATACCTTGGCAGATGTAAAGAAAGAAACATTAGTAAACGCTCGGATAACTAATGGCAAGGTTCGCTAACAACGCCGGGCACGTCAACCAGTTTTACACACCAACAATCACAGTTGCAGCTATTTATAGTACGATGAATTAATCCTCCAATTAATAATTAAACAGTTATAAGATGCCTGGCACAATTTAACACACACAATGAATTATTTACAAGGCATGAATGGTACATTGTACATATTAATATTAATGTCTGAATAGGAAAAATTCTCATTTTGCATGTGAACGTGACACATCAGATTTCCAAAAAATGAGGACATTTTCTCTGAGGAATGCCTGTGGTTTTAATGATTTTTTTTTAAATCAGTTTTAAATAAAATGTAAACAAACTAAAGTTCCCTAACTGAGACCTTTCAAAAACAATGGCTACATAAACTTTTTTCCGCATGTCAAATCTTTTCCTCATTAAACAAACATGGTCCAGGGTGTGTTCAAATGACCACAAAGCAATGGCAATGATTACACAGCTGATGTAGTCTCACCCCGTCCTTCTCCTTGTAACCTGAACATCCTCATTACAGCTGCAGTGGCTGCAGAGCTCTGAGCCTTTATTCTCAACAACCATGATGAAATTATTTGACTTATTATTATCAGTCCTTTGAGACGAGAAAGATCTTTGTTGCTTTTACTCTTATGGCAGCAGGACTATGGTGATTTATTTTATGTCCATGTATCTTCACATTGCCTACATATATTTTATTCAAACCTAGAGCTGGGCGATATAAGATTTTTTCATATCACGATATGTGTTTTTCATTTCAGGCGATAACGATATATATCACGATATAAGCCAAATAACTATATTTGTAAGATTTAAATGTGCCGTTGCTCACAAGTAAAATGTGAAATAATCAGCAGCTTGTTTTGATTTAAATATTTATTTCCCATAATAAGTTTAACAGGGTAGATGTACTTAAGGAACATCAGACTTCAGTTTCAGATAAATAAAGGCAAATATTGCAAACTACACAAAAGGCAGCCGCTAAAGCGTTTAAGTTTCAAAATAGAACAAACAAAACAGACTACTAAATTGTCAATTCCACTTAGAAACAAAATTTTAATTCTAAAAATAAATCTTAGTTCATTTTACAGAAGAACAGACAAAATTGACTAACTTTTGTCAATATCAAATAAACTGAGAACTAAAAGGAAATTCTCAATCTCTCCTTGTTGTATAGCTTAGCTTTTCAAACAGTTTTAACAGTGACTTTAGTCTGACAAAAGCCGAATGACGAATTAGCGCTTTCAGTCAGAGATTGAGCATGCACCGGTTTATTGTATTTCCAGACTTGCTTTCGGCACAATTTACAGTGCGCGCTACTCTGTTTTTTGTCAGACTTGAAATAGCCGAAATACCTTCACACTACGGAACTTCTATGGCCCTTCCGTTCGACAATCTCTCCGGAATTGGAACCATCATCGTTTTTTTCTTCGGTAACCTTCGCTCACGCTCTCAGTTGATTTTTCTCTAGTCGGCAAACTCATTTCCTTCATTACCCGGGCGCCCCGGCTGCAAAAACAAATACACATGTGCGCCTTGGCACTTGTGCTGTACGTAACAAGTCACGTGACGTGACGCTGCGGCTGTGATTGGTTAGGCTCTGCGCTACTTAATTTGGATTGGCTGTTCTTTTTTTCTTTTTTTTTAAGAGGACAAGAGAGATGAGGCCTATCGCAATAGTTAAATTTTTCTATCGAGAAAGTTATTTCGCAATACATATCGTTATCGTTCTATCGCCCAGCTCTATTCAAACCTTAAAACTCACTATAGTACATTGTATGCTTGGGTTGGACAGAGCAGGGCGATATGACCAAAAATATTTATCACGATATACATTTGAAAATTTGCAATAACGATATAATTGACGATATAATTGACACTAGACAAACTACTTTACAACTCCACAACTTTATTAGTGTAAAAAAAAAAATATCAGTGTATTTTCACTTAAACAAGCAGCTGTTTTTTATGTGCATTAAAGTTATATAAAAAATTTAACAGTGCAAATGCAAATCCTTGCTGACAGTTTAACCAAAAGGCATTTCCAGTGGAAATTGGCCGACATATCCTCAGCATAACCATGTATAATATCCACAAAACTTAAAAAGAGGTTATACACACACAATACAGTAATATTATGTTGAAGCACAGTACGTATCACTCCGCGAGGCTCCTCCCTACAATAGCCGTAATGCTCCGAAAATCCATCAAGCGGTGCGGGTTCGTAGCTTAGCAAAGTCGTACTAAAACATTTGACAGATTTTCGAGCGCAGTGTACGACATAAAATCGTTTCGAGGTCAGTAAACACAACCAGAATTCATACATAAGGCACACGGGATTATAAGGGGCACTGTCGATTTTCAGAAAAATCAAAGGATTGATTTTAAGTGTGCCGTATTTTCCAAAAAACACGGTAATATCGACGGCCCGCTAGTATGCTCTACCAAAAATAGTGCTTTGTTGTGTATCTGACGGATGAAAGCTAAACCAGTTCCACACCAGTGAAGTTGCAGCATTTTTACAAACCAATTCTGATTCATCCGTTTCATTCAACGATCCGCTTTCGCCCTTCTCATTCTCCGTCGTCGCCATGTGCATATGAAAACAAAGGCACTGCGCATGCGCGTTTTACCCATATTCTATCGCGATATTTCATTTTCTTATCGTTGCCCAACATTATACCGGTATTACCGTGAATGGTATGATATGGCCCAGCCCTAGTTGGACAGGCCACTTTGTCATTTTATAGACCAAACTGCTGGTAGTATTAGGAATGTTTCCCAGGAAATTTTATGTAAAAGTATAAAATAACTGTAATACTAACAACAACTAGAGTAATTTAACTTTATAACTTGAGAAGCGCTCCAAAACACTTTCACAAAATAAAACAGAATGTTTTTTGTTTTTTACCTTGGATGTTTTATTTTCGTTCAAGTCTTTTTAACCAGCTGCTTAAATCACTGCTTTTCCACCATGTAACCACATCAGTAATTTCCATCATATTGTTTACTTTTGGGCTGCGGAACATTTTTTTGAATATTTTCCAAAGCACTGTGCTTTGGTGGATTTTGCTGAAGGTACTAAATCTTTATCAGAGGCTGAGATTTGCCTCCAGCTCTGAGTCTTGCTGGGGCTTGTCTTGTTGTTGTGTGCACTTGGACATGTAAACACATGGCATTGCTTTAGCAATGATATTGTGAAATATTCCACTTTTAAATCACTCCCAAAGATTATACATGGATGACATCAAATGGCACAGCCCAGTCACACAGTGTATGACAAGAACTTTTATTGTGAAAAGATGGAACAAGAAGAAGCCTTTCACACACTCCTAGAACAAATCTTATTTTTCTGTATGGGCTGTTTCTCAATATGCACACATGTGTGTACTTGTGTACTTATCAAATGTAATAAGTAGCAACCCCAGTCCAGTTCCAATTCAAAATTGCTGAAAATGCCCAGATGTGTTCTTGCTCCGCCCACTCTATCGAAGGTACATTAATCATGACTTGTGTGTGCTTGGTGCAGCCAAGTACCCCAGAATGCATTTCATCTGAAACTCAAAAGCGGCAATAGTGGAGGACAGCGGCCAAAACTGTAAGTAAAATTTAAAATATTACTGTCTTTGATGAATTAAACAAACTTTTAAAATGTTTTTAGGCATGAATGCAGATTTGTAAACTTCAAATATCTGTTTGATTTATCAGCAAGACATTGCCTGCTTGCAAAAGTGCTCCGATGTTTTTGTAGATGTCCATTTCTGCTGGTCTAACAGCCAGCTGCCCCACTAGCTGTCAGCTGACCACTCATTCAAGGCTGATTATACCTGGCGGAAAACACCTGAGTCCTGGCACATCATTTTCAAAACCCTTTCGCCACTCAGTGAAAGTTAAACACTAGATATAATTCACTCATATGATTTCTAACTGTTGATGTTTGGTTTATTTCAGTGTTTTACTTGTTTCTGGAAAATTGGTTTGTTCCCTAATGTAGAAATGTGCTGTACTTATTGTAACAGCTTATCCTGAATTAAAACGAACATTAAAAATATTTTAATCCAGGAGGAAAGTATGAGCCGTTTCTCTGGAAGCAGAAACATCTGGACCAGCATGTTTATGCTGTTCATGGGGACAGATGTCAAGTTATGAAACGATAAACCATAAATGATCAAATTATGTTTTTAATATTTACTCAACGCTATTCTAAACGCCAGCTGTCTGTTGTAAGTTGTGGGAGTCTACTAGAATAAAAATGAAATCATTCTAGCATCTGAACAGTTTGTCTTTGTTCAATAAACAGCGTGAAACAGATCTATGAATCTATGGATAACTAATAATAATCATGGAGACTAAAAGCAGTGAGGTTGCTCTGAGTGCTCAGAGTAGAACAACCACCTTCTCGGATGAGAGGTGAAACGTCTTCAAGCAACCTTAAGAAGTCCAGACGCTTTTCTTTGCTAACTCCTTTGACAACCAGTCCACTTCCCATTTCAGTAACGTGTGCATACATGTGCCATATAAATTACATTTTAAATCTAGAGATGCTGACTACTATCATATTAGTCTTGTTTTAAGATCTAAAGAACAGTCACCTCATTCACCCATTCACACTTTCTTCTATGCTTTTTCTGAGTGAGTGCTTTCTATCTAACATTCACACACATTCACATTCCAATGGATGCATCGGAAAGCAACTTTGGGTTAGCATCCTACCCAAGGATATTTGGCACGCCAACTTGGAGTAACCAGGGATCAAACCACCAACCATGCGATTAGTAGATGACCTGCTTCACCTCCTGAGCTACAGCCAACAACAAATGTTTACTGCAATCTTTCTAAATTAAGCTATTTTCTAAATCTTTCTATATTATTTCACCTTGATGGCTTTTTTATGCTTATTGTTCTTCTTCAAAGAAATCTAGTAATTAAGCGTATCATGGGTAATTTCTCCGTAAATATTAATCAGTGAAATTAAGGGGGAATGGGAGTAAAAACATAGCCGAGGTGGGGGGAATAGGCTCCAGCCCCCCCCCCCCCCCCAAAAAAAAGGATACGCGGAAGAGGATGGATGGATGGATGGATGGATGGATGGATATAAGAACATGGAGATGAGATGGGCTGAGCTGAGGTGAGGTGTCATGTGATCAAATACACTGCCATTCCACCTGTCCTCTGGAAGCTCAGACTCCTGCATGAACAAAGTACTAGCAAAGTACACAAGTACAAACTTGTGTACTTCGGCACTGAGAAACAGTCATGCACTGAGCAGCAATAGCTACAAAGACACAGCAACCACATAAACACAAGCTTGAGTAGCCCACAGACCTGGTCCACACATTTCTGATACTGCCCCATGGTGACACTGCACAGCTACAGCATGTATGTAACAGTCTGTTCTCCTGACAAGGAAGCACATTCAATGGAAAGCAAAGGTTTTCTCCTCTGATGTGGGTGGTAAATAAATGCGCACCTGAAAACCTCCTAGTTTGTCCTGTTGATGTGGGTTTTTTTTGTTTGTTACACTATATTCTAAGAAGGCTCAGTACCACCCAATGCCCCCCCCCCCGGGCACGCCTCTGAGAGTAGCATGAATATTAAGGCTGTTTGTCCAAAAGATCCATATTTCAGCCTTTAGCAGATGGAGTGCCTGATATTTACAGCATTACTATGAGGCAGTGCAGCAGACTAAACATGCAGCATTAACAAGGCTGCAAAGTACTGATGCTGTTCAGTGGAAACCTGCAGGGTAATGTGTGATAAATCATGCAGGGTGTAGGTGCATCTGCGCTATGCGGGCCTACCTGTCCTCCTCAAATACTCCAACAAACAGGTGCTCTTTCTGCGCTGGTCAGAGCCACAAATGAACGCCAGCGAAAACTTCATTTGGCATGTACTAGCAGGTAGTACATACACTACCTGCAGGAGAGGGTTTATACCCTGTAGAGGAGTGCTGACAGTTTGTTTTCTCTTAAAAGCCACATTCAGGACGGTTCGCGGGTCTCCACGCGCGAGGAAAACTTCCCGTTAAACTGTCCGTCTCGTGAACGAGCAGTTGGTTCAAACACGTTCAAACAAAACACGGAGTCCTGAAGCTGAGCTAAAGCCGGTCTGAAGTTAAACCACGCACCTGCAGGGCAGCAGCCGACCGCTCATCCCAAAAACTGTCACAAAAAGCGGACACTTACCTCAAACCACTGTCCGCGGACGACCGGGAGGAGGACGTGAGAGGAGAAAGCTCAGCCGGTCAGCGAGTCCAAAGCCTCCGAAAACACTTTGCTGCTGTTGTTTCTGTCCTTTAACTGAATTTAAGTCCCGCTCCGGCGTCACTTTGTATCCGGACGGAAGCTCACAACGTGGAGTGAAACCGGTGGCGGCGGAAGCAGCAACAACAACAACGGCAGCAGCACCAACGGTCTCCGGCCAGCCTGCTGCCTGTCAGCGCTCAGCGCAGGGAGAGAGAGCGGAGACTGACGCCGCGCATGCGCACGACGATCGCTACTGCAAAAACAGAGATCGTCTAATGAGCAGTTGCAGTCCAGTTTGTCTCTATAAATGGGGTTTGTGCCCTGGTCACACTATCTTTAGAGTACAGTACAGCTTTCAAAATTAGTGACATTCAAGAATTCAAGCAATATCCTTACACTCTGTCCTTTTCTGCCTCTGGAAGCAGTCTTACATTTTCAGATGAATAGGACCAGGCAATATAAAAGCTGCAGTCCCCCATTAAAAAAGTTTTTAAATAGCAAAACAAAACAAAAGAAACAAAGGTTTTGACATAAAAATCTGTTTTTTTCCCCATATAACATTTTAACCTGCAGAGCTGACATATAGGCTCTTGCATTCTGTATATTTCCCTGGAATTTAAACAATAAAGAGAAGAAAAATGTAGAGAGAAGGATACGTGACTTTTCTTTTGGGCTGTCAACAGAACAAAAATGTCAAATGGAAAAAAAAAACAGCAATGGTGGGCAAAAGAAACAAGTATTTGCTCACATTTTAATACAAGAGTTTGTTTGGTTTTGGGACCAATCTTATATTTTCTAATAGAATCTTAAGTCATTTTTAACAAGCGGATTTTAACCCACAGAATTTCATAACCTTTAACCTCTAGAATGAAAAGTCAGAATTGAAATAAAAGGGGGTAGCATTAAATCTGTTAAAGGTGCACATTTAAAATTCTGTACTTATATCTTTCCAAAATGTAAAAACATGTGAGAATGTGGGCTTGTTTCTTTTTAAAAATAATTACACTAATTCTTTAATTATCTTTGTCACACACTTAAAAGACAAAACGTCCCCTTTTTCAACACCTATTCCACTTAATCCCAAGGGATAACCTGGCAGAATGAGATGCACACTAAATTCCTCCATGATCCTGTAGAAATTATAAGATGATTAAATATATTAAAATTATATAGGTTAAGATCCTATAGCATACAACCCACCAGGTCCCTTCTGATAAAGTCCTCAGGGACTGGTTCCTGTAGAATTTTCTTTTGTATCCTTTAAGGACCTTTTGAGTGGAAAAATGCTACTGAAAGAATGGAACAGGATTAAAATTAAGTCAGAAATTTGCTTATTTTTGCAAGTTGTTTTTCATCTATAATTCAGTTTGGAGTTTTTCTCAAGTTTTGAACACACAGAAAACTGCATAAAAGCTAATGCTATTCTATCAGAGAGATACTGTAAGTCTGCACCCACCAGTTACCATGACTATCATATATTTGATATAGCATATAAAATATTTTAAAATACCATTTATTTTTCCCTAAAATCTAGCCTTTTATTGAGTTTCAATAGGTGCCTGGTGGTTAATCCAGACTCTTGGAAAAGAAAGGTATAACTTAAAATATTCTGAGATAATCTAAAATGAATCAGATTAAACATATCAATTTCTCACACACTTGGTCTCTATTAACTCTTAAATTTAGGAAAACCTGAATGTGTCTAATCAGCATGATGCTCAGGCAGTCTATATTTATGTGCTTTGTTGTGTATGTCTAGGCTACAACAGCTAAAGCTTCTTTACAGTTTCACTCTCAGTCAGTAATACACAGAAAAATATCTGATTCCATGGATGATACTTTAGAAATTAGTACTAAAACTAAAAGCTGTTTTATTGCTCATTATTGATGGCTGGTAATGAATGGTGAATAATAAAGATTATTGATATTAGAAAATTCAGTGCTCTGGGAACACTGAATATTCCATCTGATTTATATTCCAGATTACAGTTTATTTGTGTGTGTTTTTTTCTTTTCTTCATCCAACTCAATTTCATTTATAACACAGACACAATGGTTGGTAGATGCATTATGCTTATTTAACCTTTGTGCTTCTACAAAGTTATTTAAAGTGTGTTTCTCATTCACTCGTTCACACAGCTGCTATGGAAGATGCTGGTGTGCCATCTGCAGCACCTTGGCATAGTTCATACATCAGTTATGCTTCGGGTTCACAGGTATTTAGATTGAGTCAGATTCTGTATCTATGTGCTGCAACTTCTGTCCATTTGCAACAAACCATGCACGCATTTTAATGATTTTCACTCGGCTATACGGGTTTAATTTGAGCCTAAAAGAGCTTCTACTGTTGGGCTTAAATGTGCTATACACTATATAGCAAAGCAAACTGTGCTTGTAAATCTGTACTTTTCTGCATTTTAGATGCAGTGTTGATAAGATTTTCTGTGAGATGTGCAGCTTACTCAGGCTGAGGTGTAAAGGCTGAGGGGGAGGTAAGTTCCCTGCAGATTAGATAACACAAGCCAAGGACTTTCAGGGACTCTCTGGGCACAGCTGTACTAAAAATAGAGCTCAAAATTACAACTTTAATGTAGCTACATCAGGAGGCTAGCCTCTGCTGGGTGAAGATTAATGGATGATCGTCCATAGCTATTCTTACTGTGCATGCAAGCCCTCCCATTCAACTGTTTAAATGTTCCATCTGCAGCCTCTAATTTGAAAACTGCCGTGACATTGTACACCGTGCTTTGGTGCACTGTTTACTCTTAAGCTGTGCGCAGTCAATAGCAGGCTGCTGCAAAACAACCACTCAGACCTCTGCGGCGGTCGGCGTGCACCTCTAGTCTGGCTGGTTGTAACGCGATATTCTCAAAGCTAATTTGACTTCAGCCCACAACAAAGTCACTCAGTGCACTTACCAGTTAGTGTGAATCACTTTGCTGCTGAATTATGCACAGAAAATGTGACACAGCTGTACAGTTCATATGCCCACCAACTGACAACCAGCTTTCAAAGACATGAATTCAAAATTTAAAAACACATCCAATTTATAACATGTACTACAAAATTAGTGGCATTAAATAAAGCATTCGTTCAGTTGAGCCTCTTATTTTCTGGAGCCTTGACTTCCATAATTCCCTCCATTCTAAAAAAAAATGGTAAATGGCCTGTATTTGTATAGCGCTTTACTTAGTCACTAAGGACTACAAAGCGCTTTACACTACATTCAGTCATTCACCCATTCATAAATACATTCACACACTACCATAAAGGAAAAGACAGTCTCTTTACTCAGACTCCCTCTGAAGGGAATAACTTGGCTGTTGGTCGGAAGTGGGTGAGGTGGCATCATCGCCTCACCCAGTTCCTAACTTTTTGTTCATTTCAGAGTGAATTTTAAGATTTTACTGTAATCTTTCAAAACCCATCTGGGTCTGGCCTCAGGCTGCATTGCAGAATTCGTATCCTAGTTTTACCTCTTCTCTTCTCTGGGGCCCTTCTTGCTGTGTCATGGCTGAGAACTAAGATCACATCCACATAAAACCATCAAAACCCTGTTTTTGTTTGTTAGGTCTAGGTGAGTGTCTGGGCAATAGGCTTGCATGCATTTATGCAAGTAAAGGCTTGGTTGTACATTGAAAATAATACAAGTGATGAACAAGAACAGCAAAAAGAGATTAGCAGAGCAGAAACCATCGGCGCTGCCAGTCAAACATGGCATGAGAGCAATTCTAGAACCAACATTGCCAAACAAAGTCATGGCGATGTGAAGACACCCACACGTGAAGGTTGAAATCACAAAAGGAATGTGAGCCTATCTGAAATGTGTTTTCACTTGATTTTTTTTTTTTTTTTTTTTCTTTTAAACCTGTCCCGTTTGGTTCTTTTGCCATCAGAATTATTGTCTAAAGGCGAAGAAAGATGCCCAACGGATTTACTTTACCAAATGGACCATCCCAGCCTTGCCGTAATGGTCCATTTGATTTACCTTTTATTGTTTATTTTATTTTATTTATTTTTTTTTACTTGCTAGATACGGGACAGGGGAAAAGAAAAGGGAGAAAGAAAGAGGGGGGAAAAAACAAAACAAAACAAAAAAAACAGCGGAGAAGAGGGACGGGGATAAAGGGCAAAAAACAAAAACCAACAAAATAAGCAGACAAAAAATACATATATCGATCACCTGGATCACCTGTTGAGAAAGAAAAAAGAAAACAAGCAGAAGAAAACGAGAGTAATAGAATAAACAACATCACAATGATATATGGGAATATAACACTACATACTTAATATTAAACATTATTGTGCAGCACGTAAGATCGACAGCGCACAGTGTGCTTTGAGGTAGGAGCCAAAAAGGGTGTAGTTTGTGTGTGTGATCACCTGTGTGTACACCTGTGAGCATGAGCGCGCTTGTATTTAAAAGGTTCCTTAATGTAATGATCTGCTAGAGGGTGTGGGGGGCCACAGTCCCATCCTCCAGGGCATGAAGCAGGTATGGAGGAGATCAAAACTCCAGACATCCAGAGGCCCCCAGAACACAAGAGACCAAGGAAGACCAACAGAGGGGCAGCCGCGCCACTGTCCCAGAAAGAGCTGAGGAGAGTCCCAGATGAGGGGTCACTCAGCAGCCGCGGAACAGAAGCCAGGGGGGGTTGCAGTGACGTGCCCGTGAGCTCCGCCGGCAGCCAGCTGTGCCTGAGTGACCGAGCCCCAGGCCGAGAGGCCGAGGGCACCCCACCCCCGAAGTGGCCCGAGCGAGCCCCAGGTTCCAGGCCCCGATAAGCAGCCACCAAGGAGTGAGCCGGTGTGTACCCGGACGCCCACCCCCGGACACAAAGAACCACCAACGCATCGATGTCTGAGGGCGTCTGCCACCGGCAGGGGAAGTGGTGGGGGGAGATAGGCCTCCAAACCTTGGAGGGCCTGAGATGTCCCCAGAGAGGTGGCGTCTGATACACAACCTGACATATAGACACAGACATACAGGCACACTCAAATACAAACATCCATTCCCACCCTCATGCTCTCATAGGCAATTACTCCACACTCAACCAACGTGGAGACAGACATAAAGAGACGCTGTACACACAATCACACTCCCCAAGCGTACTCTAAGAACCGGGTCTAGGTACCCTTGCCCCTGGAGGGGGAAACTGCACCCAGACCCAGGTGGTGTTACCCTTTTCCCTGCAGTGGGGAGAAGCAGACTGCCCCGACTCCGCAGCAGCAGGGAGGCCCCACACACCAGACCCCAGTCGGACGGCCAACTCCTCCTCCTAGCCCCCCCGCTCCAGCAGGCCGCAGAGACCGGGGGTGTAGGAGGACTCCAAACCTCCCTCTACCCGCTCATATGTAGTGTTGATGTATATGTGTTCTAAGGTGCAATTAAAACCCAGGAGGGCATGGAGCTACCTGCCAGAGAGCAGCAGGTAAGCGCATAGCCCCTCCTGATAGCCCTCAATGTCTACGTGTATTTAAAATTGAGAGGTGGGCAACGACGCCAGGGGTGAGGTGTACACCCTGATGGTAATTTGGAGTCCGTGTTGTGAGCCCACCCCCAAGATCCTATATGTATGTGTTATGAGAGTGTGAGTAATGTGAATGTCTAAGTTGTGAGATAAAATTGAGGCAGAGGCAGCCAGAAGGGGACAGAGGGGGGGGATGTCTCCTCTGCACCCTGGTGACACACCCCTACCCCAAGGCCCTGCATGTGTGGGTGATTGTGGTGGAGCGGGAAGAGGGAGGTAGCTGGAGATGGGGAGGGAAGAAAGGGAGGGGCAAGTGACCCCTCCCTGGGGCCAGCTCCCCCGCTGACCCCAGTAGGCACCCCCATGCTCTGCAACCCGCCAGGGAAAGGGGGCCCAGGCCCATCCGGACCAGGGCCCAGTGCAGCAGCGCCGCCCGGCCCCACAGAGCCCGGGACAGCCCACCCGACCCCACTACAGAGAAAACTGCACCCACCCCATCATCCACTCATCTTCCAGACTACACAAGACAATAGACGCCCAGGCTGAGATCTTCCTCCACCTCTCCTATATCTCCCCCTCCTGCAGAGAGAATTCCTGAGGAGAGGAAAGCTCCTGCAAGATGTGACAACCTCCCCCACCAGTTGAAGAGTCCCCCAGGTGGCTCGATGCACTGGCGGCGCCCTGCGCCAGGACTGGGCCCCCATACACCCACCCGCCCACAACCCCAGCAACACACCAACCAGGACCCGAGCCCCCGAGGCCCGGCCAGGGCCCCAGCCCAGAGACGGAGCGCCCCCAGAACCTCACGCCCGTCCCGGACCCACCCAGGGGCAGCCAGGCTACCAGGTCAGTAACCCACGTCCGTCAGCACAGACCCTCCCCTAGCCCCGCTGCACGCAGCCACGAGGAAACCGTCACCTAAGAGCCAACAGAGCCCTTAATTGGCCATGACCGCTACCCCGGGTTGAGCCCCCCAAGGAAGATGCTCCTGGGGAACCCCCCGACGCCCTAAGCCTGTCCCTACCCCCACACCAATCACAACAGTAAAGGTGGGACCAAACTATGACCCCCCCACCCCCGCTAGGTGATGGAGCTGATCAAAGGAGCCCAGAGCAATTGATCTGATGTGGTGGCAGAGGCTGTATCAAGACATAAAACCATCAAAACCCTGTTTTTGTTTGTTAGGTCTAGGTGAGTGTCTGGGCAATAGGCTTGCATGCATTTATGCAAGTAAAGGCTTGGTTGTACATTGAAAATAATACAAGTGATGAACAAGAACAGCAAAAAGAGATTAGCAGAGCAGAAACCATCGGCGCTGCCAGTCAAACATGGCATGAGAGCAATTCTAGAACCAACATTGCCAAACAAAGTCATGGCGATGTGAAGACACCCACACGTGAAGGTTGAAATCACAAAAGGAATGTGAGCCTATCTGAAATGTGTTTTCACTTGATTTTTAAGTCATGCTAAGAGGTAAATATGAGTGCCTGCATGATTATTCTCCACAGCTGGTCTGGACTAAAACACTAACTCTCACTTTTCAGATTTAAACTGGGTTTCTACTGAGGGATTATAAAACACATCAGCCTCATGGACACTGGGTGTATTTGTAGTTTTAAAGTGAAGACAGTGCGAGTGTACCTTAGATCTAAAGGTGACTGCGGTTTTGGCATCAGGACCATCTACTTGTAAAACAACCTGAAGAAGCTTGCACACTCACGTTTTAATCTTCTATTGCTTTTATTCCTTCATTTAATTTATTTATGTTAACATTCACCTATTTGCCCTGTTTTGCACTTTACTTTAACCTAACCTTGATTTTATTTGACTTAACTATCTGGCTTTCTGTTTAAACTGATCTTCTAAATACACCTCTGCTTGTGTTAAAGTATTTTTAAATCTCTTTTAAACATAAGTTATTGTGCTGCAGCAGAGATGGCGATAAACTCAACTTTGTTGCTATTCTTCTATATATAGAGTATACTGTAGGCTACAAGTAAGTGAGAGATGGATTACGGTGCATACAGCAAACACCACAGAAACAACAGTAATTAGTACAACCAGACAGACAACAGTACTCACAATTGTGCCAATAAAATACTGAAGTCACCAAAAGGCTGTAAATTGCATACCGGTAGGAAGTGCTATTAGATCATATCCTTCAAAAAAACCAAGAAAGGGTTCTGTATTTGAACCTGGTTGTCAGGTGCACCGATGCATGTTCTCCTTCACCCCTTTTCTACTTTTCATTAGTGCCTGGCAGAAGGAGCGATCAGCCATGTTAGTTTTCCCCATAGAAATGACCACATGGGCCTTTCAGGTTAACTGTTGAATCTAAATTGGCCTTAAGTGTGGATGTGAGTGTGTGGTTGTCTGGCTCGCTGTTTTTGCACTGTGATGGACTCAAAAGCTTTCCTGGGTGTATGCTGCCTTTCAACGTATGATACCTGGATATCTGCAGATGAATACACTACTTATACTATTACTACTACAAAAATAAATAAATAAAATAAATAAATACAAAAAATAAATTGATGTGCTAAGGAGGCAAAGGAGGTGCTTTCCCACTTCACCTAAACAAGGACAGTCTGGATTTTGTGCATGATGATCTTTGCTTTTTTCCCCTCGCTGACCTCAGAGAACCTGTGCACTGTTACAAATGGCTGCACGTACCATGAAATGTTTGTTTCAGGGACACGAGGACAGTCTTTGTCCTGTAACTGATGAAATTCAAGAACGCTTCTTTTTTCCTGCTGAATCCTGTTATGTGGGGCTCATTTAAATACAAGAGAGGGACAGTGGGATTTGTGTGAAGATTCACAGCAAAGGTGTGAAGACTGTTAAAGTTTCATTTTCAAGCAATGCAACTATTACATGTCTCTGTAAATTAAAGAGGAAGAAGGGAAACCACATGTTCTGTGAGCATGTCGGCATTCAAACATACACTCCAGGTTCTCTGCTTATTTTATTTTTTTTAAATCTTAAATCTCCTTTTACCTCAAAAGACCTGGCTTTTCTTTTTGTTTATGTGGAAGAATATTTATGACAAGGCTTGCTAGTCATGTCATCGTTGTGGGGGTGTGGCCAACAGGGCACATGGAGGATGTGTTCCAGTTACCATATTAGCATGCCAAAAGAAGATTTAGTTTGACCCAGATACAGAGCATGTTAAAAGCAGTATGTCAAAAATTCCAGGTTGTTTCACAACATCTGGGCAGATTTTGCTGCACTTCCAACCACTCTGACCAACAAAGACCTGTGCCAGCTCAAATTTACATGTGACTTAATTTAAATAAAGTAACAAATAACACAAGGTAGTGTTATTAGAATGAAGCTGTGAGGAACATTAACAGAGAAGTGACTCATGTCTGAATGATGTCACTTTAACCACTGGATGAAACCAGCGATGATCCCATGTCTGAAAAAAGCTTTACCCGTGGTTTTCAAACTTTTTTTGCACCAAAGGACTAAAATTTCAAGGTACACCACAATAATCATCTGCACAAAACAGCTCATCTGAGTTGGCACGAGTTCTTCTTTTGATTGCACTGTCAGATAAGGGCAGTACTGACAGCTGCTTTCTGCAATCTGGACATGGCATTGTATCTATGATATGTAAATTCACAACTCCACCAGTATATAACTTGCACTTTGCTTTCCTTGTCTATTCTATTCTATTCTATTCTAACAGCCTTGCTTTCTCTCAGAAGGGATGTCTAGTTTGTAGTGATACACACAAACTGAGGTCTGCTGATGATTTCAGTCCAGTTGAAGCGACAGGCCGGTAGATTTCATGATACCCCCCACCCCCCCCCCCCCCCCACACACACACACACATTTTTATGTGTTTTGCTCCATAAAAGAAAGTGACCTCTTTCCCTATTACTAACCTCCTCATTGTCAAAGACCTGAGAGATAATATAGAGCATGTCCATGCAAGCACTTAAACTGTATATATCTACATAGATCTCTCTCTATAGATATCCATCCATCCATCCATCCATCCATCCATCCATCCATCCATCCATCCAATGCAAGCAATACTTCCCCAGAGACATCTAAAAACAGACATAAATTAAAGCCCAACAAAGTAAAAGTGTCCTCTCTCCCTACATTTCTAACAGTCGTCTGTCCTCTAAAGGATCTCATGTTGCCTATTTCCATCCATCGTGTAAATCACTGTCGTCTTGAAGCTGCAGCTGATTATTGTTTCTGGATTTAGCTCGACTTTGAGCCAACAATGATTCATGGGTGTGTCTTTGCTCCACTTGCAAAGCTTCAGCTTGTCAAGCTCTGAAGCGTATGGTTTTTCTGGTTGTTTGCATATTGTGGATAACCCTCTGGTCTTTGATGGGAGGCTGACAGGAGACCAGCATGTTAGATAAGCTACTCCTGGCTCTGCTTTGACTGCCCTGAGATCAGCCACGATCTGTGTGTCAGATACGTGCAAACAGAAGTAGTGGCAGCAAGTGAATACATAATTACTCTGATTTCTCATCGTCACAAATGAATTTTCTGTTGTTAATCACATTTGCCAACATGTCTGATGGAGATGAGTTTGTAGTCTGAACAAATTTTTAATAACTCCTTTAACACTTTAGTGATGAAATCCTTCACAGCGATTATTCTGATCACCAGGAGAAAACTGCCAGTTTCCACCATGTGTGTTTGGCAAGTGAAACAGCTGCAGGTACCAGCTGCACTTTCACATCAGCATGTATGACAAGTCACTTAATTGTACAGATGTGCTAACCAGCTGGTTTTATAATGCACCTCCTTATTTTTTTAAATTACTGGATTATTGACAGTTAATTCTGTCATACTGTTCTCGTTTCTAATTTGGCTGTGATATTTTTTGCCACATGAATACAGATTAATTCAATATACTTTGTTTTCTTTCCTCTAAATCTGCTGCAGTAATATCAAATCATTAAGTGCTGTTTTAATCTGGTTCACTTTTTCCACTTGTTCTTGGAGGAAGGTTTTATCAAGCCCTCATATTGCTTCAGATTCCTTAAAAATGTGACAACTTATATCTGTGAATACGAACAACTATTGTATTTTCGTAACTATTTAAACTTGGACCAAACATCATTTTGATGTTTGAATTCACATACCTGTAATTATATGGCGTTACAGACAGGAAACACAAAGCCGCTGAACTGGAACGAGGGGTGCACCAGTAAGTCATCTCAAGTCAAATCTGAAAACGAGGCGGTGTGAAGGCAACTTTTGTTTTAAAGCCTCTCAGTAAACTTAACATGTCAGGACCTTGATGCGATTCCCATTTTCTAGTGTGGCTCTTTGTGAATTTTACACTACATGGGTCAGTGGTCCATCACAGGGAAAACACAGAGAGACAAACAACCACACTCTCGACTCTCACATCCAACCCTACGGCGAGCTGTCCTGCCCATATATTCAGATATGTCTGCCTGTTGTTGCCAATCATATCCTGACACACTTAAAGATGAAATATTGATATATTGTCAATAATGTATATATTTTAATATTATTATTGTTATTATTATGCTGAGAGGTGATTTTGGTTCCTAGATCCTCCAGCAGAGTGGAGCATCTCACTTTTTTGACTAATCTCAGGTGTAAAGGCAAAAAAAGCTCTCTGGCAGCAGAAGCCCAGGCAATTCAGGTAATACAAAGTAATCCTGCTGGTGAGTCACCACCAACGTGCAGATGAATAAACTAAGAAGTGCAGAGTGCAAATATACATCACATATTATCCAAATGAGCATTTGATTTCGATGACTTTATGCCATGTCATGTTGAAAATTACAATAATTGCAGCAATTTCCATGCTTAGATGGCTGTTCTTGTTAATTAATAATCAAACTCAGGTTCAGCTGAAAGTTGGGGCTGATGAAGACGACATGTGACAGCTGATCATTTAGGCTCCTGTGGTTTGAACTGATGTGTGCGCACCATTGTTGTGTTTGGCATCTCTCACGCTGCAGCAAAGACACACACTCGCGCTATTTTTTCTGCTCTCATTCTCCTACGATATTTCTTTTTTTCTCTCTCACATTTAAAGTCAGCTGTCTCTTTCACACAAACACACACACAATCTCACATTTGCACACGCACAAAGCTGACTCCCTCCATCTGGTATGCGTTTAACGCCACAGACGTCAGGTCCCCCACGTCTATCTATAACGGTGTGCATCAGCAGTCGTCTCAGCCCTTCAAGTGGAGAGAAGGACGAGGCTTATCTGTCATGTTGCACCGCTCTCAAGTAACACTGTTTAGATGGAGAGACACACTGGCTGTTGTACTGCTGCATCAGCAAAGTGCCGGGTTACAGGGGTGAGCGTGTGTGTGTGCCCGCGCGCGTGTGTGTGGCAGCCCTGTCTGCGTCACTTAGCAGCAGGTGGACTGTGGAGTGAGAGAGCCTCCCTCACTGCTGCAACCCTACAGCCTGTTTTCATATAAACAGGCACAAGTTTGGATTGTTCCACTCTTGGCATCGCTGTTCTGGTTTCACACTTATTACAATCCTGTGGATTTATGTAAGCTGAAAACTTTTGAGCCACTAGCGCTGATATTTAGACTTTCATTCCTGCTACATTATGCAAAGTCTGACTACTTTTTAGGCCATGTTCAGATTCACCGCAGCAGTGCAAAAAAAAAAAAAAGAAGTCCTCTCTTTCTTTGATTTCAGTGAAAAGAGAATTCGATATGGAAGAGATCCCTGACTACTTAAGAAGTTCAGTTCAGTTTGGTTTTATTTATATGGTGCAAATTCTCAACAACAGTTATGTCAAGGTAATTTATATTGTAAAGATCCTGCAATATTATAGAGAGGATGTTGACAGATGGTCCTTTTTGAGCAGCTCTTGGCAACAGTGGGAAGGAAAAACTACGAGGTGGGAAAAAAGACAGAAAAAAGGAGCACAGACAGATAAAAACAACAAACAATCAGGCACCATATGATCTTAAAGGCCTCATAGTACTGCATAATTCTAATAGAGCACTTCACTCTCAGACTGCTGGATTACTTGTGGTTCCCAGGATATTTAAAAGTAGAATGGGAGGCAGAGCCTTCAGCTTTCAGGCCCCTCTTCTGTGAAACCAGCTCCAAGTATGTATTCAGAAACACACACGGTCTCTATTTTTAAGATTAGGCTTAAATCTCTGCTTTTTGACAATATAGGCATATAGGGCTGGATCAGCTGACCCTGAATCCACAGTAGACTTAGGTTGCTGGGGGATTCCCATGATTCACTGCGTGTTTCTCCTTCTCTCACCACTTTTCACTTACTATATGTTTATACACCAATCTGCATTTAATCACTAGTTTTTATGAACCTCTGCCTTTAGTAAAAGCTTTGTCAAAAAAAACAGAGTGTCTGCCTCCACCCAAACTGGGAGCGCCCAGGAAGCTTATGGCTGAAGGCTCTGCCATTTTACTTTTAGAGACTCAAGGAACCACGAGTAAGCCTGCAGTCTAAAAGCGAAGTGCACGGTCGGCGTGATACAATACTAATAGGGCTTTAAAATAAGACAGGTCCTTATCATCGGATGTTGTATGTAAGCAGAATAATTCAACAGGGAGCCAGTTAAGGGAAGCTAAAATGCATAAAATCTCTCTTTCTAGTCCCTGTCAGTACTTATGGTAATAAGAAATTACAACAGTCCAGCGTACAAATAACAAATGCATTACTTTTTTTGTAGCATCACTCTGAGACAGGATGCTTCTATTTTGACAGTATTGCACAGATTAAATAAGGCAGTCCTACAGATTTGTTCAGTGCAAGCTAAAGGACACATTCACAGGCGTGCATTCTGGAGGAAAGCAGCAACTAATGCACACAGTGAACCTGCATGCTCAGAGAAATTAAATAGATGAAGTTTTGTAAACTTCATATTGTTGAAAATATGTTTGTGTTTGTTTTGTGTTTTGAGTTTCTGCATTGTAGCTGTTCCCAGTTAAATTACTCAGCTGCAGTAACTCTCTGGAGACAAACACATGGACGAGAAATCCACTGCCAGATGGACATTTTCTGGATGCACACATCACTCAGCCATCACAAATGCTGAGCTTAGCTTTTGTTTGACAAGCGAGTTGATGTTCAGAAAGCCCGTGACGAGCGAGAAGCAGCAGATTTTTATTCAGCGCTCTCTGAAGCTGAAGCAGTGAAACACAGTGGCAGACAGCTCCGGTGGGAGTGTTCACAGGTTCGGGTCCAGCGTACTTAATTGCAGAATTTAATCAGTTTTTGAGTTTGAGTTCTGGCCTGAAATTAAATAGTGTCGAGCTATTAATCTGATTTTCAGGGGCATTTTGCAGTGCTTATTAATCTTGGGTAGCGTTAAGTTTTTTTTCCCCTCCTACTTCTAAATGCAAATTACAAACCTTCCAGGAGCCTTCCTGCCCTCACTAACATAATGATAGAATTTTTATGTCATTTTTGTGTGTAAATACGTTCAGATTTACCTCTGTGCTGACGATCTCTTTTGTTCATTGATTTGTTAAAGGTTTTGGTGAGTCTTAAAATCTGTGTTCTAAGTTGCTTGAAGAGGTTCGGGTCTGGACTTAAAGAAGTCCAGACGCTTTTCTTTCCAAGCTCCTTAGACTACGATGACCTGGATGACTGAGAACCTTCACAGACATAAAATCTGTGTTCTGCACACCTTTTTCTTACTGTAATTTATGCATTGCATGTACTGTATTTGTAGCTTTTATACAGAGGATCAGTCACAAAAGTCCATCCATCTGTTTTCTCCCACTTATCTGGGTCTGGGTTGTGGGGTCAGCAGTTTAAGTGGAGATGACCAGACCCTCTCTCCACAGCCACCTCCTCCAGCTCCCCAGTGGGACACCGAAGCATTCCTGGCATCCCTGTCAGAGAGGGGAGACAGGGAGGAAAGTTAGGACTAGCCCAGGTGAGTTCAATGAAATATTGTAATTATTGAGAACAGTTTCTTTTCTGAAACAGGAGCTCTGGAGGGGTTACTGGCAGGCAGGTGAATATCTAAAGTATGTGGATGAGAGTCAGAAAGAGTGGACAGCTAGGTGAGTAACTGGTAAGTACTTTTCTTTGCAGGTGCAGGAACTGACTGAGATAATCAGGTTCGGGTGACTGGTGGTGTTTGCAAAACTCCTCAGAGAAGCAGGGATCCAGGTAAACAGGTTTGCAGGTCAGACTTGAAGCAGGCAATTGAGAGGCAGATGAAAAAACAAGGTTAGAGGGCAAAAAGTGGGCCTGATTACCACCATGATGACATTGGCAGAGAACTGCAGCAAAAAAAGCCCAAGTGACAGAGACTTAGCCCAAGGTGGGCTAAACTGAAGGTTTAAGTACATAAGAGGGGATTAGGGACAAGTAGATACACCTGGGGAAAACCGCACAGCTGAACTAAATCTAACTAATAGGACAGGATTAGAGACTATCAAAATAAAACAGGAAGTAACTGGAATCTGAAACTTGACAAAACGAAATGGGTAAATGGATCACTACATAGACAGAACACAAACAGACTGGGCAGATATAGGGACACATCTGGGGAGTCAGAAAGGTATCACAGAAGATGGTAACCGAGTAATACAAAACCAAGAAAATGAACCAAAATATAAACAGACTACAAGCAGAATACCAACCATACCTTAAATATTGAACATAGTGTAGTACTCATAGTGCACTAGCGGACGTATACAGACTGAGACACACTAACTCACATTAGACTGTTGTAGTCAGTTTTATACACACATGAGATTACACCAGTCAGTAGAGGTGTCTGTAAGCAAGTACAGGTGTGAGCAGCTGAGAGGCATAATAACAGTATCACCTTCCACATAAAGTAAATCACAGGAGGGATAATGGTTTTACTGCAAGAAGAGGGAACATAAAAATCCTGACAGACTAGAGTCACACGCCCAACAGTGATCTCAAGGACAAAAATAATTGTGCATCTGCTTATTTGTGAATTTGCCTGACTTAGCAATCATGAAACTACAGAGTAATGCAGAAAACCCTGTAAATACAAATCAGGATCATCAGTTAATGTTAGTGTTTTTTTCTTTCTCTTTTAGATGAAACAGGGCAGAATTTAACTAAATGTAACATGGCATGCTTACAAGGCTGAGGCATATTCTGTTGGAGCACACCATATTAAAGTGTCTGCTGCAATGCAGCTATTAATGTGACTGGCAGACCTCAAGTGGTTTAGATTAACATCTTAATCATAAAATGAAAGGGGCAATATTGACTTTAATAAATACCTGCAGCCTGAAAAAAGGGCGATGGATAGACACATGGCACAAAAACGTAATTAACTTAAGAATCTTGCAGTTAAAAAATATTTTACATTCTTCTTCACATCATATAATTCAGCTGCTACACAGATAATAGTGGAATGGTTTGTCACACTCCAGCTCTCCTCTGGCTCATGGCTTTGCGGCTGTCTCAACATAGAGGCCCACACAAGAGTTTTCCCTTGTATTGATTCCCCTTCAGCTGCTTCTCATGGTTCTGAATTGCCATGCTGTTTCCAGCGAGAAATCTACACTTACACAATATTATTTTTAGTGTGTTACTCAGTCCTTCATCTGGTCTGCTTGTTTTTGTCCCACTAGTTTGTGTTTGCTGGTGCGAGAATGCTGCTGGTCATTATTGGAATGAACCGGCTGTGTTTTCAATTAGAGCATTCTCAGTAGATCACCAGTGCATTTGTTGAATTTGAACTGTGCATTAATTTGTAAATCCGACCAGGAGCAACTTGGGGTTCAGCATCTTACCCAAGGACAGCACAGTGAACCAGGGATGGAACCACCAACTTTGTGATTAGCAGATGACCTGCTCTACCTCCTTAGCCACAGCCACCCCAGCAGCTTCAATGAAATGTATTCTCTCTCAATTTTATCAAGGTATCTAAACGGGTAATGTCAGGGGGTTGTTTTTGTATTAATTTTACTGATAGTCAGCAGAATTTGGATCACGTAGCAGGACAGCTGTTCTAAACATAAAAGAATACAGAGGATACATTTGAGCTGAAGCAGTTAGGAGGAAGAAAACACCTCCAAAAAGTTTGCAGGTTTGATTTATGACTACCAGAATGACATGCTTGAGGTTTTGAGGTCATGTGGTTCGCAAAAGTCATCACAGCACTGTGATCACCCATTAGGCGATTACTTGATGGATCTTCAATAAAGGATTATAAATTTTGAATGCTGTTATCTTAAGCACCTCGTGTTTGTCTTTACTTATGATTTATGTGAGGATAAAATCACAGAACTAATTAATTAAGCAAACCTCATAATTCCTTCTTAACTGGGTTTATGTGGGGCAAAGCAATTTGTGGCTGATCACTCAGCTTTACAGAATGACTTTAGTGAATAGCCGGTGTTTTTACTGAATACATGAGTGGGTTGTTACACAACATCAGTCCCACAGTCTGCTGCAGTCACGCTTTGAAAAAGAACAACTTAGTTTATTAATAGCAAGCAAACAAAAGGCATTTATAATCTTGGCAATTCAAATGCAAATTTAGCATTTGGTTTTCTTTTGATGAGCACAAAGATCAGTAGAGAATTTTAATTTATTTGTAAAGTGAAAAATGATGCCCTTTGCTACCTCTCTGCCTGTGAGGCTTCACAAGAGCAATGATTTATTTTTTATTTGCTTCTGAAAATCAATTATTTACTCATTTGCATTGTTTGGTATTCATTATTTTCCACCTTTGACCAGAAATAATTAGTGTAGATGTGTAATGACTAACACGAGAGTGCAGGTGAAGACTGAGGTTCATTAATACATTTTTTTCACTGTTATTATAATATTATAGTTATGAAACCAAGTGAAAATAGCTTTAGGCTTGCTTAATTAAAAAACCCTAAAAAGCCATCAGTCTAATTTCTTGATGAAATGTCTGAATCATTCTTGCAAACACTGCGAAACAGCATTTCTCTTGCTTCTGTGCATTTGTTAGGAATATATTTTCTCCACCAGGGCGGCGCCTGAGGGTTCTGTGTCCCCCTGGATTCAGCACCCACACCTTACTCACCTGTTGTTCATCCCAGCTGATTACTCCTGGCAGTATTTAAGGCCTCGTGGAGTACTAGCCTTTGCTGGATTGTTGTACTCTTTTCAGTTAGTGTAGCTCGGCTCTTCTCTAGTGTGTTTTTCCGTGATCTCCTGGCTTGCTGCTCTAATCGTAGTCTAAGGAGCTTGGAAAGAAAAGCTTCTGGACTTCTTTAAGTTTCCTTGAAGATGGTTCACCTCTCATCTCAGAAGCTTTTTCAGTTCTAAGAGCAATTGGTGGAGAGTCCCAAGAGGGTCATGGACCTCTTATTGATCCTCTACCTAATCACACGAGCCAAGGTGTGAAAATGGGTGTGGGTCACAATCAGCTAAGGTTTCGGGTGAACCTATTTTGAAACCTAGCCCCACCCTATTATGTGATTTACTGAGGTTAAATGGCCCAGGATGTGAGTGAGTGTTAAAGCGTCTGGGAAGGGATCTCAAAACTGGATTATAGATGGCAGATAGGTGGTGTCGTAAACCACCGCCTCTGTTCAAAGATGGTCAATCACAGTGGACATAGATGGCTTCTTTCACTCCTCTTTCAAACAATCTGTCTTCTCTGTCCAAAATGTGAACATTGACATTTTTCCCAGAAGATTTTTCTTGTGGGTTCTAGGCTTAGGCATCATGGATGTCTCACTTAGGTTTGGCACTGCATACAATAGGTTAAAATATTCTCCTTCATAGTTCATGCATTTATTACTTCTACTGTAATTCATTATTATCAGGATGTCATAAAAACTGCCTGAAAAGCCTTCAGTTAATCCAAAATGCTGCAGCAAGAGTACTGAGAGGGACTAGAAAGAGAGAGCATATTTCTCCAGTATTTGCTTCCCTTCATTGGCTCCCTGTTAAATCCAGAATTGAATTCAAAATCCTGCTCCTCACATACAAGGTCTTAAATAATCAGGCCCCATCTTATCTTAATGACCTTGTAGTGCCATATCACCCTATTAGAGCACTTCGCTCTCACACTGCAGGCTTACTTGTTGTTCCTAGAGTATTTAAAAGTAGAATGGGAGGCAGAGCCTTCAGTTTTCAGGCCCCTCTTCTGTGGAACCAGCTTCCAGTTTGGATTCGGGAGACAGACACTATCTCTACTTTTAAGATTAGGATTAAAACTTTCCTTTTTGCTAAAGCATATAGTTAGGGCTGGACCAGGTGACCCTGAATCCTCCCTTAGGTAGGCTACAATAGTTGTAGGCTGCCGGGGATTCCCATGATGCATTGAGTTTTTCCTTTTCAGTCACCTTTCTCACTCACTATGTGTTAATAGACCTCTCTGCATTGAATCATATCTGTTATTAATCTCTGTCTCTCTTCCACAGCATGTCTTTATCCTGTCTTCCTTCTCTCACCCCAGCTGGTCGCAGCAGATGGCCCCGCCCCTCCCTGAGCCTGGTTCTGCCAGAGGTTTCTTCCTGAGGGAGTTTTTCCTTCCCACTGTCGCCAAAGTGCTTGCTCATAGGGGGTCATATGATTGTTGGGTTTTTCTCTGTATGTATTATTGTAGGGTCTATCTTACAATATAAAGCACCTTGAAGCGACTGTTGTTGTGATTTGGCGCTGTATAAATAAAATTGAATTGAATTGAATTGAATAATAGTTACCCTGACAATGATGCATTGTGAGTATCACATTACTCTTAGTTATGCCATAACTCGGTGCATCAAAGCACAAATGCTTAAGGACACCTTGACTGTAAATTAGCCACACTAGCAGCAAAGCCGTACGGAGTGACGCCCCAGGAATGAAGACACGCAGACCGAACTTATTCATTGTAGGACAAAAACACAGTTCACAGTTACAGTGACACAATCCTCAACTGCGTATTTGGCTTTGTGTTTTTATACCCACTATTTGGTTTACAAAATGATACGCATCACCTGGCTTCAGGTTATGCTGCCATCATAGTGACGGTGTGTTTCAATCACAAATTGTATGAATGCATTTTACTTTTTACATGAATTTGTTTGAATTATGCAAACACATTTAGTACTGCCACACATCGAATGATGAAGTCCAGACTGCCTTACATTAACAGTCCAGTCTTTTGGTTATATCTCACTCATGGATGTTTGTGTAATAAAATAATTCATCTTCCAAAAATAAGTTTGCTTGTCTTGTCTGGTCCTTGGCTGTTCATGACAAAACCCTAATTCTCGCTGACAAGGGGAAAACCCCAAGGCATGTCCTGTCAGTTGAAGTAGATTTCATTTTGCTGATCACAGGTGTGTGAGTTATAGATGGGATTTTAGACCCTGCTTATTCTGAGTTCTTTATGCTCAGCATCTTTTCTGAGTCCAATGTAAACACACAGTTGGGAATGGATTTAGCTCTGTGTATAAGAATATAAGAAAGCTGCTGAGGTTTTTTGAAGTTCAGTTCAAGTTCAAACCCTGTGAAAAAAATCTAAATTGACTCGGGATGACTGCCCAAGGAAAGGAAGACGAAGACTCAGCGATTAACAGCTGCTCAGATCTGCGCTCACATCGGTGCGTCCCAGAGTTCAAGCAGCAGATACATCTGACAGCTCTGCAAAGGCTGTTTGACCAAGAATCCGAGTGATTAAGTGCTCTATTAAACTCCCAGCATGGTTGTGTGTTGGTAGTCTGTAGGTGCTATGCAGAGCTTTGCAGCAACATTTTGCAGTTGTGTGCTGTCACCGAACATATTCCATAGATCATTTTATTTGACTTAAAAAAAAAAAAACTTCTATTAGATGTTGCATTTGGCAGTTTTGGCTCACTTTATAAGACTTTCCCAAATGCCATAAAAGTAATGAATGCGGAGATGATTGGATAAACAGTTTCAGACATGCTCATATTCTTAATCAAGACAAATTGAGCATAACGTTTGTTCAGTTTTAGCCAGGAGCCAAACTCATGCTTGAAAAGAGCAGATTGCAGTTTTGATGGCTCAGTCTATATCATTTTAGAGAGCCTGAGTGATTTGTTGAAGGCCAATATTATCACCCAATACTGGCTATTTATTGATCTATCAGTATTAGCATTTATAACAGCCTCTAACAGCACCTATAGCATAAATTTGAAAAGCACAAGGTGTTTTTTCTAAAAGTTGACCTTGTAGACCTGGTAGATTGACCTATGGGACGAATTTACAAAGCCTACATTGCCTCGTTTGAGTTATTGTAATCACAAGATTTTCTGAAATGACAAAACTCCTGGATTCAAACTCATCTGAGATTCTTGGTAGATAACACCTATGGGAGGAATTTGAAAAACATACATTGGCTCGTTCTTGAGTTACCACATGGGTGTCCATGCTACTCCACATGAGATGGTCATGATGTGAAACATGCGGTCACCTTGTAGGGAGTTAGGCCCGGACTAACAGGTGCTTTTGACTGTAAAGACAATAGAAGACAATAGCAAGTCACTGCCAGTCCCTGTCGACCTCAGGGTGAACTAAAAGGTGAAAGCTTACAGCTGTAAAGGAAAAAGGTGCACTGAACTCAAGGTTAATTTGCATGCCTGACCTTAACAGTGGAAAGGTGGAACAATGTTGTTTGGACTGAAGTGGTCCTGACTGAAAGGCAGTTTGTGACTATTGCACCACAGTGCTGTAAATCTGTGTAATTAATTTTGTGGATTAGTGGTTGAGATGAGAGACTTAACATTTCTCCATAAAAGCTCACAAAAGAAAACAATAAAGCCTGACATCTGCATAATGACAGGCTGAGCTTTGAACTCTTCCCGTGGCTTTTGTCCTCACTTTGTTCTCACGCACACACAAAAACATGATGTTAACAGCAGCGAACGTCTTGTCGACACGTCACCTCCCTCCTCTGCTTTTCTCTTTCGCACTTTCACTTCCACTGACGCACAAATCCTTACACTCTCTCAGTTTCTTTTCTTTTTTTCTCAGAGTCACCTTCAACCTCGCTGTTAATCACGCCTTTCACTTGAGGAAACCTCATCCTCTGTTTTCTCCTCACTGCAGATCTTCCCATCGCCTCCATCTGCCCTTCACCTCCACCGCTGAATTACAATCAAGGGATCAGAAGAGACTAAAAAGACAAGAAGCAGCTGAGCACAGCAGTGAAACAAAATCAGCGAGGTGGTGTTGGCTGTACATGTGCGTATTTAAGTTTTGAAGGGATGTGGACACATGCTGGTCACCAGGTTCTCTGACTGTGTGTATATGTATGCAATCATAAGCAAACCCAGCATTAGCACTAATCTACTGTATAATGGAAAATAGCAGGATAAAGTTCAAAAACAGCATGTGCTCTGCTGCAAATACATATTCTTCTTTAAATCCTCTGCATCAGTATAAATAAGCATGTATCCCAACTAAAGCCTTCGTATGGCTGATTTTTAATTGAAGCATTCAATTCTTGAATCAAACTGACTTTGACTAGTATCACTATGAACAAGAAAGATGCACCACTGCTCTGTTTCATGAAATTTGGTAGAGCTGAAAAGGGGAAGCCCACGGAGAAGGTTAACGGATGTGTTGAAGGGGAACATGCAGATGGTTGGTGTGACAGAGGAGATGAAAGTCGGGATGGGGTGAGATGGAGGCAGATGATGTGCTGTGCTGGCTCCTGAAGGGAGCAGCTGAAAGAAGAAGACGAAGAAGAAGCCGCAGTTACAATATTATCAGTGTTTACTGCGGCTATATTAATACTCATATTTACACATTAATTTGCAGTTTTGATGAAGATGATTAGACAAAAGTAAAAATGTGTATTTTGATTGTTTGGCCTGATGAAGGTGACACAAGCATCTGATTTGTGAAGCCCAAGGTTGTTTATTGTGGAGTACAGAGGCGTCCTCACAGGAAGTAACTAAAATGTAGTGGACGAGTCTCGAATTCAACTTTTCTTAACTTCGAGGTGGACTTTGAAGTGATTACCAATGAGGGACACCATTAACTGATATATGGCAGGGCGGTAAAATACATTAGCAGGTTACCTAGGCAACGGGAGCTCTGAATATCTAGTAGTAAGTAACTGTCAGCAACAAAGTAACAAACAGCATGTGAGTCACTTCATTCTTAGAATTTTATAGATAATGACTGAATTTGGAGATAATTTTCTCAGTCGGAATAAAAAAAGACGATTTTCTGTTTGACATTTTAGCATGAACACATTATTGCCTATACCAAAGCACCGAGTTAAAGAAGAAGCAACGTCACTTTCTCTAGTGGCCACGTGAGACTCCCATGTTCAGACATCAACTACAGAAGAAATAAATATTTTTACAGTGTCACAAATATCTTTTATCAAGTTAATTTTCTCCTTCATGAGAATTTTATTTATTTTTTTGTTAATCATTTGTTCATTCAGATGATGTTAGGCCTTAAACTTGTGGTGTGGCCACGTGATTCCTGTTACTGAATTTGACCCCTTGACTGTGTTTGTGCTGTCAGTGTCTTTGGGAGACACAAACCTCCCCATAGATCAGATTTTTGCTAATTCTAACTGGTAAAAACCCGTCCCATGGATGATTTCCTCTCAGGCCTCTTTTTTCAAATTCTTCTTTCTGCATTTAGTGGTGATTCAAACAATATTCAAATTAAGTTACTTAGGGCAACGTATGTTGAATGTAACATGCGAAACGAAGGCAAACAGAGAGATATTGCATTTGTACCATTTAGCATCAATTAGCTTTTGGATTATTCAGCATAAACACTAATGCTAGCATGGCCATAAACCACATTCATTACGTTGCTGTACACATGAAAAGATGGAAGCTGAACCTTATGGAAAAAAAACTCTGATAAGATTGGATATTTTACTGTCAGACAAGACATTTACTCTGAGAATAAAATCAAAAGCCCTCCAGAGTTTGCAATTTGACTTAGCACATTCATGTGAACAGAACTGGATTACAAAACCTGCTGAAAACTGAAGTACAAATGGTTTCCGTTCACAGGAAGCTACAATCATGAGTGATTAATCTTTTCCTCTTTTATCCCGTCGCTTGCTTTGGGAATAAAAGCGCTCACACTCATGTCACCTCACAGTATTTCTGTCAGATGGAGCTTGCCAACGTGTGAAGCAGCTTTCATCTCCATCTTTTCTGTCACCCAAACTCAGGTTGACTCTACAAGGTACCAGAAGTAGAGACAGTGATAACACCTTTAAATCTGTATAGAAACGGTGTCAGAACACATTTACAGTCATGGTGTGGGCCGGAGTGGGAGTGGGTGGGAGAGCTGAGTGTGGAAGCTGTGCCTGTTAAAGAATAACAAATTTCAGGGAGCATGAAATTTAAAACTTTCATCTGATATGCCTCACACAGCCATAGACTGTATATAAAAGACAGAGATAACAAGGTACAAATACTCCGTTGCTGTACTTAATTAGAATGTTCCGGTATCTGTACTCTGAGTATTTATTTTTCTGACAGCTTTTTTACATTTGCTTCCTACGTTTTTAAATAAATATCTATACGTTGTACAGATACTAACAATATGTATGTATATCTACAGAAAATTCACTTCACTGAACACCCTCCCAATATTAAACCCATTTGAACCTAAATGAAGGAAACAGTAACACAAGACAATCCTATTTGTGTATTCAGCACCGGGGCTTATTGCAAGGAAGAGATGAAAAAGGCAAAGGATAAAAAATAAATGATTTATGCAAAATAAATGATTTAATTGTCCTGGACTCGATGGTTAAAGAGGGCTAGAATGATCCAGAAAACAGCAGTCCATACATTGTGGTCACAGTCTTTCAGCAGGTAATTTTAAATGTAACGTTTCTATCAGCTCAACAAACATCAGCAAACGCAGTGTGTAGTTTGTCGCACAGTGTGTTGCTAGCTAAAGGTGCAGCTGCTGTATTTCACAGGGAGAGAAAGGAGTGTGGTAACTTCACTCAGAGATGGAGAAAGATGTAAGATAGACATGACGGGAGAGGATGAAGAGAAGTTATAGACTGCTTAGTGACATTTGATAGACTGGAGATTTAAAGCTCGGACTTGAGTAAATTCTTTCAAATTAGAATTTGGGTTGAAATAAAATCTTTAGTATACGCTTTACGTGTTTAACTGTAACACATAAGGACAGCTGCTGCCTGTAAAGAAACCTGACTAAGGTTTGAGTAAGCATTTAGCTTGAAGTCTGCAAGATGGATTTTCAACCATTGTGAAAATCCATCTGAAATTTAAACTAACTGCTTCTTAGTTCTTTGGACATCACACACTTTTCATCATTATTATTTTATTATTACAATTTTTTGTAATAATGTCATCACATGATTGCAACCAAAACCGTCTCAGAATGTATCAGTCAGTTCTCTTCAACATCCCTTGCCTATCAATTCTTCACATTCACCAACCTATTTATCTATTACTATCTATTACTTTTGTAATTTGCATAGGATTTGAGCACAAACTTGGTATATTTTAGCAGAGGAGGCCCTCGTGATTATGACAAAGCTTTAAAAAAAGGATTGTCGTATTTATTTCTTCAACTATTTGTTCTAGTAACTTGTTTTTGCTTCTCCTTCTTTAAGGCAGTAGCAATTTATATTTGTCCTACATCTACAAAGTACAGAGCTAACTATAAAGCTGGTGCTGTTAACTTAGCAGGTGACAAATAACCATGAATGCCCTGAAATCTACTTTTGACAAAACTAAACTCATTCGATTGAGTTTAATTAATGACACGAGGCTTTTTCTACACGTGGGCATGTGCAGAGAGAAGTTTTTCTGCAAGAGTCACAAAAAACTTTCGAAGTTGCATCTTCCTTAAGAATCAAACAGAACTGTGTGAGTTTATATGCTAAACCTTTAACTTTCAGTGGCTAAAAGTGCTTTGGTTCGGTATCCTGTTCTAGTGTTTGCACACAGGCTGTTCTCATTCTCAGGATGTAACACTATGCAAGTTTCTCAAAGCAGCTGGGGTAGATCAGTTAACAGTGGTACGTGTGCACAGGGTGATGCCATTAGTTACATGGTGTTGTCACTCTGAACTCATCTTTTCTCAGTGCAAAGTTTGAAGGGCTGTGCTTTACTTTCCTAAACCTAATGAAATAGTTTTAGGTCACTGACTCTAACCTGCAAGTGAAAGGAAATGCATAAAGTGAGTGAATACAAAACTAAACAGTGAGTGGGGAAAAAGGCGGGAATGGGAATGTGAACCACGGTGTTTTGACTGATCACACCACCCCAACAGGTACTTATGTGGACTTGTCTCTAAAGTAGGGCTTTCAACCCTCAGGGGTCAATATTCCCCCTGCCCAATGACAAAAGACACCCTATGTGTAACTGTAAGATAGCGACATCACCCACTGGTGATCTGAAGCCTCTACGTTAGTGTTTTGGCCAAAGCCGTGCTGGTTTTTGTTGCCTCAGAAGTGAACAAACTGGGAGTAGACAATGAAGTGTAACCATAATCTGTTCAAGGCAACACCCAGAGCTGTACAGCAGGGGTGGGGAACTCAAGACATCCAGGGACGGTGTCCTGCAGGTTTTAGATATTACCCTGGGTCAAAACACCTGAATCAAATAAATAGTTCATACGAGGCCTCTGGAGAGCTTCAGGACATTTATCCATTTAAATCAGCTGTGTTGGCTCAAGGACATCTAAAACCTGCAGGACACTGGCCTTTGAGGCCTGGAGATCCCCACCCTGCTGTACACACATACCTGCTAAGTAACAGAATACAAAATCCTAGAATTTTACTCACCAAAACTGAAGCACAAACTTTTTCTTCTTCTTTTTTGCTTTTGTTTTTTTTAAAGCTGTCTAGTCTGGAAGCTTTTGTATTAGGAATCATAATCTGAATGCACTGTTGTGCCAAACATATCTGCTTTGCCAAAACAAGCTAAACTCTCTACAGTCTCTGCTTGTTAGTGTGTTTCCTTTTTATTTTTTTATTTATTCGTTTTTATTATTATTCACATGAGTACATATGGACTATAACAAACCCAGAGCTTACAGGCAGGGAGGGATAGAAACTGTAAAGAGAAGAGAAACAAACAAAAAAAAGCACAAGCTTCTTAGATGGGTAGTACCACACAGCAGGCCATGTTATTTGTCAAAAGGCACAATCAAATGGAAACAGTGTCACTTTAATTGTTAATAGTCTCTATATGGATTATTTAAAAAAAAAAAAACCCTTGTAAAGAAACAAAAACAAAAATGGGGAAACTACCTATAGTGAATAAAACGGTTTTCTAGACTGCAAACATGTTTATTTATGCTGTGAAATTTTACCACGGGAGTTGTGGAGCCAGCCTCTAGTGGCCACTAGAGGAACTGCAGACACTTTGCTGTTTACTTGCAACTTGCAAAACAAGATTTACAAGTCATACTAATTGCATTAATTGGTATATTGTTCTAATAGTGACACATGATTACATTTCACAAGGAGGAGATGAATCTCTAATTACATTTCAGTCCATTTTAATATCTGACCAGTATTGTTCCCCCTACAGTCTCAGAGCCGGCTTGAGATTTTTTATTTTTATTTTTATTTTTTACATCAAAACGATCTCAGTTATTACTATAATCATTTCATTTTAAGACCAAAACATTATTCAGACGTAAATTCCAGAGCACAGACCCGACTACAGTTTAAACCCCAGAAAGCTTGTGTAACAGCTCCTAAAGGGATGATGCGTGAGTGGTGCTTTTCATGTGTTCAGAGTGAGTTTGGACTTGAGAGCAGATGATTTCCTCCCTGCACTGGCAGCCTCTGGCCAATCGCCCGAGGCCAGAGGAAGAAAGACCACATGAAGTCCTGAATTAGATGGAGCCGTAAATATTTGATGAGCTGCTGCATGTTTCCAGCAGCTTCACGGGCGTCCAAGGTCAGAAGAGTCTGCAGTGTCTCACTCTCTCACACACATAGACAAAAACACACATATATGGGGACAAACTCTGAGACAAGCATTGGCAGATGCTTATGCTTACACTACACATGGAAGACTGTCACACGTGTCTGCAGACACTGATTTGTGCTTCTGTAACTGTGAGAACCCTTAGTGAGAAAATCCATTCCCCAACCTCTTAGTCTGCCTGCATCACAAAACAAAGCTTAACCTTGAAGTTTTACCCCCCAAACAGCTGTTTGAAGAAGTGAGAATTGAACAAAATGTTAGAAAATGGTACGACCTCCCACTTTTATTTTATGTTATTAAATAAAACCCAAAATGTACTACTTAGTCTTCTTTTTAAAAATGTCCAGAGCCTAAATTAGCATCATTTTCTAGCCTAAATGTGACCTATTTTTTTCTCAAATACTGGTGGATGTCCATATTAAGCATAGCCAAAGTTTAAATAATGAGGTCAGTGTCTGCACGGCTAATCCCGATGAGACACAAACTCAGGCTCAGACTGCTCTGAAAATGCCAGAACCACCTCATTTGGTTCTTTTCAGTGAGAAGCAGCAGCTCTACACTGAACTCCTCTCAAATGACTGAGCTCTTCACCCAGTGTCTAAGGCTGACCCAGACACATTACAGAGGAAGCTCATTTGTATGCCTGTACACTTGATCCTTTCCTCTTGATCACTACCCACAGCTTGTGGGTATTTGTCAATGGATGAACACTGACTGCTGTTCACCCTCAGCTCTTTTTTTCACCACAGCAGAAGATGAATGCACCAATCTGTCAATCACCCGCTCCACTCTTACCCCACTATTCCTCCCACACAGGATATTCAGACTCAGACTCGTCCACCTCAATGAATCACCACCATTTCACATTTCCGAGTGATCCCAGGAGGGTGTTGCTGGGGTTTCTTAACCCTGGTCGGGTCTCCAAAGCAAAACTAGTTCTGTTTGAGGGTCTAAATTAAGTGTGACTCAAAATATGCCTATGATGCCAACATCTACTGATCACCGGTGCCCCACCCTGGGCCCACGTCTTTAGGTAAGGGACTGACTGTGAGAAACTCATGGCTGGGCCCAAAGGAGCCTTCAGCCCAGTAATTTGCAGACTGGGCATCAATCAAAGGCCTCCCCAAACTGTCTTTAGAAACCTGGCACATCATGTCATCTTGTATGGGAGATTAAGAGATACAGACTAGCTAAAGACTTCAATGCACAGCTGAGGTTCTGAAATTAGTGGAGGGTAAAGAGGGGCTGGAGTTTTTAGAAAGGATGCTCAGCAGGTCAGGGTGATTAAGACAGAGATAGAAATGTGCTGAGAAGGTGGTAGGAGTACTGTGAGGAGCTGATGAATGTATGAAAGTGCAGAGGATTAGTAAAGGGAAAATGATGGCAACTATGAAGAGGATGAAGAGTGGTGGATGGTCCCTGAGAGAGAGCAGCAACCTTTTTAACCAGACTGTTTGACACAATCTTGTAGAGTGAGACTGAGAAATGGAGAAGTGTATTGGTTCTGATTTTCAAGAGCAAAGGTGAAGTGCAAAACTGTTGTAAAGCTGATGAGCTATACCATGAAAGAGTTATCAAAGCTGGGTAAAGAAGAGAAGTGACAATCAGTGAGCAGCATTATGGCTTCATGCAGAGAAAGAGCACTAAAGATGCAATATTGGCTTTGAGAGTGCTGATGGAGAACCTCGGTGTCTTTGTGGATCTGGAGAAATGATAGAGAGGATCTGTGGTACTGTATGAGGGTGTTGCAGGACATGTATGAGGACAGCACGAGTGTGTTGAGGTGTGAGGAGACTTTCAAGCCTACTTGTCCATACACACACTTACACACACACTCACACACACACACAGAAAAATGCCTGATCGATTCATCAATACAATTTGTGCTCTCATACATCATTAAAGTGTCGTCAATACTTAACTCATTTATATTTAAAAGCTGCCCAGAGGGCTCCGTCTGATCCAAAAGAAAAACAAAACAAAACAGCAGCACATGCAAAGTCCTTGCCTCCGTCGCTCTGCTGCTGCTGGCATCCATCCATCTGTGCTGATATATACATGCTGCTGCCACTCATCCATCTGCTGTGAAACTCAGACTGGGTTTGCATGCTCGCTGAGGTGCTGGCCAATTGATGGAAGGGAAAAGAGACTGCAGCTCTGCCTGTTCATGGAAATCAGCCTTCAAAGAGAGATTATAATAGAAGCGCTAATGAAACTGCGCTGCTAAGAACGTCATTTAAACATTTCTGAATTTACACAGCACAAAATAATCCAGTCAAGGTTCCTTAAAAAGCTGGGAGAGCCCATCTTCAGTGTCCTCTGTCCTCTCTAGATTTAGAACAAATTGAAACTGAGGGCTGAGTTTACATAATGAATTAACAGAATAATATTTACTGAAGATTTGCATCTAAAAGCATTGCAGTCCACTGATGTCATGTCCATTATCTATTTAAGGCTCTGAAAAGACGGTCTAGCACTCACTTGAATCTAAAGATGACATAACAGAAGTTTTGAGTCATGAGATTTTGCAAAGATCAGGAATCTTGCTGGGTCACTGCTTACAAGATTACAGCTAAAATGCCCTTGGTGGAAATTTCCAAGAAGAAAAACTGTTGAACAAAGCAGCATGCCTGCCCTTGGCCAGACCTGCGGTTGTGTGTGTGTCCATGAGAAAAAGAAGACACTGCACAGAGTGGATGTGACAGTGGCAATAGTTGGGATTGAACAGAGAGACTGAAATTCATTTTTCATGTGGTTAGAATTTATCTGCATAATCTCAAGAAAAAAAATGTAAGCAAATATTAAACATATTTAAATTTATTGGAATTTCAAGTTAAGAAAAGGCTGACAGCTTTCATAGTCATCTCATACCAAGAACAAAATTGTTCTGATTTTATTAAAGCTTTGGACATTTGTCTGCAACACTGAAGCTGCAGGAAAAGTTGTTTTGTTGAAGGCCATAATTATGCAAGTAACAGTAATCTTGTTGTGGCTAAATTTCAAGCTGGGTATCTTTAAACCACCGGAGAAGAACGTTTACAGCAGTGTAATCAGAGTGCCACATTTACGCAAAAGTATTTGCTCCCTTCTTAATTTCTTTTTTTCCCCACATTTGATACACTTACACCTTTCACATCAAACGAATTGTAATATTAGACAAAGACAAACTAAATAAATACAAAATGATGTTTTGATAAAAGCTATCCAGTGCTACCTGTGTGGAAAAGTAACCTAAACCTAATAAATAACTACTATATTTTTTGGACCATAAGGCGCATTAAGCGAAACAAACAGTTAGATAAGTCAAACTTTACTCAACTCTTTCTTCTTGCTTCCTCCACTTCTGTACCATTGATTCATTAATGTTGAATTCTCTCACAGCTGCTCTATTCCCATGTTGCAGTATATTAATGACTAACCTCGTATTGTGGATGGATTATCTCAGTTGTTCTCCTGACTGAAGTTTGGTCCGTTTACAGCATCCTGCCATGCGATTGCATTTGTCCCTAACCATCGGGAACCCTCACGTTACTTTTATCGAGTGGAAAACACTTACCATTCATCCTACTTCAGTAAGTCACTGCTGTTTAGTTTTCTCTCTTCATTTATGTTGGAAGTGATAGCAGAGCAGTACGTTTTAATTTTTTCAGAAATCTCTCAATCAGAACATGCTATATCATGTTTAGGTGGAAACTAGCGAGCTAACTTCCTGCTAACTTCTAACTCCGTTAAATTTAATAGATTCTGTTTTTATGGATGCCTGGATGTTAAACTTAATTGTTACACCTGGTAAAGCAGCAACGCTGATCATTTTATTAAAGATGAAAGAATTTTGACAGTTTTTAACTCTCAGTGATGCCGCAGTGTTCGTTTGACTTTGGGACCTGAAGCGGACGGAGTTTTGGACCCAGATTACTCCGCGAGGCTCCGACAATCCATCAAAGCGGTGCGCCTTCATAGCTTACCAAAGTCGTACTAAAACATTTTTTGACAGATTTTTGAGCGCCGTGTACCACATAAAATCAGTTTGAGGTCAATAAGCAAAACCAGAATTCATACATAAGGCGCACCGGATTATAAGGCGCACTGTCGATTTTTGAGAAAATTAAAGGATTTTAAGTGCGCCTTATAGTGCGGAAAATACGGTATACAATCAAGTGTTTGTGATAACTGGCAATGAGTCTTTCACATTACTTGGGCACAGTCTTTGCAGAATTGGTTTAATTCAGACACATTGGAGGATTTCCAGGCACGAAATACCTGTTTAAGGTCATGCAAAGGCATCTCAATCTGATTCATGTTTGGTCTTTATTAGGCCTCTTTTAATTTTCCCTTTTGAGCCATTCAGAGGTGGATGTACTGGTTTGTCCTGTTGCATAACCCATATGCACTTGAGCTTCAGGGCATAAAGTTGCAGTCACTGAGTTGACCATGAACTCCTCTGTTTACCAAAGTATACCAGAGTCAAATGTGACAGTTAAAGCCCAAACCTGGTCACCCAACAGGACAATGAGCCAAAGCACAGGAGCAAATCTACAGCAGAATGGCTCAAAAAGAAATTAAATTAAAGTGTTGCAAAGGTCCAGGCAAAGTCCAGACCTCAGCCCAGTTGAAATGCTGTGTTGGGAGACTTTGAGAGTTGAAGCAGTATGGTAAAGAGGGTCAGCCACAATTCTTCCACAACATTGTGAGAAACTGATAAAAGTATACTGAAAAAATTACTTCAAGTTATTGTTTCTGAAGTTTGTTTTACTAGCTATACTGACATTTAAGCTCACTGACATTTAACGATGGGAAAACAGGACTACACGCACACAGAGCTACAGTACAACCAGTCAGGGTGAGGCAAACGGTCACATTGGAGGGAAAAACAAAAACAGGAAGTAAAATGGAACAAAAAGGAGCGTCCATCCATTTTTTAAATTTCTGTGCTGGAATTTTATGCACAAAATAAAAATACAGTCTCCCCTCAATGTTAATGCAAATTCGTCTCCTGACAAGACAGTCCTCATTTTCTTGTGAAGAGAAAAAGCTTCTTCTTCTTTTTTTAAAAAAGATCCTTACTTATGATTGAGCCCTTGTTAGAACAAGGGTGGTAAGCACACCTCTCGGTGAATGATTTATCGGTTTTGGTCTTTCATATCACACTGAAAGAGATTATGTGCTGCAGAAATATCTTTTTAATTCAGCAGCAACTCACGAGCCCTCATTTGTCTCGACACGAATAGAGAAACCCTTTCAGTCGTGTGTGAATCTTGTCGGGAAATGATTTCTAAGCAGTGGGATGAACTCCAAATGCACACATGAACACAGGAGGGAAAATTCACATCCTCTGTAGCCTACTTCTTGGTGATAAGTCTTCTATTTTAGGCAGTTGTTAAGACAGGTAGTTTCACCTGGGAATTACCAGAAAGCCACAGAGTGGTGATAAATCACAGCCGTAGTGATGTGCTCAGCAAATGAAGCACAGAGGGAGAGCCGGTGAAATTAGCAGCAGAATGAGTCTCCTCCAGCCTCCAGAAGCTAAAAACAAAGGCGACATGTAAAGCAGCTCTCGAGGAAAGCGGCAAACTGGGCACAGACCGCAGTGAGATGAAAATAGTGACAAACTGTTCACGTCGCAGGATGGTTACCCATCCTCTCCCCTTGTGATTTTTAAAAACAAGGCCTGCACTGCGGCTCTTGTTAACAGTAAACAGTCCTGGTTGCCTGGCAGGAAAAATACCCCAGCATTCATCAGTCAGAGGCAAATATCTGAGACTGCAACGGCGAAAAAGAGAGGCTCATCAATATTTCAGCACACGCGATAACAAAAAGGAGGCCACTGCCTTTATGCTGACATTTCTGTGTCATTATTCACAATGAGATCTCTGTTCATTAATGCTTCAGGGTATGTATGCAAGAGGGCTGACAGGCAGGGACAAAAAACCCACAGAGAAGCTTCTGGTTCATAGTCTTGTTACACAAGATGCAAAACTACTCATGCAGAAATAAAATAAAGGGGGTAAAGGGCTTTCTAAAGCACCGAAAGTGCCACAAGTGCTTCACTGCAGACATGAAGGACATAAGCAAGAAGAAGAAGAAGTGCGTATTAATCCACCGCTGAAAGAAGTCCTCAGCTAACACACCACGTCTCGGTCAGATTTGATAAAAAATGAAGGGAGCCGCTGTTTGAGGAGTCTAAAAAAAATCAAACTACACTACCCTGTAATTGTTTCACCATTTTCGGGAAGCCAAGCACTTTTAGAAGTTACTTTCCTTGGTGGGTAATCGTAATGTTACAGATTACTTTACAGTGGACGTCATTTGAATATAACCAGTGCACACCGGTCGCATGGCAGCCAGTTACATTTATTTCAGCCTTTTCCTTTTATGCTTTACTTTCCTTGTTGGCTCTGTCTGCCAATCTCTTCCAGGTAATCAGTGGGCGGAGCTGACCTCGTTAAGGATGCCTCACACCTGAGCAGTTTGGGTGTAGTGTAGTGTAAGCTCTAATACAGGCTGACTGACGGACAAACCTTTGTGTTATTGTTTTACATGGATGCTCTCACTCATACACTGCATACTTACTGACTTGCTGGCAGACTGTTATTTGGTTTCCTTATTTTATTTAATGAAAATAAAACACTAAACATCTTCCTAAGAGTACGTGTGGCCTCCTTTATGTCGGTGACTAATAAATAACTTTCTTAAAACCCAATACTGAAATTGCACAAGGACAATTTAAAGTAAATACGTCACCCAGTCCTGTTTTTCTACACAGTAATGATCTTCAGTGCACTATAACGAACCAGAGCTGTCTGTACTGTTAGCAGGGTGAGAGGTTTTACCAGTGCTGAGAAAAAAAGAGACATAATTCACATCACATTTAAAAAAAATCGTACATAAAAGATGGATGTTGTCACCTTGACATCGCCCACCAGTTAGTGAAGTCTCATTATGAATCTTCGCTGCCACTAACTCGATGTTTTGAAACTGAAAAAAAGTTAAAAACTGATACAAAAGCGAGCCAATCTCCACAGACAAGCGGAAAAATGCCCAACTTTATGGCAGGAATGACCAAGTCAAGTTTATTTATTTATATAGCACATTTTAGACAACCTTAACTGACCAAAGTGCTGTACAAGTTATACAAAATATACACTATATAAAAGAGTCACTAAAACATCAATAAATATACACTAAAAAAATCTAATAAAACAAGTGAATAAGTCTGTGATTGCATAATAAAAGCCAGGGTATTGAGGACATTAACACATTAACCATGTGTACAGCCAGGTTATTCATGTCATGTAATTATACTGTAAACAATAAATGCTTCGTAACTACAAATTAGATCACAGGTCTCGTGTTGCTAGTTAGTCCAAAATTACAGGTTGAGAAAATGCTACAGTTGAACTGTTTGAATCAGAGGAATGTGCTCCCTCCTCCTGCTTTGGCTAATGTTCTTGCAGCATCCTTGCATATCAGCTGAAAGAGAAGAATCCAAATGCAAATCTAGTTTTAAAGGCTGTGTGCTTAACTTTACATAACATGAGACATGAGGAGTATATTAGGTTCGAATCTGGCCTAGAACGAGGCTCTTTCCACTCAATGTCCTTTCTGATTGATCGGGATCTGATTCTGTGTTTTATTCAGAATTACTTTAGTCGACTGCCACAGGAAAGTGCCGTGCGTTTAATTAATGTGCAGTGATTTAGCATTGAGCACAGTGAAAAAAAACATCATAAATTAGCAAGCTTACAGCTCAGCGGGCCAGATGGTGTCATTAGATGAGGGACACATTTTAATTTGATCAACCAGATGTCCTCATATTCTCCATGTTTATTTGCGGTAAAGAGACCTTGACAAAATCATGTCAGACGTCATTTTTCTTTACTGACAGATGGCGCAGCCAGGAAAGTCCTTCAGCAGCCACTCAATTCTTTCAGGGACACTTTCAAGTAGACTCTCCTGTGATTTCATGATCCCAGGATGTTTTAAGGTGATTGTAAACCTGGAACACAACTCTGATGTACTTTTTAAATTGATTAATGCCTCCCCAAAAATGGTAACACAACAAGTTGTCAATCAAAAGGTAGCCATGATCCTAAGCAAATCGTGCTTCATCATTTGTTTTACTCTAAATGGGAGAACAATTTGTGAAAGGAACAACTTGCTTTTAAAAATAATATTTGAAACCAGAAGTTCTGATATCTGGAGGGATCTTGGGGTAGAGCTGCTACTCCTGCATGTCACAAGGAGCCAGATGAAGTGGTTTGGGCATCTGGTTCGGATGCCACCTAGGGATTTTCTGTGTACACCCAAAAGGGAACACACCCTTGGGTAGACCCAGAACCTGGTGGAGAAACCTAGAAACACCTCGGGATCACCCAGGAGGAACTGAAAAGTCTGGAAGACCCTGGTTAGCCTGCTGCTAGCATGACCAAATGTTGGATAAGCAGAAAAGAATAGAAGGATAGAAGTTATATATACAGTGAGAAATAAGCTAATTTTCCCACTAACTTCCAGACAGTTGGATTTTTTATGAAATTCATATACTGTATATAAAAGATGGCATAGACATAAATTATGCTGCCAATGTTTGTAGCTTGGATGGCAAGCTAATGCTAATTATTGCTAATTTAAAAATTAATAAAATACGTTTCGCTCACCAAAACAAGCAAGCTGCATTATTTGTTAAATATTTGCATTAATATGCTCAAAAAGGCACCAATAGCACACATACGGTCAAGACGTCCAGTTTAGTGAGTTCAGCCTGCTCCTAGGTTTACTAAAAAAAAAATTCAAAAACAGTTGTTAGGAAGGGAAACTTACCAAGGCTGTGGCGGCCTTAAAGTTGAACTGCAACATTTATTCATGAGTAGCCTTGTTGAAAGGAAGCACCCCCTGCTGGCTACCAACAAGAATGCAGGTTTAAAGCACTTTCTCTTGGCTTCAGTTTTCAGACCCAGAGGCTATGTCCAAATTAACTAATATGTTTTATTTGTTTCTGATTGACATACTTTTTAAACTAAACTGTTAAAAAGATACATATAAAATATAACCAAGCTTTGATGGTGTGACAATGTCATGGTTATGTATGCTTACACATATATGCACAGAATTTTGAGGCTGGAGGTTATAATCTTAATCTTAACTTAATTTTAAGATTTTTAAGATAATGATTATTGCAAACAAAAGGCTGAAGATGCCAACGCTGGTCTCTAACGTTTTATCGACCATCCATCCACCCCTCCTCCTCCCCACTCTGATTTGTGGCACTATAACGAGAGCTCTCAGAGGACGATGTTGCTCAAACATAAATATGTTTTTTTGGGCCTTTTCTGCTGATGTTGCCAGTTGAGATCAATTAGCAGTAAAACTGTTACCAAGTTCCAGCCTTTATATCACAAATATGTTCCAAGTTTGTTTGTTTGTTTGTTTTTTCATTGTAAAATGAGAAAAACTTGGATTTGCTTTGGTCGTGTCTCCGCATTTGACCGAAAGACTGACGTCCTTTTTGAGAGTGAACCCCTTAGCTAAAAGCTTTATTTAAAGCGAAAACAGTGTTAAGCTGACAGTAGATTTCATTTTTTTGGAGCAAATAGAACAGAAAGTGAACTGAACTGATTCACAACTCATCCAGGATTACACCCTCCTAAACTGATGTGGAAACAAACAGAATTTTATTCTTTTAAGGACAAATGAAACTTTATTAGTGGCAGATAAAAAAGGATGTTTATTTTCACCCCATGCAGTCAGCAATCCTATTTTGAGAACACACACGACTCCAAACTGATCCTGGGTCAATGAAATTGCTTTCAGATGCAGATACTCCCGAGTCATGCTGCATCTCACTTTGATTTCATAACAGATAGAATATTTTACCACGGCTCTGTAAATATAAAATCTGTAAATCTGACTGGAAACCAGGAAGTTGTATTCTTTTATGCTGCTCTTTATTGTTTCACTGATACTTATTTTACCTAAAGCTCCCTTCTCGCTAACTCTCTGAGCAACTTTATCCTTTTACTTCACTATGTTAATTCATGTATTAATGATTTTTGCATGCAAAATATATGCTTTTCCCCCCCATATCCTTTAACCATGATACCAGCAAAACAGAGCATTCAAGATCCCCAAAGAGTGCAACGTGCTTTCAGAAAGCTCAGAGAAACCAACAGAGCTCAAGATTTAAAGAAAGATATCAATTTAGTATTTTTTTCACTTTTCAAATATTATTCTGGGTAATTAATCGACTGCAGTTAGATGGATTTACTTACAGTATATTTATTGTAGAAAAAGAGCCACAAAAACACTGTAAAATAAAGTGGCTCATTATAGAAAATTATGTAAATGATCTAAATAATCTAAAAGTGAAGCAAAATGTCTCACTGGATAAAAACATGCTGCTGATATTACCAGTGTGTGGCCACAGTTACAGCCACACACTGGTAATATCAGTGTTGAGGCTTATACATAACACTGTACTCTAAAACAAGTGCGCACATTTTAGTTTACACTGTTATGTATGATTTAATCTCTTTGTTTTCTGAGTTACCTCAGTTCCTTTTTGTATTTTTGTGGGCTGATCAGCAACTATTTATGGTTTTCCTTTGTCTGCTTGCTTAGCTCAGTTTGTTTGAGTTACCAGTATTGTTTGTTGGCAACTTTGAGTGGAGTTCTGTTATTTTGGCATCTTTTATGGACCCAAGATTTAGATTTCATTTTGTATGATTTAACCAACTATGTTTTGGGGTTAAATAAAAAAACAACAACTTTTTTTGGACTTTAACCTGTGCCTGAGTTTCCTTTGCTGCTCGGTCCATCACAATGCTGTAAATATAATGGCAATAATAAGTCCAAAAATAAAAGATCAATAAAACAAAATACTTACTGATCTGTTTGTTGGCTCTGTAAAATAAACTAAAATTGCTCTTTGTGTTTGGTATGTGCAGTGGTGTAAGGGCAGCAAACAGTGCGGGGTATTTAAAATAAAATAACTTTTAGACGTGAGAGGTCTGCAGAGTTTCTCTTTGAAATTGAAGAAGTTTGAAGAGTCATGAAAGTTTTCTGTTAGTGTCCTTGTAGTCATTTTTATAAGCTGTAAGCCAGTTCAAAGTTCTCTTGAGAAAATTTTTTAAAATTTACAAGAATTTGTTTAAGCAAGTGATTCTCTTGGATGCCAAAGATTTGTGAAAGGACCATCAGAGGAAAAAAAGCCAACACTTCAGATATATTTGAAGTGAATTCTTCTGGTCTGACTCAATTAGGATTCTAAACGGCAGTAACGGGTGTGACTACCATCTCTTCCTCTGGCAGTGAATTAACTGGGAAGTGGAGATCTGTACTTCAGTGAAGTTTAGAGACCCTGAAATTCAAGATGAAAACTCTTAGATATGGACAAACTGCACAAGAGCACAAATTAAACAGAAAGACTCTTATCAATACTCGGAAACTAAACCGCTTCCTTCCTTATAATAAGAGCTTCTGTTAAAATTGTGAAGTACATGCTGCTGCTCATACCGACATGAAAACAGTCACCAGTGACCTCGAGTTCCCTCTCGCTGCTCTTTGAGGAGTTATGCTGCCACCTAGTGGCCAGGACCAGAAACATGAAGAACACGAACGCCACAGCAGCAGTCAGTCAACAACAAACTATATATTTAGGCTTTTTTGGGTGAAAAGTATCTCTATCCTCTAACACTCACCTCTAACCTAGGATATCCTAGAAAGAAAGACGGATTTACTTACAATATATTTATTGTAGAAAAAGAGCCACAAAAGCAAAATAAAAAATAAAATAAAGTGTCTCAATATAGAAAATTATGTAAATGATCTAAATAAATATCTAAACCCTCTATCACTCACCTCTAACACAATCACAGCTTAGGCAAGTTTGGCTCCTTTGCAAGTTCAAGAAACTTTTTCACTCAACACTCAGTGTAAGATGAGATAGTGGGCGTGATAGCAGAAAAATGTTGAGGTGGACGTCTTTGTGGTGATGGATGGGGTTTTTTTCACACATGAAAATTTGCACGTTGAAGTGTTTGCTGTTCAGGAAGTTGTCGCATACAGAAACGTCCTACTGCCCTACTTAGTCTCTTTCTGCTGTACCTGCACGGTGGCAGTCGTTGTTTTGCTGCATTTCAGCAAATACACTTACTGTCAGCTGTGAGAGTACTCTGATTTGCTGTTTTCATACAGTAACATGTCTTCCTTGGTACAGCCTTTGTTTGTCTGTGTTTACTCAATGTTTAGATGACATAACAGCTGGTGTATGCAGCAGACAGAAAGTCACAGCTGGCAGCTGGGACAGAACAAAACACAGTTCAGGCCCAGTAACAGACCAGTCTGTGTGTGAAACGAGCTTTTATTCATCGAAAATGTCTCACAAACCTCACTCTGTGTCACCAGCAGTGTGTAAACGTAGAACAGAACTAAACGATTAAAGAAAGTTTTGATATCACTGGTCCTCAGCCAAAATGCTTTCAGGATACATGTTATCAAACTTTAGAAATTATGAGTCACTGAAACCAGAAATGGCGCTTAAAACGTCCGATGGTTTGTTGGTTGGTTTTCACGACGTGTTTGTCGGTCAGTTCTAAGATTAAAGTTCCTAACTGAAACCAGAAATTAGTGAAATATTTTTTAGTAGGTGCTCATTTTCTGATGGCCAGTCTCTCAAAACTATCAATCACTTGAGCTTTTGAGCTCTACTCTGACCTGGGCTTTTCTTTTAGTGGGAAATCTGTAATTCTACAAGGTAAAGTTAGACATTTTAAAAGAAACACATTAAAATATGGGCAGCACAGTGCAAGAACAATTTCACAGCAAGCAAGAATGTCCTCAATTCAATTCCACCATCAGGCCAGGGGCTTCCTGTGTGGAGTTTGCATGTTCTCCTTGTGTTCGTGTGGTTCCCGCCGGGTACTCCAGCTTCCACCCACAGTCCAAAGACATGCACTTAGTGGGGATAGGCTATTTGGAAACTCTAAATTGCCCATAGGTGCGACACATTGGTGACCTGTCCAGGGCGTACCCTGCCTCCCACTCTAAGACAGCTGAGATAGGCTCCACTGTCCCCCGCAAAGGATAAGCAAAGGCTTAGGGTAGGGTTAGGGTTAGGGTTAGGGTGGATGGACATTAAAATATACACTTTAATATACACTGCTCAAAACAATTAAAATACCATTTTTTTAAACAGAGTATATATCAAGACATTTAAACTTCTGGGACACTGATCTGGTCTGTTAATTACTACAGAAGTTAATTAGTTTCAGTTGCTTTGGTGTTTATGGAATTAACAGCAGGTTCGGTGGAGGGGCAACAATGAGACAACCCCTGAAGCAGGAATGGTTTTGTTGGTGACAGCTGCTGACATTTTCCCCTGCTCTTCTTTTATTTTGACTCTTTTTCAATAGTTTTGCATTGGGCTGTTGAGATCTGGACCCTACAGAGGGTGCACAGGTAGCTCACCTCCTCCATGATGGCACATCAACACATGCCATTACCAGAAGGTCTGCTGTGTGTCCCAGCACAGGTTTAAGAGCATGCAGGAGATTCCAGGAGACAGTCGGTTAATGTAAGAGAGCTGGACAGGGCTGTAGAAGGTCCTTAACCCATTAGCAGGACCGGTATCTGCTCCTTCAAGCAAGCAGGAACAGGATGAACACTGCCAGAGTTACAATAATGACCTCCAGCAGGACACTGGTGTGAATATGTCTGATCTAACAGTCAGAAACAGACTTTGTGAAAGTGGCCTGAGAACTGAATGTCCTTTAGTGGGACCTGTGATTACTTCCTGGTTCTATGGAGCCAGATTGGCATTTACCAGAGCGTATCAGAACTGGCAGGTCCACCACTGGCACCCTGTACTTTTCACAGATGAGAGCAGGTTGACCCTGACCACATGTGACAGACGTGAAAAGGTCAGAAGAGGGTGGGGAGAACATTATGTTACCTGTGACATCATTTGACATGATGAGAGAGATAACCTTCATTAGTCTAACTTGGATTCAGGTTAGGCGAGCGTTACAGGCCAATCACCACTTATTTCGAAGCTATACCACCGATGTCAAACGGTGGTGCTCCAATGATCGTCTGGGGCAACATATCCATGGAGGGATGCACAGATCTCTACAGGCAGGTCAACGGCACCCCAACTGCCATTAGGTATCAAGATGAAATCCTTGGACTCATTGTCAGACCCTACGCTGGTCCTGGGTTCCTCAGGTACATGACATGCACAGCATACGCAGGCATTTCCTGGAGGATGAAGAAAGTGATACCACTGACCGACCCATAACGCTCGCCTAACCTGAATCCAATAGAACACCTCTGGGACATTATGCTTTGTCCATGGGTGGCTGCCAGGTTGAGCCTCAGACTGTCCAGGAGCTCAGTGATGTCCTGGTCCAGATCTGAGGGGAGATCCCCAAAGAAACAATCCGTGGTCTCATAGGGAACATTCCCCAACGCTGTTAAGCATGCATACAAGCATGTGTGGGCTGTGCAAACTACTGAGATTTTGCCAAAATGGACTAGCTCGCTGCATTATTTTTTCACTTTGATTTTCAGGGCGTCTTTGAATTCAACTCTCTGTAGGTTTATTCTGAACACATCACGCTGTCCATATCAGTACAGACATCCAGAATGCTGTTTGTTCCCATTAGATCTGAAGGGCTTTCAAAGCGTGCCTTTAATTTTTTGAGCAGAGTATATATTTGATTTACTGTTCCTCAGAATTTGAAGTGAAATTTGAAGTGTCTTTCCTCTTTCGTGCCATGTATCATTGAATAAATAAGGTTGGTTGTAGAGACATCTGTAAACAGACACATTGCCAAGTGATGAAACAAACTTACATCATGTCATAATATTCTGGGTAATTGATGAAACTGCAACAACTGGATCTGGCCTTGCTGACCTCAAAATAAAGTCAGTCTATTTGTGTAACTGCTTCCCTTTTTCAGATTTTTAGATAAAGTGGCCACAAACAGACGTAAAAGACATGCAACTCATCAAAATAATGTAGATGTGTGTAAACGACCACCAGTCAGTTGTTTTAACTGTCATTTTCGGATTCAGGAAATCAAAATCCATTCGAAACAGCCCACACTGAAGCAGACACATTTGAAAAATCAGTGGCCACCATCACCAGATGCCGTAATTTGGTTTTGTCCCTCTCTGAATATCTTGGAGACCTCCTCAGCTCCAAACTCAGCCATGATTTCAATTTCTTGTGACTCAAGTACTAAATTGTTATTATTATTATGTTGTGTCGACTTGTGTGGATAATTAAATGTTAGATAATTCAGTGTGATGGTTTTTAACAGAGCAATCTCAATAATGAGATGTCCATAATGAAAACTGAAATTTGTTAAATGTAATGAAAGTCTATTGTGCATTCTTTTTCATTTTCCTTTGTGTTTGTTTCCTCACAGTCACCCTTCTATTGCCACTAATCGCTAACTGGAATTATTCAGTGGGAATTTTTAACTGGTTTCTCTGAGTCCTGCAGCCTGAGGGGTTTTCCTTGTGCCTCCTTCCAAGTAATGGTTTAGAGACACTGCTTGTCCTCTGAGAGCATTACTACAAAGCCTTCTGTGCATTTTAAAATAATTTTCTGTTCTGTTTTTTATTTGAACCAAGTGTGATGCATTGATCTTCTGATGCTGTGCTCACATCAGGTGCTTTGGGCCCAGCTGATCCAGTTCCCCAAAGTGGTTTAAAGCTGCGTTCGTCCTTAGAAACCTTCAGTCCAGCTATGAGTTGACTCCGAGTCCCTTCTTTGTCAGAATAAAAACTGGACTTTAGACTGTTTCACCTCATCTCAACAGTTCAGGATACTTTGTAAAACTGCTACTATGGAAACGAATTGCAGTTTTTTCTCAGAATACATAAACAGCTGTCACGTCAGCCGCTTACAGTAAAGTTCCCAACAGAAGCTCCGCCTTTAAAGAGTCTCCTTTTTCATTTAGATTTTTTTTTCTTCTAAGAAACCAGTCATGGCCACAGTAGTGGTCCTTGACAAATAAAGAATAAAACTAAATCCCATTGTTGCTTAGTGCAGGAAGCTTGAGGCACATACATATTTCTTGGAGGCTGATTAAAATTAAAACCACCTGAGAATCATCTGAATGCTGGAATTAACATAGCTGATGACATCTGCTTCAGTCTGATTGCTGACCTGGAAATAAAGCGGAATCTGAAATATTTCATCATTTCAGAAAATCTTGTGCTCCTACAGCCTCTGATTTTCTGACTAGTCTTCAGCTTTGCATGAAAGGAGGACTGATGTCTTATATGGTCACAGAGTTTTGAACGTCAGTGAGTGGAAGTGGTTAAAAAAAAAGTTACGTGACAAAACGGTGCAGATGAATGTAAAATCCTTTCAGTTGGTGTTGGGATTTTGCTTCACCAGGAAACGTTGGCAGGAAATGTTGCAAGATGCTGACAGCTCTGTGCCTCCACCTACTGAGCCTGTAAACAGATGAAAGTCCTCATGCTGCGCTTACATGTTTTCCTTTCCTATGATTCGTGTCTGTTAAAGAGGAACATGTTCTGTGCTATAACAGCTTGAAAAAAGCAATGAGAATATGAGCAGACAACAACACTTGCTATTGCATATTCTTTAATATTCTGTAATATTTTCTGCACTACACTTGTCTATAATTGTAGCTTTTATTTAAATATACATTTGAATATAAAGTAATCATGTTAAATTATAAATATGTATGTATGTATGTGTATGTATGTGTATATATATATATATATATATATATATATATATATATATATATATATATATATATATATATATATATATATATATATATATATATATATATATATATATATATATATATACACACATACACACACACATATACATATATATACATACAGGGCTGGACTGGGACAAAAAATCGGCCCGGGCATTTTGACTACAGACCGGCCCCCCAGGTATTATAGGAAAAACCATAAATCCTTTGAATGAAAACAAACGCTGTTGTCACAGTGATGTACACCGTCTTGTTGGTATATATGTATCAGTCTAATAAACTTAAACCTTCACCATCCTCCCTATTCTGGTATTCTAAACAGTACCCGAAAGTAGACTGCTTGGTCGAGTCAACCTCCTGAACTATCTACAACACATGGTGAAAACCTGAAATTAAGACAGAGAAGACTAGAGGTGAGACATGATCATTACTGATTACTGATGACAGATTTAGATATATTTTCATAAACCATTCATTTGCCACATCAATAAACAGCATGGCAGGGCAAAATATTTTTTCTAACATGGCAACCTTTAAAAAGTGAAAGGAGACAGAAAGACAGGTGAGAAAGAATAAAACTTAATTGACTTTTTGATGGAATTTTACACACAGTACTGGTACAGAATCTAGAAAATGTGGGAAAATACTGGCATCATATGCAGTACTTAGCTACTTCTTAAGAAATTATGATGGGACCCTAAAAAAAATTACTATGTACAATAATGGATTTCTATACATTTTACATCAGATGAAAACGTTTGTTGTAAGATTCAGATAATTATTTGTTAAAAGCTAGACATTTTAAATGAGAATAAGAAAGAAAAGTATTTCTTTGTGCCTCCCTTTCCCTGTTAATGCCCTACCTGCCCCCCTGGCAAAACTTTGCTAGACCCGCCCCTGCACAGTTACCAGCTGTCAGCTACGTAGAAAAGGATCCTGGTGTTATTTGTCTCTCAGAAACAGTTCATAACTTCCCTTCAACTCATTCAAGTCACCTAAAAGGTAAACCTGTTTCTCCATCACCTGTTCAGCTCTGATGATTCAGTAAGGACATCTCCTGGTTTCATCTGCATGTTTCCCTCTCACCACATATCCAAACCGATATCACGACCCGCAGCTTTACAGCTGTGGCTCCAGCAAACATCAGCTGATACTAGAAATTAATATTAAATAAATTCTAACAACAGCTGATCAAGCTTAAACGTGCTGCTGTTGTTTAGTGCGACATTCGGCGGTTTCCTCTTTCTGGCGCAAAGTGGGCGATAAACAAACAAGAGAGAAAAGCCAATCAGCTGATCACTGATCAGGTTAATGATTGAAGTAGCAACAGGAGAGGGAGGGGAGAGAATGAGAGGAGAAGAGGCAGCTGTGCAGCAAATACAGAATAACTCCACCTTCGTGTCTTTTTCCATCCTAGCTGAAGTCCGAGACAAACTGTGTTCCTTTTCACCTCAATACGAAACGCGTAATACTCTGAATACGAGAAGATTCCGTTTTTTACGGGACGGTTGGAAACTCTAATAACTAAATATAATTATATATTATATTATATAATTACTAATTATAAATAAAATAAGATAAAACAAGTTCAACATCAATAATATCATAGCACCCGACCAGCAGTATATAAACTCCGTCATGCTAGCTAGTACGCAGTACGAGTTATTGTAACTGACTGTAAAAAGTCAGCATAACGAAAATAAACTAAACTTGGTTTATATCTGACCCAGATAGACTGCAGGTCATAACTTCTTACCTGAAGTTCAGTTCACCGCCTCGGGTCTCTGCTCCTGCCTTTCCGTCATCCACCTGCCAGCGTGTTGCACCTGCTGGCCTCCACCACTTGTGCTAATGTTACTGAATCTGTGGAAGCTCCGCAATAGCCACCACCAAACAATTGAGTTATTTTTACACATCTCCCAGCATCTGGCCAATCCACCACCTTTCAGTGTTTATACCGTTACGGGAAAAAAACGAAAAAAACGAAAACAAACAAACAAAAAAAAAAAACCATCGGCCCATAAAAACGAAAAATCACCAACGGTCCACCGGGCAAATGCCCGGTATGCCCGATGGCCAGTCCAGCTATGTATATATATATATATTTATAATTTACCTTAAAAATCCAATTCCACCATCAGGCTGGGGTTTTTCTGTTTGCATGTCCTCCCCATGTTTGCGTGGGTTCTCTCCGGGTACTCCGGCTTCCTCCCACAGTCCTAAGACATGCAGTTAGTGGGGATAGGTTAATTCTCTAACTCTAAATTGCCCATAGGTGTGAATGTAAGTGCGAATGATTGTCTGTGTCTATGTGTTAGCTCTGTGACAGACTGGCGACCTGTCCAGGGTGTACCCCGCCTCTCACCCTGCCCCCCGCGACCCTGGAAAGGATAAGCGGAAGTGAATAGATGGATATTTTTCTTAAGCTCCATGTGTTTTTTTTTCTTTAATTCTGTCACATTGGCTCTCAAACTGCAGCACGGGCCCCATAGTGGGGCACAGAACCACGAATGACAAAGTTTGTAGGAACCCCCCCCCCACCCAAAAAAAAGGTTAACATGAAAAATATTTAAAAAATGGGGATAAGATTTTTTTTCTTTTGCCTTCTGCAGTTGGGTCATGCCAGAAAAGGATTTTGAATCACTCCTTTTAGAAATGTTTAACATGCAGGGCGTTTCAGGGGAGTTTGGACGCCACCCAGTGATTTTAAGAACTGAAACAGGAAGTGAAACTATTTAAATGGCAGTGTTTGCTTTAAAAAGACTTTTTAAAAATTGGTTTCAATTAGACTTTTTAGGCTTTGACTTGATATGGTGTACAGCAGAAACATGCCAAACTCTCTGCCGAGCCAACAGGACTGCGTTACTTAAAGGATACATTATTTTATTGATCATCAGCGTCTCTTTTTTTCTACTTTTGATCAAAAATCTGACTGTATGGATAAAGCTTATGATGCAGATGTGATGAAAGAAGAAAAGCAATAAAATAAAAATAAGTATATTAAAACACACACACACTAGATACCGATGGATACTGTAAACATACACATGTTTGATTATGGCATACATACATAATCAAACATTATATAGTTTGCTAAAAGGCAACAACAGACAAGAGATGATTTATTTGTATTTAGTCCCCATGTCTTGAATATATCTTTAAATTTATAACTGCTGCTAATGTTTCTTGTGTATAGATTATAGAGATGCCAAAAAAAGAGTTTCCAGCTACCGTTGTGTACCTGCTAGTGTCTGAATTTATTCATATAAATTATATTTAAAGTAAAAATATATAATTTTGTTCTAGGAACCACAGTGAGATTTCCTGTTTGTTGGTTTGTTGGTTGGGTAGTGACTTAGTGAGAAAACAGTAATTTGCTGTTGCACCTCACACTTCCAGTGTAAAGTGACGATATGATTTGTCATCTGATTGCTACAAGACAACACAGCGCAAACTTGAAATTTTACCCCCAGCTTCCGCTGCGTTCACAAGACAGGAAGTAGATTCATTCTGTTGAGTAAAGAGCATGGTGCTGGAAAGACGTGGAGGACACTTTTAAAGAGTGCTTTACATGTTATTAGGAAACCCACACACTCCACCAGTGAGCCATGAGCAAACGGAAACTGAGTAAGTTATGTTTTATTGTCTGACAGGGAATTATTTGAAAAGATATATATAATCACAGTACTTGTCATCTGTCGCTCTAAAGGATCCAGCGAAGGTAAATCAAATCCGTCAGTGAGAGAAACACCTGATGGTGGACTGAACTTTCTGATTTTAGGCTGATTTTAAAAACTGTTTAAAGTTTTACATTTTGGTGTAAAATACTAAAAAGAAAAGGTAGTGACAGCAGAATTCACACAAAGCATTCACAGTAAAAAAAAAAAAAACCTTTGCTCTGAAATCCAGTAATATTTTTTTCTAAAGTTTAGATCGTCCAAAGGTCACAAGATAAAACTGGTTGGGCATGACATGAATTAAAGTTGTGCTTCTGTTCTATACAAGGCTTAAAACTTCAGTTTCAGGATTGAAACAGTCATTTTCCAACATTTTTGTTGGATGACTTATCAGTCATCTTACAACATTGCAGATCTACTAACAAGGAAGTTTAAATTTAGGATGTAACTGTAAGTTAAAGGCGTAATCCTTCTAAGTAATAGTACAAAAGTTGTGGCATCAAACTGGCCCGCGTCTCTCTGTCGGGCATGCAGCTTTTTCTGAGATGAATCTACAAATTTCATGTGACATGTTGTAAATAGATATTTGGGATCTTGATCATCCATCTGTCCATTCTCTTCCGCTTATCCTTATCAGGGTCATGGGGGGATCTCAGTTCAATTCAGTTCAACTTTATTTATATAACTCCAAATCACAACAACAGTTGCTTCAATGTGGTTTGCATGGTAAGATGAGGACCATATGATAAAACAGAGAACTACCCAGCAACATTATGAGCAAGACCTTTGGCGACAGTGGGAAGGAAAAACTCCCTTTTAACAGGAAGAAGCCTCCAGCAGAACCAGGCTCAGGGAGGGGCGGGGCCATCTGCCGCTACCAGTTGGGGTGAGAGGAGGAAGACAGGGCAAAAGACATGCTGTGGAAGAGAGTCAGAGATTAATAACAAGTAACAATTAAATGCAGAGAGGTCTATTAACACATAGTCAGTGAAAAAGAAATGCATTATGGAAATCCCCCAGCAGCCTAGAATTATTGCAGCATAACTAAGGGAGGATTCAGGTTCACCTGATCCAGCAGTAAACTGTATGCTTTAGCACAAAAGAAAGTCTGATCATAAAAGTAGAGATGTGTCTGTCTCCTGAATCCAAGCTGGGAGCTGGTTCTACAGAAGAGGCCTGAAAACTGAAGGCTCTCCCTCCCATTCTATTTTCAAATATCGTATGGACCACAAGTAAACCTGCAGTCTGAGAGCGAAGTGCTCTAATAGGGTGATATGATACGATGAGGTCTTTGAGATAAGATGGAGCCTGACTATTCACAATCTTGTATGTGAGGAGCAGGATTTTAACTTCAATTCTGGATTGATGAGAATACATGAGAAATATGCTCTCTTTCTAGTCCCTGTCAGAACTCTTGCTGCAGCATTCTGGAGCAACTTTGAGGGTTTTTATGACATCCTGATAATAATTACAGTAGTCCAGCTTAGAAGTAGGAAGTAAGCCTAATAAGCCATTTGAAGACATTCATTTTTAAAAACGTTTTACACACAGGTGATAAATTACCATTAAATGTTCTAAACTGTGTTGTAGAAAAGTCCAGTGACTGTGTATCTGCAATGGAAGTTGCAGAAACTGGACAGCGGATATAAAAACAGTCTCCATGTTTAATTTGTGTGTGACGGCTGTTTTTCACTAAATGCAATCGGGTGAGAATTTGTGTATTAAAGTACTTATCAGTGTTGTTTTTGCAAAGCAGATCTTGATCTCAGTCAGACTTCCTGACACAAAAATATTTTTACTGCTTCCTTGCCACTTCTGCTTACTCTTATCACTGCGGCTGGTGCTGCACATTTTACTGTAATCGATAGTTCAAACACCTCCCCCTCTGCTGCGGTCTTCTGTTTATTTTTTTATTCTTTTAGCTGCCTAAATTCTGTTGCTGTCTTTAACAGTTCTGCCATTTTTGATGTTCACTTGTGTTCAGTTCACTTTCTTTGCTTTTTTGTCTGTCGCTTGCAGAACTTTTTCATATGTTTGACTGTTGGTAAATTGCTGTTGCCATCTTATTTTTCCAAAGCCCGTTGTAACTGTTACATGCAAAGGTAAAGCTATCAGCTGAAGCTCACTGGCCTGGTTGGCAAGCTGCTTCCATAGAAAGGATGGTTGCACTGGCTACAGATAACTAGTGAGGACAGATTGGACTTCACAGCAAGCCTCAGTGCTCCAAAAGGCACAAACAGCTGAAGAGGGATTCATCATTTATTAGGCAACTACAGGCTGCAGCTGTGTTCATGCCCCAGATTAAGGAAACTTTAAACAGGTCACTTATATTGAAACTCCAACTGCAACTTGCAGACTTCTGAAATATGCTTTATAATAAAATCCAAAAGAATTTGAAACAATTTATTAAATTTGCAACCAGATAATGTTTATTATATGTTTTTTAAATTATGTTTTTAATCTGATTGGAATATCAGAGCAGCCAAATGACAAAAGCAGCGTCTTAAATTTGTTTTTGAGTCTGGTCTCCTAAAAACAACATGCAACCTGTCCTAGCAGACTCATACTAACACAGTCACTCTCTGACTGACTTTCTAATAACTACCTTCTTATTTGTAAATGCAAACAGATTGCCTACGCATGGCAATCAATGTGACTCAGCACCCAGTTTGCGTCTTTGCAGTCGGAGGTTCTCCTTTTATTCGGCTGGTTGTATTCATGTTATATTCCTATATAAAGAAAGGCTGCAAACGCCTTTGTCATGTTACAGTTAAATGATATCCTGCAGCAGCTACGTCACTGTTTGTGGAGGAATTTCTGAATTTCTTTTTCAGATCTTTGAGCTTCTGGTTGGATTATGAAAGTAGGTTTCTGTGTATGTGGATGGCAACAGATATGTGATCTTCACTGATTTATCATACTTACTTGCCACATTTTCACAAAGCGATTTCATGCAATTGCTAACTTTCAATCTAAAAAATAAGAGTAGACTAACTCAGTTTTGATGCACCAAAGTGAGACTGAAGTGAGTGATCGCAGTCCTTCGAAGCAACCATTTCAAAAGCGAGTAGGGAACTTGATCATTGCACAAAGTTACAGTAATTTTAGTCAGACCGCTGTCTTCCACCACAGTTTTTCTTGGTGTGACTTTAGCGTAACACACTGAAAAGAAATGTTACTTTGAACCAACTTTAATAATTACCCTATTTTGTTACCGCTAAGTTTATTAGTTGTACTCAGACTGTAATTTAATATAAACCTTTTACTTGAAGTACAGATTCTCATATTTGACAAATTGTTTGTGTTGATTATTTTCATGGTAAGTTATTTTTAATTTTAGGTACAGTGAAATAAACAGTGTTAACCCAGAAATCCCAATTTTCTGTTGCAACAGTGGAGTGCAATGCAACATTTTTTCAGTGCAGAAGCATTTTTAAAATTAAGCAATCTCTAGTGGTTATATGTAAAAACATATAAATAAAATGAGCTCAGGTGGCCACTTTTAGATCGGGCACAATCCTTACTTACCTATATAAGCTCAGTCACCATAGACTCGAACCCCAGTGTACCGTCTCTAAGTCTGCTGGAGACAAAATGAATGAAAACCATCCATTATCTGAACTGAATCTGAACTCATTCATACCTTAGATTATTTCAGAATCACCATTTAACACAACATGCATGTCTTTGGGCTGCGGCGGGAAGCTGGAGCATCAGGAGAGAACACATGACACTAAAGAAGTGCCCTGAAACAGGAACCTCTTCCTGTGATGCGACATTGTGACCCACACCATGATATGATAAAATACATCTTGTTTAACATCTGTTGATATCAGTCACAAATATATTGAGCATTAAAAATCCCCCCAAAACCTTAGTGTAACCTATCACAGGTTACATTTATAAATATTATAATATGGAACTGTAACAAAGCGGAGGAAGTAATCTAAAGCAAATATATTTGAAAATGTCTTGTATGTATGGTGCATAAGACATGAATAATATTACTATATATTAACTCTTAGTAGAGCTGAAGTAGAAAAGTACTAGTAGAAACACAGAGACAGTGGTATTAGATGAGTCTGGTAAAAGAGGCTGATGTAAGTTTATTTGTGCAAGCCCATAAATGAATGTGCTCTATTGACGCTCGTTCCAGCGTGTCCGCTGTTGCTTTGTCCACTGTTCCACTTACAAACATCTTTTTGCTCCATTGTAAACGAAGCATAGACGTGCCTTTGTGCTGTTTGAAGGGACAGCGGCCCGGCTGAGCGCACAGAGCTGAGCTAAGAAAAGACAGCGAATTCCTGCTGACAGGACAACAGGCCTCTGTGCATCTCTTCTTCTGCTGCTTGACTTGGTAGCTGTCTTATAAAAACTGATTTTCACCCATGAGGCAGCCTGAGGACATTTATTCACCCTGTGAAAACAAATCAGCTTCAGGCTTCGGGACAACAAAAACCTCCAATGGAGCTCAGTTGAGTAGTTAAAAGTTAAAATTTTAGAGTCACGTTGTTGCTTTTAGTGTCATGTTGTCCTTTGACATTTACAGAAATAGCCTAGGATCATAAATGCTGAAGTGAATCTGCTTGCTGCACAAAAACGTTCATTTTGGCACATCGTGGCATTAGTTTTCTTAACAGAAATTGGCAAAGGACGTAGCTGCACATTTTGTAAAATCTACTTGTCTGCTGTTATAATTTGGCACTATATAAATAAATCTGATTAGAGTTAACAGTAGATCATTTTTCCTCAGTTCCTCAACGTAATTGTATCTCAAAGAAAGCGAAACAATTTTAAAAACAGAATGAACTCAACGCCTAACAAGTTCTTTGGGATTTTTGAATATTTCTACAAGCAAGCGAATACAGTTGCTACCAAAATAAAACAGGAAGTGCATGTCAGAGAGACAAAGCATGCATTGACAACAAACAGAGGGAGACAAAGGGAGTGAAAAACAGTCCAGGTAGCAGGCATGCACAGTCTGGGCTACTTTTGGTACGTACGGTTCAGTTATGGCACCATCAGGTGTTCTGTGGGCATAAAGCAGGTTAGGCATGGGTTATAGAAAGTACTATGTGCCCCAGATGTCACAACTGATCTGACCTCCAGCTCAAGGTTCAATGTGGTTCATAGAAAACCACAGATGTGGGCCATATCTAGGCCAAATGTTCACTTCTCTCTGAGATGAGACAGGACAGCACTAAAAAACACAGAGAAGGGGATGAATTAGGTAAAAACAGGAAGCAAAACTCACCATAAACTTAACAAAACCCAACAGCATAGTAAGGAATAAATGACACAAAGGGAAATGCCCATATCTATTTATTGGAAAGAGAGGAGGTTTTTAAGTTGAATGTGTAGTACTACAGTGTTTAACTTAACTCCATTCAGTGGGATTTACTCTGAAATATGACAGGCAATAAAGAACATTTTCTCATTTTTATGGTCATGGAAATCGATTAAGAACGATGTGGAAGTGACACATACTGGCTCAAGTGTAAAAGATAACATCTACCCTCCATCAACCCCATCTTTGTATCTCTCTCCGAATCATGAGTCCATGTTTAGCTGCTGAATTAAATACACAACAGTCAGTGCCTCCAGAGCCTAATTGGTCCTTTGGGAAAACACTTGAACACTGGTGAAAGTTCGTGAGCTTCACCTCATAAGAGAGAAACAAGGGTACATTCCTCAAATGCCTCCAGCGCAAAGAAAACATGTTGGTTTGCAGCTGTAGGTCTAAATAGGGACATAATGGCTCTGCAATGATGCTTATGTGTGTTTAAAATGTGCGTGTTCATGTCACTAAGGGGCTAACCCGAATTAAAAAGATGACCCTGTGCAGGGATCAGCCAGTGCATCACTGCAAAACGAGCCAGATTAAAATCATTTTGTCGCTTTTAATCCTGATAAATTTGGGGTTTTCCAGTTTTTAACACACACGTTGTGTTTTCCTGTTTTTCTATTTTTTAGAAGATAAAAGATGACAAAGAAGTTGTTTGAACTCACTCAGCAAGCAAAAAAGTTGAGAAACTCTCTGACTAAAGATCTAAAGTCAGAGAATATAAAGACGTCATGAACTAAAAAACAATAAAAAAACTGCATGTTCATGTTTCTAAAACAATTCTGATAAACAAGCTTGAAATCACAGACTGTATACAAAAGATGGAGGCTACCATGATGTCCTTTCTTTTTTGAGCTCTTATTTTGAAGATAATTTTAAACACAGTCTCACAGTATTTTAAAAGGATTCCAGGAATAATCTGACTAACAATGTCACCTGGTATGAGTTACGGATCATCTAAAGATTTTACTGAGTAAACTTCTATTAGCAAGTAACAAATCTGTAAAAAATAAAACAAACATGTGGGTATATAAAGTCTGTGGTTCTGAAACAAGCCTATCACTGTTCCTAAAAAGGTGTCATGCTTTGTTTACTTTATATATATATGGTTAGCTTTATATACGGTTTATATATATGGTTTAGGCCCTATAAAGGCACTACTAATTACTTGGTTTGGGTTAGAAAAACATGCGGTTTTTCTGTGGTTTGGCTCAAAATATGAGGTTACAGGTCAACTATTGCATTTGAATGTGATGCCAAGAGCTTGTTACTATTGCAATTTGTGACATGCTGGGAGTGAGAATGAGCCCTGCTGTGGCAAATGCTGCACAAAACCTTTGGACAGAAATGTGAGACAGCAGCAGCTTTGAGAAAACATCTGTATACGACACAACAGGGAGGAAACAGCTGGCAGGTCACTGCCAGGTGTTTCTTTTCTTTTCTTTTTCTTTTTTTTTTTTAATAAAACCAGACCTCATACAGGGATCTGACTAGGAAGCCAAAGTCACAGTACACTCTATACCCTGCTTACCCATCTATTTCACTCTAAATGGGACTAACATTTACAAAATGAACATCACGTTTTATTAAACAGGACTTTAAGCTGGGTCAGTACAGTGGTTAGCTCTGTTCCCTTTCAGGAAATCTGGATGGGGACTTTCTGATTAGAGTTTTCATGTTTTCCCCGTGTTTGCGTGGGCTTTCTCCAGGTACTCCGGCTTCCTCCTACAGTTCAAAGACATATAATAAGTAGGGCTAGTTTGGTCATTTTAAAATGTCTGTCACTCTGTGTTAGCCCTACGTCAGATTGGTGACCTGTCCAGGGTGTATACTGTGTCTCACCCTATAATAGCTGGGATAGGCTCCAGCCTCCCTGCGTCCCTGATAAGGACAACCGGAAGAGAATGGGTGGATGGAGGACTTTGAACGGGCAATTAAGACCATAAAGTCACCAGCAAAGTGTATACTGATGTCATAGATTAAATCAGAAGAGGCTAATTTTCTCATAGTCTTCTATACATTCAGACATCTTTTTGCAACCAAAGGAGTCGAACCCTGTTGGCCATTCGAAAGACTGAAAGCACTTAGGCATTGGCTTCATTATTCAGAGCCAAAGGCTAAATCCATCATTTATACACTCTAAGCTGTCATGATATAATCAGTGTCCCTCATAACCAGTTTTATTTTTTCATATCTTTTAGTTAAAACATTTTCCAACCCTGCAGTTCTGCTGACACATCAATATCCATGAAAGTCTGAACCAGAAGCAAAGCAATTTATGCACTTTTGACTCAATGAAGGGCTGAAAGTGCTCAAAGAATTTATTTTGATTGATTGATTTTTGCAAGTGTTCTCCATCTGCATAATTTAAAAATGCTTTTATTAATGTTTTTGCAGTTAAAACAATGTAAACTCCTTTTTAACTAACTCTTCTTCTCCAGATTTAAAACTGTTCGGGAGCCTCTCCAATCTCTCCTTCCGCCGCTCAACAGGGAAGAAGAGCACCAAAGCGTCCCTGGAGTATGATGGGAGCCTTTCCAGGGACAAATCTGCAGGGATGGGCAACCAGTCGGTGGACGACATGGAGTCCTGCCTCCACAGCCCCACCTACGCCCGCTCCTGTGAGATGTACACACATGTGGGGACTGTGCCTCGCAATGACAAGCAGAAGAAGAGCTTCAAGGGGCTGAAGGAGAAGAAGACCAAGACAGAGGAGGAGGAGGAGGAGAAAGGGATGAGTGAGAGGCAGGGCAATTTGAAGGCGGGAGAGCATGTCCGGGACTCGCCCCTGCTTGGTGCTCTGACAAGCCTTAGTGTGAACAATATGGAAAAGCCTCAGCCAGCTTCTGCGTTGGCCCGGTCACTGCCAGTGACACCGACATCCAGCCGGACTTCACCTTTGACCTCAGAATCTGACAGCTGTGATCCTGCTGTGGAACCTTTAACCAGCAGTGAGGCATTAAAGAGCAAGAATGATTTAGAAACAGCCAGAGAGCCTCCAGTTAAGAGCCACAAGGCCGCTTCAAACCAGGATCTGTATGTGCCGATGGATCCTATAGCTGAAACAGCCCACAGCCACCTGGACCCCCAAACAGAGAGACTGCGAGGCGTCACACGTACACAGGAAATCACCACAACCGTGAAAAGCTCACAGGAAGTGGAGTATGCTGACAAGTGAGATGTTTATTTATTTTTCTCTCAGAAGATGCAGGTCAGAAATACACAGCCTGATTGTTATTCAGGCAGTCAATTCATATCAGTAGAAAAACGTTTTTAGTTAGAAACATAAGAAAAACAGACTGAAAATTCACAAAAGTGTCTTTGTGAGAATTAGACTATTAGTAGAAAATAATAATAATCATGAGAGATTGAATAAAAGGTCATGTTTCATGACCTTCTGACACTTGTTGGCTTGTTAGTGGAAACAAATTTAATATTGACTTGACCTGAAATAAATCAGTCTCTTAATCGATCACTGATCTATTAAATTATCTGTTTAAAACAAAAAGTCATAAATCTTAAAAATAAAACATAAAAATGAAATCAACTTAAATTAAAATAAAAAATAATATAAAATGCACAACACTCTATAAGCTCGAGTCACTGAATCAAATAATGCTGGATAAAAACATTTAAAATGAATAGATCTAAAATGAAAATATAATGAAATAATAGAAAATATTGTCTGTAACAGAAGAGACAATAAAAGTAACTTTGTGGTAAAATAATAACTAAATAATTATTGAAAAAAAAACTAAGTAACATTATGACACTCTCTAAAAAATAAAACTCTCAAATATTCAACACATGAAGATTAAAACGCACTGTGAAAGTGGCTGTCGCTGCGGACATGCGCAGTAGCTCCGCTCCCACTCACCGCGGCTATCAGTCAGCTGGGCGAAGCCGTGTGGACTGACCTCGGGACAAGATGTGTGAAGTTGGGGACTTACAGTTAAGCGGGGTGAGGAGGGAAAGGTGAGAAAACCGCTTCCGCTATTAACTCTTTATCCACTGATAACACAGAGCCAGGCTGAGAGCAGGGTTTGTGTTTCTTTAATAAGAACACACACAGTTTGTTTTTTCTGAAACAGTGAGACAGACAGAGAAAACTATCTGTCACGATCATCTGTTAATCTGCTTCGGGGAACAGTTTCAGCTCCGAGGCTTTGATATTTTTATCCCGTCGCTTTTTTTTCGTTTGAAGTATATTTTTAAAGGCGGAAATAGAGGCGTGTTTTTGGTTAGTTTGGTGCCATAAAACCTGAAACGAGGATCAGGAAAACATTTACTAGGTACAAGTCGACTTTGAAGTGAGTGGGCTTGCTGGCTCTGGACCGGTCTGTTAGTTACATAAGCGGAGGAATTTGATCCTGCGCTGCTTCACTCTGAAGAGTGATAAGACTTCTTTGGCAGAGATGCAGCAGCAGGTTTAACTTCGTCTCTTTTCCACCTGACTTGTATGTCCCGCTGCATGCTGTCACAGTTTTGCGACCTTGTGTCAGTCGCTAGTGCTGGCTTCAAGGAAAAGCATCCCACCTTCTGCTGCTTTAATTCAAATTATAAAAGAAATGAATGATTCTTGTACAAATAAAAGGCTATGAAAATACTTAAATGTTATGGCCCTGCAGGTAAAAGTCTATCTTAATCAAGCTGAAGTAAATGATTATGTCTTCAAATGTGGGTTAAAACTTGAATTAAAGTTTATAAATCAGAAAATAAAGCACAGACAGCAAAAAACACTTAAGATTACTTTGGCATATCTTTATTTCCCCAAATGAAAGTCAAAAATTCAAATTTATTGTCTAGACTAAGGAAACGTCACAAAATCTGTGACAAATTTTGGTTTGTAGCATGAAATTGAACTTTTTGGTATTTTTCTTTTTTCAGTATGTATTGTCCTGTTATTCCTATTAACATTATGCTGCAATTAAGAATTTAGTTTGTAAAACTGTGAAAAAAATCATCAGAATTTGACTTTAAGTTAGTTTTCATTTGCAAAGATCTGTTTCAAGCTTCTGAATGTCACCAAACATTTGAGTAAAACAGTGAAGTGACGGTGTGATTTGTGTAGATGTAATTATATCTGATACCAGCGCATTACTGGAAAAATAAAGCTCAGAGGTGCCAGAATTTTACAAAGTCAGAATCGCAAAAATGCTCAAAATATTGAACAAAATATTGATACGTCCAAAATCTCAACTTAATATACAGTTCATCGGACAGCTGTGATAACAGGCCTGCTAATTATCACCAGCCTGATCATTTGATTTGAACTCGCTTAACCTGCTAGAGAGTTCAAGAGGTTAATGAAGGCCAACAAGAGTGAAAGTAAAAGGAAATGTGTCTGTATCTATAAAAAAAGAACCTCTGAAATGACGAGAATGATGAATATTTGGTTGTTTTACTTAAGAATCGGCTTATGTTGTTTCATTATGAAGTCTTATTGTTAGCATTTTGGCTCCTGTCATTTTATTTAATTATGTTTTGGAGACAGAAATAACCATATCTGAAGGAAAAGGTGTTTGTCTTCATTCATAGACTGTATGTGTGCATCACACAGAAGACAGGTACCTATCAACTAGTGCTAAGAATATCAGTCACCAGCACTGACGCTAACACATCTCAGATGTTTTGTAGCAGACAGAAAGTCGTATTATTGGTCAAATAATTCTATTAAAAACTCTCCAAAAAGCACAAACAACACAGACACAGTGAGTCATGTTCAAGAAGTCCAGTTAGGGGAGACGAGCAACCGTTCTTTCAAACTTGAAGCTTTAGGAGAAAGAAGATCTCCCAACCAACAATCCTCAGTATCTGTTAAAAAAACTAACATTAAACGGCTTTAAGACTCCCATCAGCATCGAAGGAAAGCTTTTAGTTTTATTATCGACTTTCAGTAGCAGAATAAGAGGAAATGGTGTCCTGTAGCTGTCAGGGGAAAAGGCTCAGAGTGGATTTCTGGATAAACAGAGATGACGTTTAAACGTCCAGCCTCCCATTAACAGTGTGTTTCTTTTAACTACTGGTGCAGTGCCTGTTCCGGGTAAGTGTAGCCCCAACTTACAGATTTTCCCTGACTGTGCAGTTAATTGGAAGTTGCTGGTTTGAAAAGAAGACAGTTGTATGGTCACACTTGTTGAATGTGCGTGTAGTGAAAACATAACTGAATGACTTAAGCTGTTTGTCACAGGAAACCAAAGACTAACATTTTTTTAAATGGCTGTTTGTCTTTTTGAGAACCAGTCTGAATTTTGTTATTCCACATTTCAACCCTGCACCCTGGGGACAGTACAAAGCCTTAAGATGTAGACGATGGTCTTCAAACCTCAGTGTGGGACCAAAACACCACCATGTCGGACACTTTTAGATGTGGTATCGCTAAACTAAGTGACGTGCGTTCATGTGGATGAACGCCCTCACAAAGATATTTAAACAAACATGGCTGTGTTTGTGTGTGGGCCCTGTCCCTGCAGATAAAGTAGAGCCACAGTCACAGTAGTGGACTCACTGGGAACAGGAAAATGATGGGAACTCTTCATCCAAACGACCAGAAACCCATCAAGTTTGAGGCATATCCCACGAACGATCGATGAGACAGGCGAATTGGACATTTCTCAAATTATTCGTAAGAGTACAGAAGAGCAGTTTTAGTTTCCTAAAGTTACCTGCAGCGCAGCCGCAGAGGTGTCACATCAGCTTTCAGCTGTTCACAGTTTCGGAGGAATTGCACTGCCAGAACTGAGCATGTTCTGAATTCTCACCTTATTGCAATAAAGGAGGTAATTCAAGTTTAAGAAGCCATCAGAGCAGAAGTGGTCACTGAGGCTGAACTTGACCTGCTTTTAAAAAGTCATCCAGGCTTGGTGACTTTCTTTTTCCACTCTGTGTTTGTTGCAGTCAGCCTCAGCTCTTTGCAACTAATGTCGTTATTAGGGAAGTGTTAAACCACAGGCAGAGTCTCTCTGACTGTGTGGCTGTTGTTTGATGGCGTAACAGCTGCTGGCAGTCAGAGCAGGAACTGCTGTAAAATTTGGTGCTGGTTTGAGGAGTGCAGCCCTGAAGTGGAGGGAGTTTCCCCCTCATGGATAAGGCCACTGCAAACAGTCTTATAACTTAACAGTGAACAGACTTTAACTGTGGTTCGGTCCAAGTGTGAAGAAAAAATGTGAGCAGAAGAATATTGACAGAGTGTGAAAGTATCCTGTCCATGTATAGGTGGATGTTGACCACTGGTTATAAGCTTATTCTTAGATAAAGCTGCAGGTCTCCAGTTTGTCGCCACGCTGCTTTGTGAATGGGGATGAGCTCGGTGACCACTCAGAGTGAGCTGCCTTCTTTAAACCAACTTTGGTGCATGAAGTCCAGCCAGAAGCTCCTAGATTCAGAAATTTACAGAGAGTGATGCAGATGCTGCTGGATGGAAGTTTTGCTTTAAAATGACACAGGCAGTCTCCAGCCTTGCCTTTAAATAGAGATAAAAACACCTATCATTATATCTCACATCAGGTGACCTGAGCCGTCTCCTTACAGAGACCTCAGGGTTGAGGGCGTTACTCAGTTATCCTCTGGGTTGTGTGAAAAGTAGTGAAAAATTTAAACACAATCACCGGGCAACCACCAGCTTTTTTCCTGTTCTCAAGGAGGTTCACATCCTATTTTTACAGAATTCGTCATTAATAAGTAATAAGCTACATTCCTCATTGCAAGGAAATGACTGAGTCATTATGTGTTTTGAATGGAAAAATCAGCTTAACTTTTTAATAAATAATTACATGAATATAACAAATATATAATATAATACAATATGGAAGCGTGGAGTTTTTCAGTCCTGAGTTTGAAAAAGGACGTATGCAGCTTTTACTGGAATGAATGGGGTGCCGTGTTGTATCCTGGGAGTTTTGTCTTTGTCTGACTTCCTGTTTATTATATTGTCCTCAATAATGACATAAAAATACCCTCCTCCTCCTCCTTTCTAGCCCTAAAGGGTTTAATCTAATAATTAAAACAGCCAGTGAGCGTCGGCATCATTCCGAAACAACACAAGCAGTATATCAGGGCTTAAAATCATCTGCGTGGGGTTTAGTTTTTGAATGCCAGCGAGTTTCTCATGCTGTATGTCCACATCTGTGAGTGTGTGCTGCCTGTTCTCAGAGTTTGTGTTTGGGAACAAAAGGTCACCTCCCTTGACTCTTGGAAGTATGCAGCCAGTTGAGGAAGAGCAGAGAGTTTCACCCTGTCAGTGTGCTGTGTTTCTGCGCTGACATACACAGAGCTGTCAGAAAGAAACAAAGCTTTTGCTTTTTTTTTTTTTTTGTTTAAAGCATCATTTGAAAAGTGTCAGTGGTCCTCTGGGTGCTGAGTTTAGTTTTGTGAGCCCCACAGGCCTCAGATTTGGTGAGGATCCAGCTGTTGTGTGGATGGACATCATGGAGAAAAAATGTTTCTTTTGCTTCAGTCTTGAAAAACAGACGGTTTGCAGATACGAGCGGGAATATTCCCGATCCTCCCTGGAGGAGTTTGTTAGGTTGCATGTTGTTGCTGGGCGGTGTCGAATGAACTCACTGCTGTCAGAGAGTTTCGCAAGAGGGCCGATGGACAGGAGACAGAAAAAAGCATGTACAACTTCTGCTGCTGCTACCAGAACTATGATAATACTGCTACTCACATATCAAGATATGGGATTTTTTAAAAATCTAATAAATTATGATGACAAACAATAAGGAAAACGTGCTGTTTGAAAACAGGGCTGTTGGATTTCCAGCCTTCAAGGCTGAACAATATAGAAAAAAGCTGAATGTGACTGTGATGACAGTTGTTTGCTGTTTTGCATCTGATACCATAGAGTTGCTATGTCAATGACACGTTGTCAGACCACGACTCTGCAACAGTTTAAACTCTAATCTTGCATGAGTGTGAGAGGAAATATGTCACAGTAGATGAAAATTACAAAACACGTTGAATGTTTGTTGAAAGTTGCATAAAATGTGGTTTCTGGAAACAGCAGGCGCCGTAGACCCAGTGGCTACATTTAGTAGTTACCTGACTCAGACACACTGAATCCTGTGGAGCTTCAGTGGATGATGTAGCAGTGTCAGCTATTTCACCACCTTGCAGACTCTACTTTGATTCTGACGCGTCGCAGAAGCGACCCTCTTCTCGGCAACTCTAAAAATAGTGCCAGCTGTAGCTGCACAGAGCAGATGGGGGGTTAGGACGACATGGTATGGTGTAAACATGGCATGCAAACACTCAGCTCCAGTGTATTAACTGACTCCCAGCTATAGACTGTATAAAAGTTGGACATAAATATTGTGGCGTCTGATACTGGTTAGTAAAACACCGTCATGAAGCTTTGAGCAGAGCGGCCTCTTGGTATTTTGAAACCAGACATGACAGGCGGAGGTGGGCGGGGGGAGAGGTCTGACTGAACCACCTCACAGTTGCTAGTTAACTACTTCTCAATTACAAGTCATTGGCAGCTGATCAAGCGGCGGGCGATTCTCTCTCCTCTAACAAGGCTCCCTGAGAAACACGAGGGCTATACTGAAACTTTGATGTTTTATGATTTTTTTTAATAACATGCTGACGTCAGCTGTTTTTTATTACAATATGATCAAGGGCAAATGCTTACCCTACCTAGGTACTCGTGCCCACCAAGGCCTAGCTTATTGTTGTGAAGTTTGAAGACGATCCATAAAAACATTCTGGGTAATATAAAGTTTTTAATGATTGTCACATTTGCTGTGATCTTTCTCACCTAAATTAAATCAGCGCTAGATGCTGTTGAAGACACAAAATCTGAGAATTATATGTTAAAAATGCTAGACTGCTAACAGACAGACAGACCGATTACATACCTGATTACAATATGACCTTAAAGTAGCAACTGAGACCAGAAACTATTTAAAATTGTGTTTAGTGAGGTCATACAGCAATGAGCTGAGTGCTGTTTCACATAGACTTCTATACAATGTCTTTGTCCCCCTGGTGGTCATTAAAAACAAAATACACATTTAGGGCACTACTACTTTGGCTTCACTTTTCAGACACAGAAACTAGTCATTGGTCCCAGATTCTTCCTGGTTGGATCTTTATTGTATGTTGGTCGATTTTTCTTTTCCCATAGCTGCTCTGTTGATCTCTTCTGAGCAATTAATGAACAAAGAAAAAAAACTTAATTTGTTCAGAGCAGCCGTCATTCATGAAAACACAGAGCTCTTGTATCGCATCCAATAAGTAACAAAAAATTAAAAGTAGAAGAAAAATAAATAAATAAATACTAACCTGACCAATACAGGATTTTAAAGACTAATACCGATATTTGGTGATTTTGTTTTTTTCTAGCAGACAGATGAAACAAACACATTTTTCTAAGATGTGTTAAACATAGTTATTTATTTATTTACTTGATTGTCGTCTGCTAAACTCTGCTCAGATCAGCTGGAGGTTATTTGTGGCATTGGATGTGTTGAAGAGAGAGGGCCCTCTTCTATAATTTGCTTGGTTCAATATTTATTTTGCCCTGTTATTAATACCTCATTAGAGTCTTTTTTTTAGAAACTTTCCTGTGAATTATTAGCTGAGGTAATTGGGGACTTTTACAAGAAAAAGTTCAAACTAATATTTTTAATAAATCAAACTTGTTTCCTTTTTTTAGGCATCAGGACATGACAGATGGTGGAGGAGAATATGTGAAAGTAAGCTTACCTTTAAAGTACATTTTACTCTCATTTTGATTCAGCTTCCTTTTGCTTTCTCACTTCCTCTGGTCAAGCCTTTTTCCAGCTGTATATGGGACCTCTCTGCAAACCTCTGTGATTCCCTACACTCGGCTCTGTGGCTCTAATTCAATCAGGACGGTGACAGAAAAGCCTCGGGGAATGCAGCCCCTCTGCGGTGACATACTTTTGAGCTGACTTGGTTACCGCTGGCAATGGTGGCGTCTCGGCCGGCGGCCTTGTTTAGGAAAGGTGGAGAGAGACTCGGAGAGCAAGACGATTTCCACTCCATTGACTTATAATTGGATACTTGACAAACACACTTGTCTAAATTTTGCAAGCTGCCAGTGAATGATAATGCTAATGAAATTAGAGCTGGAGGCTTCCAGGTCTTTACCTCACAACACACACACCATCTTATTTTGTTTTGAAGTGGTCCTGGCCCCGTTCCCAACCTTTGATTCACAGTTCAACGGGGCAAACCATTCTGTCAAAGCAGAAGGGGGTGGGAGGTGTCAGGGACCAGAAAAACAACATGTCACCTATAAAGCTGAGGAATGTGTTTGTGTGTGTGTCCACACTCCCAGTATTCCCAGCTTGTCCTTAACATAAATTTTTGATACAGTAGCTTCTTCTTCTTCTTTTTTTTTTGCATAAAGACACGACAGACAAAGGCCGCTGAGCGATGACCCCCATCTAACAATGACGTTGCCACAGTGACAAGGCCAAAACTCCAGCATGGGTCTGGGTTTTGGGCCTCTGGTGCCGCCACTGTGGATGCCAGTGTGGGAATGCCAGAGCTGTCAATCCTCCCTCTCTCTGTTCCTCCTCCCTCATCCCACTCTGTCCTCTGTTAACAGACATTCACATAAAAACAGCAGAGAAGGCTGCAGATGAGCTACATGCTTGTATTTTAGCCATTTCTTTAAAAAGCCAATCTGGTTTAGATTTTTTTCAGGAAGGAAAAACGCGGAAGATAAAAGACTCTGCTGGGATTTGACCTTTAGCCAGCAGAGGTCACACAATGGCTTAAACTCATGTTGTTGCCTTCCTGTGTTTGTACATGGGGGGGTTGTTTCTCAACGTGCGCCTGTCATGTCTTTTAAGTTCTCCAAGGAGAAGTTCTGGTTGGAGGCACCGTCTGAGAAACTGAGGAAGCAGCTGGAGGAAGAGCTGAGGCTGAGCGGCACAAACCTGAAGAGCCACGCTTGGTACCACGGATGCATCCCCTGGCAGGTCTGCCTCCGACATACGCACATGCAAATACACACATTTTTATTTTGCAGCTGTTGCATGAAAATTTCATAATTTTTAAAAACGCTTCTCATTACTTGTGTTATTTAGGGTTACACAAAAAGGAACTATGAATAAAGGATGTTTTTAGCTTTCATGCATTAACTTCAGACAATGTTGAGAGAATCAGTTCTGGACTTTATGCACTGTTACTTATGCAGCACTCAGCAGGAAATTGTCTGTTTCAGTCCTGAACATACTGGCTGTTCAATGTTTAGGCATCGAGGGGGTACTCAGTTTGTACGAGACAATTACACAGTGTCACTTGCATGGAACTGGGCATCACACGGGCCAGACTCTAATGGACTGTTTAATTTTGACCAAGCATTTCCAGGGCTGCAAAAAGAAACCAACACTGAAGTGACAAAAACATGCAGTTCCTCTAATGGCCACTTGAGGCTGATGCCCATGTCAAAGTATATCCAGCAAACATAGACATGTTTACAGCCTTGTTCAAAAAACACTATTGAGCTCTCTTATCCACTGTATGGATTTTATTAATCTCAAGGGTATGACTGTTTTGAATGACGGGTGTGTCAACAGGTAGACCCAACAACTACCTGCTAGGCCTGACCTCCATTAAATTGACTCACTGAACTTGACCTCTCAACCATGTTTGGTATCTTGCGGAGCACTTTTAATGATGTTATCTGGCAAATAATATGGCTTGCTTTGTAATAAATACTTTCCATGAATTTGGTTGTAGGTAGCATTAGCTAGTAAGTTTAAATATGTATGAATATTCCAGCTCTAAGAAACTAAGAAATGTGGTATTGACCAAAGACGAAGCTTCAAAATGCAGAGGCTTAAATCAGTGGGTGATCTCACAATGGCTACGTCTATTTATAGTCCAATTGCATAACTGTGGTTCTGACAGCTACGTCAGGTAATATCTGGAAAAGTACATGTGGGGGAGAAAAAAACAGTTCCCAGCATCTGCCCTGCAAGCAAGCAAGCACGTGTTTTCACCACAAACCAGCTGTGAACATTACGTAACAAAAATGGCTTTAGTTTCTTAGTTACTGGTCGACGTCACTACAGACAGACTATCGATTAGAAATGCAGCAATGAAACAAAAACAAGAGAGTGGAAATAGTGGGCAGTGGTGGTTAAGTGGGTGTGGGGATGGTAGTGACTGGGGGGAGGGGGGTATGCTCTCAAAGGTTGGTTTAATTTTAGTTTCTTTACTTTTCCTTTCACTTTTTTAAAACATTGGACTCCAGTTGCTTCATCACCAAAGTTTCGAGGCTCGTGATGAAGCAACTGGAGCTAAAGAAAACTAGCATACTTAACCAATCAGGGAAACCTTCAGGAGTACTACACATCTCCTGACCCAGAGTGTAAGTGAGCGTGAACCAAAGAGTCAAAGTTTGTTTTTTGACACGCAACAAAAGTCTTGTAGGAGTGTGCATTTCCATAATTGTTCATACAGTCGACCCACTAACGGAAAAATATTTTTCCTGTGATGTGCTCTGTGGGCTGTTTTTTCACCGAATCTGCTGTTGGTTTTGTCAGATATTTGTCTAGGCTGTGAAAGGAAAGGACTTCTAGGTGTTCTCCTTATTAGGACAGGGATTGTTTTGTGCAGATATGTGTGAATATGAAAGGTTTAGTGTTAGATTGTTAATCGGAATCTACACAGGTGATACTGAGTAACAAAAAAGTAACATAAAGAGTAATGTAACAAAGTAGTTCTACAGAGAATAAAGAAGAAAACTAAAACAGAAAATGAAGTTAAAAAATATGTAATGTACCCATCAAGAAGTCAGATGTATCCAACATCCTATAATGGAAGGACAAGCTGATAGGCTGATGTGGGAATGAAGGCTACCTGAAGGGAAAAGGTTGTTGTTTCAGGGGAAAAGCTCATGCTGGTTAAAAAGCATCTTCAATCTAAGAGACTAATGAGCTTTACTGAAGCATGGATAACTATATCACCATTAGAACACCTTTTCTTTTGCATCTTTTCTTTTTCTGTCAGATTTGCTGCATTGGTTCCTGATAAAACAGAGAGTATCTTATTATTAAAGCAAGCTTGTTTTAAAGAAATGCCTTTGCCCCATCCAGCTAGAACTGGATTCAGAGCAGAACTAAACAATCAGAAACTGTAGAAATAACTTCCATCGGTTTTCTTAATTGTTTATCCAGTTGAGGGTCAATGGGGCCTGTCCCAGCAGACAGAGGGTGAAAGGTGGAGTACACTCTGGACAGTTTGCCGGTTTATCGCAGTGCTAACAGAGAGACAGGAAACATTCACATTTGCAAAACCCAGAGAGAACTCATACAGTCACAGGGAGAACCTGTAAACCCCACACAGCAAAGCCCTAGCCTGCAGAGCTAACCACTGAACTACTGCATTTATTCAGATACCACAGTCATGTAGCTATTAGGCCACAAGGGGAGCGTCTGGCTAAACTTTGGAGACAGAATGATGTTAGGAGTTCAGGTATACTTTATTACAAAACCCCTTCAAAAGGTTTTCCTCTCTGTTCAATACATGCCATCCTCTATTCTAAGTTTTGATTTTAAATACAAAACTCAAAAAAGCAGAAAGCAGAAGCAGAAAAGTTCATGCTTCCACAATTCTTATCAATCATTTAGTGTCAATACGAAAAGGGAATTTAGTGAAATAAAGGTCAGCATGATAGTGTTTGGAAATGCTTGTTTATTTTTCATGAATCCTGTTTACTTTAACTTAGTTTGACTTTATTTTTCCCCTGGTGGTTCATCCTCCAGCAGCAGCCCTATCCAAGCCTCACAGTTTGAGAAAGACTTTCAGGAATGAGATTTAAACTAACTTGGATTTCTTCCTCTGTGTCTGAGTGTTTAGATGTGCAAATGTAAAAAAAACTTTCACAAATATTGTTAACATCACTATTAAAAACAGATACATTTTGAGTTATGTGACTAGTATTGTATTTGTTTTTGTCTTGAACGAAATTCACTCCAAACAATTTTTTAAATAAACCTTATATATCAATTAGACAAAATAAAATAAAAGTGAAACATCACACTGCATCTTTAATCACATCGGTATAAATGTAAAAATGATGAAACTTCTAATAACTAACAAATTAAAACATCTGTTCAGGTGTCGGAGAGCCTTGTGGTGAACCATGGTGACTTTCTTGTCAGGGACTCTCAGTCCAGTCAGGGTGACTTTGTCCTTACCAGCCGGTGGGAGCAGAAAACGCTTCACTTCCTCATCGGGAAGGCGGTGGTTCAGTCCGCTGAGACGTACACTCGGGTTCAGTACAGCTTGGAGGCCGAGGCTTTTGACTCCTTACCTGCCCTTGTTCATTTCTATGTGGGCAGCCGGGCGGCTCTGACTCGGTGGAGCGGAGCTCAGATTCACCAGCCAGTCAACAGGACGTTGCCACTTAGCTACCTGGAGACGGCTTTCCGCACCACTGCCGTCACCTCATCGGGTCAAAAAGGGCTGAGGAACGGTAGCATGGGAGGAGAGGAGAGGGTCTGTCCGAGAAGGTGCGGTTCCACTTGTTTAATTCCTTTTAAGTTACTATTTTTATGTGTAACATAATAAATGCACAGCATGAACTCATGTGACAAACTATGACACATGAGGACTGTAAATGAATTGTCTGACCTTTGACTGTTTAAGGCTATAAAGTTTATTTTATAGTAAGAAAGAAAAACATAATCCAATAAAAAATTTGCCACGTTGAATTTCTTGATTCACTTGGGGAAAAACAATGGAGGGCTTCATAGAGCAGTTAATTAAAAACATGAACTCATCCTCTTTACAATCTTGTATTAATCTGCTAAAGAAATTGTGGTGGATGAAATTAAAATGAGTCCTGTGGTTCTATAATATGTGCCATCTCTCTCTATGTAGTCCTTCCTCTAACAACCACAAGGAGGCAGACGTGAACAGGGAACAGGATGGCCAGCTGAGTCCTGGAGAATTGTTCCTTTCTACTCCTTCTAGCCGCTGTAAGTTAAACCTTTTCTCCTCTTGCCTCACAGCTTGATAATCCTTAAATACTCATTAGTATTATGATGAATCAATAGTACAGCAGTAGGAAGAGGGTCAAGAAAAAGAGTCTTATTTGGGTTGTTATTGCCCCAACAGCCTGGTCTGCCTGGCTTTTAGTCAACAGCCAGGAACTTCAACCTGATTCAGAGGATCTGTGGCTGCTTGCTCTCTGGCTTGTATAACCTCAGCAGCAGGTCACTTGTGTAGACCTGGGCTAAACCCTTAGACACCTTAACCTCTTAACATACACCGAATTAGGGTCAAGCGGTGATTTAGCCACATACTAACTGAGCATCCTGTCAGAATCGACATGATTTTATGTTTTAAATATAGTCATTTTGCTTTTCCAGTAAAAGATGACATCTGATGAATAGTAAGAGTTAAAAGAAATCATTCAAAATTTATTCAAAGCTTAAAGTGTTTCTTTATCCAGAATTTAGATACTAAATGTGCATTAGTTCAGTCTTAAGAGAAGCGTGACAGCGGACAGGCTGGACACAAACATAGTTGCTGTAATCTGGCTGATGTTTAATGCAAGGATGGGTCTCTGAGTTTCTGTGTATAATGAAGAATATTTATATTTCCATGTTTTAAACACAAAAGGAACAAGGAAAAAAAGAACAAAGTATAACAAGATCTGGGCAAGAATAATCAGGAATTCTAATAAAGACATCAAACTGTTGATAAAGGTTCAAATTTAATTTCAAACTTAGGAAGTAATCCATCACAGTTGATGCAAAATATCATTGTCAAATACATTTCAATGAACTTTAATTCACTGTGAAAGCCATGTTCTAAACATTTTCTGAATGTCAAAAACTTGGGAAAACAACTTTAAATGAATGAAAGAATACATATTCTGTTTGGTGTATTAGGCATAATAATAGGGTACGGTTTATGATTGGGGTCACTGCCGATGATGATGCACATACCGGTCAAAAGTTTGGACACCTTCTCATTGAATGGGTTTTCTTTATTTTTACTACTTTCTAGTAAAAATACATGTTTCTGTCATATATATATATGTATATGTATATATATATATATATATATATATATATATATATATATATATATATATATGACAGTATGGTTTTCATTTTATATATTGCACACTGTGTCTGTATTACGGTAAATATAATGGCCAAATTGTGAATGTTTTTTTTTTCTGTAATTACATTTTAATTTCATATAACTTTTTGAAGGGTACATGTATGGATTATAAAGATTATACATCATCAGTAATGTCAGTCAGCAACATTGCCTTGTTTATCTGTATTCACACTTGACAAGATGAAAATTCAAAAAACATTTATATTGAGCTCATTTTCAGAAACTAAATACAGAAGTGGTTACAAATGTTGTGACACAATCATCATTCCTTTTTGACTTTGTTTCTGTAAAATAACTTACGCAACAGAAACCTGACTGCTGAAACAAAAATGGTAAATACTAGCAAAATAACTGCCAGCAGAAAGGCTGCCACATCCATCGAGTAGTACTGGATGCTGGACATCTTGTAAGACTCCGTCCTTAAGTGCGCCGCTCCTTTGTGTCGCATGACAAACTCGATCCAGAACATGGCTCGGTCCAGCGGTTTCATAGGCTGATCTCTTTGGATGCTGGACAGCTCCTTCATCTTCTCCCTGTAGGATGGTTGGTAGAGTACCTCCTTTAGCGCCTCCAAGAAGTTTTCTTTGTTCACTGTTGCAATATCAAGGACTTTGGCCACACCTCTTGCTTTCATCCTGAAGAAGTTATCAGCCTGGTCAAACATAAGTGGCAGGCCAACCAGGGGCACACCGTGGTAAACCGCCTCCTGTATCCCATTGGTGCCTCCGTGGGCCACAAACACTCTGGTCTTGGGGTGACCCAGGAGGTCATTTTGGGGCAACCAGTCCAAGATTCGCGTGTTATTACCAAGGGTGGATGGTTTTTTGCCTTTGTGCCTCCAAATCACCTTCTGTGGAAGTTCTGCAAAAGCAGCAGCAATGTCTTCAGCGATGTCCTCTGGAAGTTCTTCTACCAGCGTCCCCAGTGTCATCACAATGACACCATGTTCACCCGAACTCTGCACAAAGTCCTCTAGCTCTTTAGACAGGGGCTTGGAGGGTTTGCACTGGAATCCTGACATGTAGACAACGTTTGGCATTGTGGGTCGAGGGAACTCAAAGGTGAAATCATTTCTCATCAGCCAGATGTCTGCTGACTGAAACAGCTCCATGTAATGTACATCACTGCCAAAATGACGATGGACAAATGGTTTGTAGTTTGGTTCTGTGACATACCAAATTTGTAAAGATGTGAAGAAAAAGTAGAGCATATTCTGGACACGCTGAATGAAAGTCATCTTGTCAGTCAGCTCTGACCCTGGTATAGGGATGTAAGAGAGTGGGGAAGGTGCAATTACAAAATGTCCTTCACCCTGAATAGTCCATCGGACGTTAAAGACAAGTGGAAGACCCAAACGGTGAGCCATAAGAACACCTGTACCAATCCCAGGATCAGTCAGAACCAAATCATATTTGGCATCACGGAGGCTCTGCATGAGCTTGGTATCCTCAAGCATTCCCCCAACCATTTCAAGCACCTTCACATGCATTTGACAAAAATTTGTCATCAGGTCATACTCCATCGATAATCGAGTCCAAAATGAAGCACCTCGTCGACGCATGGTCAGTATTTTCATAACAAATCCCCCAAAGCGCTGTTCATCAAATCCAGCTGAGGAATTTATAGTGATGGTCTTGTAGTGAGGGGACTCTGACTTGATGTACCAGGTGTCGTTTGGCCGCACCACTGTGACTTCATGACCTCTGGAGTGAAGCTCTTCAATGATGATATTCATGTTGATCCAGTGACTTCCATCCACAGGGAACACCAAGACTTTCCCTCCATTTACCAACAATGTAGAGCATAGCAGCACTGCAAGTGCCACCAAGTTTGGATGGCACATCTCTGAAAGAGAGTCAGACAAAGATGTCAAGATGTTAGATTATTACTTAAGCTAATGGTTTGAGTTCAACAGTTTGTATCACCCTAATAACTAATGATAGATATACCTGTGATAAAGTTTAAGTTGGAACAATATGGACTGGCCAATATTTAAACTTGACCAGTGGATGTGAGATGTATTTGCCAGCTCTGCTTTGGTTTTAGCTTAGATAAGATAACAACTTAAAGTTAAAGGTTAAGATATAGATGTGAATTATTATCTTAAAGTCATGAGCCTCTTAATCACAACAGTGATCATCCTGGGCAGTTGACCTCATTAATGATAAGTTAGTGACTTTCCTGCTAAATTTTCATAACTTTTTTAACATCGTAGTCACAAGGAAACAGCAAAACAAGAATTAACTTCTGTATAACTAAAAAATGATCCCCCAAAAGAGCGTCAAAGTCGTTCTCTTGATTAGGGTTATGGTGTAATTTCAGGTTTTGGAAGCAGTCCAGTATTGTTAATGTCAAATGTTACAATCAGATAAATTTTAATGACCTTTAGTTGAATTCCACAGTCAACATTCATATAAACTACTGGTCAAAAGTTTGAAAACACTCCCAATTTTTCTAGTTTTTTTAATTGAAAATTATGCAGTTTAGTGTGTCATTGCACACTGAAATGAAAGCATAGTACAAATAAGCAACTGGAGTCAAAAAAGAAATCATGGAATTAATTTATAGACAAAATCTATTCTAAACTTTTCACTCATTAAAGTAGCTACTTTTGGCAGATATAACAGCCGAGCACACCTGTGGCATTCTTCCTACAGTAGAAATCAAATATTCTTCACAGAGTTCTTCCCATATGTGTTGCAGAAGTTCCCATAAATATATGGCTATTGTAGTTTGCTTTGCTTTCACTCTTCTGTCCTGTTCATCCTAAACCAGCTCGATGGGGTTTAAGTCCTGAGACTGTGCTGCCACTCCATGTTTTCAAACTTACCACCTTGTTCTTTTTTCCTGAGGTAGTTCTGGCATAGCTTGAACTTATGTTTTGGGTCTTTATCTTGCTGTAGGATGAACCTCTGACCAACTAGACGCAGAGGGTATTTCATGGTGCTGCAGAATGCTGTCCTAGCTAATTTGGTTCAGGGTGCTGCTCATTCTGTCCTAATCACCAGCCCTGGATCCAGCAAAACGGCCCCAGACCGTCACACTTCCTCCTCCATGTTTGACAATGGATGGCACACACTGTGGAACAATCTTTTCGCCTACTCGATGGCGTACAAAGATCCTGCCTGATTAACCGAAGATTTCTAATTTTGATTCATCAGTCCATAATACCTTCTTCTAGTTCTCAGTAGTCCAATGGTGGCGTTTCATGACCCAGGCAAGCCTCTTTGTCTTATTCTGACACCTTAGCAAAGGCTTTCTTGCTGCAACTCGTCCTGTCAAACCTGCAGCTCAAAGTCTTCTTTTCACAGTTGAAACTGAGACTTGCTTACTACGACCATTAAGCTGTGCTTGAAGCTGTTGTCCTGTGAGCCGCTTATCATGTAAGCTGTTAACTCTCAGAAACTTGTCCTCTGATTCAGTTGTGACTTTGGGTCTGCCAGACCTCTTCCTGTCAGAGTTTGCCCAGTTTCTGAGTGCCTTTTGATGGTGAAGGAAACTGTACTCACTGACACCTTGACTTTCTTTGCATTTTCTCTGTAGGACAGACCTACATTTTTAATTGTTATGATGGTCTGGCTCTCTTCCATTGTTGATCGTCTTTTTCTCACCATTTTTGTAGCAATACAATGCTTTCTGCTGTACAATACTGTTCAACTAATGCTCATTAAGGTCTGGTAACACAGTGTGTTCCCACACTGCTTTTATGCAGACAGAGGGGGGTGTAAGTGATCCAGAAAAGTTGGGACACCTGTAGGAATTAGTAGCACCAGCTTTCAAGGCTTGATCAACCTCCATTGCTGCAGAACAGCTTTAACCTCTTAAGCCCCAACGCCCCCTGATACGGGGGCAAAAGGCAGGAGATCAGTTAGGCTTGGGGCTTAAGAGGTTAAATTGTTAACCAATTTGGTGTTCCCTGAAGTCTTTAGTTTCAGTAACTAAAAACTTGTATTGATTCAGGTCAAATTAAATAATTTGAGGAAACACCAATAAGCGTCTTTATTTCTTATTTGAAAGAGACCAAATATTTCTGTTCTTCAGGATGAGACCAATTTGAGCAAATTCGTGAGCCTTTGCGTTCTTCCAGTAAAGTAGTACAGTCCAATATATCACTTTACTCATATTCTGTTTGCATAGGGTTAATGACGAGGTTGGGGTCAATGCCGATGATGACTTAGACCTCAAAAAGTTTAAGAGTAAAAACAATAAGAACTTTTCAAATATTTCATGTTTAAAAAAAAAAAAAGGGTAATGCTCAAATCTGACAAAAAAAACTTGACTTCTAAAGAAAACTCACATAATAAATAGGTGTCAGATGAAAAACGTTCAGAAATTCTGAATATATGATTCAAGTAGTTAAATACGGAGCCCCACACGGGACATTGCAGAAAAAAAAATGACGATGAACTTCTGTGAGATCTCGCAAAACTTTTGTGAGTGCGGTGTTCCCCCCAGCTCTAGTGGGCCTCGACCTCCCGGTCAGCTTTGAGCTGGTGGGTAACAGATGTCTCCGAAAAACGTTGGCGCACTTTTGCAAATAATTGATGTCTTGATAAAAGTGCAGATATTTGAAGTTTACACAGCTACATTCATGCCTGAAAATATCTTAAAAGTTTATTTTGTGACCCAGAAAGAGTAATATTAAAACTAAGCAGCTGCCGCCATTGTTAGAAACTGGAATTGGCTGGGCCGTGTTATGAATTCTGGGATAGGTTGGGCCACGAAGGATACACCGACTCGGCCTTCAAATGCGACCTGCGAAGGATTGCAGCCTATTTTGCGAGATTTTACTAAAGTTCATCTTTATTTTTTTTTCCTCCAATGTCTCTTGCAGGGCGCTGTAGTTAAATGTAGTTAAGTTAAAAAATTAATGTAACAATGGAGGGATTGCCTTACATATGTTTTTTTTAAATCAACAATGTGATCAATAGTGTTCTATGGTAATATGTAATACAGTGCACCAAAATAGTTGTATTAGATTTCAAGTTACTTTATTTTCTATTCCAGCAACATTTGAAATAGAGTGGGAAAAATATACAGTACAAAGTGAATTTCAGTTACTTGCACACTGTTTCTATATTACTGTGAAAATGTTGGTCAGGTTACAGAAGATTTTTTTTTAAAATAAATTTGAAAAATATCTCCAAAAAAGTCTTGTGAAATTTCAACAGCAATACATATAATAAAATATATTCTAAAGTTGAACACTACATGAAGCCAAACTCTTCTTATGTGCTCTTAATAATGCATTAAACATCATCACCATACAGGAGTGAGAAACATTTAATTGTCTTCCTGTTAGACAATTTTAGGAAATGTGGTGATTCTTAAAGTGTTTACAACAGCAAAATATTTAAAATCATATTAATTTAAACCCACAACTCATTCCTTTACTTATTTTCTACTTTGTCACCAAACTTGCCTGCAATGTATTTACGTTTCAAAGTTTCAAGATCCAAATGCAAATAAACAAAAAGACATCTAAAATATGAGTAGACTGAGGTCATTAGAAAATGTGAGGTTTGTATTGTTGCACTGAGCTGCACACACTCAAGGTTGTTACGCTACCAGAACAAATTTATCTCTGTTCTTCTCATGAATAGAGAACAGATGACAAGCATACACAGTTTGTAACACAATCATCATTCCTTTTTGACTTTGCTTCTGTAAAATAACTTACACAACAGAAACCTGACTGCTGAAACAAAAATGGTAAATACTAGCAAAATAACTGCCAGCAGAAAGGCTGCCACATCCATCGAGTAGTACTGGATGCTGGACATCTTGTAAGACTCCGTCCTTAAGTGCGCCGCTCCTTTGTGCCGCATGACAAACTCGATCCAGAACATGGCTCGGTCCAGCGGTTTCATAGGCTGATCTCTTTGGATGCTGGACAGCTCCTTCATCTTCTCCCTGTAGGATGTTTGGTAGAGTACCTCCTTTAGCGCCTCCAAGAAGTTTTCTTTGTTCACTGTTGCAATATCAAGGACTTTGGCCACACCTCTTGCTTTCATCCTGAAGAAGTTATCAGCCTGGTCAAACATAAGTGGCAGGCCAACCAGGGGCACACCGTGGTAAATGGCCTCCTGTATCCCATTGGTGCCTCCGTGGGCCACAAACACTCTGGTCTTGGGGTGACCCAGGAGGTCATTTTGGGGCAACCAGTCCAAGATTCGCGTGTTATTACCAAGGGTGGATGGTCTTTTGCCTTTGTGCCTCCAAATCACCTTCTGAGGAAGTTCTGCAAAAGCAGCAGCAATGTCTTCAGTGATGTCCTCTGGAAGTTCTTCTACCAGTGTCCCCAGTGTCATCACAATGACACCATGTTCACCTGAGCTCTGCACAAAGTCCTCTAGCTCTTTAGACAGGGGCTTGGAGGGTTTGCACTGGAATCCTGACATGTAGACAACATTTGGCATTGTGGGTCGAGGGAACTCAAAGGTGAAATCATTTCTCATCAGCCAGATGTCTGCTGACTGAAACAGCTCCATGTAATGTACATCACTGCCAAAATGACGATGGACAAATGGTTTGTAGTTTGGTTCTGTGACGTACCAAATTTGAAAACATGTGAAGAAAAAGTAGAGCATATTCTGGACACGCTGAATGAAAGTCATCTTGTCAGTCAGCTCTGTCCCTGGTATGGGGATGTAAGAGAGTGGGGAAGGTGCAATTGCTAGATGGCCTTCACCCTGAATAGTCCATCGGACGTTAAAGACAAGTGGAAGACCCAAACGGTGAGCCATAAGAACACCTGTACCAATCGTAGGATCAGTCAGAACCAAATCATATTTGGCATCACGGAGGCTCTGCATCAGCTTGGTATCCTCAAGCATGCCTGCCACCATCTCAAGCACTTTCTTATTCATTTCATAAAACTCTTTCACTAAATCATATTCCATCGATAAACGTGTCAACAGAGAAGCACCTTGTCGACGCATGATTAGTGTTTTCATAACAAATCCCCCAAAGCGCTGTTCATCAAATCCAGCTGAGGAATTTATAGTGATGGTCTTGTAGTGAGGGGACTCTGACTTGATGTACCAGGTGTCGTTTGGCCGCACCACTGTGACTTCATGACCTCTGGAGTGAAGCTCTGCGATGATGATATTCATGTTGATCCAGTGACTTCCATCCACAGGGAACACCAAGACTTTCCCTCCATTTACCAACAATGTGGAGCATAGCAGCACTGCAAGTGCCACCAAGTTTGGATGGCACATCTCTGAAAGAGAGTCTGACAAAGATGTCAAGATGTTAGATTATTTCTTAAGCTAATGGTTTGAGTTCAAGAGCTTGTATCACCCTAATAACTAATGATAGATATACCTGAGATAAAGTTTAAGTTGGGAAAATATGGACTGGCCAATATATAAAACTGGAGGTCAGATGTATTTGCCAGCTCTGCTTTGGTTTTGGCTTTTAAGATAAAATCTCAGATTTAAAGGTTAAGTTATAGATGTAGATTATTATCTTAAAGTCATGAGCCTCTTACTCACAGCAGTGAGTTTCTCCTACTGTTGATCTCATTATTGATAAGTTAGTGACTTTGTTGCTAAATTTTCATAACTTTTTTAACATCATAGTCACAAAGAAACAGCAAAACAAGAAATAACTTCTGTATGACTAAACAATGATTCCAACAAAAAACGTGAAACTTGTCCTCTTAATTAGAGTTAATTTCAAACGTTACAATCAGCTAAACCTTTTTGTACTTTATTTGAATTCTAGAGTCAACATTTATATATGTAAACTTCATTGATTCTTATGAGTATTCATGTTTAACATTTAATCTTTTACTTTTTGTTTTTAAATATGACTTTGCTCATTATCTGCAGTAGTGTTTTCTTTTAAGAGAGAAGTTAAAGTTTGTGAGCTAGAGACGAGCATGTTGCACAGTAAAGGTGACTGTGCTGTGGAACCCCAGACTGTTCATATGATCTTAATTAAAGTGTAAATATGAGGAAAAAAGGCAGAATTCACTGTACCATTTGAAAAAAAAATAATTTAATTAAAAAAAATAAATAATGAAATGCGGGTGAATTTGAGAAACTAAAGTGAAACTCTAAACACTATGAGATGTCTTCTTTGGTTTCAATAACTAAAAACTTGCATTGATTCAGGTCAAATTAAATAATGTAAGGAAACACCGATAAGCTTCTTTATTTCTTATTCGAAAGCGATGGAAAATTTCTGTTCTTCAGGATAAGACCAGTTTGAACAAATTCTTCAGCTTTTATGTTCTTCCAGTAAAGTGATACAGTCCAATACTTCACTTTACTCACGCAGCAAATAAGACGTTAGTGCTTCATGAAAGGTAATCACGTTAAACCTAACCCTTCATAGTTTTTCATATATTGTCAGTGAGAATGTTTAGTAGTTTTTCGTCTGATGATCAAAACCTTAGGAAACAGTTTTAAATAAATACTACTCGGGGTTGGGGGTCATTGCTGATGATGACTTCGACCTCAAAAGGTTTAAGAGTAAAAACAATAACAACTTTTAAAATGTTTCATGTAACAAAATGGTAAAGCTGAAACTTGACAAAAATAGTGACTTCAATTATCCCTCAATAAAAAAAGAAAAATTGCATAATAAATAGGTGTCAGATGAAAAACTTTCATAAATCCTGAATATATGTTTTAACTAGTTAAATGTAGTTATGTTATTAAATTTAACAATGAAGACATTTCTGTATTTCTTTTTTGTTAAAACAGCAAAGTGATGAATAGTGATCCATAGTTAAATGTAATAAAGTGCATGTATCAAGTTGTATCAGATTTCAAATTACTTTATTTTGTATTCCAACAACATTTAAAATGGAGTGGGAAAAATATACAGTACATAGTGAACTTCAGCTGCTTGCACACTGTTTCTATATTACTGTGAATAAGTTGGTCAGGATACATAAGTTTTAGTAATAAATTTAAAAAATATCACCATAAAATTCTGTGAAATTTCTACAAAAATTCATATAAAAAATACATTCTATTGTTGAGCACTTCATGAGACCAAACTCTTCTTATGTGCTCTTAATAAAGGATTAGGCATCATCACCATACGACAGTCAAAAACATTTAATTGTGTCCCTGTTTAACGGTTAGACAATTGTAGGAAATGTGGTGATTCTTAAAGTGTTTAAACAGCAGACTACTCCAAATCAAATGAATATAAACCCGTAACTAATTCGTTGATTTGCTTGCTTCATTTACTAACTTTTCCCTGAACAACACTGAAAATGATTTCTATTTTAAGTTTTTAAGATACTGACAAATAAGCAAAAATACATCTGAAATATGAGTAGACCGAGGTCATTAGAAAATGTGAGGTTTGTATTGCTGAATTGAGCTGCACACACTCAGGTTTGTTACACTACCATTACAAATTTATCTCCGTCCTTCTTCTGAATAGACAACAGACGACAAGCATACAAATTTTGCAACACAATCATCATTCCCTTTTGACTTTGCTTCTGTAAAATAACTTACACAACAGAAACCTGACTGCTGAAACAAAAATGGTAAATACTAGCAAAATAACTGCCAGCAGAAAGGCTGCCACATCCATCGAGTAGTACTGGATGCTGGACATCTTGTAAGACTCCGTCCTTAAGTGCGCCGCTCCTTTGTGTCGCATGACAAACTCGATCCAGAACATGGCTCGGTCCAGCGGTTTCATAGGCTGATCTCTTTGGATGCTGGACAGCTCCTTCATCTTCTCCCTGTAGGATGGTTGGTAGAGTACCTCCTTTAGCGCCTCCAAGAAGTTTTCTTTGTTCACTGTTGCAATATCAAGGACTTTGGCCACACCTCTTGCTTTCATCCTGAAGAAGTTATCAGCCTGGTCAAACAAAAGTGGCAGGCCAACCAGGGGCACACCGTGGTAAATGGCCTCCTGTATCCCATTGGTGCCTCCGTGGGCCACAAACACTCTGGTCTTGGGGTGACCCAGGAGGTCATTTTGGGGCAACCAGTCCAAGATTCGCGTGTTATTACCAAGGGTGGATGGTCTTTTGCCTTTGTGCCTCCAAATTACTTTCTGAGGAAGTTCTGCAAAAGAAGCAGCAATGTCTTCAGCGATGTCCTCTGGAAGTTTTTCCACCACAGACCCCAGTGTCATCACAATGACACCATGTTCACCTGAGCTCTGCACAAAGTCCTCTAGCTCTTTAGACAGGGGCTTGGAGGGTTTGCACTGAAATCCTGACATGTAGACAACGTTTGGCATTGTGGGTCGAGGGAACTCAAAGGTGAAATCGTTTCTCATCAGCCAGATGTCTGCTGACTGAAACAGCTCCATGTAATGTACATCACTGCCAAAATGACGATGGACAAATGGTTTGTAGTTTGGTTCTGTCATATACCAATTTTGTAAAGTTAAGAAGAAAAAGTAGAGCATATTCTGGACACGCTGAATGAAAGTCATCTTGTCAGTCAGCTCTGACCCTGGTGTAGGGATGTAAGAGAGTGGGGAAGGTGCAATTGCAAAATGGCCTTCACCCTGAATAGTCCATCGGACGTTAAAGACAAGTGGAAGACCCAAACGATGAGCCATAAGAACACCTGTACCAATCGTAGGATCAGTCAGAACCAAATCATATTTGGCATCACGGAGGCTCTGCATCAGCTTGGTATCCTCAAACATTCCCTCAACCATCTCAAGCACCTTGACATGCATTTGATACAACTGTTTCACTAAGTCATGCTCCATCGATAATCGAGTCCACAGAGAAGCACCTTGTCGACGCATGGTCAGTGTTTCCATTACAAATGCCCCAAAGTGCTCTTTGTTAAAACCATTCGAGAACTTTATAGTGATGGTCTTGTAGTGAGGGGACTCTGACTTGATGTACCAGGTGTCGTTTGGCCGCACCACTGTGACTTCATGACCTCTGGAGTGAAGCTCTTCAATGATGATATTCATGTTGATCCAGTGACTTCCATCCACAGGGAACACCAAGACTTTCCCTCCATTTACCAACAATGTAGAGCATAGCAGCACTGCAAGTGCCACCAAGTTTGGATGGTACATCTCTGAAAGAGAGTCTGACAAAGATGTCAAGATGTTAGATCGTCTCTTATGAGCAAGGGGTTTGAGTTCAAGAGTTTGCATCACCCTAATAACTAATGAGAGACATACTTGAGATAAAGTTTAAGTTGGAAAAATATGGACTGGCCAATATTTAAACTTGACCACTGAAGGCCAGACATATTTGCCAGCTCTGCTTTGGTTTTGGCTTAGCTAAGATAAAAATGTAAATTTAAAGGTAAAGATATAGATGTGAATTGTTATCTTAAAGTCATGAGCCTCTTACACACAGCAGTGATCATTCAGAACAGTTGATCTCATTATTGATAAGTTACTGAGTATTTCCTAGGTTTCGATACATTTTTAACACCGTAGCCACAAGGAAACAGCAAAAGTTTTAAATAAATAGATATTACATATTGCATTCGCATAGGGTTAATGTCTGGGTTTGGTTCATTGCCGATGATGACTTAAACCTCCAAAGGTTTAAGAGTAAAAACAATAAGAACTTTTAAAAAGCGTCATGTGATAAAAAAAATAAAGCTCAAATCTGTCAAAAAAAAAAAAGACTTCAACTATCCCTCAGTGAAAAAAGAGAGAAAACAACGAATAAATAGGTGTCAAATGAAAAACTGTTATCAATCCCGAATATATGATTCAACTAGTTAAATATACAGTGGCTTGCAAAAGTATTCGGCCCCCTTGAACTTTCCCACATTTTGTCACATTACAGCCACAAACATGAATCAATTTTATTGGAATTCCACGTGAAAGACCAATACAAAGTGGTGTACACGTGAGAAGTGGAACGAAAATCATACATGATTCCAAACATTTTTTACAAATAAATAACTGCAAAGTGGGGTGTGCGTAATTATTCAGCCCCCTGAGTCAATACTTTGTAGAACCACCTTTTGCTGCAATTACAGCTGCCAGTCTTTTAGGGTCTGTCTCTACCAGCTTTGCACATCTACAGACTGAAATCATTTCCCATTCTTCTTTGCAAAACAGCTCCAGCTCAGTCAGATTAGATGGACAGCGTTTGTGAACAGCAGTTTTCAGATCTTGCCACAGATTCTCGATTGGATTTAGATCTGGACTTTGACTGGGCCATTCTAACACATGGATATGTTTTGTTTTAAACCGTTCCATTGTTGCCCTGGCTTTATGTTTAGGGTCATTGTCCTGCTGGAAGGTGAACCTCCGCCCCAGTCTCAAGTCTTTTGCAGACTCCAAGAGGTTTTCTTCCAAGATTGCCCTGTATTTGGCTCCATCCATCTTCCCATCAACTCTGACCAGCTTCCCTGTCCCTGCTGAAGAGAAGCCCCCCCAGAGCATGATGCTGCCACCATCATATTTGACAGTGGGGATGGTGTGTTCAGAGTGATGTGCAGTGTTAGTTTTCCACCACACATAGCGTTTTGCATTTTGGCCAAAAAATTCCATTTTGGTCTCATCTGACCAGAGCACCTTCTTCCATATGTTTGCTGTGTCCCCCACATGGCTTGTGGCGAACTGCAAACGGGACTTCTTATGGTTTTCTGTTAACAATGGCTTTCTTCTTGCCACTCTTCCAAAAAGGCCTAATTTGTGCAGTGCACGACTAATAGTTGTCCTATGGACAGATTCCCCCACCTGAGCTGTAGATCTCTGCAGCTCGTCCAGAGTCACCATGGGCCTCTTGGCTGCATTTCTGATCAGCGCTCTCCTTGTTCGGCCTGTGAGTTTAGGTGGACGGCCTTGTCTTAGTAGGTTTACAGTTGTGCCATACTCCTTCCATCTCTGAATGATCGCTTGAACAGTGCTCCGTGGGATGTTCAAGGCTTGGGAAATCTTTTTGTAGCCTAAGCCTGCTTTAAATTTCTCAATAACTTTATCCCTGACCTGTCTGGTGTGTTCTTTGGACTTCATGGTGTTGTTGCTCCCGATATTCTCTTAGACAACCTCTGAGGCCGTCACAGAGCAGCTGTATTTGTACTGACATTAGATTACACACAGGTGCACTCTATTTAGTCATTAGCACTCATCAGGCAATGTCTATGGGCAACTGACTGCACTCAGACCAAAGGGGGCTGAATAATTACGCACACCCCACTTTGCAGTTATTTATTTGTAAAAAATGTTTGGAATCATGTATGATTTTCATTCCACTTCTCACATGTACACCACTTTGTATTGGTCTTTCACGTGGATTTACAATAAAATTGATTCATGTTTGTGGCTGTAATGTGACAAAATGTGGGAAAGTTCAAGGGGGCCGAATACTTTTGCAAGCCACTGTAGTTATATTTATAATAAATCTAACAATGCAGACATTTCTGTATATATTTTTTTCATCATCAAAGGGATCAATTGTGATCTATGATAATATATAATCAGTGTTGGGTGTAATGCGTTACTAAGTAACGCGTTACTGTAATTAAATTACTTTTCCACTGAAAAAGTAGAGTAACTAATTACTGTTCATTTTTAGGTATTTTAATTACAGTTACTTACAATGTACTTGCGTTACATTGTAAAATAATTAAACTCGCTGAATATCATTATTTAATTTCAATAATTTATCTTCTAAAGGTAAAAGTAAACTCTGCAGCTTTAACATCGCTGTAGTGCAGCTGCACGTCATTTCGCGCCAGTTTGCTGCATAGTCGTTTTCTAAAGCGGAAGATGCCGGACTCGGCTGAAGCGTGTGGCTGTTTTATGAAATGGACATATTCCCGTCTCTTCACTTTACTGAAACAAGCAGACAAGAACATTACAGTAATATGTAAGCTATGTCCTGGGGAGAAAAAACTATCGGCCGCTGTTAATAGCACGACACGAGAGCATAGACGAACACTTCTGAATGATCCTTGTTCATCATCCATGGATAACACCGCGGCAACTCCTGCTAAGCAGGCAAAACTTGATTTTACTTCAGCAGCACAGAAAGCGTCTGAAGGTGAGCTTAAAAAATGATTGCAGGCTACATTGTGGAAGAGATGCTACCGCTGCGTACTGTAGAGTCTCCGTCTTTAAAAAAATTTATTTATTATTTATAGAGTTTAATTTCTATTGTTTGCCCACTCAAGGTTTATAGGGATTTTAAGAAGTATTTAGTTAAATTACTTATTTAGTAATTAAGTTACTTTTCTGACACAGTAATTAGATAAGTATTTTAAATACAATATTGACTAAGTAATTAGTAATTAGTAATTAATTACTTTTTTAAAGTAACTTACCCAACACTGTATATAATACCTTGCATCAGAATGGTTGTATGAGATCTTAAGTTACTTTATTTTGTATTCCAGCAACATTTATAATACAGTGGGGAAAAATACAAAGAACATAGTGAATTTCATTTACTTGCACTCTGTTTCTATAATACTGTGAATATGTTGGTCTGGTTACAGAAGTTTTTTTTTTTTTTATATATAGATTTGAAAAAATAGCAGCATAAAATTTTGTAACATTTGTGCAAACATGCAACAATAAAATATATTCTATTGTTGGGCACTACATGAGGCCAAACTCTTCTTATGTGACCTTAATGAAGGATTGGACATCATCACAATATAGCAGTCAGAAACATTTAATTGTCTCCCCCTTTTAACTGTTAGACACTGTTAGGAAATGTGGCAATTTTATTTTTAAAGTGTTTACAACAGCAGAATATTCAAAATTAATATAAACCCGTAACTCATTTGCTTTACCCATTTTCATCATCATTCTTGTTTGACTTTGTTTCAGTAAAATAGCTTATGTAACAGAAACTTGACTGCTGAAACAAAAATGGTAAATACCAGCAAAATAACTGTCAGCAGAAAGGCTGCCACATCGATCGAGTAGTACTGGATGCTGGACATCTTGTAAGACTCCGTCCTTAAGTGCGCCGCTCCTTTGTGTCGCATGACAAACTCGATCCAGAACATGGCTCGGTCCAGCGGTTTCATAGGCTGATCTCTTTGGATGCTGGACAGCTCCTTCATCTTCTCCCTGTAGGATGGTTGGTAGAGTACCTCCTTTAGCGCCTCCAAGAAGTTTTCTTTGTTCACTGTTGCAATATCAAGGACTTTGGCCACACCTTGTGCTTTCATCCTAAAGAGGTTATCAGCCTGGTCAAACATAAGTGGCAGGCCAACCAGGGGCACACCGTGGTAAATGGCCTCCTGTATCCCATTGGTGCCTCCGTGGGCCACAAACACTCTGGTCTTGGGGTGACCCAGGAGGTCATTTTGGGGCAACCAGTCCAAAATGAATGTGTTATTACCAAGGGTGGATGGTCTTTTGCCTTTGTGCCTCCAAATTACTTTCTGAGGAAGTTCTGCAAAAGCAGCAGCAATGTCTTCAGCGATGTCCTCTGGAAGTTCTTCTACCAGCGTCCCCAGTGTCATCACAATGACACCATGTTCACCTGAGCTCTGCACAAAGTCCTCTAGCTCTTTAGACAGGGGCTTGGAGGGTTTGCACTGAAATCCTGACATGTAGACAACGTTTGGCATTGTGGGTCGAGGGAACTCAAAGGTGAAATCATTTCTCATCAGCCAGATGTCTGCTGACTGAAACAGCTCCATGTAATGTACATCACTGCCAAAATGACGATGGACAAATGGTTTGTAGTTTGGTTCTGTGATACACCAAAATTGTAAAGTATAGAAGAAAAAGTAGAGCATATTCTGGACACGCTGAATGAAAGTCATCTTGTCAGTCAGCTCTGACCCTGGTGTAGGGATGTAAGAGAGTGGGGAAGGTGCAATTACAAAATGGCCTTCACCCTGAATAGTCCATCGGACATTAAAGACAAGTGGAAGACCCAAACGATGAGCCATAAGAACACCTGTACCAATCGTAGGATCAGTCAGAACCAAATCATATTTGGCATCATGGAGGCTCTGCATCAGCTTGGTATCCTCAAGCATGCCTGCCACCATCTAAAGCGCCTTCTCATGCAATTCATAAAACTGTTTCACTAAATCATACTCCATTGATAAACGAGTCCAAAGAGAAGCACCTTGTCGACGCATGATTAGTGTTTTCATAACAAATCCCCCAAAGCGCTTATGATCAAAACCATTTGAGTATGTTATAGTGATGGACTTGTAGTGAGGGGACTCTGACTTGATGTACCAGGGTTTTTTTGGCCGCACCACTGTGACTTCATGACCTCTGGAGTGAAGCTCTGCGATGATGATATTCATGTTGATCCAGTGACTTCCATCCACAGGGAACACCAAGACTTTCCCTCCATTTACCAACAATGTAGAGCATAGCAGCACTGCAAGTGCCACCAAGTTTGGATGGCACATCTCTGAAAGAGAGTCTGACAAAGATGTCAAAATTTTAAATCTCTCCTTCTGTTTAGTAAGGGCTTTGAGTTTAAGGGTTTCTATCTACTTAAAAACAAACAAAAATGAGTGAGAAAATTCCTTCCTGCATACACACTGGAAGACAGTAATGTAGTGACTCCAGATCAAGAAACGACCATGAATTTCTGCAACTTGCAATGATGACAACCAAAACGTAAGTCATGAATGTTTAAGAACACATTAGATGCTATATAGTCATTCTTATTAAACATAAGAATGACAGTTAAATCCAAGAGGCCAATTTATTTTCCTGATTAGAAGTCGGGATGTATTTAAAAAGGTAACTTCTGAGCCTTGTAATTTCACTTTGTGAATGCACATCGTTAGTGATCTAGATTGCTAATCTGAGTAAATAACATAACTCAGTCATTTCAGTTTATGTTTGACAGCAAAGGTTGCCGTATAGTTAAAACCACCCTGATTCACACCACCACCAGTCTTTCTACAAAGGATTTCCAGTAGTTTTTCACTAAGCTGAGGCACCCTACTTTAAAACCTGCATAGCTTCCAGATTTTCTGCAGCTGACTGGTTCAACTGCAGTGTGGGAATTCCTGCCTCTAAATCTCAGGAGGTTTAAAAGAAGGCAACAAAGCTGTTTGCTGTTTTTTGTTCCCTCTCAGGTTTCAGAGCTGCCAGCATTAATGGGTATCAAATTATAAAGCAAAATGTAAAAGCTGCCATTGTTTAATGTTAAATGGTAAATGGACTGTATTTGTATAGTGCTTTACTTAGTCCCTATGGACCCCAAAGCACTTTACACTACATTCAGTCATCCACCCATTCACACACACATTCACACACTGGTGATGGCAGCTACATTGTAGCCACAGCCACCCTGGGGCGCACTGACAGAGGCGAGGCTGCCGGACACTGGCGCCACCGGGCCCTCTGACCACCACCAGTCAAAAGACCTTTTGTGCTTGCAAGACTTAACATTTTTTCCTTAGTTCCAAAATTAAAATAATCAAAACAAAACTTTATTAGAAAATTCTGTCTGAACTTGTGTGACCTTTGAATCTTCCTTCTTTTTTTCGAAAAGAAAACAATTTTCCAAGCTGAAATGCACCCGATTCCAAAACAATTCATTCTTTTTCTTGCTTTTGTTCCTTGTGATCAGAACAAACTATGACTGTGAATGAGGATAGTTTATATAGTGAGATTCCTCCATGCAGTCATAAAGCTCAGCCTTGTTATTGTTGAGAGGAGACATCTGGAAAGTCTTCTATTCCTCTGTGAGAATTCATATGCTACTACTTAGCTGGTCGGTCATGCATATTTCAGAACAGAACTCGCAGCGTGACTACACAAAGAAATGCTCTAAAACAGCATTAAAGGTATTTTGGGTTTACATTAAAATGCCATTGTATCTTCTAAAACTCTTACTGATCTTGGGTTTTTGATCTAAGTACTTACCTAGAGCGTCCCTGTAAAAAGATCTCACGTTTCAACCAGAGCCTGTTGTTTGTGTGTCCAGCCTGCTTCACAGCCGGTCTCTGAGTGAATGACTGCCGTCGGGCTCTGACGAGCAAACACCTCTGACCGCGTCGGCTCTAAGGTAGCAGGAGTAAGGTTCAGAGCCTTTTGTAGTTTTCAGCAGCAAGGTTGGTTGCATAAGAGAAAACTGGATCAAATGCTCACGTTGTGAACTCTGATCTATAGATGTAGTAGATAATACTGTTGCTACAGGTTACTATAGACAAAGGCAAGTGTATCTGAAATGAATGAATGGTTTTGGGTGAAGACATTTGAGGATAAAATGGAAGTAATTGAAAAATTGAAGGCAACATAGAAATAACGTGCAAATGTGGACAGAAAGCAGTAAAACTTTATGAGAATACCACACATGGGTAATGTGTAATTATTAAACTGTTGTAATTGAGTGTGATTTAAGTAGAAGGTTATCGGCGTGCCTAATCAAACAGTGTGTTCAAATAGTGAGTTCATGTACATGAACTTCATTACCTCGCCCTCTGACTTAAAAAAGTGAACGTGTTGTTTCACAAGACAAATAAATTGCGCATTAAAACAAATAGCAGGGAATGAGTTAATGATCAGGAAAAAAAACATTAACAAGAAAAAATTCCCAAGTAAAGCTGCAATAGAGTTCGAAAGAGTTAATGCAAGTCTTCAAAAGATACATTATACTGTAGATGTGTCCTATCAATTGATTAATTAATTAAATGATTCACATGATTCTACTGGATGTCCTCACAAGGTAGATTAATTGCATTCAGAGACAATAATTAAAGATAAAAAGGAATCTACATTTCTGTTTATTAAAAAAACAAATTGAGCAGTGCCGCTTGATATTAAGTGACATGACTGAGTGAAGTCAAGGAAACCAAAGATGGTGAATAAACTAAGTGACATTAAAGTCTGTAAGTAAAGATCCAAATCAGGGAGAGAAATATTGTGGCATCGGTAAACTCAATCTAGACAATAATGAAGGCAGAAATAAACTGACAGAAAGGAAGTGAAAATGCAGAAAGCAAAAAAGAAATTATCCTTCAAAATAAAGCAGGAAGTAAACTAAAAAAGGGAAACACTGAGACACAGACTAAGGTGAAAATAAGACGCGCACAAAATATGAAAGTTTACCATTAATTAACTATGAGTCAACCCAAAAGCCATGATGGTATAATATTCCTCTCTGCCTTAGAGTCCTAAAATAATTGTCCAAAACTATTAACCACAGTGATCAGCTATACTGATGATATTTTTATCAGTATATTTCATTGTCATGGGTTCATTAGTCTATAATAATCATCCACAAAGAATGTGGCACTTCATCTTGTTATGTTTCTCAAGTAGTGTCTGAAATATTTATATTTATTCTGCTTTTTTTGGATAAATATTTGTAAACATCGTTTTCCTCCTTTTCCCTCCCTTCTTCTCCAGCCCCCCCATCCAGAACTCCGTCCAGCAGCCGGACTCCCACTGTGACTCCATCCCTGCCGAGGCGCTCGGCCACCGTCCAACCTCTGCCCTCTCCCAGCAGCACCCTACAGAGACAGCATCTTGACAGACCCCAACCTCACCACACCCAGGTCTCTCCCTCCTCTCATGCAGACGGGAGCTGCTACACAGAGCTGTACCCTGGTCCTCAGAGCTACGTGGAGAGGCTGCAGGCAGAAGAGGGGTCAGCGGGGGTCGACCCACTGAGGGCCGAGGATGGGAATGTGTACTTTTCGCCTGTGGTGGAGACGGTCTCCTGTTTCAAACCCAGCAGGTACCAGTCACCACTGATGGGAAAAGAGAATAAGCCTCTAGAAGTGGGCATCCTGCGGAGGGTGAAGGAGCTTCTGGCAGGGGTCGATCCCAGGATGGTGGCCAAACACATCACTAAGGCTGACTGCATGGTACGGTTTATAGCTGCCCTAATCAATATCTGTAAAGTAATAGGGATGTTTTTTAAGGATGGACTGCAGCTCTGCAGAAAGGTTTAGGGATTGCTTTATTTTAGTCTGAACGCAGTGGCAACTATGCAGAAGGAAAACTAGGGCTAGCCTTGCATTAGTGATAACAGGTAAATTATGGGGTATTTGTTTTAATGCAAATTCTAAACCATTTCTAAATCAAAGTGTTATTGATGTGTGAAAACATGCAGATGTTTCAGGAGATTTTAAAGTGTATTTTCCTGCTCATCCTGTTTCCGCTAACTGAAATCTAATGCAGCAGTTCTTACATCTGTGTGTGTTCCTAGGTGGCCAGAATTCTGGAGGTCACGCCAGAGGTGCAAAGAATGATGGGCGTTACCTCCGGGATGGAGCTGCTCACGCTGCCACATGGACAACAGTTAAGACTAGACCTGCTGGAGAGGTGAATACTGTTCAACCAGTTCAGCTGTTCATAGCGTGATAGAGCGGTGTATATCTGACATGAGCCTTATTAGACTTTTGTCCACCAAGTTGGTTTTTAGTTATCTGCAAAGTTATCTACTAGCAAATTTACAAATTTACAAACTGGAACCATAAACTATAATGCTGCTAATTAAGTTACTAGACTAGACTAGAGAGACCAACCTGGCTTTGTTACCAGGCTATAAGACTTTCTGCTGTTAAGTGGGGCATTTATACACAGGAGTCTATGGGGTTTGGGTCATTTTTGTAGTCAGGCTCAAGTCATTAGGGAAACTGCCGTTTTTGGGACTTCTGCTTCGGCTTCCGTTTTCAGCCACAAAAAAGTTGTTACTTGAGTGTCACAACAGCAATGACATGGCGTGTTATTCCTAATGTATTCATAGTAATTTATAATTCTTTCCATCTTTTTTTTTAGCCTTCTTTTAACTACATGATTTATTTAGTCTGTTTGAAACCATATGTCTGCTTTCCCTTTCAATGTTGTCTCCCTATTCCCGGCTCCTGCTGTTTGAAATGGAAGTCTTGTTCTGAATTTAAGGACCTCTTTAAGCAAAATGTGATCACTGTGTGGGCTGATATGACATGTGATATAACATAACATTCCTGCAGGTTTCAAACCATGTCAATTATGTTGGCTGTGCACGTGTTGGGCTGCACGGGGACGACCGAAGAACGAGCCTGCCTGCTTCATAAAATCATCCAAATCGCTGCTGAGCTCAAGAGCACAATGGGCAATATGTTTGGCTTCGCTGCTGTCATGAGAGCCTTGGAGCTGCCGCAGGTAAACACGCACTGCACGGAGCTTTGGTTATTTGTGTTCATGGAGATAGTGGAGGCACGCAGGAAACAGCCGGAAGAGCAAGGGATGTGTAACAAAGGTAGCCCGGGGTGAGGTTAAACCAGGGTATAGGTAAGAGATTAACAAATATTATTGACTTAATGGCACAGCGTAGTACAATAAACACTGAGGCTGTAACCCCTGGCCTACTGTGTATACTGCTATAGCGTGACAGTATCGCACCATGACTCACCTTTAGTGAGGATGCTTAATTTCAGGAATAGCTGAGAGGCCCTCTGATATTTAATGTTATCACTTACATGATTTAGCCTTTGGCCCTCTTTTGGGTTTCCCTGCCTCAAGGTGTCAGGTTGTAAAATGTCACAATTCTGATATGAGGGTGCTTTATCACATCCTCAAACAAAAGGTGCAAAGTCATTTATTGATAACTTATTAACCTTTCAGTGATTTTATTAACTCAAATGCAGAAAAGTTTCTTCATTTTATATTTTTTAACTTTATATTGAGTTATTATTAATATATATTTTTAAATTGGCTTGTCTTTTCTGGCAAAGTTTCTGTACATATTCAAAACTGTCTTTACATAAAAAAGACATTGCCTCTGAATATTTTTAGGAATCATATACATCTCAACTATATTTTCAGACTGAAAAAAATAAAGACAGGGACAATTTCCTTAAGATTAGCTGTCAAACAATTGTGGGTTCAGCTGTGCAGGTAATACAAATAGTAAGACAAATTGAATAAAACAAAATAAATATATACAAAACAAGAGGAAGGCACAAAAGCAATAGTGTTGTTCTTCGGTCTTTCAGGTGTCCCGTCTGCAGGAGACTTGGATGGCGTTACGGCAGCGGCACACAGAAGGCGCCATTCTCTATGAAAAAACTCTCAGGCCATTTATGAAGGGCCTGAACGATGGAAGAGGTAGAGCGTCTCGTGAACTCGACACCACATGTTAAAAGCATGGAGAAACAATTCCTGCTCATATCTTGGTGCTACACCATTGTTTCCACAACAAACATGATCTCTGTATCTGTCTTTCAACTCTCCAGAAAGCTGTCCGCTGTCCAACACCACTTTCCCCCACGTCCTCCCTCTTCTGACTCTGATGGAGAAGAATGCGGTGGTGGGTGAGGAGGGGACAGAACTGTGGGAAACGGTGGAAGTTGGGGTGGAAGTCGTCATGTTCCACCTCGGGGCGGCGAGAACCATTGCCCAGCTAGGGGGCATCTACCGTTCTAACGCTGAGAGCAAATTACAAGGTGAGAGAGCTTTGACGAAAACAAAATGCAGTATGTCTGCTTTATAACATTAGCAAATTAAATACAAACCTTTAGAAAATTTAAACACGAAAGACCACAGGGATCCGTCTTGGGACCTACTGTATTTATTCTCCACACAGTTGCAATTCCACTGCAGGAACACGGATCGCATGTTAGGTGCTGCAGCTTCTTGCTGTTCTTCATGTTGTTTCTAATGTGCTTTCACTTTTTTTTCTTTCTTTTTTTAATGCTGCTTTCCTCAAGTTTTAGCAGAAAAGTAGCCTATCATTTCTTAGCAGCCGCTTAAGCGTTGGTAGCCTAGAGCATGTATTTTTTTTTTCAACCTGGAAAAAGGCCAACACACTGGTTCCAACCAGGTGGCAACCTGCAATAAAATATAATAAAGTCAGATTGAGGCATGCATGAAATGCATGCAAGTCAAACTACATTTGAAACCTTTTATTGAAGAGACTGGTACATGCTGCAGCATTAAATAAATCTGATTATAAAAAATAATTAGAAAAAGTGTTATAATTTCCTAAATCCCATTCTAAGGTCATTCTTGATCTGATGGTTTATTTTAAGTTGAAGTTTATAATATTATTAATCAGTAATAAATAGCTTCACGACTGGAAGGCCAAATGAACAACCCAAGGCTGTATAGTGAACTGCAAGAACTTACTCTTTCACTTCTCCTGTAAATAAACTCTTCCTTTCTTCTTCTGCTTCTGATGGGGTCTTCATCCATCAGGACCACCCTATGCCCTTTGGGCACAGGGTGGTCTTCTTCTCTTCCTCCTTCCTGGCAGCTCAACGTTCAACATCCTTTGTCCATTACATCCACTATCCCTCCTCTACATGTCCAAATCATCTCAGTCTTGCTTCTCTAACAAACCCATCAACCTGGGCTGTCTTCTGATACTCTTTTCCTGTCTATCCCGGTCACTTCCAATGAAAATCTTCAGCTTTGCCTCCTGTCTGTTTGTCAGGGGCACTGCCTCTAAACCATGCAGGTCTCACTTCCATCTAGTAAAACTTCTCTTTCGCACTGGCTTCTGTCACACATCACCCCTCATGCTCATCCACACTCCCTCCACCCTGGCTTCACTCTCTTCAACACCTTTCTTGTGCACTTTATGTCTATTCTGATAGTTGACCTCCGATATTTAAACTCTACCTGCATTACCTCTGCTCCTTGCAGCTTCCCTGTTCATCCCTGTTATTCACACACATGTATTCTGTTCTTGTTCATGTTTGAGACAGGTCCAGTTACAGGGACCTCTGTGGTAGAAATGGTAGTCCTCTGGTTCCTCTCTACACTCCTGTGCTGCTAATAATGTTAAACTGATGTGATGTTGCAGGTTTCCGGGAGCAGGCCGAAGTCCTGGAGCTTTTCCTGACTGATTTCCAGATGCGGCTGCTGTGGGGGAGCCGGGGGGCCGAGGAGAAACAGGCTCTGCGATACTCTAAGTTTGACCAGGTGCTCACCGCCCTGTCCAACAAGCTGGAGCCACCCATCAGACGACACTGACCCCAGCACTGTTTTTAGAGGCCTTGTTTATGGAATGAGCTCATGCCTACATACATGGACAATTACTGTGTTGGACACTGAGGAGCTCCTCCACTGAAAGCTCATTAAAAGGGAAAGCGCTGTGATCTTTCAAACAAGGAGGCTTCTTAAGCGTGTAGACACCAGAACGAAGCAGTGCACCCACTTAGTTCAAATCTGTCACATGTAGCAGACCGGGATACTTGAAGAGTGAGACTGAAATTTTATAAATGCTTACCTTCCCATACCAGCACTTTTCCAGTTCCTTTGAAGCTAAACTGATGTAACTCAAGGTTGAGGAACTTTATCTGAAAGCTTCACTAAATGCTTTGATGGAGTCTCCAGAGGGTGTTTTTATTTTTGACTGAGGACTTGCACTGCTTCAACAACGTCATTGATGAATATTGTCCTGTGTTAGTTTACCTAACAAAGGACTGCATCTACTCCACAGTGGCACAGGACGACATGATTTGGAAGTGTAAATATGTGGTGCTATTTCAGGTTACCGAGGCTGTGCCTCAGTCTGATAGGCTCATGTTTGTAAATGTTTAAATCTCCCTAAAGGCTGGACCTTATGTCACAAACATATGTCACCTTGTAGAATGTAATAACAGAATAACTGTACATCTGCATTTCAGTTTTTGTTTAGTTTTTTGTATCTTTTCAATAATTAGGATTTTATAATTTGAAGAGAATATTAAATGTAACCTGGGGTCAGTTCGTGTTTCCTCTTTGTTTCTTTTTCTTCTTATTATAACGATGTCACTTTTAATGTAAGGTGAGTGAACTGATCCTAACTGCACGAGTACAGCACACAGGTGCAGATCATTTTTGTAATCTTAAACAGTTTTACTCTTTATTTATCAAAAAGTGTAAATAAACATTTATTTCACTGGAGGTTGTTTTATTGAATAAAAACAGTCATGCTTGTGAGCTAGCTGGCAACTCGAGCTGCGCTGCAGCATACACACCAACATGCCTCACTTTCCCCGGGCCATATAACAAAGCCAACCTCCTACTTTTTGTGGTCTATTTAGCTGTAAATTTCCCCTTTCTGCCTTTGACATGTCGGTGCTGAAGCTTTTCTAAATCACTGCCCTACTGTTTCAATGCTTCCACCATTAAAGCATTTACCTACAGGCTTGAGGAGGTTACCGATCACTTCCCAATGTCAGTCTGTGTGTGGCATATTTCTGAGGAGTGATGAACTCGGGCCCTAAATGCCAAACTCTTCCTGTATTCTTCTGCTGTGGTGAATTTACATTTCAAAGTGAATCACCTGCTTCTAAACCCAGTTACAATCAGGAAAATGAAATTAACAAAACCACTTCAGATTTTTGACACTCATTAGTTAAACTGCTGGAAAACACATAAAGACCTGGATGACCTGTAACTTTGCGATTCTAAATTCAGATAAAACTGAGGTTATTGTAATAGGCCCTAAAAATCTAATATGATGAGAAATAGGATATCTTATTCTGGATGGCATTACCTTGGCCTCCAGTAACACTGTGAGGAACCTTGGAATATGTAGGACTACTTACTACCATTTGCACAATATGTACTTTTGTACACAACATGTACAAAAGTACAAAAACCATACAAACAAATCATGGAAATACATCATTGAAAATATGTCTGTGCCAAAACTCATATGCAGGAGGTAAAGAACACTGAACAAAAAGTTCAAGTTTTAAGTGAAGATTCTAAATCTAAAAACTTAAGCAAGGGGAGCAAGAGAATAAATTAAAAGAGCTGCAGAAGACGGAACAGAAACGTGTAGAGATAACACATCACAAGAGAATGACAGGTCTATTTTATACACTGTGAGCTGATCGGGGGTGGGAAACAGGAGACAGCAGAAACTGGAGAAAATGATCCGAGTATAAAGGAAAACAATCCAACTACAAAGAACGGCAAGAAACCTCTGATTAAAAATGATACAGTGGAACACTGGTTAGGTGAAAAGAGTCCCTAGAGTGATAAACCAAAGGCAGGAAGTCAAAACTTAAACACTAAAATGCTCAAAGCACTTCCTGTGCTGAAGCAGCACCAACATTCCTCAGTCTGTTGCCCAAACCTCAAAAACATAAACCTGAGGAACTGAAGGTATACACCCAGTTACCATTATTCAATGTGTTTTAAAATGTAACACTGCAAAATATTGTATTTTAGTTTGAAAAAAAGGTTTAATCTTACACATGAAGCTTAGGTCACTGTTAATAAAACTACAAAGACAGACATCTCACTGAGGTGCATATCTTGCTGGGAAGTGTGCTGTCCATGACAACAGTGAGGGGAAAAAACCCCTAAACAAACAAATTAAGTTATTTTATTTTTTTCTGGAACATAAGCAAGGACCCAGAATGTTATAACACATGACTCCGTCAAAGATCATTTCCACATTAATAGCTCCCTCTGCTGTATGCAGGACACAACTTGGATTTATAGCTCTGGGTTGTTTTTTTTTGGTTTTTTGTTTTGACTTGCTAATAGAAGACCTTTCACAAACACAGTCACATTTTATTAAAAATCTACATGCATAATTACATAAAATGGATACTAAACATTTTTAAAAAATTACTGCAAATTGCATTTTTAAGTATGATATTTTAACCCAGATGGTTTGTCTCTGTTTCATTTGGAGCTACAACAACAAAGTTTTTTTTTAATATCCTGGTGTTTAAAGTTCCTAGAAAGTATGGAATCATACCAGGTCCATAACAAATAAATAGGTAAATAAATAAACAAACAAACATCAAAGTGATAAAAAATGAGGTTTAGAGCCATCCCATTTAGGTTTATGAATATAAATTATATAACCTATTATTTTACACCATGTTTCCTATTTTTACCCATGTTCCAGCATGCAAAATTCTATTTATCTATTTATCTAGTAAAATTAAAGGCGCACTAATTATGTATGTGGCCTTTCCGCACTATTTCACTGTTACCTAAACGCCATACGGAATATCTGTGAATTAACTGGAGGAGCAAAAACCCTGATAAACCTGGTGTCACAACTTTCTTTCAGACAAACAAAAAAAAACCCCAGCCAAACACAGAAAAAAAATCCTGATACCAGACCCTTTTCGACCTCTTATTTCCCATTCCAGTTAAAGTAAATGGTAGAACAGAAACTGCGTCTATCATGTCAGGCAGTTTTCTAGTAAACTTTGCCTGACTCTTGCGTTTTTCTGGACTGTGATCCTCCAACGTGTCCTACAATTCACGCGCCGTGCTGGATGCTCTCTGGGAATTGTAGTCCAGTTTGTCACTGAGCTACGTCTTTCTGGGCGCCTTCCGGGGAGGAAAAAACTACAAAACCAGCCGGTAGCGATAAGGAGAAGCTCCAAACTGAGCTTTTCTGTCTGCCGGCAAGCAGCCAAAATGTTGGCGACACTGTTTGTGCTGTTTTTGTTCCTTTGTAACCCAGTCTGCTGCGTTTTCCAGAAACTTTACTGCACCATATCGGACAGCTGCGACTGTGACTTTAAGCCGAATATTAGAGGTGAGACGTGCTTGTCGATGCTAACCTACGGAGGCTGCTTCGTGTTAGCCAGCTAGCTTTGTACCAAAACAAAGTGCAAACAGCTTGTTTATGAAACCGTACTTTATTGTTGCTGTATTATACTACATATGTTTCCTATAAAAATTATATCAGCTAACTGTTTTTTGTTTTTTTAGTGTACAGGTGTTCCCGAGGAGGCAATTGAGGCTTTTATTGTAGCTTATTCCTGCTTTTCTAATTGGTACACTAGCTGGCTGAATACAAGAAATTCCTTACAATATCTGAAATTAAATTAGCTAGTTGTCTACTTTGCAGGTTTTTCATGACAACAGCCACGAGAAGTAGATTTTTCTTGCACTGCTTTGTTTCTATAACCCTTTATTGTGGTTATTACAGGGCACCCCACCCCTCTAGTATTGCACCAACAAAGATTTCTCCAAAAGTTAAATCTGTTCATCTGGACGTAGCGTTTTGTGGCAGAAACGTTTCGTCACTCATCCAAGTGACTTCTTCAGTCTCAGCTGACTGCAGGTTTCCCCAAACCTTATAAACAGTACATTTGCATAATGACTGAAACCAGCCCACTGAAGGAACAATGGGCTGTGAGGTCAGTTCCTTAATCATAATTATGCAAATTCCCATGACCATTGATCAACAATCACTGACCAAAACCCACTGATCAAAGAACACTGATCAATGGCCATGAGTACCATTCACAGAGAGTTGGGGAATGGCTGCAATCACAGCATTGTAAGATGGCGAAAGATGTACCCTTAGGCCCCCTCCTCGATTCAGAGATGGTCTTTCCCTTTTCACGTAAATGGAACTCCTTGACTCCGCGCTCAAACCAGCGTTCCTCCCTGTCCAGGATGTGTACATCCTCATCATTGAAAGAGTGTCCACTGGCCTGTAGGTGTAAATAGACTGCAGAGTCCTGGCCTGACGAGGTAGCTCTTCTGTGTTGTGCCATCTGCTTCGCTAGAGGTTGTTTGGTTTCCCTGATGTATAAATCCTGGCAATCCTCCTGGCACTTAACAGCGTACACTATGTTACTCTGTTTGTGTCGGGGGACCCGATCCTTGGGGTGGACCAGTTTTTGGCGCAGCGTATTTTGGGGTTTAAAAGCCACAGAGACCCGGTGTTTAGAAAAAATGCGTCTCAACTTTTCCGATACTCCTGACACATATGGGATCACTACAGGTTTTCGCTTGGGCAGCGGTTGTTCGTTTCTCCCACAAAACGCTACGTCCAGATGAACAGATTCAACTTTTGGAGATTTACTTTCCTGGATGATTGAGAATGCATCAAGACCAACAAAGATTGTGACTGTCTTTTTTTTCTGATCGCTAGACTTGGAGTGGGACCTCTACAAAAATGTCTATGGACAGCATCTGGCTCAGGACATTGTGTCAGAGGAGGTGGCAAGGTTCCTTCATAATAAAAGCCCCAGTCAGCCACTGGTGCTGTCTTTCCACGGCTCCTCTGGGACGGGAAAGACGCTGGTCAGCTCTATGCTGGGAAATCATCTGTACGGCTCAGCCATGAGCAGCCCGTATGTCCACCAGTTTGTCCCCACGCTGCACTTCCCCTTGCCCCACCGAGTCAAGCAGTACAAGGTATGTTGAGAAGGACAAATGGTTATATCTAAAATCTGAAGTAATGTACTAGTTGTTTTATTGTGTGTTCACTATAAAATGTTTGTTGACCATAACAAAGGGAAGTTTGAATGCTGTCATTCCTAATGTGCAAACAGGACACTGCTTTCTTCTTAGGAGCATACATTCAGAACTTACGAGAGAGTCCTGTGATTTTGCTCCCAATTTCAGGGAAGATGGGCTGGTCAAAACAAAAATGATCACACAAGTAGACACAAAAAAGATACGTGACTCATTTGATCATTTTTGTTTTATGTTCAGCAGACTCTGTCTATAGAATTAACTAAGTGGGATTACTAAATGATTACTAACTAGTGCCTAGTTAGTAATCATTTAATTATATACTAAAATTTCACAAGCGAGTGCCGCCTTTCAGACTACAGTATTTGCAGTTATACATGTTACACAACCTATAATTAAGTAATAAAAACAGAACAGCAGCAGACGTAATTAAAAGCATTGTTAGTTGCAGTCATAGGTGATGTGTTGGGAGCTTGTGAAATTAAATATCCATCCTTTGGTTTTGTAGGAGGAGCTGAAGGACTGGGTGCAGGGAAACCTGACGGAGTGCGCTCGCTCAGTTTTCATTTTTGATGAGATGGAGAAGATGCCTCCAGGCCTCGTTGATGTCCTGGAGCCCTTCTTGGGTCCGTCTCATGTTGTATTTCGCACCAACTACCGCAAGGCGATATACCTCTTTATCAGGTACTAAATACTCCCCTAATGCAGTGAGGCATGTCCACTGCTTAGCTTCCTAAAGCACCAAGAAAGCTCTATATGAAATTAATTCTGCAGATATGAACTCTCTTCAGAAGAAGTTCTTGTATTGTCTTTGTCAAAATAACTTAAAGCTTTCATGAACGGTTAATGCTCAAAACTTTATTTCTCTCCTGCTGATGCTTAAAGAAGAAACTTTTTTTTTTATTACAAAGGGACAGGCAGCTTATTTTGTGTTTCTTGTGTGCAGCACTGCAGGAGAGGAGGTGATAAACAAATTGGCTCTGGAGAACCGTCAGGCTGGACGAGAGAGAGAGGAGATCAAGTTGGACGACCTACAGGAGGCCATCGCACAGGCAGTTTACAACAATAACACAAGTAAGACTCATTTTACATGTTTAAGTACTCTACACTCTTAGGGTAAGGCGGTTTCATCCCAAACCGCTTCAGAGTTTGATTTAAATTCAGTATTTTCTGTGTATAGGATAGAATAAAACAGAATAGAATGGCCCTTGTCATTGTACATGTACAACGAAATTGTGGGTACTCCACAACAACTGTTGTGGAGTTCTCAGCTGATCAACTGAGAACTGAATAAAATAGAAATAATAGTAGAAATAACAAAAGGGAGAACTATAGACAAAAACAAGAGGAAGGCAAATATTAGAAAACAAGTTGCAAAGTGCTTGAAGTAGAAAAAGTAAAAGTAACAATAACTATGATAAAATAATAATGTTTTCTATTTACAGAGCACATAAAATGCTTTACAGAGCAATACTTATGTTCAATAACATTTAAAGGGAGAAACAAATTAAGTAACTGCAATCAAATTGAATGGGTCATAAATGCTTGGCCAGTAGGCTATAGCCTCAGCACCAGATAGCAGTCACATGAGAGCCTGGACAAAGACTCAGATTGTCGAGTAAAGGTCTGTTAGTTCAGATATGTAGCACAGAGAGAAGCCGTGAAGGACCTTGAAATAGATCCTAAAATCAATTCTAAGTCATACTGTGAGCCATTATCAGGAGGTTTAGGGAAAGGTGAGATGTGATGACTTTTTTTGGTTGACAGTCCGGCTTCTGTATAACCTGGATTTTCAGTTGAAGCAGGTGAAGATCCTGATGTATGTTGAAAGTGTGAGAAGGTTAAGACATTTTAAATGCTGGTGTCAGGAGGTAAAATATTTTTTTAATGTCGGTGTTCTCGCCTTGGTTTGTTCAAACACAGTGGTTTTTTTTTTTTTTTTTTTTTTACTGCATGTTCACTAGAAGAGGAAGAAGGCAGTGATACTGATGCTTTGGTGCTCTTCCAGAGCTAAAACTGGTCTTCTGACTTTGATTTATTTAAGTTAATCATGAAAATAAAATTAAAGCCCGTAATAGAAGCAGCATCATCGCTCTGCAGCAGTGCATCATAATGAACACAGAAATTAAGCAGCCTCTTTGAGCTAATTTTCCAGTGCATTGCTGATGAAAGCTTTCATTACTTTAGTAACTGAAGTGAGTTTTTACCCCCATTCAGGCGGCCTCTTCCAGTCCAACATCATTCAGCAGAAGCTCATCACCCGCTTTGTTCCCTTCTTGCCCCTGAGCCGATACCACGTCGAGCGCTGCGTGCGCTCACAGCTCTGCCAGCGGGGCAGCTGCAGCCGCAACGACGTGGTGGAGGCAGTAGGGGGCGACATGAACTACACTCCATCTAAGGGAAAGTACTTCTCCAGCACTGGCTGTAAGACTGTCCCTGCCAAAATCAACTTTTTCCTGTGAGCTGAGGGGAACAGGGGTTTAATTTTTAGGACTGAAAGGGAAACTCTGAGAAAGATGTTCACATGCAGGTCAGAGTCAGAGCAGCATCTGGAGGCTAGGATGCCCTGGGAGCATGAAATCAAGGGGAGTGGAACTCCTGACTGTCTGGATTTGCAATCAGTGAGTGTCTCCATGAAGGTATTGTTGGCGTTTTCTGACTTTTTTCAGGAGTCATGCCACACTCTACCTCAAACCCAGCTCTACCTTTTAATTTTTATATATTTATGTTGGTATGGTGTGGTTTCAGATTTCAAAGGCTTCAACTGGAAGTCATTAATTGATGTTTTCTTGTTTTTAGGCTCATTATTTATCCAGTCTTAATTTATTCTTTGTCAACACCACCATCCCTTCATGGTCATACTGATGAGGAGTTGTCACAGGTGTCCAGAGCGGACTAAACAGCTGGAGGTTATTTGGTGAAAATGAGCGAAGACCTTTTTGTTTGTTTTGTCTTCATTTCATTTTTCTAATGTTTTTACCAAAAGGGATCACACAAGATTGTTTTTAATGTTTTTGTTTTGGGTAACATTTGTTAGCAAAGGGCGCCTTCTGGAAGATCTTTGCTAAGTGTTGACTTTTGAGGATCATTATCCGAGTTTTTCACCCGGATGAAGCGACATATTTGGCTTGTGGCAAAGAGAGCTTGACTGTCAGCACATGAAAGTACACGTCATCAGTCGGCTTATTAGAAAGTAGAATATATTTTAGGACTGAAAGATGTCACAGGATAAAGGAGCTCCTTTGCCAGATCATTTTTAACAAATGAAAGAAGAAGAGATGAGTTTTACTTGGAAAAAAAGCAACTTGTGTGCTGCAGCCCTGCAGGCTCGATGCCATATTTTGGGAGCATGTGACCACTTCTGCCATCAGGTGGCAGTAAAGACTTTGTTTTGACAAGTGTAACGGAGGTGAAGCAGAGTTCACCAAGAGCTCAGTGCATTTTAATTCACTTACTCCCATGTGAGTGAGTTCTGTAGTGCTTTTATTTTGTTTCATTGCTTTAAACTGTACTGTAAAGGCAGCAGGTACGCAGGTTTTTAAAACACTGAAAGTGCACTTTATGGAGTATTAAAAAGACCTGATGTTCTTTGTCAATTATGAAATATTGCCAAAAGTTTGGATTGTTTACACCAAATTACTAATTATAAAATATAAATTTTTTCTTGTAATAAATTACGTGTTAAATGCAGTGAAGAACAAGGGTAACGGAGTTCACAGGATGAAGATGAAATTCTTATCGTATCAGGGTGAAGGTTGACACACACAGAGGCTCGTAAAACTCAAGACAGCCGCAGGGATCAGCGTTCATTAGCTTTGCTTTCAGTACAGAAAAGTCTAATAGTCGAATGAAACGCCAGTTTTTTTGATAGATTTTTTCTTTTTCCACTCAGCTTTGCTGTGTTGCTATGGAGAAGGCAGACTCCAGGCTAAAACTCAGTCATGTTTTGTATGAAAATTTTTATGCCATCCATAATCGGCGACAGTTAGACTCCTCACACTACCATGGTTAATACAATCTCCACAACAAAATACTTTGGTTTTTGTCCTTGTTGTTTCTTCTGAGTTACACAAGTTTCAGGTCCAGCTTCTGAACATTCGTGACTGAAGCTTTTGAGGTATTGTGCACCTTTTACTGCTACAATGTAAAGCAAAAATAAAATGTAATGGCACAAGAAAGGTGTTCTGTGCCTTTTGTCCAGTATTTATTTATTAAAACAGGGAGATTTCTCTGTTTTCTTGCATTTTAATGGAAAGTATTCTTTTTACTTCTGAGAATATCAACAAATATTTCTGGGACAACTTCACCAATTCCAAGGTGCATGGAGAAGATCAAAGATCTGATGACATGAAGACTCCAGCAACAAGTTTTAGGGAACAGCTTTATTAGGTGACCAATACATTTTGTTTTTTTGGGGTTTTTTTTGATCAGTTGACCCTGATGAAGGCCACAAGCTGAAACGTGTTTGATCACCAAATAAAGTTGTTCCCATTACTTCTGTGAATATGACATGTAACTACAGCTTTATTTGTTTATTTATTGTTGATTCAGTTTTTTAACAATCACCACTCTGATTTCAAAGAAAGACAGTAAAGGGTCCAATTACTTTTTGACCCTTTGGGTGCTTTATGTTGAATCAGGCAACTGGTCACTGCAGAGGTCACTGCAGGACTCCAGGCCTCAAGGGCCAGTGTCCTGCAGGTTTTAGATCTCACCCTGGGTCAACACACCTGAATCCAATAATTACTTCATTACCAGGCCTCTGGAGAACTTCAGGACATGTTGAGGAGGTAATTTAGCCATTTAAATCAGCTGTTTTGGATCAAGGCCCTGCAGGACACCGGCCCTTGAGGCCTGGCATTCCCCATTCCTTTGCTAAATTAATCTCCAGTTTCTTTTTCTTTTTTTTGCTTAACCAGCTCGAAGTTACATTCATTCTTCTGTTTATAATTTATTGTGATTTATTTGCCACATTGGAAACCCAAGTGCTCAGAGCGACTGAATCGAGAAGTTGTTTAACGTAAATACATTCGGAGTGTTTGTCTGTGTTTCTCATTCTGAGAAAATTATTCCTCCAATCATAACGACACTCGTACTGAAAATGCTTAGACCCCACAATCACAAAAAACTAAGACATTTGCTGCCGCATTCATTGAAAAACTTTGAGGAGCAAGACCCCAAAAGGTTGATTCTGTTCATCTGGCTGTAGCGTTTTCAGTGGGAGAAAACGCTACATCCAAGTGACTTCTTCAGTCTCAGCTGACTGCAGGAACAGAATCAACCTTTTGGGATTTACTTACCTGGATGATTGAGCATGCATCAAGACTTTGAGGGGCAAGACTGCATGAAAAAGCTGCTGTTAAATTTACTACACTGACGATGCTTTCTAAAGATAAGTCACTGTTTTGTACGGTAATTACATATCCATAGTCTAACAGTTGAAATATCAAGAGACTGAAAGATATCTGTAAAATCTGCAGTGAAGTCAATGTTCTTCACATAAAGCGGTTAACGACTGTTATTTGGTGTAAACTCAACAAGTAGATAATGGTCTCATGTAATACAACAACATGTTGTTCATTTAAAACTCATCCTTTCTCAACATTATCCAGGACTGAAAACTTTATAAAAGCCTGTTTTTCTGGTATTTTATTACAAATTGCTTCAAAAAGGGTGAAGCATGATTTTTTTTTTTTTTTTATCCACCTGTCCTTGATTGTGAATGACTGGAGCTGCTGTGTATCAGCTCTCTGTACGAGATGTGATGCTGATTAGATCTCTGAGAAAGACGTAGCCCTGATATCTCCTTGAGCAGGAAATTAATAGTTTCTCCATCGGAAATGAACAGGTGTCAGAGGTCTTCAGGAGGCTGTGTTTGTTCACTCTTGAGTCCGTGAAGCTACATTCTCGCTTGTGTGGACATTTCTCTTAACTTACTTGACATTAGATCCAACTCATTTACGCATGAGACCTCATTTTTACACTGAGTTGGCACAGTGGGGTGGTACTTAGCACCATCCTCTCACAGCAAGAAAGTCCTGGGTTTGAATTCTTTCTGTGTGGGTTCTCTCTGGTAAAGACACAGATGGGGGTTAAATTACATGGTGATCCTAAATTGGCTGTAGGTGTGAAAGTGTGAATGGTTCTTTGTTCTCTGTGTTAGCCCTGCGACAGACTGGGTACCTGTGCAGATCAAACCCCTACTCTTGCCCTGTGAGAGCAGGGATAGGCTCCAGAATCATTACGCATCCAGCTGCATTCTTTAATTGCCAACAGGGGGCGATACCCGTGTTTGCAAAAAGTCTTCCAGTCCCACGGAAGTCTAAGGGGAAACAGGGCTAAATCACTCATTTTATCTCACATGGTTATCATTTTCAAGTTTCAGAAAGGAGAATTGTCCTGGGTATGCTCGTTAATTAACAATTTGAGATTGACAAGTCATTAGCCGGTAGGTCTGTCCCTTGCTGTCACATCTGGTTTCAACACAACGGCGGCTCAAATGCACGAAGCCTCGAAACTGGAGTTCGCTAACCAGTAGGTGACAGCACTGGTGAGTGGTTCTTCATCACTACCATTGACTATTTTGTAAATTAAAATTTAACGATCAAATTCTGGACGTTTCACTGGAGAAACAAAAGGGTAGGCTGGTGCAAGATGGTCTTGAAATATGGGAAAGTATAAACTTATTCAACAAATCACTGTAGCTGACTATTTTTTGGACTATGAGGATTTATAACTTTAACTCACATTATTTAATGAATTATTGTGAATAAAGTTCTTGCATTGAATTTGATATAAATATTGGCAATACTTCACAGTCCCTAGACTAGATGTTCCTGTTCATGTTGAGGCTGAGATTCTCATCCACCTAACCTAGACAATTATACCTGATAAACATCAGCTGATATTAGTATTTAGGGAAAAGCACCACCCCATCAGATTTCTTATCTACCCTCTATTGCACAGGTGTCGAACTCCAGACCTCGAGGGCCGGTGTCCTACAGGTTTTAGATGTGTTTTTGATCCAACACAGCTGATTCAAATTTGTAAATTACCTCCTCAACATGTCTTGAAGTTCTCCAGAAGCCTGGTAATGAAGTAATCATTTGATTCAGGTGTGTTGACCCAGGGTGAGATCTAAAACCTGCAGGACACCGGCCCTCGAGGCCTGAGGTTTGACACCCCTGCTCTATTGGGACACTGAGAAGCATGTAAATAAAAAAAGAATGCAATAATTTGCAAATCTCATAGATGCACATTTTAATCACACAAAAAAAAGAAAATATATATTTCAAAAAAGCTAGTTTTGAGTTTGATGGCAGCAAGATATCTCAAAGTTCAGACAGGGACAGCAAAATGCTGTAAAAAGTTGGTGTTACTTAAAGAAAACAGCTGAAGGAATATAGTGTATTTAACTGGTAACAGGTTAGGATAGATGGAGATTAGTAACATGATTGGGAATAATACGAGCAACTTAGAAAATCAAAGTTTCTCAAACGTAAAGATTGGCAGAGGCTCAGTAATCCATACAAAATGTATCTACAAATTGTGGAACAATTTTAATGTTCTTCAGTATAAAATATCTCATCACCTACAGTACATGATATCAAAAGAGTCAGAGATTGTGTAATGGATAAAAGTTTGGAAACTAAATTGGATGCCTGTGATCTTATGGCCTGCAGGGCAACACTGGATTAAAAAACAGGCATGATTAATTCATAGAAATCATTGCATGGGCTCAGGAACACTTCCACAAATCAGTGTCTGTGAACAGCTCGTGCAGCCATCCACAAATGCAGAGCAAAGCTCCATTATATACGGAAGAAGTCATATCTGTACATATCTCATTCTCTGGCCCAAAGCTTGTTTAATATCAACTGAGGCAAAGTGGAAAACAAAAATGACATTATTTTTGGAAAACATGGATGCGCCATCCTCCAGACTAAAGAGGAGAGTGGCCTTCTGGCTTGTTAAAAGCACTCATACTATCATTAACAGTATGGTTTCAAAGTAGAAGTATTCAGTGTTCTTACTTTAAAGTTTTGATATGTTTTCTATATTGTGAATAAAATAACTGTTTATGAGATTTGTAAACAATTGTATTTGTTTTTCTTTACATTTTACACTGTCTGGCCACTTTTTTGGAATTGGCTCTTTCTAAATCCTACCACACAGTCGCCTAAACATGAGATTTAAAAATTAACCCTGGAGTCAAAACTCCGGGGTGAAAGTTATTTTTTTAAATTTACATCTTCATATGTTCATTTCAATTCAGTTTTATTGTGTAGCGCCCATTTTGCATGTGTGGACAGGTGTTGCGTTTTCTCTCTGCTGCCTTAGGTACCGCGTCTTACAGCTAAACGCATTCAGTAATTAGATAAGGGAGCACTAGAAAGAAGAGCACTCCAGTGCCAGAATACCTTTGTTGGTAGTGTGTGTGAGCAGCAGTGTGCTTTGGGTTAACTTCTTGAGTTTCTCTTTTTGCGACAGACTTCTAGGTTTTGTTTGTCTTTATTTTAGGTAAACCTAACAGATGTAAATGGAAACTACCTTTATCCCTACATTGCACTTTCACGCCATTCACGTTGTGGTATGTGTCAACACGACGTGTAGTTACATTTCCTGGGAGGGAGGTGCACGTCAGGTTTCAACGTAGAGTTAAAATGGGGTCCTGTCATGATGTAAGTAACGACGTAGATCTGACACAGAAGTATAATTTACCTGTTTAAACAACACCTGGCAACTGTAGGGAGGAAGAACTCCCTTTAAACATGAAGAGGCAGAACTATGCTCAGGGAGGGGCAGCTATCTAAAGTGACTGGTTAGAGTGTGAGCAGAAACTACACAAAATAAGGAATTGTGCCACATAAATTCATGGGAAAACTGGAGGAGAGGTGCATTACTGGAAGTTTCCGATTTTTACCAGTATTCCCAGATGAAAGAAGGCAGACTTATTTGAATTAAAGAACATAAATTAATCACAAATCACCAAAAATATTCATCACAGAAGAACTGGAGGTCATGTTGGTGTCATCCAAAGTAAGAATCATGGTTGGGCACGGTGCTTCTGAGATTTGAGAACCTGATCGTTTCTCAAACATAATGAAGCAGTTTGGTTGTAGATCCATGTTAGGAGATGAGGTTGGCGTGAGACAAAATTCGGTTTAAATATTGTTTCTTCATTTTGTCAGATTTTACTCTCTTGAGCAACGAGTTATGCTTGATGTATGCACCCCAAGAAACTTCGAGTTAAACAACATTAGAGTCAAGTTTGTCATTTAAATGTCAAATTTTGAGCCAAGGCCAATGAAAACTTTTCAGATGCTGCCAGATTTCTACTGTAGCTTGTTTTCTCAGCCAACTTGGTTTCTTTGGAGATGCCCAACTGCCATTTTTCTCACCTGCTGGAGGTGACCGACCAAACAGGAAACCAGCCAAAACCTCCAAACTTCAGTTTCCTCTCTGCTTGATGAAATTTTGGAAACATCTCCTCATCCTTTCAAAATTCACCAGGCTGCCTCCTATATATGCCACATCTCACCACGACCCTGCTGTGATGACTTCATCAACCCCCACCCTCTGCTCTCCGCCCTCCACCCCACCCACCAATACCACCACCACACAGGCTGTGTGAGGAAGAGGAGGGGTTCAAAGGTCAGTTTAGAGGCCTCTTCACCCCAGCTGCTGTTGCTGTGTGCTGCCATCTATGCAGTTCAGGACAATGAGAGACGCATGGAAAGAAAAAGCCAGGATCACCGTAACACACACACACACACACACACACACACACACACACACACACACACACACACACAGACCGTGACCTTTGAGCTTTTTTTCACACGCTCCCAGTAGAACAGCTGGAGAAGCCTTTATTTCTTCCTAGGTAAGAGTAGTGTAGTTGTATTAATTTATTCTTCTGCAATTTAATGTTGTGCTCCACCCCCAACCCCCTATTCACCACATTTACTTCCTTCCTCTTTTTATCCTCTTCCTCCTCTCTGCTTCTTCATCAAAATCTGTGTAAAAAGCAACTTTCACCTCACACTTTACCTCCTCACCCCTTGCCAACCCTCCCTTCTTCCTTCCTTCCACCAGAGCTGGGTGGTGACGGTGGCGGGGGCAACAATGGGACGCTGCTCCTTCCTCCCCCCTCCCTTTGCACCTCCACATCTGTGAGTGCCCCTCTGTCTTCTCATTCTTCTCCCTAACCGCTCCATTATTAAGCCTCTTTCACTTGTAAATGTGGCCAGCGATACTTCTGATGGGTCTTTTATGCACACGGCCGGGGTCAGGAGAAAGGTAGGGGCCACAGTGGAGGGAGGGGGGTGGGTCATGGTTGAGGGTGGCGAGATGGTGGAGGGGCAGTGGATTCAGGAGTCTTGTGCTGTTTTGTTTTTTTTCCTCCCTTTGCAGGCCGGAGTGTGAGGGGACAATTGTGACAAAGAGTTAAATCCTTTTTTGTGTGTGCAGTCATTTGGGACGGTTGGGACGGGCCTGCATTCCTGCAGCCGGCTGTCCCCCCAGTAGGATGGAGAGGAATGGGACGGCATGTAGGAATGAGGTGTAGGAATGACCAGAGTGAGAGCTCACTCAAAAGTTGCACATGATATTTCAATAAATTTGTGTGTGTAGAATAGCATACCATCATATGCAAAAGTTCATAGATTTTAAAAGGAAATATAATTGTGACCACGCTGGCTTCTATCAACCTTTAAATGTAATGGGAAAAAAATATGGAATAACCGTCATTTTAGTAATCTGCTGCCTGAAGTTTGACTTCCAAACATATCTGATCTTGTACAGTGTACAATACTGCAGCTTCAGCAGTGTTGGGCTTTTATGATTTATATTTAGACAGCTGCAGCACTCGGTGAAGACACCAAGTGTTTGACATCTAACCGAAACCATAAAGTTCAAACACATGATGTAATGATCAAGAAAGAAAGAAGCCTGCCAAAGCAAGTCTGACCCCACGGACTCCCATTTTAAAAAACCCAGCTTTACCAGAGAAGTAAACATGTTTACTGTAGCCAATTTCCCCCAGTATTATAACTGGTATACAAAGCAGGTTACAGGAGAAGAGATGTAGATATTTTGATTAACAGGTGTGTTTGCAACATAGGTGGCTCCAGCTGCAAAATGTCTGCAAAGTACACTCTCAGCTAACTGAGTAACTGAAATGGACCTCTAGATATTCTGCTGAAGTCTCTTAAAGGAATTTTACTGCAACTATGTGACCAATAATCTGGGTTGTTGTGAGATTAATTGTATTCACAACCATTCAAGAAGTCTGCGTTGCCGTCAGTGTAATTTTAGTTTTTTTTTTTTGTTTTTTTTAAGTCAAGTCAAATTGCTTTATCGTCATTCCAACCATGTGCAGTGGTACAGTACACAGTGAAACAAGACAACGATCCTCCAAGACCATGGTGCTACATGTGACATAGGCAATTAACACAGGGCTACATAAAGTGCAAGTGTGCAAAAATTACAAAAAAAACAAAACAAAGACAGTGCAACACCAGACAGAACAGAACGATACAACAATGACACAAGTATTGCAATTGCTGTCATTATCAATGAATTTTAAAATGTGCTGTTTTACAAAGAAGCTGTAAAAAATGGCAAAGAGCTTATTTTGTTGTTAAATTACTTTTGTTTACTTGCATTCCTGAACAGAACATTTTCATTTTAATGGTGGAATGCTATATTTAATTAATTACCGACTTAGTGGCGGCTTAAATTTGGCTAACTTGATTTTTGTTTGTTATTTGCCAAATAAATAACAAGATAAGTTTAAGTTTTAAACAAGTTGACAGATGTCTGAAATACGGTCGAATACATTTTTTAAGCACTGCAGCTTCTGGATGAGAAAACTTGCCACCAAATGTTGTGGTGCTGACAGCTGTGGTTTAGTGAAAAAGCCTGCAGAAGCTTTCCTTCTTCAAGTTAATATGCTTTTGCCAACTAAATATTTGTCAAATTGCTGCCTGGATCAGACTCACTAGCAATTTTTCTTTTTCTCTTCCAGGAAAAGTCACATTCTTGCATCTTCCAGAAACAAAGTCTCAGAATTTAATATTTAACAAAGTCTCTCCAACCCCAGAAAACCCAAAAACTAGACAAGAACAGCAACCTGTGCAGAACAATTTACAACCACAGCTGTCATTCTAATATAATTATTTACAGCTTGCAAGGTGCTGCAGTCCTCTTTACAATAGAAACGGTGATCCAACCCAGCTTCTCCAGTTCATCTCAATGGACAGCAAACACAGGACTGGTTGGTGGGGTGTATACACACACTAGACAATATGGTGGGGACATGAAAGGAGAATGGAATGTACCATTCAGTAACCTGTAACAAAGCTTACAGCAGACTAGACTATTATTTCGAGTCCAACATTTTGATTATACTTGATATATCTGGTGACATTTTTGCCAGCCTTGGCAAATGTAAAATGCTATTTTGTTAAACAGATATGGTTCATTTACACAGAAGGTGTTCTTTGATGGCAGATCATGACACGCCATATTAAAAAACTTGTGTCAGTACCTCCTAAATTTTCAAGCCACTAGATAACTCTTTTTATCTAACTGTTTCATCCCAAAAGCATAATCTTATTCCTAACCCTAACCTAAAGTTCTTTTTTGTCAGGTTGAAATCAAAGGTTGACCCAATGCAGACCAAAAACAAAAAGCCAGAAACATCCAGGAAAGCAACTAAATGAGAACAAATCCAAAATGCACAGGCTGCAAGTCACGGAGGCACACTGAGAAGAAAATACACACTGCGACGGATCATCAGACAAAGAGGAAGGAAGGACTATTTATACACCGAGGAGTAACCAGGGATTAGAAAAAAACAAACAGATGAAAGTAATCAAGACAACAATCTATCAACCAATCTACCAAAGTAAAAAAGGTCACAACCTAAAACACCTGTTCCTAAACATGGAGACAAGAATACTCCCATCAAACACGAAAACACGATGAAGGGAACACAGAAGGACAAATGCATAAACACAGAAAGCGAGAAAGGACAAATGAAAAGGGAAACACTGAGGGAACTAAACACTATAATAAAACTAAAGTTAACCATCCAAGAATACTAAAAAAGAAAAAATCAGGAATAAAAAAAAATAAATCTCACTTAAAATCAAAACTTCAAACATAACAAATATGGTCAAACCTAAGCAGAAACCCAAACTTGAATATATTAACTAATAATTCAGAAAGAAATAACACAATATGTGAGATCAAAACATGTTTTTGGGTGCCTAAATCTAATGAGCAGGTGAAAGCAAAAGTAAAAAAGGGGGATCCCCCCCCCCCCCAAAAAAAAAACAAAAAAAAAACAAAACAAAACAAAAAACTAAACAAAGTGCACAACATGACGTATTCCAACCAGCTGGTCGACCAACCAGCAATTTATTTAGCTGCCATCACTCTGATCTCTCAGTGCATAGTTTGTAGATCTTCAAGGCCCTTTCCACACATAAACACAGTTTAGGTCACTGAAACCGGAGCTTCTGAAAACCCCTTTTTTAGAGCTAAGATCTCTGCGTTTACGTGTGGACAAAGAATATGAAGATTCTGTCAAATGTGAGCACCTTTGTCTCCTTTTTTGATGTCAGACTAAGGAAGCTTTCTGGAATGGTGTACAGAGACAAATGACAGTTGCTGTTAATCTTACTATCTGCACACAGCTACTGTCCCTACGCTTAGAAACACTGAGACATCAGAGTGAGTAAGAACAGAGCACAGATGTCGAAGGATTTTCTCCAGAGTGACACTGACAATAGTTCAGCCTCATTGTTTCTCTAAATGTAGGACTCATTTCTTCAACTGTGTTCGCCTAATAACGTTTACCTTTAGGCTTCTGATTAGCTAACATTTTGATACTTTTGGGGTTATATCATTACTTGTTGCTTTAGCATGCTTGATATAGATTTATGGATTTAAGGGTTTTTTTGCAAAAATGAAAGAGCAAAATCTCTGTTTTCAGAAATACCGTGTACGTGTGGATATAGCTTAAACTGGACCATTACTTCTCAGTGGCCTGTTTGACTGCAGCCACTGCATCAAGTTACCCAAAGGACACAATGTGCGACAAGGTAATACACCTGTACCATGTGATAGAGCTGCCTTATTTTACATCCCAAGATGGGCATTAACCTTGAAATGGTGCCTCACAGAGCTTTTAGCTAAGACGTCCTGTTCCATGTGTCAGTCACTGTTTAAAGCAGCAGGTGAGTTTAAAAAACCCAATGAAAAAGCCAATTTGTCTGCAATTGGCTTTTTCAGAGGTTCCAACGTTGAATTTTGGCGTTCCCTTTTTTTGGCGTTCCCTATTAACTGGCACGCTACCTGCTCAGACCTGATTGGCTAATAGAAGCAGACTAAAGTGAAGCCAGAAAGCTTCCAGATTGGTGTTTTGGAAAAAGCTTTAAGTTGTTTGTTTCTATGTTGTGCGCGTATTTTATGCGATAAGTGTAATTTTCCTTTTGTGAAATTATTGTTGTTTAGGTTGCCACTGAGTGGCCTCCATGGTGTCATAGCCTGATCGGTGCTCTGTGGGATTATCTGTTATTTTAGCTTCTGTCCTGACCTCTGCCACACACACACACATGGACACACAGTAGAGGGTGGTCTCAGTGGCAATCGAGTCTCCAGGACAACAGGTGAACAAAGGGGACGCAGTGGGGGGAATGTGAGGCGAGGACGTCGCCGAGTGGGCTGGGGGTGAAGGTTGATTCCTGGAGAGGGCTGATGGGAGATGAGTTGTTAGTCGGGGGGGTGTGATCAGGTTGACCTTGGCCTCAATGTGATGGTCAGATGGGGTGCGAAGGCCACCGGCCGTGTGGGAGGAGGCAGAGGATGAAGAGCAGGGAAGGATAAAGGGTGTGACGCCTCTCGCTCTCTTCAAACCTGCAGTGATTAATGACAAAACACACACGCTCACACACACACACAGAGCACCCCGGCTGACCCCTGTGAGCCTGCTGCTCAAACAGCCAGCCCCGGGTCTTTGGCGTGGTCACTTTCCCAACACTTCTGATTGATGAGCGATTTCTTTCCCACCACATATTATGGTAATAGCGCTGAAAGAGATGAGGAGCTGCGACTCTGCAGCTGCTCTGCACAGCTCGCTGATCCCACCGAACAAGCAGCAGCACAATCGCAGTGTTTGCTTTTAAAAGTAGATCTCATTTAGGCAGATTGTTTACGTGCAGGAATGAGTGCACCAAAAGCCTCATGGGTGTGTATGTGTGGAAGAGGAAAGAATATGTGTTTATTAAGTTTTCCATCTTTTATAGTCTTTGCACATTTAAAGATTTTTTTCTCTAAATTTAACCTTCCCACACACAAAACCCTCCTGACCATTAGTAAATAATAATAGTAAATTATTTGAATTGACTATTTCTATACTTTTTAAACCTCATATTGTATCCAGTCTAAATATCATAATCCAATCTAAGGGTTTCACATAGTTTAACACATAGTTTAAAATACTTTAACATTTTATAGTCATTGTTTGCATAAAAATAACAGTTAAATACTGTTTCATTGTTTTTTTCCCACCACTTTTAAAAAACCATACATGTGCTTTTTAAAAAATATTTTTCTCAAATTCTGAAACCTTTAATCCAAGATGTGTCAGATTTATTTTTCTTCTTCAAAATGTATAAATAAGTCTATTCGCTGAAAAGAAGGAAAATCATGTAACTTGGAGAAAAGAAAGACTGCTTCAAGTTATTTCATTCAGAAAACAATCTACACTTTACAGTCTTGTTACATTATTATTCATGTGAACACTGTTTTAAACAGAGTAATCTAGAACTAATCACGTCCTTGTGGGAAAGGACAATTATATTTCAAGACAGCAGGGTGCTATGACTTTTCTTTTTCTTCCAAAATTGCTCAGTAACGGTCTAAATCACAGGTGCACAATCCTTGGAGCTTCCTTCTAATTCTCAACAGTGCAAAAATACTATAACCCAGTCAGTTTATCCTCTAACCAGGAGTGTCTAGCATACAGCTGGAAGCATTGTTTTGGAGGTTTTTTAGAATGGATCGCAGCGATTTTGCTTGATTTGTATATGGACCAAAATGATTTTGACACCTCTGTTGTTTAATGGTTCCCAAATGGTGTGCTGAGGTACATTGGTATGCTGTGAGGCACGGCCAGGTGTGCCTTCTGATTTTTCTGTGTCAAACATTATTATTAGAGCAGTATACACACTCACACCTCCTGAGAAAATCCTTAACACTTCTGTTAAAAGGAGCCTCAGTCTTTCTGTACAGTTGCCAGATGCCAGATTAAAGACTGTGATTGACAGCAGGGAGGCTGTTATGAAAAACGGACCACTTTCTTGTGGGTTAAGATGCTAAGATTTTCATTGGTAGTGACCACGATGGACAGGATTAGAAATGAGCTCATCACAGGAACAGCTCAGGTTGGGCAGTTTTATAAAGTTAGAGAGGCAAGGCTGAGATGGAGTGGACATGTGCAGAGGAGGGATAGTGGATGTACTGGATAAAAGATGTTTAAGATGGAGCTGCCAGGAAGACCTCAGAGAAGATTCGCGGTTGTAGTGAAGGAGGACATGCAGAAGTTGGTGTGACAGGAGGATGCTGGGATAGAGTAAGATCCCAAATCAGGGAAAGAAGGAAAATAAACATTTTAACTGAACAACTATATTTATAAACAACTTCTGGAAGTTATACTTATACCAGCATCTTTACTGTTAACAAATTTACCCATAAATCTTCATCCAGATTCTTTGACTCTTTCCAACTGCTAGCCAGACACAATCAGTTAGTGATGATTCAGAGTAATTAAATCAGGGAATTAAAGAGTTCTAATAACATTTTCTTTAAATATTACTTGTTTGAAAGCAAGACGACATCCAAAGCCTAAAAAACAGCCAACACAAAGTGCTCAGCATGAATGAAAGGAATTCCTTGACTGATTTATTGAGAAAGCACCGCGACCCGAGGTCAGTTCGGCCTTTCCTCCATCAAGGCTTTTTTTTAAAGCTGTCTTTTTTTTTAATTTGTGGCACTTTAGCCAAACTCTGCATGGCTGCATTTATTGCAACCGCACAGGCGTCATCGCAGTGATGCATTGCTGCGTTGGTAGTTGAAGGACTTTCTATTCACTGTTTAAAAAAACCCAAAAAACCTCCCATCCTCTTTACGATAGTGATTAAAACACCTCTACTCCTCGTTACAGGAACAGTCGACCACAACGACATGTGAAATTGCTGCTACATAAAAAAAAAACATGTCCTCCACTGGCCAAGCAGTAAATGTTGCTTAAAATAAACAAAGCAGATGATTGGCTGGAAGGAGGCGGTGATGTCAGAGCGCCCCTGCTGAACTGCAGCTGTGTGTCTGCAGCTGGGATTGAACAGTGGTGCAGTGTGGGGTTAGAGAAGGTGGTGGTGGTGGGGGGTGGTATGGTAGTGATGGCAGCCCGGTCGCAGACGGGTGAAGACGTCCCAGGCTTTGCCGGCTGGCGATGAAATGGTAGAGCAAATGGCGGCGCAAAGAAAAGGATGTAAGGATGAAAAGGGTGTAAGTTCACACAGGCAGCACGCACTTTAGTGTTTCGTGTGCGTGAGTCGTAAAGGTAGCCACTTTTTTTAGATCCGTTGTTTTAAGGGCCAAAACATGGCCGCCAGTTTTCCCTGCAAAGCGCCAGCGGCAGTGATATTTTCACTGCTGCCGATGATGATGGCGTTTGGGTGGGTGTGCGTTGCTGGGAATGAGAAGGGGAGGGGATCATATCATATGGACATCTGCAGTCCCTCTGACACCTCCAACCAAAAGCATTAACCCCTTTCAGCCTCACCAGCACTCAGTGGAGGCGACCCGCTTATTGTACCTGTCCACAACTGCCTCTGCAGACGAAGGGGCTCACCCACACACACACAGATGTACCTACGAATGGCCTCCTCGCGTCTACTGAAAAGACGTCACGTCTCCGTGGAGTCACAGGAGGTCATTTCCCTGGCGTTCCTGTAGACGCCTGTGAGATGCTGCCTGAGTGAGTGTGTGTGTGTGTGTGAGTGTGTGATGGGAATAAGGGAGGGAGGGATGCTGGGAAGGAGGTCGTGATGTGACGTCACCTCTGTGATGCTCCCACACCCCCTCCTTTTCTTCCTCCTCCTCCTCCTCCTCCGCCCACATCCGGTCCCCTCCCTTCATCTCTATCTCCGTCCTCCCTGCTTTATACTCTGCCGCGTTAAATGTGTGTGTGCGCGTGTGTGTCCCGACGATGACACAACCTGGGTCATGTGACTGTGGAAGTGATGGTGTTCTTGGGAACAGAAGGAGGTGGGATGTGAAGGAGGAAGTGAGTGACCCAGAGCAGAATGCAAGCGAGACGAACGCCGTCCGGCGGTGACCAACATGGAGGCCGAAACCGGAAGAGAAAGCATTTTCAAAGGTTTTAAAGCTGCGTCAGCACCTGAAATCATATTTATATTCAATTAATCCGGAGAATATGTGTGATGAGACAAAGAGATGAAGACGGACATGAACTCGTCCTTTTGTTCTGAGATGCAGGCCAAAGATGTCTGCCTGAAACAGTGAAGCGGCAGCTGACGTGCTCACAAAGGAGCTTTTTCAAACCTATATGTCCAAATGCTCATTTTTTCTATAGTTTGTGATTTCAAGCATTTTCACAAAGATTTGAAGTTACACCAAACAATCCCGAGTTTTACCATCGAGCTTTCAGAACCCCAGAGTTAGTGGAAACACATCAGCGATCAGTCCATACCTCATCAGCAGATGCCAGCGAGGTTAAATGGCTCTAATGATCCCTCTAATCATTACACTGCTCTCCTAATTGTTTCCTCAAGATATCTTTGTCATCAATATTACTGCCGATACTGATCAATCCCTCGTTGAGCTGCACTCAGCTGCAAGTGTGCCTGAAGTTACCCTCAATGCCACAACGAGTGAAGCTTCAGCTACATCAGCACTTCAACCGCAAATGTTTTTGCGACTTTGTAGAATTTCTTCAAATGATGGGAAATAAACTGAGGGTTTGGTTCTATGTTTGAATGCTCTTCAAAGCTGAATGACTTTATAACATTCCCACTAGAAATGTTATCATTTATAATTTTATATTTTCAAAAATTATTCATAGGAATCATTTTTTAAAAAGCTGAAAATGAAACCAAATGTAATAATCCAGCAAATTTAAACCAATTAGTCAGAAGCCCACAAATCCCTGCCAGTGTTACACAGTTATTAGGTTGGTTTTTTTTTTGTTTTAGGGCTCTTGCTTTAAAATTTTGCCATTTTCTAGTAAATTGCTGAATGATTTTTATCTCCTCGGGCATCTAAAGGAAATGAAAGTGAGCACAGATGAGGGTTTGCAAAAAGAGAACTGGTTTTGTGTAGAGTTTTACAGAAAAGTGGAAGAACCAGACATTTTTTGATTAACCAGTCTGAGTCTGTAATTCCAGAAACAATATCAGAAAACAGAGACTCTGATTTTCACTTTTGATCTCATAATTCCAGATTTTGCCCATTCAAAACTGTTTTATTCAGGAAAAGTTCTTGTAGCTGGTATCACGCTTTGGTTTTAAAGGAAAATCTAGTGTTTCATCCAAATTATGGGTAATTTTGTAACTGAAACTCAAATTTAAAGCATTCCTGATCTCAAGATGTTGTTTGGATATGAGAGGGTCTCCTGTCTGATCCACTCATTATGGGGCATTCAATGACACTCAGCAGACAAACATTGTGGTTTTCTTTCTTTCTTTTTTTTGTCTCCCCAACTTGGGTGGTGGTGCATTTACCACATGCACACACAAACACACACCTCCCTGAGTTTTTAATCCTGTGAGCTCCATCCCAGAGCAGCTCGGCTCCTCGGGCAACACGCTGAGAGCGGATTACAGCAGCAAATTAGTCTGAGGACACCCAACGCATCCGAGCTGAGGTGATGCTGTGGTGTGAAAATCAAACAGACCCCTGTCCCAAACCCAAAGGAGGCCAAAGTTAAACTGAGCGTTTGGTTTACCCTGCTGCTGACAGCTTTTCAGATTCCTGTGGTTCCACAGTTTTCACACGACTGCAGATTTTAACTGAAAAAATAAAATCAAAAATCTTCAGCAGGTTGTTTCAGATAGAAAAATCTCACTGTGGGAACAATTCTATTTAAAAAATATCGATATGAATTGCAATTGTATTTTTTAATGGATTTATTTAGTTTGTCTTACATCTAATGAACTTAAGAATCAAAAGTTTCCCAAACTTGGCCATTTCTTTCTTTTTTTCTTTTCGTTTTTGTGCCAAAATCCAAACTTCTCATGAAAAAGAAAATAAACTGGGACTCCAAAACCAAGCACCCAAAGAAACTGAACATGGTGGGCCTTTTGGATCAAAAGAAAATTTCATTTCATTCATTCCTTTCCCAAATTTTTAACATGCTAAACTTTAACTTGTGCTCTGATAAATTAAATATAAATTAAAAAAAAAAAGTGATGCATGTGGAGGGAAATAAACACAAAAACATGAAGAAACGAAGAAAAATGGAACAAAAAAATCGGATTCTTCCAATGATCATTAATTCTTTATTATTCATTAACAGTAGAATGAGTACAAACGAATTCCTCTTTATTGGCTTGTAATGGCGTCCTTTATCAAAAGGATAAAGGGTTTGGAAAAGGTCACGGTTTGTTAAACAAAATTAAAATGATACATTCCTGAAGAATTATGCAAATTATAATCCCCAAAACGCCAACAAAAGGCGGTAACAAAAGCTCACCAGTGGAGCGACAATAAACCTTCCCAGCGAGGTTTTCAGTAGGAAAAGTGCGAATAAAGAGAGAAGCTGTGGAGCTGGGCCTGCCGGAGAAATATTAGTTTCACTCCAACAACTTAGAAAAAACGTCTCAGCTTGTAAAATACTTAATTATCAGTCTTTATTTATTTATTTACTTATTTTTGCTTGGCCTCCTCCTTCTCTTCCAACTCCTGCAGGCCCGTAATGAAACGAAATCTGGAGGGGAGGGAAAGCGAGTGTTTAAATGTTTTCTGATTCGCTAGAATGAATCAAAAATGAAGAGAAATGAAAGTTTAAGATGGCAGGAAAAAAATTACAGTGGCCCTCTGATAGAAATCCCTCAGCACACATCAAAATGGAAACAAACACGTTAAACGTGATCATGCTTTTAAAAGAAAAACCAAACGAGGAACATGCAGAGGAGGGAAAAACAGACTTTATCCTGGTGAAGGAGGCGCAGGAGGTGCAGGAGCGTCCAGCAACAGATGTCCAGGCACAATTCTCGGGTTGGATTTGAAATTTCACAAGAATTGCGTTTGGACAATCAGCAGCTAGAGCTCAAAATAAGACAAATAAATGAACCAGAAAAAGGAAAAGGAGCCAAACTGAGACGCTCGTGAGGGAGAGAGAGGCTTTAAAGGAGGGGGTTCAGGTGTTTACAAGTGACTCTCCTTCATCACGATTCAATCTGAGCTCAAAGTGAGGTCAACAGCAGCGCCACATAAAGCCACATTATCCAATTACAGGCGCTAATTAGCCACTCTCCAAAATAAAATCTCCCAAAACAGCAGCTGATGGAGCGGGAAAAAGGAAATCTCCCTCCATTCATAAACACCAAACCCAGACACGAACTCATCTGCAGATCAAAGGAGGAATCCGGGAATCAAAGCAGTTTTGTGCCCCCAAAAAAGAAAAACTCCTCTCCGCCATATCTGCACCTGTTAAGACGCATCTCCCCTTCATCCTCCCATCCTTCCTTTCCCCTTGTCGCCCCCCCATTACCCCACGAAAAAGAAAAAAAAAGCTAAAAGAAAAGAAAAGAAAAGATGCAACTACCATCTACCTCTCTTTCACCTTTTTCCCCTGACAAAAAAAAAAAAAAAAAAAAAAGACAAATGACACGCAGGTTGCATGATGCACCTGCTCCTCCGCGTGTAGTTCCAGGAGAGCGAATTGGAAGCAGCAGGCTACTCCAGCAGCACGGAGAGAAAAAGAGAAATAAAAGATGCTGGAAATGGAAGCAAAGAGACGAAACAGCGAAGCTGGACGCTCCCCCGGATGGTCGCATGGAGAGACGGCGTGCGAGTGGACAGCATACCGCTACCACCAACAGCACCGCAGCTGCTGACTCCCGACTCCTTCTGTCGCTGCTGCTCTCCTCCTCCTCTTCATCCTCCTCCTTCTCTCCTACTGGCCGATTTGGTGGGCTTTTTCTGGGGCTCCTCCAACAATGAGCCCCCGTGCGTCCGTGTCACCGAGAGAGAGCTCCGGAGTGGGGCCGCTCCGCTCTTGGTACAGAGATTTGAATAAACACATACACACGCACCGCGGGGGTGATGATAAATGCCCATTGTGCCCCGAGGAGGAGAAGAAGAAGAAGAAGTAATGAATCTGCACTGAGAGAGAGAGAGAGAGAGAGAGCAGCTGCCAATGAAGGAGCAAACCTCTTAAAGAAACAACGGTCCCATTTTCCCCCTTTCTCTCTCTCTTTTTCAGCTTTTTCTTCTTGCCTAATTACAATCAAAACACTGTTAACCCTCCTACACAAACACTGCACTGTAACTCTCTCTGTCACACACACACACACACACACACACACACACACACACACACACACACACACACACACACACACACACACACTGTGTGTGCATGACGTTTTCCTTTTTGCTGAGACAGTTGGAGCTTGCAGAGACTTCCCTCGCTGATGATGTGATGGTGGGAAAACAACAACAACAACAACAAACAAAGAGGGGGGGGGGACATAAAATCACAGTGACCTCAAGCAAAAAGATGGGGTTTTTTTTAGGAAACCTGTGCATCATAAACAGCCAGTGTTTTTTTTTTTATCCTATTTTATCCCTATTTTAAAGAAAAAGTATTTTTTCACTCTTCATTATATTCTTAGTTCTGTCCTGAAACAGATCAAATTTTTTCGTTGAGCTTGAAAATTAAAAACAACATTTAAAGAAGAAATGCTGCTGGTTCGAATCACAGGAGCCTGTGAAAGTGAGACTTAATTAAAATATATAATTAAAAATTAGAGAAACTTTCTTTGGTTGTTGTAATAATTAAATTTTTGAATATGTCTGTTATGTATGTGCTTGGAAAATATTTTAATTAAGAAAGAAATCATGTAAATTATAAAAGTGTAAATTTATTAGCATGTAAATTCTAGATTCTAGTTGTTCATTGATTTAACTACGGACATGAAAGAAACCACGATCAGCGAGCACCTTATCTCAGTAATCATGCTAAGCTAGAAGCTAATGAAATTCTCTTCTGGGTCTCTCCTTCTGACTGGGAAGATGGAGCTTTGTACAAGACACATTAAAATTAATTCATTAGTAAATAAAGATTAAAGAAGGATTTAAAAACTTACATTTTGCGATTTAGGTGGTCAAAAACCTGTAAAAATGCAAAAAACGTTTTGCCTTCTTTTTTTCTATCACATATGACAGAAATACAGATATTGTAATATGAGCTGTGGATCATGAAAACTAAACTTTCCTACAGTTTTTCTATGTTTGCTACAAAAAACAAAACAAAACAAATAAAAAAAACAAATAAAAAACCTTTTGACCTTATAAGTCAACATAAGCATGAAAATCTATTCCTGCTAATGAATCATAATTTTTTAAGTCAAATAATAAACACACTTCGAGCCATGTTTGTGTTGCAGACCTAACACCTTAAAAAATTAATTGATGCAAATTAATATTTTGTGGTTAAGCTTTTGGTTAATCCATTAAGAACTCTCTCCAATTTATCATCAGGTTATTAAGAAAACACAAAAAGATGTTTTTGTTTAATTTTATCCTTAATCCAACTTATAGTAAAGTATAGTAAAGTGTATATAAATAAACTTACCATATTAAAGTTAAAGAGAAATTTGAAATTTAATTAGCTGAAATTTCTTTTTTCTTTTTTTTAGATTTTGCAAATAATAATTAATAACAATGTAAACTTTCCTGTTCTGATCACTGTTAACCCATCAAGGAACACTTTTCCTTATATAGCTACTGATATAAGTGTGCAAATACTTTATTTTCAGCAGCTGTGAACATATTGACAGTTTATGGTAGTGAACAATCATAAAAGTCAAAGTCACAGACAAATCACAAACTCTCAGTTTGATAGCTATTTTAAATGATAAAAATCATATTAGCAAGAGAGCTTGTTTCCACTACCAGAAAAGGAAAAGAAATCTCCAAGGTTTTTTTTTTATGATCCAAAGGTCTAAAAGTTTACTTACTAACATATGGTAAAATAGCTCAAAATTGAGGAAATAACTTGAAACTTTGATCTGATTATTTATTTTTTATTTTTTATTTAATTTTTTTCCAGTTATGGAAACAACCCTTTTTGTTTAACTCCTTGTGTTTTACCATTTTAATTGCTATAATTTTGGACAAACAAAGAAGAAAAATTAAATACCAGTGATGCTTGACGAGGTTAGTGAAATGGGCTAGCTGACATATAACGATATACCTAGAGTACTAAGGTTAGGCTAATTAAACACTTTAGTATAGGGAAGATGTGAGGGTTAAATTGTTCTCAATAACAGTTCATAAAAGAGTTGAATGTGTCCGGCAGGAAGAAGACAGACCAAACATCAGCAAAGAAAACGTCTAAAAGAAGTCCATCCACAACATGAGGTTGATCATTAAAATGTTTCTACATGGTTTAGGTTGTGTGCTATGAAAATCTCCTGAAACTAAGCCTAATGTCCACTCTTAAATCTAAGTTGGCCCAAGACTCAGTCTTCAATGACTGATATAGCGCGTTAAAAAGATGAGAACCTCAATGAGCGCAGGGTTGATACATGATCACTTAATTCTTACCTTCAGTTGTATTTATACATTGTTTCCATGGTGAATGTTTAAATTAAACATGGCCAAAGTTTCAAACGATAAAGTCAGTCCACCATTAATCTTATGAGAACAAAACTCAGGTTTCAGACGGTTCTAACAGGCTGAATTTCTGCGACTTTTTTCAACACTTGGATCTGTATGATGTCATAAAAGGAGACATCCCTAAAATGGTCATCTGAAGCAGGGAAGCCCCACCCACCTGCTATTCAAACTTTCTCTTTATGAGGGGCAGCCAGTCAGATTAAAATTGTCTCATAGGGAGAGGGGAGGGAGGTAAAAGAGCTCGTTTTAGACAGATAATTAACTAAGGGGCTGCTCCAGTGCCCAGCCGAACATTGATAGAGCTCTGGATCACTCAAGTACTTTTGTATAATGCAAGATTAAATATATAGAAGCTGCAAATTAGCAGAAGAGGTGCCCTTTCCTATAGTGAAACCTTGAGGGACATTTAAGAGGACCCTCTTATATGGTTTAACAGTATAACATGGTTTAACAGTAATAATATAGCATATGTGTTATTTTATTTGAAAAATGACAGTGTAAATACTTGTTTCAGTTGTCTCTATTATACCATGATGTCTTTTCCTCTAAAAGAAAAATATTCTGGTAAAAAAAAATGTGCAAAGCTGTGTATTTTACACATTTACCGAAATATTTCTATAGTTCTAAAATATCTGAGTGTGGCAACTAAGGATTTTGGAAACAATATGATTATAAATTGTATTTTACTTTGAAATTAAATTACTTTGTTACTACCTACTGCACTACAAACAAAAATCACTAGGTGCAGAATTATGCAAAATGAGAGAAATGCTTAGAAATGTAGGGCTGTGTGTGAAATCTAAAGTATATCTAAATATTGGCATCGGTCATGGTTGACATTTGGTTTTTCATGGTGGTCTGAAAGCTTGAAATAAAACCTACATTGTGGAGTCAACGTCCTTTTTATTCTTCGGTTGCACTTCTTGAGCACTGCTCTAAATAAACCCATCAGCTTAAAACCAAATGTAAACAGTTAGACAAGGGGTTAAAGGATAAATTACCCAGCAGGCTTTGCCTTCAGGGCGATGGCAAATGTTTCCATCCCTTCTCATCAGACATGCCAGTGGTTTCCCTCTGCCCTGCTCTGCTCTATACGGTGAGTTAACATTTCCGTTGCTGGGAACATCTTTGCACGTTGGATGCTCATTTGCCTCTTAAAGGGCCCCGCTGCTGCCTTTTCATGGGCCTGTAAGAATAATTTAGTGCGGGAGGCCTGAGATCACTGGAGATTATGGCTATGAAAGGAGAAAAGGACGCGTTATTAATGCTTGCTCATCGGAAAGAGGCGAATGAGAAAGGGGTCCCCAATGGGCCTGGATTCACTGTAACACGCTGAACTGCCATGGGAAACCAGGATGGCTTCAGTCTATTCTGTGATGATGGAAGAAAAAAAAAGAAACTGTAGTGATACTGAAGGACCTCAGATGCAGCACATGTCCCTGCTGTAACATTACAGTAATACATGAAGAGATAAAACACACTAAGGTCGCTGTTAGCTTACTATTTAGCACCACAGTGAGTCCCTTAGGATATTTAAAGGATATATTTAGGAAATCATGAAGGTATTCTCAGCCATACTATCATCATAACTCAGTACAGTATTGTAAGAATATAATTTTAAATAGGTTAACAAAATTTCAGCTGTAAAAAAAAATAAATATTGGCACCAGTCAGAAAAACAACAACAAAAATAGAATTCTTAGGTTTACAAGCCTCACCTTTACTGTTACTTCAGTGGGAAATCTGTGCCGTAGCTACATCATAGGTGCAAACTCCTCTGAAACCCTACATCGCAACTTAAGGAGTAACGGCTTAATTATGCTTTGGGAAATCTACGTTGTAACTTATGACGTAACCGGAAACAGCTCTAAACCCTACCTTAACCTTAAATGTAACTTGACGTGCACCTCCCGAGAAATTTAACTACACGTCGGGTCCACCCAGCCCATTACAACCTGAATGGCGTAAAATGTTGTTGTAGGGTTAAGAGGGGTTTCTGGTTATGTTGTAAGTTAGGATGTAGATTTCCCGCGGAAGTCTAAATCAAGCTTTAGCTTATTTAGCTTATTTTGTATGCAGTGCTAGCTGATAGAAAATAAAATGCTGGGACTTTTTTTCTCCTGGGTCCCGGTCATTTTTGGGGGGGGTTTTCTGAGGGGGAGGGGCAAATATATTTGTACATATTTCACAAACTGCCGCCAAAAACTAGCACAGAAAAAGTGCGCAGGAACAATCAGACCAGTCACAGTATTGTGGACTGTACTGACTTGATGTAATTGCATTTCTAGAACAGAATTTATCTTCCAAAGATGCGCAATTAGGATTTTGGAGGACTTCACAGGAGCGCGTTTGCCACAACCGCATATATTGTACCACCACAGCATAAATTCCAACAATGACGTTGGCCACTTATGTAGTTTACATTATAGGCTGTCCAAAGACTCATGAAGTCTTCGGACAGCTTTGTCTCGTTTCACCATAAAACCTTTTCTCCAGAAGGCATTTGGCTTGCAGAAAATTTCAGTCAAGCTTGAACATGTCAGTCATTGAGCTGAAGCTTCTTTCTCTGCCAGCACCCTGGTGTTCCAGCATTTTCAATTCATGGCAGGCTTGAGTCTTGGTGGCTTCTGGGTTTGTTCTTGAACATCCTAATCAATTTCCTTATGGACTGCACTGGTGACAGTTTGGGTGTTGTCCCAGATGCTGGAAAAGGGGTGAGATATTAGAATAACTTGTACTTAGGTAAAACTGTGCAACTCTACTATTCTTGGACTTTCCCATTGCTTTGAACAATGATCAATCCGATAAGTTCAGAAAGAAAAACTACCAGCTATAGTCAATCATGATTACTAAAGAGAAGTTAGGTTAGGCCTTGTCAACTTAAAAGAAGCTTTAGCCCCACTTATTAAAAGATTTAAGTGAGTGTATGTATTTGAGCCTTTATGTATACTTTTGACCCTGTGTGTATTAGAGAAAATCCAAAATAAATTCAAACTTGTGTCATTAAAGAGGCATCTCTCTCTCTCTCTCTGGATAATAGTTATTGTAGCTTTGTTTTTATAGCATGACAGCATTTACAGAGTCAAAGTACATATTCAAAGTATGGAAGTACGTGATCATTGACACTGTATGTACATTGTGAACCTCTAAGCTGAGTCAGAGCTAAGACATTGGTTTAGTGGTTTTAGATTTAACTTGAAAACCCCAAGAATACTCTGAGGATAGTTCTTGGTTTTGTTTATCCCACTGAAAAAACATCCTCAAATTCAATAAGCTGCTGTCCCCTCACGTCTGTCTAATCAAAACTGTTCATTAAAGACCTGTTATGCTTTTCCAGGGAAGTTTACTCTGCTAAAATGGAGGTTCAGGCCTTATCCTTTAACATTCCCAAAGGTTTAGATATATTCATATTAGGAGCTCACTGCATGTAAAGATAATCCCTGTTATCCCAAAAGTTCAGGCTTCAGACACTTAGTTTCAAGGAGTTTTTTCCTACATTTGGATCAGTATGATGTCATAGAGACAGGAAGCCCCGCCTACCTGCTTTTCAAACCTCCTGAAACCAATCAGAAGGAAGCTAGTTTAAAGGCAGGATCACCTTAAAGAAAGAGGACCTCCAACAGCTTATTACACATTAGGGATAAACTGAGGGGCTGCAGGACGTCCCAATGTAAGATGAATAAGGATTATTTTGAACTGCCCTGAGCTGCCCTGGTAGAGTCAAAGTATAAAAACATGGAGCTAGAAATGTGCGAAATAATCCATTAAAGTTGAGAGAGTTCACTCAGAAATATAAGTCTTTGGTCAAGCTTTGGGAAAAGTCAGGAGTAGGGTTCACCAAGTGAGGACCAACTTTTATTCAAGTGTGGAAAATGATGTTCTAAAGGGCCAAATATAAAGTATCATTGATAAAATATATACATACCATTAATATAGCTCTGCCTAATAAGCTAAATTATCTAAATTCCCACTGCCAGCGGAGTCCGAGGGCTTGTTTTGTGGTACTTCAGAGTTAGAGGGAAGACCCCCCACTGGGCTGCTATTCCAGGGAATAAAGCGCAGGGGGAGGGTTTGAGGGCTGTTCTTGAATAAATTTAGTTTTTTTTCTCTAAAGGTTGGGTGTTCAGCCTGCTTTTGACCTTTGACCCCCAAAGAAGAAAAGTTACTGAAGCTGCTGGTAAGGCCTCATAAAGCTGACCAGAGAGGAAGGGCTGGGAAAGTGGCCTGATGGAGGCAAAAGGTGGCTCAACGGGGTCACAGCAGAGAAAGATGGGGGGTTTTAGGAGGGCGAAGGGTGTTCATGTGTGTGTGTGGTGGGGGGTGTCATAGAAGTTTCCTTTGAGCTCCCCCCTTTCTCTCCCTCATGTCCACAAGTGTGTCCCTACAGCTATTGTACCTCTGAGCTACAGCAGGACAGAAGGCCTCAAAAATCTGGGTCTAAACAATGTTTGCCCCCTTTTGTTTCTCGCCTGCCTTTCTTCTTCTGCCCTCCATCGCAATCTACTGGTCTCCTTTGTATTGATTTCCCTCATTCAGCGGCTCGTCAGCCTCTTTCCGCTGTTTTATATGCTGTTTTCTGCCCTTTTTTTGTACGCCACCTCCCCCGCCGAACCTTCCATCCCTCCGCTAACCTTCCTCTGGCATTCTCAGCAGTGTGAGAATGCAGTGCACCTCTTGACGGGATGCAACTCATTAAAGACACATAATTGATGAAGAGGCGCAATTAGTGGGACAATCGGAAGAGGAAATCAATATGTTTTTGGCCAAAAGAGCCACAACAGGGAGGACGAGCTGGAGAGGAGAACCGTATGTCGGGGGCAGAGTCACATGTGGACTGTCAGATACAAATAAAGAGAAGATGAGCTTAAACAAGTCTTTGTTTTAGAGCTGTTCAGCTCCTTGTACTGACATTGCTCATGAATAAAAAACATCCAGGAAGCCTCTAACTTAAAGATCGCACAACTGAAGGCTCAGAGACTTTGACCTTTGACTGACCGCGAGAAGAAAGTGCAAATGCAGAGTGCAAAATATAATAAACTGTTGTTAGCATTCCATCACATATTCAGAAGAGTATTTCATATATTGTATGCGTCACTTGTGGGAGGTAAATTGAATATTTTTAGATATGTCAGTGTGTCTGTGCAACTATGAGTGAACTGCTGTGGATCCGAGTGAGTGCAGTAGGATTAAGGTGGTGGTTTGGCCTTTCACTTAGTTTAGCTCAAAATTGTTTTCTATTACCAGCATAATGACTGCCTGCTCCACTCTGTGTGTAGGACTCAAACAGATACACGCATGTTAGTTTGGCTATCTTTGTGAGGACATATTCATATTATAAATATTTTTTTGGCACACTTTGGGCCCCTTATTACCAGCTGAGGATTATTTTAATGCCACAGCCCACCTATTGTTGTTGACCACGTCCATCACTTTATGACCAGAGGGGCCTCTTCCAGCAGGAAAACACACCATGAAGCTCAAATCGTCTCAAACTTCTTGAACATATCATGGCTTTACTGTACTTTAACAGCTTCAACAGATCTCAGATCTCAATCCAACAGAGCACCTTTGAGATTCACATCATGGATGTGCAGTCAACAAATCTGCAGCATCTGTGTGATGCTATCGTGTCAACATGGACCAAAATCTCTGAGGACTGTTTCCAGCAGCTTGTTAAATCTGTGCCAGGTAGAATTAAGGCAGCTCTGAAGGCAAAAGGGAGTCCAGACCTATATGAGCACGGTGAAGCTCATGAAGTGATCAGTGAGTTTATTAGAATTAGTCGGTCAGGGCAGGTATTATTAGTATTAGTATTAGTAGTACTGGTGTCAGAGAGTCTATAGTTTGCAGATTTTAAATTTTTTTAATGTAAATAAATGCTCAACAGCTCTTAATGTGCATGAAAATCAGATAATCAAATTTATTTCGTTTAATAACGATTTATTTTCATATCTCACAGACATCAGACTGTCCTCTGCCACAGACTGAGCCAAGCTTCTGGCTTCACTGCCAGCTTTTCAGCGAAGTGAATAAAGAAAACTGGTTCATCGTGTAGGGAACAAACCTGAAGACAACAAGATTTCTCGGTTCTCCTCTTGTTCTCTGAGACTTTTCATGTAACAATATCACCATTAAGTGAATAAATACAGATAAAGTGGTTCATGTTTTCTCTTTGAGGCAGTTCTATGTGTGATAACAGAGTTCAGGTTTCAGCTTCAGCTCTGAGCTGCTGCAGAGTCCTCAGCTGGTGAGCCTGAGCGGGCCCTCTCGTTCCTCTTCTGTGCTGCTTGTCTGCCCCCTGCTGGTGAGGAGGGGAGCAGGGAGTCCTGTTGTGAGTCCTGCTGGGAAAGATGGGAAAGGAGGAGGTCCACACTCTGGACCAAAACAGAATCCAGGAGTTTCTGTTCCTCTGTGGTGAATCTGCCCAGAACATGACGGTCCACAGACGTTTTCCCTGTCGGCCGGCCAATCCCGATCCGAAGCCTAGGCATCACCTGCAGGAGAAAAAAGATCCTGGTGTTAAACAATGTACATGTTTTTTATTTCTGCGTTTTAAGCTGTAAACACTTATATCTTCATCTAATTGTTATTTGATACTATTTTATATTTGGTTGAGTATATGTCCATGTTTTCAAGGTGCATTTGACTACAGTAAAACACTAAAGTCTCAACCTACGCCTCAATTTTTAAAGCTTGAGCAATAGTTCTCCACCTTTCAGAAGGGTTTTCAAACCTTTTCTTAAGACACGGCCTATTTTTTTTTACTTTTTCAGTCCAGTCATTTTACCTGACCAATATCTTTTCTTTGGTCATGCCTAAATAATATCTACAGTAGATGATCTTCTTTAGATGATCTTCTTTAGATATCTGAAAGTCAGGTTTCTAAGAAACTGTGGGGAAAAAATCCAGAAAAGACCTGCAGCTGATCCATCTACTGTTTGAGGAAGCGTCATGATTCCCTATCTAACTGACCTCCCAGCCCATTGTTCCTTCAGTGGGCTGGTTTCAGTCATTATGCAAATGCACTGTTTATAAGATTGGGGAAACCTGCAGTCAGCTGAGACTGAAGAAGTCACTTGGAAGAGTGACGAGACGTTTCTCGCACAAAACGCTACGTCCAGATGAACAGAATCAACTTTTGGAGATATGTTAACAGTTAACTGAATTTTTATTTTAAATTAATTTAATTACACTTTTAATATGAACTATTATTGTTTTTAATCACCACTATAAGAACAGGACAAACAGCACGAACACCACAGTATAAATCTGACATTAAAATAAAATCAGAGCAGAATTCAGCGTGATAGTGAACACACACACACACACACACACACACACACACACACACACACACACACTCCTGCAGAGTCAGCAGTGACTTACATCAGTCTGAAGACAGTCCACACAGGAGCGGACTCCATTATGACCTCTGTGGGGAAGGAGAAGCAACATTTATTTTATCAATCTGACAACCTCTTTTCTTCTTTGGTTTTGTTGTCTATCTTTAGGATACCAGATGTACCAGTTGCAGTTTCTTGCATTACATTAAATTTTCATAAATCACCATCTGGTTATACACGGCTGGAATGCCTAACGTAGCTTTTCATGCAGGATTAAACTGCTTTATACTGCTTGCTGTGAGTAGCAGTGAAAAGCGTACTGAGAGGGGACGCCTGTTAACTGAACACCATTCTTATTGTTAGTAAGTATAATGACAAAACAGTTAATGAGATACAACAAGCATCATGGCATAAAATTAATAAAAACAGACCATCATCAACATTATAGGAGTCAGGCATAAGAGTCTCAAGAGCTCGGGGAGGCTTCATCACAACAGCGCAATCAAGAGCAAAAATAGTAGCAGGAGGAAGAAAAGAGACAAGAGACGAACCAGAATGACTAAGGCCCAAGAGAGAAGCTGTGTGTGCTGATTAGAAGTTTGTTGGTTTTAAAATACAGGCCTCACTTCGCTGTTATTTCTGGTTGTGCTGCTTCTGTCTTCTCGTCTCTACATTGGGAAGACACCAAGGTTTACAGCAGGCAGAGCTCAGGCAGCTCCCACATGCTCAAGTTTGAACACTGAGGTGTTGAGAATTCAATCTTATGTGTACAAAGACAATTCCCAACAGCAGTTGCTTCAAATTGCTTTATAGTGAAAGGTAAAGACCCTAAAATATTAGAGAGAACAGAGAAAAGAGAAGTGAAAAAAAGGAGAGTATAGAGAGAATAAGGACAAACACAAATTGCATAGGAAAGAAGACTCGAGTTAATGACATGCAGTGGTGACGCATAAACACACAGGGAGTGAATAAAGGGGGTGGAGAGAAGTGCTGAGCACATCATGGGAAGTCCCTGAACAACCTAAAACTATAGCAGCATAACTAATGGATGCTTTGAGGTCACCTGATCCCTCCATCTGATCCAGGTTTGATCAAAAAATAAGTTTCAAGTAAAGTTTTCAGCCTAGTTTCAAAAGTAGCGAGGCTGTCTGTCTCCTGAACCCAAACTGGAGCTGATTACACAGAAGAAGAGCCTGAAAGCTGAAGCCTCTGCTTCCTATTCTACTTTTGGAAGCTCTAGGAAACATAAGTAAACCTGCAGTGTGAGAGAGAAGTGCTCTATTGGGACAAGACACTGTCAGGTCTTTAAAATATAATGGAGCCTTGTTGCTGTTGTTTTTTTCCCCATGAAGACAGAATCTTTCCAGTCTGAAAGTTTGGACGAATGAGTGCAAATGCAGTTTAAAAGCCACACTTCCACTTCCACACAGAAATATATTTGTTCTTATTGGCCTTAAAGTTAATGTTAAATGTACCTTGACAATACTTTCGTGACTGCTTTCCCTCACCACTGTCAATACATCGCTTAAGATAATGAATACTGTTGGTGATGTAAACAGATCGCGGTGAGTCCGAAGCGATCCAAGACCCAACACTATGATAGAGGATGACCCACCTGGCGCTTCCTCCATGTTTGATGGCGATTTTCCCCAGAGGTTTGTCCAGTTCATCGTGGACCAGCAGGATATCTTCAGTCTTGATGCCATATTTGGAGGCTAAATAAATCAAAACATACAAAAAAAAGTTTCTTAGTTTGGTTGCTTCTAATAATATAGCAGGATAACATAACTTTATTAGTACAGGACCCTTAAACACTTTGAACCCGAGCTTCCTTCTGTTCATATAAATGTGCAAGTAAAATAAACACATAGACATCACGTACACCTGTAAACTGTCAAAAAGTCTGAAATAATAATAATAACAATCAACGTTTTCACATGTAAAATAAAGATGTGTCAAAGTCTTTATTCAGCCTAAAGCAAACTGAGCACACAATCAGAAGATCAACACAAGACTCCTCTCAGCAGAAGCGATGTCCAATGAAGGCCGCGTGAAGTGGTCGACTAAGAGTCTTTTTGGTTTTCTGTGAGATTGAACATTTTTATTATTATTGTAGAGGCTAAGCCTACGCTTGAAGCACCTGAGGTGTTCGATGGTGGGGGTGATGCGGTGCCACTGTTAGGAATGAAACTTGACATAGTCCAATAACTCTAGCCGTACTTATCTTGTCTGTTTAACATCTTTATTGCATTCAATTGGTTGTATTTGTTGTTCAACAGTTCTGTTAGTATCCAACGTCATTTAACATAACTCACAACAGCGCAGTGGTCACAAACTGTTCACTTCTTTAGACCAACAACACCTGACGCTAATTACACCTCTACCTTAAATACAGTCCCATAAACACACAATCCTGTAAAAACACAAAAAGTGACCCTTAGCACACATGAGGTAACAACACAAAAAATGGCTCCTACAATTATGATATTATAAAAGCAGGAATGAGTACACAGAAGTCTCAGAATCCATCCAAGGCATGTACCGAGCAGCTGCTTCTCTACATAAAATATTGTATAAGTCTCCAATTCATGAACTAAATGTTCTTTACATTCAATAATATATTTCACTGAATGTTTTCAATCACATAGACAGAAGTCTGATATAGTGACAGGGCTGAATAACACAGGTTGAACCTCAATGGAGTCAAATTTCCAGCTTGAATTGTTTCTGGCTGCCTGAGTGACAGAGGACGGAGGTTGAACCATCTCAGTAGGCTTGTGCAGAGACATGCCACATTTCACAGCTGATGATAAGAAAGAAAAAAAGTCTAAATTATTTCATGAAAATCACTTACAAAGACAGAAATGACCTCACCTGCTTTGGCCACTGATACTCCATTGACATTCATCAGCAGCCGGGGACGAAGCAGCACCACATTCGTTTGCTGGACTTCTGACAAAATGACCTCACCGGACACGTACTTGTCGCCACGCCAGCGGTCTGCCACACCGAGTCGGGCGGCGAGCGCACCAAGTACTGTCATACCAACGCTGTGTCTGGTACCCTCCATCCCCGGATTACCCAGCCCCACCACCTGAAGCAAACGCAGACACACAGTTAAAGGCATACACCTCTGCAGTGAAGCTAGAGGAACAGAGGAATGTCTGTTTGAGTCAAAGGAAGCAGACTGTTAAATTTTTTATACATATTTACACATATATTCAGACAAGTCTCCAAAAGAAAAGACCCAAAGTAAAAGCAACTGAGTAAATAAGCTTTTTAAACTGGAGCCAGATGCGAACACAGAGAGATTCTAGATTTAGACTTTAAAAAATGACCAAAAACTCATTAACATGAACTTCAGCGATATAATTGAATTAAGTGTAAATTTCGTTCATTTGGTATTCGTTTCATCTGAGCATTGATAATGTTTTTACGCGGGAGAAAACAACAACAGAAACATGAGATATTTTGTGTTTTGCTCAGGTGCCATCTACATAAAAATGCTTATTCTTCCTCACAGAAAACATCAGGAGGCAGCTTCATGGAAGCGGATACAAACACACATAGAATATACAGCCATTGCCTTGTACTGATACACTGGCAGCAGTAACAGCTCTGTTAACAGGAAAAACAACTATAGACTACGTTGTAATGTATTGTATTATGCTTCTATAGCTGCTTATAAACTGCAAACACTGTAGGGTCTTTATTGAGGTTTCATTCATTTTTACTTAACAAAAGCCTATGAAGGCAAAGGCAAGTTAACACAGGGGAGGACAGCTGACATCGTTTAAAAATAAAAAAAACTAATAGATATGCTGATTTAAATATAATAGAACTAAATACAACAATAAGGAAAGACCCAAGCTGGCTCAGAAAGATTATCATTATTATTATTAAATTATCCCCACACTAATCAGTAATTAATTTAATGGCAATTACGCCAAATTACAAAAGGGGTTTGAGTAACTCAGTAAGTGTTTTGAAAATGTAGTAAGGTGAACAATTTGACAAACCCTACAAAAATTTTAAGTTCTCAGATCTTTGAATGGAGTTTGGCGAGATCTGACGACTGGTTTTAGGGGCTTAGTCAACCTATAGCAGTAAACACATAGAGCTGCCTGAGAACTTGGAGTGTAGTAGACAGTATGAAGCTGATTACGAGGTTTAACACTTACCATCTTTCGGCGGCCTTGATTGTGTATTTCTGCTTCGATTATCATCGCAGGTGAAAACGGCTCGCTCAGCAGAACTCTGTTTATGACTCTCGTCAAAAGTCGTCGCATCATTAGAAAGTTAATCAACTTCTTGAAAAAGTTTAACAAATACCGGCAAAATTTACTTATAACTGAGCCCCTTTTTATTCGGCTCATAGAACCGATTGTCTTCTTTTGACAGTTAAAAAGAAATCAGGCGTTTTCAGATGTATTTACAGTCATGAAGCAACAGTACCTGTTCGGGCATTCATCTCGATTCTGTCAATTGATCGATTTTGTCTGGGGTTCACTATATGTTAACTGTAACTTTGTCAGATATTTATTATCTGTTTGTAATTAATAATAAGAATTTACGTAATTATTGCCAGTCTTTAAAATGTGAGGTAACCTTTGCCTGTCATCCTGTCATGCTTCTCCTAACCGCTCAACGAGCGCTAGCAAGAAAACATGGCGGACAGACTTTTTCTCCTCTGTGGGGACACAGCGCCATCTAGCTCGGCGACTTGATCATTACAGCAAACACAAATTTGGAAGTCTAAAGACTAAAAACAGCAAACAGTGAAACTTTGAACACTATTTAAATTTAAATTAAATATTTAATTTAAACGAGTTTTGATTACATTTATTGAAATGTGTTTTTATGTACAAATTGAATTTTATTTTACTTTATTTTACTTCATCTTCTCTATTTAGACCTACTTTTTTGTTGTTGTGTTTAATGGATTGGCTGTGGTGGAACACAGTAGTTTTCCAATTTCTGGCAATTTCCCTTTCACTTTAACTTTTGGAAACTTTTTCTTCAATGGATTAACAGCAAAATGTAATGCATGTTATTAGGAGTGTGATACCACAATGACAGATCATGGATGGATGGATGTACTGAAGGAGGACATGCAGAGGCCTGGTGTGACAGAAGAAGATGCTAGGGATAGGGTGAGATAGAGGCAGATGACTGCTAAAGGAAGCAACTGAAAGAAGACGAAGAACAAGTTTGCAAGATTATTGGTTAGGCTACCAAAGGCACAACAGAGGAAGTAAACTATGGCAAGCCATGTTATTCTAAAAGATTGATGCCACATGTTTAAAATGAGTAGAGTTTTAAATAAACAGTAGAGTTTTGGAGCTCAATGAGTCAAAATACGTTTAAATCCTCCAAAAGGTAAAAGAATACAAAACAAAGATTCACCTTTAATTGTGATTGCATTTTATTTGAAAAACAAAGCATCAGCAGACTCATCATCAGTTTTGATCTAGGGAGCAGGGCACAGCATCAGGCACCGGCTGACACCGTTCCACCACAGCGTTGATTTCACCAACACTCACACCATCATAGGTGCCTGTGATGTAGGTCCAGTGGGTGTCTCCGTTGTGGTTGGTCCTGCTCAGCCGGCCGGTGAAAGGGATATCAGCCTTCATCTTTCTGCCATCCATCCTCACTGTGCAGGAGTGATTGGGTGGGACCAGCAGCTCCACAGAGACAGCGTGACTTACTGACTCCACCATGGTGGTCCCCTTTGAGAAGGTCACCGTCTGCTCCTTGGACAACTCCATATTTCCCGGACCAAAGATGGGAACTTTGGCTGTCATGGTGGACACAGAGCCATTGCGGGTCTCCCTGCCGATGTCCCATTTCTTCTCCACTGTACTGGTCTTCTCCAGTGTCACTGTCTTCTCCACATTTCTGCACTCCAGGTTGGTGACCTTAGTGAGCTTCAGGGCTTCTGGAGGATGGTGGAACAGCTCCATCTGGTCAATGGCATACTCCACATGAGAGATGTGCTGGCTGTAGCTGTCTCTGTTGATAGCAAGGACCTGGTAGTTTTTGTACCAGTACTCATCCCCCTCCCAGGGGAGGAAGAAGGCTTTGTGTCTGGTCACTACTTTACCAAGACCATACTTATTCTTACCCACGTAGATGTCTGAGTTGGGACAGGTTTTGATGGCATACTCAGGAACAGAGCCATACGAATCTTCAACCCACTGCAGGAACTCAAAGTGGTCCACGTTAACCAGGACTTCGAACTTGGAGGATGCATACTCTTTGTCAGCGTAGGGGTACTGGCAGAAGTTCCCTTTGCTGGGAGTGTAGAAACCGGCCTCACAGTTGACTTTGCACACATAGTCGGTACGTTCGGTGTAGCCGTTGAAGATGGCAACAGCACCATTTGGGAGGGAACCGCTCCATGTGACCCACCTAAGGTTGACATGTTCACCAAACATGGGGCTCGAGTGTGAAGTCGTCTCCGTTTCTGAGGTTTCTACAACTTTAGGAGGGCTGAGAGCTCTCCGGGAAGGGACAACATTTCCTAAGGTTGGGTTAAGCCGTGGCTCTGTAAGACAAGATAGAAAGATAGTGGCTGTAAGATTTATTCTAGACAAACAAAAGTTTCAACTCATTTGAAACATTTATTACCAAAACAGTTAAGACATGTTCTTAAAAAATTATAAAAAAGCAGAATCCAGTTTGAATGAAAGACTGACACTTGCTTTCAACCAAAGTGTTAAGCTGAAAGAAACATTGTTGACATCAGGTAGTTTCATAACTATTTTTTAAGCACCGTGAGGATGAAAGTGTATCCACTGTGGTGACAGTTATTGGGTTAGGGTCTTAATACAACTTCAGCACTTTCACAATCTTAACTCCATCTTGGTGACACATGAGGTGATGGGAAAAAGTGTTATAAAGCAAACACTCTGAACCTTTTCCAACATTTCTCTTAGTTTTAGTCCCTGCCTGACTGACTGGACTTACACATTTTGGATGCAAGTTCTTCTACAGAGCCAAAAGACCAATGCATCATTTAAATATATTTTGGGGGGAATAAAAATGAGAAAAAACTAAACTAAAGGAAGCCAAATCTGGCAAGAAGGCTGAGTAGGGTTGGTGTGGCCAGAAAAATCTCCCTTTTCAGTGCTTTATCCCCTTAATGCCCAGTGTGTCATATTTGATACATGAGTTTATTTAAGTTTTAAGACTTTAAATTATCAGTGTAATTTTTTTCTCCCCTGAAAAACCGAAATAAATTTTAAAACACATTTTTAAGCAATGCATTTCTTAAAAAGTCAGAAGTCTTCAAACTGCAGACTTTGCTCTCACGAACACCGATGATCCTTGACATACAGGTTTTATCAGTCTGACACAGTAGTAGATTATTCAGCTGTGTGCAAGTTCGAGTGTTGAAATCACAGGTGCTCACGTGCAAGTGATTAGAACTGGAGCTCAGATACAGTTCTAATTTTTCTAGTGGGAGGAGTCATGTAGTCATTAATGTAATGTGCTGTGATAAACTGTAGGATTATAATGTGACTGACTGCTGGATTTTTCATTTCCATCCTGCAGCTGGAAAACGTAGAGCAGCGGGTCAGACTGCAGCGCCGGGCTGCACAGCTGCAGCACTGCCAGGAGAACAGCAACACACCACCTCATCTGCACACACAGGGAAAACGCCATCAGTAGTACGTCATCATCAGTAGGCAATCACTGTGCACGAACGCTGTAACATGGAAACGTACACTTCTAAAAGCTAAAAATAATCAACCATTAAAAAACTCATGTGGTCAACACAGTTTTAAATCAATGGAAAAAAAATATTAAAAAAAACTATTAAAAACAGGAGTCAAGTTTAATCCAAATAATTTTTTTGCTTATTTTTAATTAAACTGATATAGAGGAATACTTACCAGTAATCTGCGTTGGACAAGTCAGAATACATTGAAAGAATTATTATTCACGTCCAAGCAATCAACATTATATTACTTGACTTTTAGTTTATTGATATAAATATTTAGTCAGATGGTAAATGGCCTGTATTTATATAGCGCCTTACTAGTCCCTAAGGACCCCAAAGCGCTTTACATATCCAGTCATTCACCCATTCACGCACACATTCACACACTGGTGATGGCAAGCTACGTTGTAGCCACAGCCACCCTGGGGCGCACTGACAGAGGCGAGGCTGCCGGACACTGGCGCCACCGGGCCCTCTGACCACCACCAGTAGGCAATGGGTGAAGTGTCTTGCCCAAGGACACAACGACCGAGACTGTCCGAGCCAGGGCTCGAACCGGCAACCTTCCGATTACAAGGCGAACTCCCAACTCTTGAGCCACGATCGCCCCAGTCAGAAAACAAACGTGAGAACTTTATAAAATAAGATGCATTAATAAACTTTTATATTTGTATGCATAATATATGCAACACTATGCTGATTACTCTGCCTGTGTGTGATGAGCCTTTGACACACACAGCTGACTTAGCTTGTGTACTTTAAAATATATATCTTTAAATAGTGTATTGTTAGAAAAGACTGTTATGTTGTTGTTTATGTAAAGATCACTGGTATTTATAAATGACTGTACCCATATACACAGCTATGTTGCTACAATTTATCAAATATAAATCCCTATTTACAGAAATCTTTCTCTAAAAATGAAACAAAATGAATGAAAAAAGAAGCAGCTCTGAATCTAAATAGTACCAGTATCACATGCCCTTACATACAATGTATAGAAATTACTTCGGGTAAGTGAATGAAATAAAAGAAAGTCACATCTGCAGGATATCACAGCAGGATTAGCGTCACATAAAAGGCAGTGATATTATAAACTGAATGTCCCATTACTGTATGTTTATAAGATTACTAAATGAAGATCAGACTTAAGAAATCATCCCTGAATGCCGAGTATAAAACCAAAAAGTAAGAAAGATTTTGACCTGAAATTTGTTGATTTGTTTATTGATTTCACATGACAGATTAGACAGAGATAAAAAAAACAAAACAGAACACCTTAAATTCAAGCCCACAGCAGCCGTTCATTCAGATATAGAGAAGTTGGGGGGTTTTTTTTGTTGTTGTTTTTTTTACCTTGACAGGTTCCTTCTGCAGTGACTCTTACCTGCAGTAAGTGTGGAGCTTTAAAACCTCCCTTCAGACTTATTGCCCTCAATAAACAGGAGAGATAAGCTTCTCATCTGTCTGGTTCACAGTCCTGCTGCTCACTTTGAATCGAAACATTTTTATTGAAGGATTTGAAGAGAAAATAACTGCATGTGAAACTTTGAATCAAACTTCTATGGAGGGAGGAAAACTAACGGAGTTTGTTTGAGCTTCTGCAACATACTGTTACACTCATATGGTGTGTAATCATATTGACAGTTACAGCCAATTGGCAGCTTTAATGTCTTGTTCAAGGACACAGTCTTACACAGGCTGTGAGCGTCATGAAGTCTTCTACCCGCTCAGAGGATTTGAAAAAACTTAAGTGAATAATAAGAAAATATGTCAAACATCCAGGGTATGAATGCTTGTTTCTGTTACTTTAAAATGCAGATGATGAATTGGTGCAGTTTTGCTATCGAAACTTGAGTTGAAAATTGGTTATAAGTAAAATAGCCCTAAAAATCAATCGTGAATATCTCCTATGAGGTGATGAAATGCTGGAAAAATTGTGTGAACTCACTCGTACCTATGTGCGTACATAGGGACAGGTCAGGTACTTACATAATGTGGAACATTTTAATAGTATGTGGAAACTTTTCAATGACTTTGTTAGATGTACTGCACAAAAAAAGCTGCTCTTGTGGGGGTTTGTTGACTGATTATTTTTTTAATAGAATGACATCAAGACACTGAAATGTTCCATCATTTGGTGTTTGATGAAGGCTTTTTATCACGTCAGTGTGCAAAACTCCAACAGATGTATGGGGAGCCTAGCTTACAGCATTGTCTTCCTCATCAAACCCCTCTTGGCCTATAGATGAGGAGCACTTTCATCTGTTGTTTGGTTTTTAGTCACCGTGAGAACCCAAAACATGCCAGCCGCAGTTTCCCTTCACTGTGGAAGTCAAGATTTAAGGGTTTTCCTTAAATTTGCAAAAAATTTAGGTCATCTTAAAGACTCGTGAATGGATGGCTGCCGTTGACCTTGACCTGAAAGCCTGCAGCTCACGAGTGTTGGAAACAAAAGTCCTCATGCGCCTGATGATAACAGGACTCGTTATTGATCCATGCTCTTATTTAATAAGATCGTTAAAAGTGCCTCATAAATAAATTTGCTTGGATTTAGTGTGCCGTATCTACTCGATCACATGATGTCCAAAGTGCTGTGGCCTCTCTCTCGCCGCTGATGAAAAGATCCTGTACGTTCAGATAAGCTCGGACAGAGAACAAGTTGATTAGATCTCCTGTAATAGCGGGTCATTGATTAAGACGGGCCTTGTTGCGTAATGTCGCTGGCTGCCAAGATTCAGCTGGAGAAGAAGCCGCTCAGCACGGACATTGTTCTCCACACACAGTGCTATCATTGAAAATCGCTGATGTCAGGGCCATCTCTGTGCGTCCTTCAGACAGAAAGTTATTATCAATTTATTTATTTAGGTCTGAATGAGGACTGTGTATCAAACAAGGCTGTGCAAAGGTCATTTGCACTGACTAAACTGCACCGTCACCAGTTTCAGCTGCTTCAGCATTCAGTCTCTGTCTGTAAAGAACATTTATATTATGCTATTCAGATTCAGCCTATATCAGTGAGCGTGCCAAGCAGTTATTCAGTCAGACAGCTGATGATGTTTTTCTGTCTCACCATTTTATTTTCACACAATAGAGGCTAAATGTTCTCAGTGATTTACAGTCTCAAATTAAATGATTATTTTATTCATTGTCAAACTGGATAATGAATTGTGCTACAAAACAAATTAAGAGCGCTTTTTTTAAAACTCTACTATGTGTTAGCTGATCATTTCCAGAAAGTTTTTCTGTAGTTGTCCAACACCAACAAATTATTTTCTTACCCATGTTTGAAATCAGTTTGCGTCGCTGTCTTGAAAAATGACTGAACTAATGTCTCTTTTCCCCTTATTCAGTCTTCTACCAAAACACATTTATATCTATGATACTAATGTGAATTGTGAATAAAAGTTTAACGAAGAACTGAATAATATAAAGGGAAAAAAATATATGTACCCCGGGGCCTATCACAGAGTTATTATGCCTATAAAACCCACTGATACTGCCTTGGGTTGCTACAGTGAGACCAGATGAAAGCTGTGGTAAATATTTTCTTGCAAAAAGAGAAATTTGGATGTTTTAGAACTTTGAAACACAAGTTCTGACAGTGAAAATAAAGATAAACTTTTCAATTGTGTAACTCAACCTGTAGTCTTGGTTCACCTGTTAGAATTACAGCATTGTGATAATGAGTAGCATGACATCAGAACTGTGTGTCAGAAGTCAAATTATTATTCTAAGCAAAGAGACACTTTCTTTGTGTCAGATCATGGCTGTAACTGAAGTTTTCTAAGGCGACAGTGCAGGGAACTCTAAAACACACTGATCTAAAGCACCAGAAGTGAGACGTTAGAAATTATGTACATCAAGCTTAGTTTACTTAAATGATTTTTGTTTGTTTTCTAGATTGATTTAACTTTTCCCTAAGCATTTTAAAAGTTTATATTTCCACACCAACATGAACCCAACAGAAACAATGGAGAAAAACCTGCAAGCAACAAATGCATGATTTTAAAAATTGGACCCAAATATACACCTGCTTATAATAATAATCAAAGTATGTTATCAATAAATAGTTGAAGTACCATTCTATTCACTTTAGTTTAAAAAAATTATTAATTTATGTCTTCTAGTGAATCTGAAATAGTAATATGTTTGCTATGCTGTGGGTTAATAGAGGGATATGTCTTTATTGAAAGTAGATAAAGTATTGTGCCAGTTTACAAACGATATAGCAGAAATACAAAACCATGCTTGATACATATCTGGCCTCAATTGCCCAGATACCCTTTTTTTGTATATTCCGATGATAGATTTTAATGAGCTAAATTAACATAATGCAGAAAACAGGAGAGTGAAACGTGCCAAATTGCTTTATTTTTGAATAAACTCATACACTTGCACACATGAAAGATATTTTAAATTCACCAAGAAAGGCATGAGTGGTATTTTTTATTGTGACATATCATTTGCTTCCAATATCACAATCATCAGATAACATCGGAAAATTACTATTTAGTGTATCTTATCCCAGCCTTTCAGGGGCAAGGCTTGGCATCTACAACAGGTTCGCAGCGGTCCACCACTGCCCGGACTTCTCCGATCTGGACTCCGTCGTACGTCCCGGTGATGGTGGTCCACTGGGTTTCTCCGTTGCGGTATGTTCGGCTGAGGCGAGCCGTGTAAGGGATATCGGCTTTGATCTTGCGGCCCTCCATGCGGACTTTGCAGGTGTGGTTTGGTGGGACTGTGAGCTCCACAGACACGGAGTGGCTGAGCGTCTCGATTACGGTGGTTCCCCTCGAGAACTGCAGCGTCTTCTCAGCACCAAGCTCAATTCCCCCGGAGCCGATGAAAGGGATTTCGGCTGTGATGCTGCCCGTGACACCAAGCATTGTGGCTCGTCCGATGTTCCAGGTAGTCTCCACCTCTGAGGTCTTTGTGATGGTGACTGTCTTCACCACTGTCTGGCACTCATTGTTGGTGATACCAGAGATACGCATGGTCTCAGGAGGATACTGGAAGATGGTGACCTCATCAATGCCGTACTTAACATCAGAGATGTGCTGGGTGTAGATGTCCCTGTTGATGGCCAGGACCTGGTAGTTCTTATACCAGTACTCATCACCTTCCCAGGGCAGGAAGAAAGCCTCAAACTGAGGAACAACCTTCCCAAGACCGTACTTGTTCTTCCCAACATAGATGTCAACTCCTGCACACGTCCTCACTGAATGTTGTGGCAGTGAACCGTAGGAGCCTTCCTTCCATTCCAGGAATTCAAAGTTGTCCTTGTTAGCCAGGATCTCAAACTCAGGGGCGTAATACTCACGGTCACCATAGGGGTAGCGGCAGTAAGGACCCAGGCTAGGGTTATAAAAGCCAGCCTCACACTTGTACTTGCAGACATAGTCAATGCGCTCGGTATAGCCGTTGTAGATGGAAACGGCTCCATTGGGCAGAGATCCATCCCAGGTCAGCCACTGCAGGTTGACATTATCGCCAAAGAGGAAGGAGGAAGGCAGATCCTGTTGCTGCTCCACGTCAGCAGGATTTAGAGGACCCAAGACCTTTCTGTTACCAGTTGGTTCAGGGACCCAGCCCTCCAGCTCTGGTTTCAGTAAGGACACTATATAAGAGAGACAAAGAAAAGAAAAAATGCCATAAAACAGAAGAGATAAGTGTCAAACATCAACAACAATTCAGGCAACAGTCTTTAATCTCTTTTTAACCTCTTAACACTTGAATGATCCTGAATTAAGGTTGTTTTTCCTTTCTTTTTTTTCTAGCTACAAAATATGTAAAATATTCAGAAACTACATTGTTGTGGGGGATCTTTGAATGTTGAACGCAACACACTTCAGGTTTACTTCAGTTTAAGTGTTACTATGGGTGTAACACAAAGCTGTTATCCATCTCTCTATACAATATGTCATAAAATGTATGATATGCTTACCTTTTCTGAGTTGTATGCTCTTCTTCACAATGTCCTGTAGACTGGCTGAGGACAGAGCCAGCAGGGCCGACAGCAAGAACACAGACAGCTTCATCTGAAGGTGAAACACAAAACCTCTAAGTTATGAGACCTTTTTACAAACTAAATATCACACATCAGAATATATTATTCCACCAATCCAGCTATCCAAATGACAAATGAGCTCAAATATTTTCTGGCGTAATATTTTACAGTTTCAAAAATTATTTCTTTCTTTCAGCTAGTTTCAGTTATTACAATTTTTTATCTTCACCAGTGCCAAACACCACAACACTTTAAACGACAAAGAACTAAATTTACAGCCGTTTATTTTTGACTTTACTCTGAAAGTTTAGAATCCAACATAGTGGACTCCATTTTCACTGAAAACCCCCAAAATATAGAAGAAATAAACATCTGTGCCACCACAATAATACTTTATATTTAGTTTATTTTCTATGTTACATTTTTGGGTGTATTGGGACTATTTATTCTACATTTCCCCCCATCCCACCGACCCAAAAGAGACAGTATTTATGACAGTAGTATGCATCAGTGAAACAAAACAAATACAAATTTAAAGCATTATAAATTTATATTTGAATTATATTTTTAATAGTTTTTAAAAACAATCATGTTATTATTTCCATTATTGGTCAGGTGGAAGTTATAAACACACATATAGCATATAAAATAACTTTACATTTGATGACTTATTGCCTTGAAATGGTCATATTAAAGCATTTCTTAAAACCACACAATATATTAAAATAGTAGATTTCCTCTTGCCACATCTGATAAGGTTTTTATTTGACACACATTTATAAAATAAAAAGAAATATCCCACTTTATAAGAAAATTAACGTCTGAATATGTCAGATTATTGTCATTTGAAATTTGAGCATGAATGTGCTGAACAGCACTCACCCTTACTGTCGCTCTCCGGTGAGTCCAGCTCTGGTCACCTCCAGGTTTATATAGTTGCTTTATTGCTGAATCATAAAGCAGACTGTGCACTTTCACTGTGTCTGGATACTGACTTTGAGCAATAAACTGGTCAAAGAAAACTACTCGTTTTGTGGGGATTGTTGTCAGATTAAGATGAAATCCCTTTTCAGAAATATGTCGCGTCTTCATCCATGTAACCAGGACAAAAAGAGCACTTAATTATTAATATCCGTTACACTGGATGGGCCCCTTCCTGGTTTTACCTGTAATTTTGTCAAATAATATTGACATAACTGCTGTTATGTATTAACTATGGTTTTACTGTTTTCTCTCCCAAAGCCTTCCAGTACTGAAGCCCTTAAAACAGCTCACCTGTTTCTGTTTTGTTGCTGTACTTTTGAAAGAACAGCCTTTGCTTTAAAATAAACAACACAATAAGTAGAACAGTAACTGGGGAGTGACCAAGCCAAGTATTATTGAGGTTTTTCCTCTGAATTAAAGTAAATAAAAGCATTTCACATGAAGACAGGGGGCTCTTTATGAGGAGTAGTAAGAACTCTAAATAAGTTATGAAATGTATGACTGAAATAAGCAGTTTAAACACTGTTGTAATGTAAATCTCCTGCTAAGCAAACCAGCATTAAGATATCTGTATAGTGGCACAGTAGAAAGATCACCCAACAGCTGGTTTTGCTGATCAGTTTTGATCAGTAAAACCAGTAAAATTTGTCTTTCAGACATCTGGCAGACAAAAGGGTAACTTAGGTAACTTAATCTTAGGAATCATCATTAATGAGTGCAGATAAGATGCAGAATAAGCATCAGGATTCTTAACATATAACAGACTGATAGGGAAATTTGCTGTATTTTCTAAACCTTTACTCTTTATCAGTAACTTTCAGTGTATCACATGCTTGGAAACCATGAGAAACATACATAGTAAAAACAAACCCATTCACTGCTTTTCTGAGTGAATGGGTTAAATGCAGAGAGGAATTTCCCTACGGGGATAAATAAAGTATATGTTAAATAGGAGCATGCAAGTCAATTTTTATCACACATACACTTATTGATCCAAATTGAATTGGTCACTCAACCACAAATGTTTTAGTTTCAAACCCACAGCTCTGGAGGTCCTGAAAGGAATGTATGAGAATGCTGCAGCTTTCTTGTCCATGAAGAACAGCCATAGCAATACGGGATATATGAGTTGTATATTGTAACTCTCTATCATTAGCTGGGGATTACAGTGTGTGATTAGCAAAGTGGTCTTTTAGCGCCATCTGCTGGATTTATCAAATATTCAAGTTCAGGCCTTTCAGGGGTTTATACTGTACGTATTTACCCTGGATTTGTAAATAAAGGTGACCATATCTGCTGCTTTATTTAATTCGTTTCTATATTTTTTATTGTTTAATCCTGGCTATATTATTATTTATGATGTGACCAACTGTATAAAGCTCCCCACGCAGCTTTATTTTTTCATATCTAGTATTTGTAAAACCCACCACTAATCTTATGCCAGGCAGTCTCTCCAGTGAAATGCATAATAAAGCTCTGGTATGTGAAACCCCAAGGAACCCTGCAGATGAGGACATAAAGTTTTTAATATTGTGAAGTGTCCAGATGGGTCTAGATCTCTGCCTCACTCTGGTCTACATGGAGCTTGAAGCTACATTCAAGCTTCCATCATCATCTTCACCACCATCAGTGTCTAAACTCCAGCGGTGCCCTGTCCAGCTCTCTTAGACTAGCTTTCTGTCTCCTGGAATCTCCTTCATCTTCTTGCGCTGGGAGACAGATTCTGGCGATGATACATATAAATTTGCCATCCTGGAAGAGATGGATTATCTGTACAAGATCTGTAGGGTCCAAGTATTACCTCATGCTACCAGCAGTAACACTGTAAGTAAGAAAAGATGAAGAGTGAAAATGTCAGAAATCTCCACCACTAAAACCATTCCTGTTTTGAGGGTTTTCTTACTGTTGATACTCGAGTGCACCTGCTGTTGATTTCATTAACATCAAAGCGACTGAAACTGATTAACAACCCGCTCTGCTACTTCACTGACTAGATCAGACTTGATGCTGTACTCTGTTTAAAAAGTGTTCCTTGAATTTTTTTGTGCAGGTCAATTTGCTGTGATCTGCTGGGGGAGCAGCATCAGAGCTGCAGATATTAACTTACTGGATAAACTAATCAGAAAAGCTGTATTTTGTGTTGAGTTTTATTCTAGTTTTTGTTTCATCTAGGTCTCCTTGGTTATGTATCATGTTTCTGTCTGTGTCTGTGTTGTGTCCATGTTGTCAAGCTTGTGTGTCATGTCTATGTCTCTCCATATTTCCTGTTTTATTTTAGAGTCTCGTATTTCCATGTTCAGTGTGTTTTACTTCCCCCTGTGGCGTCATGTTCATTTGTGTCAGCTGTGTCTCCCCAGGTGTTTCCACTTCCTTTATTAACCTCTTGTGTATTTAAGTCCTCTGTCTCCTTGTGTTCTTTGTAGGGTTGTCTGTGTGTGTTTACGTGTTTGGTTTATTTCATAGTTATGTTGTTGCATGTTCCGGTTCAGTTTCATGTTCTTGTCCATTGTCATTGTTTTCATGGTTAGTCAGAGTTTTTCCCAGTTCAGGTTTTCAGTTTAGTTTCAGTTTAGTGTTTTTCGGTTTTTGTTTTGTATCAGCCGCATAAAGGCTCGCCTTTTGTTTAAACACCAGTTCATTTCTCCCGTGTCTGCGTTTAGGGTCCGTTTCATAAAACGCTGGCGTTCCCCGCCGTGACAAACCCTCCATAATACAATATATCTATCTGATAGACAGTAATCTGCCCTTTAATTTTAATATTTGATTACTGTTTTAAATTATGTTTGGGTGTTGTGGTGATTTAGAAATACATATTCTCTTCCTCTACCTCAGAAAGCTGAGATCCTTTAATTGGTGCAGGAAATGTCTGCATTTTTCTATTTGCCACTTGTGGTGAGGACAATATACACTGCAGGAGTAAACTAAAGGAACTGTTGGGTCTGTGCCTGCAGGCCCCGCTGCTTCAGAGACTTATCACTTGTGAAGAAAGCAAGACAAACAGCGATCCATTTTAACTTGCAAGGGAAGCCTGGTTGGAACCAGGCTCTTGGAGCTGAAAGCTCCTCACCTGTTTCCCAGCCAACTTCGAAACACAAGCACCACCCATTGTAAAACCCATATGGTCATAAAAGGTTAAAACACTGTTGTGTGTGTGTGTGTGTGTGTGTTTGTGTGTGTGTGTGTGTGTGTGGTTTGCGTGATTTCCTGCTGATCACAAAGGGTCATCTCCCCTCACCCTGCATATGGCTCAATTCCTTTAAAGGTCCACCATACACAAGCATGAGGTCATAAAGGGTAGGAAGTTTACTAAATAAGAAAACAGAACCTTCACACAAGATGAAGAGCTAAACATTAAATGGCTTCAGTGAACACTCAGGAGACCGTGTCGCATTCTTCAGAGCTTTACTGATCCTTATTTTTCTTTGTAAAACTGTAATAACAGAAACAGAATGCAGTCTATTCACTCTCCATACAAATACACAAAGACGGACGTAGGTTACTGGCCTGGTAGCCTGGCTGCCCCTGAGTGGATCCGGGGCAGGCGGGGGGGCTTGGGGTTCGGGGGTGCTTCGTCTCCGTGATGGGGCTCTGGCTGGGCCTTGGGGGCTTCGGTCCTCGTCGGTGTGTCGCCGAGGTTGTGGACGGGTGGGTGCACGGGGGCTCAGCCCTGGCGCAGGGGGCCTCTGGTGCATCGGCCTAACTGGGGGGCTCTTTAACTGGCGGGGAGGTTGTTCCATCCTTGCAGAAGTCCACTCTGCAGGTGGGGGAGAGACATAGGAGAGGTGGAGAATAAACCTAACCTGGGTGTCTGTTGTCTTGTGTAGTCTGGAGATGATTGAATGTTGGGGTGGGTACAGTTTCCTCTGCGGTGGGGTGGGGTGGGCTGCCCCGGGTCCTGCGGGGCTTGGCGGTGCTGCTGCCGTAGGCCCCGGTCTGGATGGGCCTGGGCTCCCTTGCCTTGGTGGGTACCAGAGGACGGGGGTGCCTACTGGGGTGAGCGGGGGAGCTGGCCCTAAGGAGGGGTATATTGCCCCTCCCTTCTTTTCCTCCCCATCCCCCGGCTGCCTCCCTCTTCCCGCTCCACCACACCCACCCACACAGGTAGGGCCTTGGGGTGCGGGTGTGTCACCAGGGTGCAGGGGAGGCATTCCCCCCTTCTGTCCCCTTCTGGCCACCTGTGCCTCAATTTTATTCCACAACTTAGACATCCACATTATTCACACTCTCATAACACACACATATATATAGGGCCTTGAGGGTGACCACGTTAACGGCGTCCAGTGGACGGTCTGTGTATTCAACCCTACCTCTGGCGCCGGTGCCCACCTCTCAATTTTAAATCCATGTAGACATTGAGGGTTCTCGGGAGGGGCCGTGCTAACACCTGCTGCTCTCTGGCAGCAGCACCATGCCCTCCCTTGTTTTAAATGCACTTTAGAACAACACGCAGCAACACTACACATGAGCGGGAGGAGGGAGGTATGGGGTCTTCACACACCCCCGTTCTCTACTAGCCATCGGGGCGGGGGGCTGGGAGGAGGTGTTGGCTGTCCGATTGGCCTCCCTGCTGCCGCGGAGCCTGGGGCGGTCTGCTTGCCTCCACCCCGGGGGAAAGGGTCACATCTCTTGGGTCTGGGTGCCTTTTCCCCCTCTGGGGGCGAGGGTACCTGGACCTGGGGTATAGAGTATGTTTGGGGAGTATGATTGTGTGTACATGTCCATGTATGTCTATCCCTAAGTTGGGTGAGTGCTGAGTGTTTGTATATGTGTGCATGAGGGTGGGAAAGCATGTTTGTGTCTGTGTGTGCCTGTTTGTCTGTGTCTATATGTCAGGTCAGGTCTTAGACTCCACCTCTCTGGGAACACCCAGGCCCTCCAAAGTGTGGAGGCCTATCTCCCCTCACCACACTCCCTGCCGGTAACTGATGCCCTCAGGGGTTGGTGCATTGGTGGTTCTTGGTGTCCGGGGCTGGGCGCTCAGGTATACACCAGCTCACTCCCGGTGGCTACTTGGCGGGGCCTGGTGCCTGTCGCTCGGTCAGGCCTCTTCCGGGGCAAAGGGGGCCCTCGAACCTCCGGCCTCGGGGCCTGCAGCTCGGTTCACTCTGGCACAGCTGGCTGCCGGTGGAGGCGGCGGGCACGCCGGTGCAGCCCCCTCTGGCTTCTGCTTCGTGGCTACTGGGTGACCCCTCGTCTGGGGCTCTCAGCCCTTCCCAGGAGGGTGGCACGGATGCCCCTCCGGTGGTCCTCCTTGGGCTCTCGCACTCTGGGGCCTCTGGATGTCTGGAGCCTGGATCTCCTCCATGCCTGCTTCATGCCTTGGGGGACGGGGCTATCGCCCTCCACACCCTCTAGCAGACCGTTACATGGGGAAACCTTTTGTATACAAGCGCGCTGATCCACACAGGTTTGCACACGGGTGTTCACTGTTCGTAGACATAAACTACACCTTTCTTAGCTGCTACTTTAAAGCACATTGTGCGCTGTCTGTCCTGCGTGCTGCACAACAACTTTCAATATTTAGTATTTACTGCTGTTCACACTTAGCTAGATTAACGTGATGGTGTTGTGTTTAGTATGTTGCTTTGTTTGTTTGTTTTTTTGCTTGTTTTCTATTCTTTTTCTCTCAACAGGTGATCCAGGAGATTTTTTTTTTCTCTTTGTCTTTGTAAGTGCCCTTTCTCACTGTCCCTTTTCCCTTCTGTTTTTCTTTTCCTTCCTCTCTTTCTTTCTCCCTTTCCTATCCCCCAGTCATGTCTGTCCCATCTGTAACAACTGAAAATAAAATAAATAATAACAACAAAGTTTGATCAAATGGACCAATACAGCAATGCCATGATGATCCATTTGGCAAAATAAATCCATTTGGTATCCTTGTTGGTCTTCAGACAACAATTCTGACGGCTAAAGAACCAAATGGGACAGACAAAAAAAAACAAACAAAAAAAAACAAAAAAAAAACAAATACACAAAGATTACATTCAATATTGTTGCCTTATGTAAACAGTCACTACACAATCTCAGCATCGACAATATTACTATTACATTACTAGCATAAACAGCTTGTTTATGCTAGTAATGTAACAAACTCGCTAAACACAGAAGAAAATCATCACTTTACTGAACAAGGTACTAATAAGTGAGAACAATCAATTCTTTTTTGTTTGTTTTTTTTTGCCACACTTACAGATTATGCCTTTTCAAGAGCAACAGATGCAGGAATTTACAGAGATACTGAGAAATGGACCTTCCCTGTCAAGCGCTGGGAGAAAACCAGTGCTTGAGCTCTTACATGGCGCTTCCCTGTTAACCCACTAAATGGCAGGCTTTGCCCAGAGAGGAGCAGGAATAAACATATTTACTGACACGTTGCTACAATTACTTACAGAACGAATGATTATGACCCGTCATATAACAAACTTATAAAAAACATACCTCAGAAATACCCCGAGGGATAGAATAATGTGCCTGCAGTTAAACACTATAACCTCCCCCACCATTCAACAGGCCGGGGAGGAGGATAGAAACAAAAGAATGTCTTTGATCATGCAGTTTGAAACAAGGCTTACAAATGTCTTGATGCATTCTCAATCATCCAGGAAAGTAAATCTCCAAAAGTTGATTATGTTCATCTGGACGTAGCGTTTTGTGGGAGAAACAATGCTGTGATTGCAGCCATTCCCCAACTCTCTGTGAATGGTACTCATGGCCATTGATCAGTGGTCTTTGATCAGTGGGTTTTGGTCAGTGGTTGTTGATCAACGGTCATGAGAATTTGCATAATTATGATTAAGGAACTGACCTCACAGCCCATTGTTCCTTCAGTGGGCTGGTTTCAGTCATTATGCAAATGTACTGTTTATAAGATTGGGGAAACCTGCAGTCAGCTGAGACTGAAGAAGTCACTTGGATGAGTGACGAAACGTTTCTCCCACAAAACGCTACGTCCAGATGAACAGATTCAACTTTTGGAGAAGGCTTACAAATTTAAGTACAACAATGACAACTTTATCAAAATCAACCTAACAGGAACACTTTGAAAAAAACACAAGATCATAATGGGAAAATAAATTATGGTTAGATATATATACTCATATGGACTGGGTAACGTCTCAGGAGTGAACTGATGGCATATTGTTTGATGGAAATGAAAATGATCAACCTAGAGAGGGATGAATTCAAAGACACCCCAAAAATCAAAGTGAAAAAATGATGCAGCAGGCTAGTAAAATTATGCTGACACCTCACTGCTGCAACTTAAAATGGTAGTCAATAGTCTGTATGTCCCCCACATGCTTGTATGCATGCCTGACAATGTCGGGGCATGCTTCTTATGAGACAACAGGTGGTGTCCGGGGGAATCTCCTCCCAAATTTGGAAAGGGGCATCATTGAGCTCCCGAACACCTTGGCGACTTGTTGGATGAATCAAAACAATGTCCTAGAGGTTTTCTTTTGCATTTAGGTCACCACAAATCATTCAAATGAAACAGAAGCGTGAGGCTTTTTCCTGATTAGACTTGATGCTTCTTCTCTGCCACCTGTCCAAACAAGTCTCTAGAGATTTCTCCAGTAAATAGCATCACCATTCATAAAGTACTCAAACCTCAGTAAACATAGGTCAGGTAAGCGTGGGAGCCAGCCAATTGTATTAGTGGTGGGCAGATTGATCCAAATATCGATTGTATCGACACCAAGTCGGCATTAGTATCGAATCAATACCAATGGTGAGATTGATTCTTTACTTTAACTTCCGCTCTTGTTTGCAAAGCTGTGGTTTCGGCAAAGACGAAACAGCCAGGTCTCTGGACTCACTGCTCCTGTGTCAGGGCAGAGCAGGCACACTTCGCTCCCCCTCCCCCCTCTTGTGTTTAGATGTTGTGCTGTCACATGACATGACTTAGACGCTTTGGGGTTTATGTTGTTTACATATTATTTATATTTTCACCAGTTGTTGTTTTTGTTGTTGAGAATTTTAATTGTAATTTTTGTATTAGTTTCTTAACAGTAATTGTTTTTTTAATTTGTTTACTGGTTTGCGTGCACTTTTTATTTAAGATTTTTCTAAAAAATAAATAAATAAATAAATAAATAAATAAATAAAAAAAAATTGATACCTGTAAACCGCCATGGCAGACCTGATTGCACTTTCATGCTTCGCAGCATCATTTATTCTTACAATAATCACACGGTTGCTGTACATTTAATGGATGCAGCACTCCCACTGTCTCACTCAACAACGCAACACAAGCAGAGCACAGGTTTTAAGCCAGTGAGACGTGGTTGCAAATTGCAGCTGCAGGTGAGTCGATCCTACCTGCAACGACATCGCAGACCACACCCCGCCACAATAATAAGCATTTTCTATTTAATTATAAACTTTGTCCTAATTATGTCCTGGGTTTTAACTATTTATTAATAAAAAAGGAAACATCATAAAAAACACTTCAGATCATGAAAATTAATTGAGATTTAGCAGTTCAATGACGCATCCACCTTATTTATTGAAAAGTATCAGTATCGGTATTGGTATCGGTGATACTGGCCCGTATTTACTTGGTATCGGATCGATACCAAAATATGCCATATCTCACACCACTAAATTGTATCAGCACCTTGATCCTCCAGGAACTGCCTGCATATCCTCTCCACATTTGCATTGTCGTGCACCAGGAAGAACCTGGGACCTGCTGCACCAGTGTAGGGTCTAACAATTGGCCCAAAGATTTCATCCTAATACCTAAAGGCAGTCAGTGTCATTGCCTATCATATCGAGGTTTGTGTGTCCCTCCTCAGATGTCTACCACCGGTGAGTTACAGTGTGAAGATGATGTTGATCATTTCCCAGAAACACCTCATTTATTTAACATCAAGAGTGGCAGATTAATGGCCAAGCATGAAACAAACTGGTAAAATAATTAATTTAAGAATTTGTCTTCCACGTTCTTTTAAATTTATTTCTGGATGACCAAAAATAAGTATATTTTATAGGTGCTGCAGAAAAGGAAAAATCTGTAAAGGGAGAGAGTTGGCACTATTTCCTCATCATTTTCACAAATCACACCAAAGGTAGTATTGATATCAATAAGTAAACAAAAATATATGTTCCATCACAGAAATGTAACAGGAATATATTTTCAGGAAATGGCAAAAAACAAAACAAAACAAAAAACCTTGCATTCGATTTTTTTTTTATTAATCTCCTGTAGGAAAACTACTCTCTGCATTTAACCCATTCACTCAGTGAAGCAGTGGGCAGCCACCAATCCAGCGCCCGGGGGAGCAGTGTGCAGGGGCGGTACCTTGCTCAGGGTTACCTCAGGGTGGCCATTCGGTAGATTTGAATCCCCGACCTTCCCATCATGGGGCAAACGCTCTACCTAACGAGCTATCGCCTTCCCCTCGTTTTTTGCCCACTGACCTCCTTATAAGAGAGTGGAACAAGGAAGTCAGGGGCCAGTTGAAGCAACTGGAAGCAGACTGAAGATGCATAACTGCTGCGAAGGTGAGCACTGCTTATTGTGTTTTCTGTCAATTTTAATAAACACTATACATTTTTAAAAAAGGTTGCAAATTTAAAGATTGTTTTTCATGTCCGGCATAAATTTGCCAGTGTTGCTGCTGCTGATCCTGCTAGTTCTACCCTCAGCCAGTCCTCATGACGCTGAGAACACTACACAGCAGAAAGATGGTAAGCACAACCTGCCAGCAGAAATTTGGTAAATTATATGCTTATGATCAAATGTCTGACCTTCATACAGAGGCCAATAAGTTAATTTCATACTGCTTTGAAAGGGTTTAAAAGTAAGAGTTATAGTATGTCAAACAGATGTAGAGCACTGCGCCCAAGCAGCAAATACATTCAGTGACAAAAGCAGAATGAAAATTGGATTCTCCCCCTTAATTGGAGCTGGGTCCAGCCCTTGGCTAATCTTACAGCCTCTGGAATGGAAATCACTCTCCCAGAAAAGAGCAACAACCCCTCCCTTCCTTCCTAAAGATAAAACTTATTCCAAACTGGTATTTATCCAGTAGCCTGGTATTGCATGGGTGCGGTGTTCTCTTTCAACACTATTATATAATATAAAATTGTGTAGTGTAAAATAAAATATAAATATTGATTGATAAAATGTAAAATATAAATATGCGCTGTTGGGTATTTATGGAATATAAAATACTGAGGTCTTGATGCATGCTCAATCATCCAGGTAAGTAAATCTCCAAAAGTTGATTCTGTTCATCTGGACGTAGCGTTTTCAGTGGAAGAAACGTTTCGTCACTCATCCAAGTGACTTCTTCAGTCTCAGCTGACTGCAGGTTTCCCCAAATCTTATAAACAGTACATTTGCATAATGACTGAAACCAGCATCACTGAAGGTACAATGGGCTGTGAGGTCAGTTCCTTAATCATAATTATGCAAATTCTCATGACCATTGATCAACAACCACTGACCAATGGTCTTGAGTACCATTCACAGAGAGTTGGGGAATGGCTGCAGTCATGTGTGAACAATGCTGTGATTGCAGCCATTCCCCAACTCTCTGTGAATGGTACTCATGGCCATTGATCAGTGGTCTTTGATCAGTGGGTTTTGGTCAGTGGTTGTTGATCAACGGTCATGAGAATTTGCATAATTATGATTAAGGAACTGACCTCACAGCCCATTGTTCCTTCAGTGGGCTGGTTTCAGTCATTATGCAAATGTACTGTTTATAAGATTGGGGAAACCTGCAGTCAGCTGAGACTGAAGAAGTCACTTGGATGAGTGACGAAACGTTTCTCCCACAAAACGCTACGTCCAGATGAACAGAATCAACTTTTGGAGATAAAATACTGAGGTATATTTGTATTAAATATATTGAGTTAGATTCCAACACATGTTGTCACAATCATATTTTAGAAAGAAATATGTATAAGTAAAATATATTTCCTTAATAATATAATATGGAAGGATATATGGAAATAAAATGATAATATATCATATTTATGTATTTTTTCCTGTTGATGCTATTTAATGATGCTAGTATACATTGTGTTTCGATAGCACCTGGTCATCAGGCAAAATGATGCCAATTAAAGCAATTAATTAAAAATCTCAAAATTTTATTATATACTGCCAACTTGGTGGTTAATGATTTTCCCATCATTTTACTTTTTGTGTGCCTGCATTTTAAAATTTCATGCATGTCCTTTTCCTTTTTTTTTATCCACTGTTAACCACACGAACAGATTCCAGTGGCATCCCTCCAACTGCAGTGAACAGACCGATGCAAACAAATCTGCCACTTCTAAGTGTTGCTAAGTTAAAACAGAAGAGACAAGTTCAGTTTTCTCCGTTTGTCCCTATCAATGGTACTAACCTGATGTGGGTGACCTGGAACAACTCTCTTCCTAATCATACTGTCTCACTTTACAATGGCTATACTAATCGAGTTGATTATGTCTGTAAGTACAAGTGTGACGCTGGCTTTTATACGCCCAGCAAGGGTCCTTATTGCTACTATCCTAGTGCGACAGAAAAGAGAAGTTTTCGATTTGAAATATTGGTTAACAAAGAGAACTTTGAGATCCTGGAGTGGAAGGCTGGTTCGTATGGTTCAGTACCGAAGAATTCAGTCTGGACCTGCTCAGAGAAGCAAATATATGTGGGCAAGAACGAATTTGGACTGGGGAAGGTGTCCACTCAAGATAAGGTTTTCTACTTGCCTTATAATGATAAAGAATTTTCCTACAACTACTATAAGGTCCTGACCATCAATGAAAATGTCATCAGCCAGACGATCTACAATGTCAGATACAACAATGATGATTCTGAAATCTTCAAATTTCCTCCTGAGGTCATGCATGAAGCAACCATCAGCAACTATGAATGTCACCCAGTAGTGAAAACAGAGTCACTCTCAAAGACATATGAGGTGCAGCAGAGGTGGGACTTTACCTTTTCTATCAAGTTTGGGGTTAAAACATCCATTAAGACTGGCATTCCACTCATTGTGGCAGGAAAAATTGAGGTCAGCACAGAGGTGAGGGTTCAGTTTACAAAGGGAACCACTGTGACAGAGAGTATGACTGAAACTGCCTCTGTGGAGCTTATCGTGCCACCAAACCACTCCTGTAAATTTTCCACTGTTCGGCACAAAGAAAAAGTTGATATCCCATTCACAGCACTCCTCAGGCGTACTTATGGTGATGGAGAGATCCACACAACGTCTATCACTGGGACATATGACAGCATTCAGGTTGGAAAAATCCAGGCTGTGGTCGATCGATGTGAACTTCTAGAAAAAGTCAAGCCTTGTCCAGTCCAATGCAAATCCAGTGTGATGTCTGATGATGTAAACCTTGTTTTTCTTCTCTTTACATCATTTTCCTGTTCATACTGGATTTGAATCAGTTTGCGGTGACCTCTGCTGTTGTCAATTGGCATTGAATTAGACTGAAATCAATTTCGAGACATTGTACTATTATGAAATAAATACAGCAATTAATTTTTTTTGCAAAAGATTAGATTAGATTTAATTTACATTTTACCAACTTTTATGGAAACCGTTCTAATAACTGTAAACACCTATGAGCTATATCGTTCCTTCATGTTGGCTTCACTTTTTAGACCTGGAAACGACAATATTGTTTTACCATTTATTGGATGTTTATGACAGGAAACACACTCTTGATTTTGCCTAGCAGATGTTAGCAGTGTAGTTGATGTACAAGTGTGTATAAGAAGTAGCTGGTTGTAGTTAAAGGCCAGTATAGCAGTTGCTGCTAGAAATTCTCTGGTGCTGCTGATTTCAGGCCTGAAACCAAAATGACATAAGGTGGATCATGGTGCTGTGTACCTAAGATTTATAGAAAAATATTTTACTGCCACTAAAAACTGTAAAAGAGTGATAATAATACAACAAGTGAAATGCAATATTGGTTAAAAAAAAGAAAAGAACACCCATTTGATAATTTTAATGTTTTACATAACTGGATATAATCTGGTCCTTATCTTAGTAACAGCAGAGGGAGATATTTTATTCAAGCCAACATGATTCCAGGAAAGTGTTTAAAGAGACATTATTAACACAATTGCTTGTATATCCATATTAGCCCCCTAGCCTATCGATTCTGAAGATTAAGGACCCTAGAACGTACTTAATCAGTTTTTTTGTTCACTACCGACTTGGTGGCTTTACCTAAATATATTATCTTAACCCGCTGGTAATGCAATTTCTGCATGCATGTCCATTTCACATTTTGGAGAGGCAAAGCGTGAAATGGACACAGTGGATCAGCATGTCTATTACATGTTTTGACGTAATACTGGGGTGACACATAACATATTTCCAGTGTTGGGTTTGCTGCCTAATTTCGTTGTACATGTATGTAGCGCCCCAGACTGTGTACTCCACTATAGCCGGGTACGCCCTGAGTTCTAGTTACCTTGAACTTAGTTAGTTGCCCTCAGTGCAAGTTCCCCTGATTTACACACTTATAACACACAGATACACTTTTGCCTTACTCTGAACTATAGATAAGAAACAGTACAACACACAAGATCTTCAGTTTCAAACAAAGCGGGTTTACTGAATGGACTGATAAACACCCAATAAATCAGTAAAGCAAACAGTCTCTTACTATGATAAGTTATAACAATAACAACAGTTAAACAGTTTGTTACCGTAATGGGCCCCACACACTCACACACTCGCTCACACCCCAATTTCCCAAGTCCCCTCGGTGCAGGCCTGGATCGATGCTTGTGTGCGTAGGAACCAACGGTCCTAAAAGAAAACAAAATGGTGCTCCTACCTGGAACTCTTAGTCTCTTTCCACAACTCACAGCAAGCCGAGAGGTCCGTCCCTTAGTCCCTGCAGCTGCACACTTACTCCTTCCGAGCAGCAAACCTGATCGGTCAGCCTCTGCAGTTAGTAGCCTCTCGTGCTGTACAGGTCCGGTGATCCTTAGCGAAGTCCGCCTTTAGGGCTAACTCCGGTTAGCCAAGTTAGCACGCCGCTAACTAGGTGATTCCGAGGCAACAGTGCAAACCAGTCCGGGCCGCACCACCTCACAGTCACGCTCTCTTACTCAGCCGTCGACGTGGGATGATTTATCCTCGCCGTCCATTGGGAAAAGTCTCTGCAGACGCTAGCCGCATCTCGCGCACGCTTTTTTCTCTTCTCTGCTCTCTCGTGGCTGCTGCCTTCTCCCTCGTCTCTCCTTCCGCTCTTCCCCTTTCACAATAAAAGCACCTAAACACAAACTAAGTTATGAATAATACAAATATAGGAAAATGAACAAGATAACTATTCAGCTGTATACATATACATATACACATACACATAACTAGAAATAAAACTTAGCCCCATAAAATATACCCGGGCTACATGTACAATGACAAAAAAAGGGCTATTCTATTTTGTTCTATTCTATTCTATTCTATTCTATTCTATTCTAACTAATCAATGTAATCATAAGTTCAGTAATCACATTACAGTTACAATTATGTCGTTACTTGCATTACATTATTATACTGCTAACACAACTTGGGCTCTTTGCCAATATCTGTACAGACCAAAGGCTATTGCAAAGCTAGCAAAGAACCCAGAATGATGTTAAAGCCAAGTGAATGCTGACCCCAGCCCAGAGGCCAGAGCCTGAACTTCATTATGTAAGAAAGGCAGTGTGATGAGAAGTCAGGGAAGTATCATTGAAGCCTCCATTTCTGGCTATACATGTTTCCTCAGTAGAACCGCTGTGGCAATTTCTTGAAAGTCTATTTGGACTGATTTTCACCTTTGCTTTGTGTTGTCGGTTTTGTGTTCATATATAAAAACTAAAAGAAAGATTGCACGAATAAGGTCATGCGTAAATCAACCATCAGCAACCATGAATGCCACCCTGAAAGCAATTCCCTCTCAAAGACCTATCAGGTGGAGCACGGGTAGAACGTTGACTTTTCTATCATGATTAGTAGAGCAACCATTAAAACAGGCATCTCCTTTATTGCTGATGGATGAATTGAGTTTGGCACTGAGGGCATCACCTCAGGGACAAACTCAATTCGCTTCAGCATCAGTGATACTGTCTCTGTGGAGCTCACTGCCTTGCCAAACCACTCCTGTAACATGGTTCTGTATAAATAAAAAGGCAACATTCAGTTTGCAACACTCTTTAGAGATATCTACGAAAGTTGGCGATGTACACAAAACATCCGGGGCGATCGTGGCTCAAGAGTTGGGAGTTCGCCTTGTAATTGGAAGGTTGCCGGTTCGAGCCCCGGCTTGGACAGTCTCGGTCGTTGTGTCCTTGGGCAAGACACTTCACCCGTTGCCTACTGGTGGTGGTCAGAGGGCCCGGTGGCGCCAGTGTCCGGCAGCCTCGCCTCTGTCAGTGCGCCCCAGGGTGGCTGTGGCTACAATATAGCTTGCCATCACCTGTGTGTGAATGGGTGGATGACTGGGTGTGTAAAGCGCTTTGGGGTCCTTAGGGACTAGTAAAGCGCTATACAAATACAGACCATTTACCATTTATCCATCATTGGGATGTATAACAGTGTTCAGGTTGAAGAAGTCAGGGCTGCAGTGAATCAGTGTAATATCCTAGATGCATCTAAACCTTGTCCAGGACATGTAAAAAAGTATGATGTCTAACAAGTTTTTTTTAATTAGGGAGGGTTGCACTTTTTCCTAAAATTAAGCTTCTGTTCTTTTACAATTTAAATCAACTTACTATAGCTACTTCAGACGATTCTGATCAAATAGAATATAACTCAATATACGTTTATATTTAGCACCTCAAACATGTTGTACAGTACATGATTTAATAAATGTTTTTATCTTTACACCTGTGTTTGTTTATTACCTACCTTCACTATGATGTTCAGAAGACTGCTGTGTTAGGGTACCTGGGTCTGGTGACCCATTGTTTATGTTTGGATTATCAATATTCTTTGATGTAGTCTCTCTAATGGTATAGTCCTTTGTATTTCTAGCTCCCAAAGTTATCTTTAGTATTTCCTGATTTCTAGTTCTTAGGTTTTGTTACTGTGCCTCCCCTGTGTTTGTCATCTTTTTCATGTCCGTGTCTCAGCGTGTCTCATGTTTCCTGTTTTACTTTGATAGTTCCTGGGTTAGTGTATTCTGTTTTTCTTCCTCCCGGTCTCGTGTGTCTGTCTGTGTGTGATTAGTCCCAACTGTGTTTCCCTCCTGGCCCTCATTCTCTGCTGTGTGTTCTGCCTGCCTGTTTAGTTCATGTTTTGTTGGAGTCCAGCAATAAATTTTTAGAGTTAAGTTCTGCTGGTGAGCCTGAATTTTGGGTCCATTCTTGCCTGCTGTACACAGCAAACATGAGATGCTGAGCAGAAAAAGTTGTCCTCACTTTAATTTTACATATACAGTGGGATGCAAAAGTTTGGGCAACCTTGTTAATAGTCATTATTTTCCTGTATAAATCGTTGATTGTTACAATAAAAAATGTCAGTTAAATATATCATATAGGAGACACACACAGTGATATTTGAGAAGTGAAATGAAGTTTATTGGATTTACAGAAAGTGTGCAATAATTAATTAAACAAAATCAGGCAGGTGCATAAATTTGGGCACTGTTGTCATTTTATTGATTCCAAAACCTTGAAGAACAAATTAATGGAACTCAAATTGGCTTGGTAAGCTCAGTGACCCCTGACCTACATACACAGGTAAATCCAATAATGAGAAAGAGTATTTAAGGGGATCAATTGTAAGTTTCCCTCCTCTTTTAATTTTCTCTAAAGAGTAGCAACATGGGGGTCTCAAAACAACTCTCAAATGACCTGAAGACAAACCATCATGGTTTAGGGGAAGGATACAGAAAGCTGTCTCAGAGATTTAAGCTGTCTGTTTCCACAGTTAGGAACATATTGAGGAAATGGAAGACCACAGGATCAGTTCAAGTTAAGGCTCGAAGTGGCAGACCAAGAAAAATCTTGGATAGTGTGGAGATTAGAGGGATATTTTGCTGCTATTGTTTATAATTGCATTAATAATTAATATTGATATTGCATTCAGATGTTTAAACATACTGGTATCATATCAGCCTTTATTACAGGTCCAGTGAGAACCACTTTAAACTGTTGAGTTGAATTTAGAATCTTAAATGTTTATAGGCAGATTACATTGCATAAAGAAAGGCCTAACTCTGAGTATAGTCTATGCTAAAGTCCAGACAGGAAGTGCAGGGTTTTGAGCGTGCTTGTGAAAGTGAAACTAAAGCAGAATCTAAGTGTAAGTTACTTTGAGGAGCTGTTTGGATGATGTTATTTTAATAACCAGGTTATTCATTATTATCTTTTATTCATATATATCTTTTGATTGAGCTTTTAGTAGTGGTTCTTGATTAAAACATTTATTCAACATATTACATATATAGTTTCAGTTAGGTTATTACATGTAAGGATGAGCCTCTGTTCTGGTGAAAGGTCAGAAGTGCAACGGGTGAGATGAGAGAGCATGTAAGGTCGAGACACACACACACACACACACACACACACACACACACACACACACACACACACACACACACACACACACACACACACACACACACACACACACACAGTAGATAGACTCATTTATAGGTGAAAGTTTAATCATGTTTTGCTGGTGACTGCAAAATTGTGCCTGCATGAGTGACAGTTTGTTGCAGAACTACTGCTGATGTTCCAGACGATAAGCAGTTACAGAATAACGAACGCTTGTTGAAGTGACCAAGGTTTTTCTTTTTGCTTTAAAGCAGGAGCAAAGGGGGAAAAGCTTATATATTTTGGTTAAGTCTGATAAAGTATAAATTAGAATGTACCATTACATTAAGAGCAGTAAAATGAAATAAAATGCTATACCAAAACAGGTTATGACACAGGAAATGTGAGTTCTAAAATGAAGTTAGTGTTAACACACAGAAGTTGTTTCTAGGGAGCTTTTAGCTATAATGAAATTTATTCAGGAGTAATTGATTATATGCTTACACTTAGTTGATTAAAATGGTTGTTTTCTCTTTGATCCTTTAGTAGAATAAGTGTTTATGATGATTTTCTTGTGATCTATTGTGAAAGGTGATTTTAGGTCAGAGCTACGTGCAGCTGCGACAGTACAGGATGTTGAATAGAGTGAACAACAGGAAACATGTGTGAAACCAGTGCTTTAAGACTGTTAAAATGCTGTGGACTGAGATGAGTGATGTTTAAGACTATATATGAACAAAAGTCAGAAAGTCAAAACATAATAGCTTGACCTAAGTTTGAATAAAGAGAAAATTGATGAACATAAGTCAGGGGAAGCGTAGTAGGGAGAAAGTGTTTTTATCCCTTACAGGAGAAGATTTCGACAAGAGAGGGACCCATAAAAGGACAGACCACTGGAGATTCACAATGATGATTTGCTGAGCCAGAGGACGGCTAGAGAGGGTCAGAGAAATGACACGAGTGAAGTGTGGTGACCCTCTAAAGAGAATCATCAAGAGAGGGAATGTAGAGTATAGGGATATTTTGCTGCTATTATTTGCTGCTATTTTTTATAATCATCATTACCATTCCATTAATAACACTATTGATATTGCATTCAGATGTTCAAACATACTGGTATCATATCAGCCTTTATTACAGGTTCAGTGAGAACCACGTTAAACTGTTGAGTTGAATCTATAATCCCAAATGCTTAGGCTGAGTGCAAGTTATTTTGAGCAGCTGTGGATGATGTTTAACATCTTTTATTCATTCATATCTTTGGATTAAGCTTTTAGTAGAGGTTCTTGATTAAAACATTTATTCAACATATTACACATATAGTTTCAGTAGTGTACGTGCTGGCCTTCTGTCTAGTGGAAAGGTTACAAGTCTTAGCTGAAGAGGTGAGAGGTGAAAATGAGTGCAGCAGAGGCTGACACACACATACACACACATACAGTTAGAGAGGTTCATTTGTAGGTGAAAGTTTGAGCATGCTTGCTGTGACTGTGTTTCTGTGTGTACGTGACTGTTTGATGAAGAAGCAGGTGCACGATGCGAGAGCTGAGCTGGCTTGCGGGAAACCACCGGGGAGAAGATGGAAGCCAGTGTCCTTTAATTGTGTCACAAGTTGTCAAATAGAACGTTTGTGGTTTTGAGTTGACGTATCCATGTAATTTACGCAAGAGGGGGCGTTCTAATACCCCGATGCATAAAACTGTGTTCTGAAGTTTTGGAGATGAGATCTGATGCTGTCTGTGTACAGATTACATCTCCACACGCTGCGTGTGTTTCATTAAAAATCTTCGTTTGACTCCACCTGACTGGGTCAGTGTATTATTCCGATCTCCACCTCTCTCGTCCTCAAAATGAATCTTAACAGCGTCCGGTGGCGACAGGAAGCACCTGGGATGGAGACGAGGCGATGATCTTTTCAAACTGTGTTAAAAGTCATTGTGGTTTTGATTTGACGTATGCATGTATTGTATGTGATGACGTAGAGGGGGCGTCAGTAAACATACCCTGATGCATAAAACTATTGTTGTGTAGCTTTTGGGGCGGAGATCTACAGTTGATGTTTTGCAGTGTTCATCTCCCCACGAGTGTGTTCATTAAAATCATCGTTTGACTCATCGTCCTGGACCAGTGTTGTTATTTGGATTTCCTCCTATATCCCTCCTTAATATTCGAACCCTTAACAATCGACAGAAGCGACGAATGGTGAGAACAGTCAGAGTCAACCCACAGACCAGCACCAAAGACCTACAACATCATCTTGCAGCAGATGGAGTCACTGTGCATCGTTCTACCATTCGGCGCACTTTACACAAGGAGATGCTGTATGTGAGAGTGATGCAGAGGAAGCCTTTTCTCCGCCCACAGCACAAACAGAGCCGCTTGAGGTATGCTAAAGCACATTTGGACAAGCCAGCTTCATTCTGGAATAAGGTGCTGTGGACTGATGAAACTAAAATTGAGTTATTTGGGCATAACAAGGGGCGTTATGCATGGCGGAAAAAGAACACAGCATTCCAAGAAAAACACCTGCCACCTACAGTAAAATATGGTGGTGGTTCCATCATGCTGTGGGGCTGTGTGGCCAGTGCAGGGACTGGGAATCTTGTCAAAGTTGAGGAACACATGGATTCCACTCAGTATCAGCAGATTCTGGAGACCAATGTCCAGGAATCAGTGACAAAGCTGACGCTGCGCCTGGGCTGGATCTTTCAACAAGACCACGACCCGAAACACTGCTCAAAATCCACTAAGGCATTCATGCAGAGGAACAAGTACAACGTTCTGGAATGGCCATCTCAGTCCCCAGACCTGAAAATTATTGAAAATCGGTGGTGTGAGTTAAAGAGAGCTGTCCATGCTCGGAAGCCATCAAACCTGAATGAACTAGAGATGTTTTGTAAAGAGGAATGGTCCAAAATACCTTCAACCACAATCCAGACTCTCACTGGAACCTACAGGAAGCGTTTAGAGGCTGTAATTTCTGCAAAAGGCGGATCTACTAAATATTGATTTCATTTCTTTTTTTGTGGTGCCCAAATTTATGCACCTGCCTGATGTTATTTAAACAATTATTGCACACTTTCTGTAAATCCAATAAACTTCATTTCACTTCTCAAATATCACTGTGTGTGTCTCCTATATGATATATTTAACTGACATTTTTTATTGTAACAACCAACAATTTATACAGGAAAATAATGACTATTAACAAGGTTGCCCTTCGCCTCATCAACAATATCACTTTTTTCCTCCCACAGCAATCTGATCCACACCCAGGGCTTCAAAGAAGAACAGGAAGTCCCGAGATGCATTTCCTGCTAGGTTTCCCGGGCAAGCTGTAGTAAACCCTCAAAGCACTGCCCCCCACAGTGACCACAATTTACTACTCCACAAACCAAGAAAATTAGTAGCTTCAAGTACACACAATAAAATCAGATTACCCTATAGCATTAAAATACATGGAAACCAAGAAACACGCATACATGGGCACCAACATTTTAAGACTTTTGAACCTTAAACAAATATCTATTTGACTGAAATGGAACGTATCATTATTATTAATTTGCCACTCAGCTACATTCTCCCCTGCAATCAGTCAACGCCCTCTGTGACTATTAAACCTCAACTGAATGGAAATCTCCCTGCAATGCTGTTACATCCTGTGAGGCTGTGGGAGTGTGTGGGTGTGGTGTTGTCCTCTCCTTCTCCGCCTCCTTCTTTCTTGCCCCTCCCCCCCTTGTCTCTCTCTGCCCCTGCCTTCTCTCTTAGGATGCAGCTGCTGCTCATCTGCCCTCGTTTATCACCAATTACCCTCCAGAGGTGATATAAGCTGGAGGAGAGCAGCGCGGCGGGTGGGGAGAGGCTTCTGGTGGATTTCCTCTGTGTGTTTCTGCATGTGCTTCTGTGCTGGTCTGGTCTAGGTGTTGGAAAGGGCCCGTTGTGTGTGTTTGACCAACCCACCATGCGTGGCTCTTTGTGAGTAGCTCTCAGCTGAACAGTGGTTTTTCCTCAGGTGAAGCGGCCTCCATTTCTTTGGGTTGGCCTGTCTGATTTATTGTTAAAGCAGCGTTGCTGCCTCTTTCCGTTGATTCCTTAGTAGTGCGCATGCGCCAACCTGCATGCAGCCTGTTACAGTTGCTCCTGCTTTTTCTCATTAGTTTAGCTTTTTTTCTTACTTATTCTTTTTTTTCCTTACTTGTACTTTCATCTGTTTATTATCTTTCCCTCATTCATGTGGATTGAGAGAGTTTTTGTTCTGCTGGTGGCTGCGGAACTGTTACTTTTATCGAGGAATGGGACGGCGGCACAACTCCCACATACTGCACGGACTGTTTACTCCAGAGATCAGCTGATCGCCCTGATGCCGGCCGGCTCACCGACCAGACCCGCAGACGTACTAGCTGAAATCTGAAGAAAAACACAAAGGGGATGCAGAGATGGAGGCCAGAAAAGGAGAAGGACTACATACATACAGCTCCTGCTCCCTCCCCCCACTTGGAAGATCAGATCACAACCTGATTCACCTCACCCCCCGTGCCAATTGTGAGGAGGGAACCTGTGACCACGAGGAGCATTAGGAATTGGTCAGATGAGGCCTTAGCGGACCTACAGGGCTGTTTTGAGGTGACCGACTGGGAATCACTCTGTGAGCCTCACGCCGAGGACATCAATGGGCTTACTGAGTGTATCATGGACTACATAACTTTCTGCACCGACTCCATTGTTCCAGCTCAGACTGTTCATTGTTTCCCAAATAACAAGCCGTGGGTGACTAAGGACATCAAAGCCCTCCTCAACGACAAGAAGAGGGCTTTCAGAGGGGGCAATAAAGAGGAGGTGAGAAGGGTCCAAGTGTTACTAAAGGACAAAATCATAGAGGCTAAGGACATTTACAGGAGGAAGCTTGAGTGGAAACTACAGCAGAACAGCATGAGAGAGGTGTGGAATGGCATGAAGACCATCACTGGATTCAACATCAGACGGGGGCTCACCCAGCAGCCACAGTGCAGAAGCCACAGGGGGCTGCGGTGACGTGCCTGCAGGCTCCACTGGCAACAGGCTACACCAGAGCAAACTGAGCCCTGGGCCTAGATGCCCGAGGTCAGAGGGCCCTCCACCCCTCAGAAGGGGCCACAGGCGCCAGGTCCCGCCAAGCAGCTGCCGGGAGTGAGGCAGTCCACACCCAGCCCCAGACACTGAGAACCACCAATGCACCGACAGGTGAGGGCCACTGGCAGGGCCCATTCCTTCACAGATTTGCAAAGGCCTGGCCAAACAAACTTGGAGCTGACCAGTTTAACAGAGACCTGGACCCCTGGATGAGATAGAGCATGCACCAAGGCAAAAATGTGACGACACCATGAAAAGGGAACCACCGGGCGTGGGTGGCTTGTAGAAACGTCACAGACCAGGAGAGGACCACCATGCTGCATGGGTCTGTCCGTGCAAACTTAAGTGCAAGGATGTCTGGGTCACCACTCCAATCAGTAGCCATGGCGGAATAATCTATGCCAACATAAACGGGAGAAACTAATGCGCGGGACAGGGGTCAGCCGCATGGTTGGACTTACCAGCCACGTACTGAATGTCCATCATAAAATCAGAAATGGCTGCCAAATGGCACTGCTGGCATGCACTCCATGGGTCTGAAACCTTGGACATTGCAAGCGTCAAGGGTTTGTGGTCCACATATGCGGTAAAGTTATGACCCTCTAGAAAAAACGAAAATTATGCGTTGCCAGGTGGAGAGCCAGTACCTCCCTGTCAAAAATGCTGTATTTGCACTCGTTGTCCTGCAGCATACAGCTGAAAAGGGCAAGCGGTTGTCAGACACTCGAGATTTGCTGTTCTAGGACCACAACCACCGCTATGTCCAATGCATCGGTGGTCAACGCACCGTACAGCGGCTGCAGCAGGTTTGCCAGTCTGGGGAGAAAACGGTTGTAAAAATCCACCATCCCCCCAAATTCCTGCAGGGCTTTAATAGTTGTCAGACACTGAAAGTCTTAAACAGCCCGGACTTTGCGTGGCAATGGAACCACACGGTGCCCCAGGAAGTCCAGAACCGGCAGCCCAAACTGGCATTTAGATGGGTTAATGATCAGGCCATTTGCCACCAAGCGCTGAAAAACCTGACGTGTGCTGCTCTCTGAGCTGCTGGCCACCCGTATATCATCTACATATACAAAAACGAAGGACAGCCTGCGTAAGACTGAGTGCATCAAATGCTGGAATGTTTGGGCGGCACCTTTCAGGCCAAAAGGCATACGCAAAAACTCGAAAGGGCCGAACAGAGTAACTACAGCGGTTTGGGGACATCCTCTGCACGCACGGGAACCTGGTGATACCACCCTACTAAATCAATCTTAGAAAAACTCGAGGTCCTCGCAAGATGGGCGGAAAAATCCGGGATGTGGGGAATGGGATAATGAGTGTTTTCTGTGACGTTATTTAGATGGCGAAAATCCCCACAAGGTCACCACCAACCACAGTTTCTTTTGTGTTACTTCTGCCATTTTAGGCTTTTTTGTAGGTAATTTTATTTTGGGTCTTTCTGTGAAGGTTCTCAGTCATCCAGGTGGAGTGAATAAATAAAAGTATATTTACGGTGGCCCCTAGAGACAAAGCAGCACATACAAACTTCAAAAAACGTACGAACTCTGAAGCATGTACAAACCCTGAAGCACGTACAAACCCTGAAGCACGTACAAACCCTGAAGCACGTACAAACTCTGAAGCACGTACAAACTCCAAAACACGTACAAAACACAACAGAAGTGCTCCAGGATGCTAGGCGCAGTGTTGAGCTTTTGTTACCTAGAGGCTACACAAGCCAGCAAGTACCAACGACCGGATTTGGTGTGTGATAGTAACAGGTAAATGAACATTTTTTTTAATTATTTGAATATATATGCGTGCTTGTGTATAAATACACAAACAATACACATATGCTTTCAATTGTGTAATTTAAGTGATCTAGGTAGCTCTGTTTTGGAAGTTCAGTTAATGCTAGAAATGTGTTTTGGAGTTTGTACGTGTTTTGTCTCTAGGGGCCACCGCATATATTTATATAGAAACATATATAAATAAAACCACTTTTTTTTACATTAGTAATTCCTTTTGTGCATAATTTTATATTATTGTTAATAATGAATTATTAAAGCAACAAAACCTCTGGCGCCGGTGCCCACCTCTCAATTTTAAATCCATGTAGACATTGAGGATTGTCGGGAGGGGTCGTGCTAACACCTGCTGCTCTCTGGCAGCAGCACCCTGCTCTCCCGTGTTTTAAATGCACCTTAGAACAACACGCAGCAACACTATACATGAGCGAGAGGAGGGTGGTTTGGGGTCTTCACACACCCCTGTTCTCTGCTGGCCATCGGGGCGGGGGGGCGGGGGGGCTGGGAGGAGGTGTTGGCCGTCCGATTGGGATCTGGGATGTGGGGCCTCCCTGCTGCTGCGGAGCCTGGGGCGGTCTGCTTGCCTCCACCCCGGGGGAAAGGGTAACATCTCCTGGGTCTAGGTGCCGTTTCCCCCTCCAGGGGCGAGGGTACCTGGACCTGGGGTATAGAGTTTGTTTGGGGAGTGTGATTGTGTGTACAGTGTCCATGTATGTCTATCCCTACGTTGGGTGAGTGCTGAATATTTGTATGTGTGTGCATGAGGGTGGGAATGCATGTTTTTTGTCTGTGTGTGCCTGTTTGTCTGTGTTTATATGTCAGGTCCAGCACAAGATGGTGTGAAGGATTGTCCAGTACTGACTGTAACCGTGACAACATGCTCCTTCCTGAAACCTCTGAAGAATAGAGAGAGAGAAAAAAGACAACCAGCAAAAGAGAGATCACAGCAAAGACGTAAAAGGAAAAGGTAAATGTATAAAGTCAATCTTTTAAAAAAATTCTGATTTAAAGCCTACAAGTGGTGAATGCAAGGCTTTGCATTTCTGGGGAAATGGAAACAAATAAGGTGGAATTTTGAAAAAAATGTGTTTGCAAATGTAAAAATTCATTCATTAAATATTTAACCTATACTGAAAAGTTTTTTTTTTCCAAAGTGAAATGTTTTAATAGAGCTAACCTGAGGCACTGAGGTCCAGATTTTTTTTAATGTAGTTTTAAACTGCTGGTAACTAAGACTGATTTTTTTCTGTCATATTCAGATGAATCTATCGGTCTTGTTGCTGTTGACTCTGCGGGTTCTGTCCTCAGCGAGTCTTCATGACATTGATAACTCCAAAGAGCAGAGAAATGGTAAACAAAAACTGCTGTTCTATTAATTTTAAATTTCATTCCTTAAATGTCTGAAAAATGAAATGTCTTATAAACCAAAAGACATCACATCAAAACTATTTTAAAAGGATTTATAATAAACGGAAGCCCATCTCCTTCATATATGTTCAAGACTTTAGGTCTTAAATAAGACCTCAGAAATACAATATCCAGTTTCCAAAAGTTGATTCTGTTCATCTGGACGTAGCGTTTTGTGGGAGAAACGTTTCGTCACTCATCCAAGTGACTTCTTCAGTCTCAGCTGACTGCAGGTTTCCCCAATCTTATAAACAGTACATTTGCATAATGACTGAAACCAGCCCACTGAAGGGACAAAGGGCTGTGAGGTCAGTTCCTTAATCATAATTATGCAAATTCTCATGACCATTGATCAACAACCACTGACCAAAACCCACTGATCAAAGACCACTGATCAATGGCCATGAGTACCATTCACAGAGAGTTGGGGAATGTCTGCAATCACAGCATTGTAAGATGGCGAAAGATGTACCCTTAGGCCCCCTCCTCGATTCAGAGATGGTCTTTCCCTCTTCACGTAAATGGAACTCCTTGACTCCGCGCTCAAACCAGCGTTCCTCCCTGTCCAGGATGTGTACATCCTCATCATTGAAAGAGTGTCCACTGGCCTGTAGGTGTAAATAGACTGCAGAGTCCTGGCCTGACGAGGTAGCTCTTCAGTGTTGTGCCATCCGCTTCGCTAGATGTTGTTTGGTTTCCCCGATGTATAAATTCTGGCAATCCTCCTGGCACTTAACAGCGTACACTATGTTACTCTGTTTGTGTCGGGGGACCCGATCCTTGGGGTGGACCAATTTTTGGCGCAGCGTATTTTGGGGTTTAAAAGCCACAGAGACTTGGTGTTTAGAAAAAATGCGTCTCAACTGTTCTGATACTCCTGACATGTACAGGATCACTACAGGTTTTCGCTTGGGCAGCGGTTGTCCTTCTCTCCTGGATCGGCTGGAGCTTTCTTTAGGTGCCTTTCCCGCTTTGACAAAAGTCCAGCTGGGATAACCACATTTACTCAGGGCCTTCTTGATGTGCTGTTCTTCTGCCTCCCTGGCCGCTGTGTCTGTGGGGCTGGTGTTCGCTCTGTGTTGTAGCGTCCTGATGACACCCAGTTTGTGCTCCAGTGGATGATGAGAGTCAAACCTTAGATACTGATCCGTATGTGTAGGTTTACGGTACACGTCAGCTTTTAGATGTCCCCCATTCCTGATGGAAATCTCACAGTCTAAGAAGGCTAACCTGCCACTTTTCATATCCTCCCTGGTGAATTTGATGTGTCGGTCCACTGAGTTAATGTGATCCGTGAAATGTAGTACGTCCTGAGATTTGATTTTCACCCAGGTGTCATCCACATATCTGAACCAATGGCTTGGTGGTGTTCCAGGGTAGGATAGCAAAGCCCTCTTTTCCACTTCTTCCATGTACAAACTGGCCACGATGGGTGAAACTGGGGAGCCCATGGCACACCCATGTTTCTGCCTGTAGAACTGACCCTTGTATGTGAAGTAGGTGGAATGAAGACACAGCTCCAAAAGCAAACACACTTGCTAAGAGTGGTCCTGTTGCTGAGATTGGTGTCATCCTGTAATCTCTTACACACTACCCCCAACGCTTCCGTGACTGGGATGCAAGTGAAGAGAGATGTAACGTCGTACGAGACCATGGTTTCATCTGCCTCCATAATGACATCTCCCACCTTCTCAACAAAATCCAGGGTGTTCTGGGTGTGGTGTTCAGAGCTGCCCACCAGCGGGTTGAGGATTGAAGCCAGAAACTTGGAGATGTTATAGGTGACAGAGTTGATCATGCAGACAATCGGTCTTAAAGGTGCACCCTGTTTATGTATTTTCGGTAAACCATACAGACTTGGTGTAGACTCCCCTGGGTATAGCCTGTGGTATGAGGTCCGGTCAATAGCCTTGTCTTGTTCTAACTGCTTCAGACAGTCTATCACCCTCTTCCTGTAGCCACTTCCTGGGTCTCATTTCAGGGGCTCATAAGTATTTTCATCACTGAGTAGTGACAAAATCTTCTCATGATAGTCTTTCTGGTTTAGCAATACTGTGCACCTACCCTTGTCTGCCGGAAGGATGATAATGTTGTTGTCATCACTAAGTGATGTGAGTGCCTTCCTCTCCTCCATGGTGATGTTGGATGCTGGGGGCTTTGCATTGCTGAGACAGGCCGAAACTTTCGTCCGTAGTTGCTCTGCTTCCACTTCTGCAATATTGTTGTTACGAATTGCTGTTTCTGTGGCTGTGATCAGCTCCACTAGCGGGATTTTTCTCGGTGTGACAGCAAAATTCAACCCTTTAGCAAGGATGTTTTTCTCTGTTTGGGTGAGCTGTCTGTCAGACAAATTCTTCACCCACTTGTCCACATCCTCCGTGTCGCATCCTTGTCTCTTCTGGCCACTGAGGACACTCTCCGTATTTTGCGGTGGTTTCCGACGTACAACAAGTAAGTCAAACTTCCTTTGTTACCTGGTTTTAGACTTCTTGTGCTGTGCTAGACGAGCCTTCTCAGTAAAGTCAAACACCTTTTTAAGAGTATTCTCATCTAAAGCATTGTCAGTCTCTGTCGGATCTGCTCCTCTTGAGATTTTAGCATGTCGATGGTAAAATTTGTTTGCCTCACCCATTCATTAAGCAACTGATGCTGTGCCTTCTAATAAACATCCAGTTTATTAATAAAGATGAAAGGGTGATCAATAAACTGATATATATTACCAGAATAATAAAACCAAGCCAGGAGCTCAATGTTTTTGTCTTTCTCCTTTTCTTTCTTTTCTTCACTGGTGAACTCAGATGCAACTGGGATTCCTGGGAAATCGGCTAACAGATCGATGCTGACAGACCAGCCTCTTCTTAGTGTTACAAAGTTCAGACAGAGGAGGCCAGTTCATTCTTCTTCCTTTAAGACTACCATTGACACCAACCTGGAGTGGATCACATTTAAACACGCTATTCCCAACACTGCAGTCTCAATTTACAACAGACATTTTCATCGCACTGATTATGTCTGTAAATACAAATGTGGCACAGGTTTTTATACCCCCAAAGAGGGTCCTTATTGTGTCTTTGCTCGCAAAATCAGATTTCACAGAGTAGATCCCTTTGAGTTGCTGGTCAACAGAGACAACTTTGAGATCCTGGAGTGGAAGGATAATTCGTCTGGTAAGGTGCCCAAGAATTCAGTCTCGACCTGTCTAGGGGAGCAAATATATGTAGGAATGAACAAATATGGACTTGGGAAGGTGTCCACTAAAGAAAAGGCCTTCTACCTGCCCTGGAAGGGTAAAGTATATACGTACAGATCCTACAAGGTCCTGATCACCAATGAAAATATAGTCAGCCAACAGATTTATGATGTCATGTACAACATTGACAACGCTAAAATTCTCCAATATCCTCCTGAGGCCATGCGTCAAACAACCATCAGCAACTATGAATGTCAACCAGTAGTGAAAACAAGTTCCATCTCAAAGACGTCTGAGGTGGAGCACAGGTGGGACACTACTTCTTCTGTTACAGTTACTGTTAATACAAGCATTACAATTGGTATCCTGTTACGATATAAATATATAGTCTTAATGCTTATTTTCTGTTTATATTGTTTTATAGAGCCCAGTGTAGGAAAGCGCCCTTGTGAGTTAGAATGTGTGCCAAAAGTCACAGAGTAGACTGCACGTCTTGTGCAGAAAACAGGAAGTATAGAAAAAGCGGAACTAAGTAAACTGTGTGTGTGTGTGTGACGTGCAGCAGAACTATATAACCATGCTGGCTTCTAATGTTTTCAGACCTGAGCTTGTGTGTTCTTGTGGCGGGTCTCCATTTCTGGAAATGTAAAGAATAAAGATTATTTTTTAAGCTTGACCACTCTGAGTCCAGTCTTTCTCTGTCGCCAGTAGAATTCAAAAGAATGGAATTCAATAATCCCTGCTCTCTTCAAAAAAGAAATTCACATCAGCACTGAGGTGTCCTTTGCATTTACCCAAGGAACAACTGTGACAGAGAGCTTTACTGATACTGTATCTGTGGAGATCACTGTGCCACCAAACCAATCCTGTGTCATTAATATGCTCCAGTACAAATACAAAGTCGACATCCCATTCACAGGACGCCTCAGGCGCACTTACGGTAATGGGAACATCCGAATAACATCCATCACAGGGAAATATAACAGCATTCAGGTCGGAGAAGTCTGTGGTGAATCAATGTGAACCTCTGGATGGATCTAAGCCTTGTCCATAAAATAAACAAAGCTCGGTATGATATCTGGTGATGTCTAATGTGTTTTTAGCCATCAAACTCCTCTTTTTGTTGAATTTGAATGAAATTATTCTAGCTGTTTACAGTAGAAGAATTTAATTAAACAGAAAATGGACACAAGTATACAATGTTATATTTAGCACTTATTTATGGTAATATGTATTAATGGAAAATGAAAAGTGTCACTGAATGTCAACTTAACTGATCTTAAAATGTCAGTTTCAATAAAACTGTGCCTAAACTAGTAAATCCAGAAGTAAACTAGTCTTTTTTTTTATTATAAAATTACATTTTCAGGTTAACTTTTTAAATGTGATCTTCACTGTATGTATTCTATTGATGGTTTTTTGCTATTCATTTTTAATGTTCCTTGATTTTAATGTTAATATAAAGCACTGTGAAATGTGTCGCACATAAAAATGTGCTATATAAATAAACCTCCCTTGCCTCAAAGGTATATTTCCATATAAACGTTGTGGACTTCAGTGTTATGAGTAACATCGGTATTTAATTCAACTACAAACTTTTCTGATGGAGATTGAAGAAGCTAAAAAAACAAGAACCTGTACCCTTGCCTGTGCTTAAAGGCACTGTTATTATGGAAAATCTGAACAACAGTAAATCAATTTAAGTTCTGTTGCTGTGATTTGTCACTAAAGAAATAAAATAGAATCTAATTGAATTTTTGATGCTGTCCATTTAAGATAAGATAAGATAAGATAAGATAACCTTTATTAGTCCCACACGTGGGAAATTTGTTTTGTCACAGCAGGAAGTGGACAGTGCAAAAGTTATGAAGCAAAAATTAGAATAAAATAAAATAAGAATAAATACAGTATACAACTGTACAGAATAGAATAAAATAAAATACTATATACAGTAGAATAAAATAGAATAAAATATGCAATAAGATAAAAATAGAATACAAGTGCTATATACAACTCAGTAAAAATACAACGATGCCAGAAAAGATTATTGCACATTAGTGTTATTGCACATGTGTGAATGTGTGTGTTGATCAGTTGGAGTCTTTGTTGTGGAGTCTGACAGCAGTGGGGAGGAAAGACCTGCGAAATCTCTCCGTCCCACACCGTGGGTGCCGCAGTCTCCCACTGAAGGAGCTGCTCAGTGCTGTCACAGTCTCATGCATGGGGTGGGAGATGTTGTCCAACAGGGATGACAGCTTAGCCACCATTCTCCTGTCACTCACCACCTCCACTGGGTCCAGAGGGCATCCTAGAACAGAGCTGGCCCTGCGGATCAGCCTGTTCAGTCTCTTCCTGTCCCCAGAAGAGATGCTGCCACCCCAGCAGACCACACCATAAAAGATGGCTGAGGCCACCACAGAGTCATAGAAGGTCTTCAGGAGTGGGCCCTCCACTCCAAACGACCTGAGTCTCCGCAGCAGGTACAGCCTGCTCTGCCCTTTCCTGTAGAGGGCGTCTGAGTTATGAGTCCAGTCCAGTTTGTTGTTCAGATGAACACCAAGGTACCTGTAGCTGTCCACAGTCTCAATGTCCATACCTTGGATGTTCAGTGGTTGCAGTGGATGATGTTTGTGCCTGCGGAAGTCTACCACCAGCTCCTTGGTTTTACTGGCATTGATCTGGAGGTAGTTCAGCTGGCACCAGTCCACAAAGTCCTGAGTCAGTCCTCTGTACTCCTTGTCGTCCCCATCAGTGATGAGGCCGACTATAGCAGAGTCATCAGAGAACTTCTGCAGGAAGCACTGGGTGGAGTTGTGGGAGAAGTCTGCAGTGTAGATGGTGAAGAGGAACGGAGCCAGAACCGTTCCCTGTGGGGCCCCCGTACTGCAGACGACCCTGTCCGACACACAGCCCTGAGTCCTCACATACTGTGGTCGGTCGGTGAGGTAGTCCAAAATCCAGGTAGTGAGGTGATGGTCCACTCCAGAGTTCTCCAGCTTGTCCTTCAGAACCGAGGGAAGAATAGTGTTGAAGGCACTGGAGAAATCAAAGAACATGATTCTCACAGTGCTTCCAGCGGTCTCCAGGTGAGCGAGGGAGCGATGTAGGAGGTGAATGACGGCATCATCCGCTCCAATGCCAGGCTGGTAGGCAAACTGAAGTGGGTCCAGTGATGAGCTCACAAGGCGCCGAAGCTGAGCCAGGACCAGCCGCTCCAGGGTCTTCATCAGGTGGGATGTCAGAGCCACCGGCCTGTAGCTGTTGAGGTCCTTGGGGCGTGAAGTCTTTGGCACTGGTACAACACAGGAGGTTTTCCAGAGCTGTGGGACTCTTCCCAGCCTCAGGCTCAGGTTGAAGAGGTGCTCCATCACACCACACAGTTGGTCTGCGCAGGACCTGACGACCCTCGAGCTGATGCCATCTGGACCCGCTGCCTTCTTGGCTTTAATCCTCCTCAGTTCCCTCCTAACCTGGGTGGTTGAGAGAGACAGGCTGGAGCCTTGTGTTGATTGTGTATTGGATGCTGTTGTTGGGGGTGGGGAGGAGTGAGCAGGGTGAATAGAGGAGGTGTGAAGTGTCTGAGGTGTCAGAGGTGGAACAGCAGCAGTGGGGGTGGGTGAGTCTGAAGCCGATGTTGAAGACTGCCTCATGGCTGAATCAAATCTGTTGAAGAAATGATTCAGTTCATTTGCCCACCTCACATCCCTCCCAGGCAGAGAGTTCTGATGTTTGTGGCCCGAGATGGTTCTGAGGCCTCTCCAGACTTCACCAACGTTATTTTGCTGAAGCTGGTTCTCCATCTTCTGCCTGTAGCTGTCCTTCCCATTCCTTATCAGTCCCCTCAGCTCTCTCTGCACCCTTTTCAACTCCTCTTTGTCTTTGGATTTGAAGGCCCTCCTCTTCTGCTTGAGGACAGCTTTAATTTCTGGGGTAATCCAAGGTTTGTTGTTGGAGAAACACCGCACAGTCCTGGTAGGTACGGTGTTATCCACACAGAAATTAATATAGTCCGTAATGCATGTAGTAAGGCTGTCGATGTCCTCTCCGTGGTCGTCACAGATCACCTCCCACACAGTCGACTCAAAACAGTCCTTAAGAGCCTCCTCGCTCTCCTCCGACCATCTCTGCACTGTGCGGGTGGCTGGTGGCTCCCTGCGCACTAAGGGCTCATACACAGGGACAAGGTGCACCAGGTTGTGATCAGATCTGCCCAGGGGAGGGAGAGATGATGAACTGTATGCCTCTTCTGCATTGGCATACAGTAAGTCCAGTGTTTTATTGTCTCTGGTTGGGCAGGTCACATACTGGGTGAAGGTGGGCAGTGTGGAGTCCAGTGAGGCATGATTGAAGTCCCCTGATATTACGAGGAGGGCTCTCGGAGATTGTGTTTGCAGTCTGCTGACCACTGAGTGGAGAGTGTCACAGGCTGCATCCGCGTTGGCCGAGGGGGGGGACATACGCTGTTATCGCGATAACATGCGAGAATTCCCGGGGCAGGTAGTACGGACGCATGCTAACGGCTAACAGCTCAATGTCTCTGCTGCAGAGTTGTTCTTTTACAGTGATGTGCCCAGGGTTACACCATCTGTCATTCACAAACACTGCCAGTCCCCCTCCTTTCCTCTTACCGCTCTCTCTCGTCCTGTCCGCTCGAAGCAGCTGGAATCCCGGTAGTGTCACACTCGTGTCCGGAGTTAGCGGTGTTAGCCACGACTCCGTTAGCATCATGATGCTACATTGCCGGTACTCCCTCTGTGACCAGGTTAGCGACGTGAGCTCATCCAATTTATTGTGCAAAGAACGTACATTTCCAATAATTACAGAAGGAAGAGATGGTCGATAACGTCTCCTTCTCGGGCGACGGCGCTCCTTCCCAGCACGACACCCCCGTCTTTTCCTCCTCAGCTCGCTGGGAATGTCAGGTCTGTCCGCCGGCAGTACTGCTGTGGGACGCAGCGCTAACAGCTGATCCTTACTGTAAACAAAGGATCCCTGCTCTGGGTCCCCACACACGGGTGAAAAAAGTAGAAAAAAACTAAGAAAAACGACCAGAACTAGCACAAAACGGTAGAACATGGTTGCAGAGTCTAATTACTAATACGTTAGTTATAAAAAATTACGAGAGAAAAGATAAGAAAGAAAGAAACTCGGAATGAGCAGAGCTGCTGTAACAGGCTGCCGCACAGGGGGGGCGCTGGAAGTAGGTTTGTTTGCAGGAAAAACAAAAATAATCATATATAAATGAACATATGAAGTAACACAAAGTATTTCAGTGTAAGCCTTGATTGTTTTGGAAAAACAGTAAAACAGTCTCACTTTTACATCTTTAACGACATTTGCATACCACAAAAGCTTCTAATTAATGGAGCTGCTGTGGTGAGCAGTTAATGAGGTTTCAGTGCCATCTGCTGGATTAACTGAAAACACCCAACAAGAAAGCCAGGTACAAGAACAGTTTTCACAATTTTTGGTGAAGAATCAAAAACTGATGTAGTGATCACACCACTAAAAAATTTATTCTTGGTAAGTCAACATGTAATTATTTATTATTAGTGAGCACATGGGCAGAGATAAGGGAGAGAGTGTGGCTCTTCCTTTATTTAATCACATTACCTTTTCTTTAATTTTGTGTTACTTTTGATATTTTAGGCTTCTGATAGGAAGTTTTAATTTTTAGTCTGATTTAAGAGGGTCACAGTTTTTCGTGAATGACCAATTCCTTGAATATGATATCAAATACTACAGTCCAGCAGAGAAAAAAATTATCATCATAATTATTCTTATAGATTCATAAAAACTAAGCAGACTAAGAGAAAAGTTGCCAATTTGTATGTGTTCAAACATCAGTCCAGCTATTCAATTCAGTTCAATTCAATTCAATTCGTTTTTATACACCCTCAAATCAAAACAACTGTTACCTCAATGTGATTTATATTGTAAGGTAAAAACCCTAAAATAATACAAAAGAGAAAACCCTGACAATTACATATTCCCTTTAAGCAAGCACTTTGGTGACAGTGAGATGGAAAAACTCCCATTTAACAGGAAGAAACCTCCAGAAGAGCCAAGCTCAGTGAGGGGCGGCCATCTGTCGCAACCGGGGTTATTTGTACGTCTTCTTCTACTTATCGAGGTCAGGATCACAGGGAAGCTGGAGCCTACCCCAGCTGCCATAGGGCGAGAGGTGGGGTGCACCATGGGCAGGCTGGCAGTCTGTTGCAGGGCTAACACACAGTGACAGACAACCATTCACACTCACACTTCTGGGCAATTTAGGATCTCCAGTAAACATAACCCCAGTAACTGCTTGTCTTTGGACTGTGAGAGGAAGCCAGAGGACCCAGTGAGAACGCATGCAGACACAGGGGGAATCCACACAGCAAGGCCTCGGGCAGATGGTGGATTTGAACCCAGGACCTTCTTGCTGTGAGGCAACAAAGTTAAATACTGCAACACAGTATGCCTGATATAACAACATGCAGAGTTAAGATGGGAAAATTTTGTTCTAAATCAACACTTTAAGAGTTGGAAGAGATGCTATAAATATTTTTGTTTGGTAGGTAACACTGTTGATGCTTAAAACATAATCAATATTATAATAATATTGAAGTAATTTGTTTAAAAAAGCAGCTTTTTCAAACTTTTTCATTTATTTATTTAAATTATGAATAATGAAACAAATAAGTAGAAGGACAGGGGCGTATGGTATGATAAACACAACGTTTGGTGCATTTTTATTTCTTTTTGGGATAAATGTAGAATATTACGTTTTACTTTAAGGTTTAACTTGTATATACACATGATTACAACTGTGTTATTATGTCTTTTGTGGGCAAGGCTGTGCAGAAGTTAGGTATTCACATCTTTCTACCACAGCACGGACCTCTCCCGTCTGGGTGGCTTGGTATGTCCCTAAGATGTGTGATCGCTTAATTGCTCTGTTCTTGTAGGTTCGGGTGAGGAGAGCAGTAAAAGGGATGTTTACATCATACCTATAAGCCAGCATTTTGACTGTGCAGGAGTGGTTTGGTGGGACGGAGACCTGTACTTCAACAGTGTGGGTGAGCTCTTCTGCATGAGTTGCCCCCTTTGAATAGTCAAAGGGGGCAGCGCTGCCATTTCACGTTGCCCGTATCAAACGCCTGCCTTTTCGGTTTCATCTTGGCAGGAAACAAAAGATGTTGATATACTGATGTGTTAACTGAGATGTCCGTCATTTCAGGAACTGTGTCCTCCAGATCTGGGTTCAGAGAGGTCACTGTATGAAAGAAAAAAAATGTAAACATGAACTAAACCACAGATTTAAATGATTATTTCACCCCTCGTTATTGCCTGACATTTTAAAATGGGTTATTTCAGATTTAAGCAGGAGATCAGTAATTCCAGTGCTGCTAGGTGAATCGATGATCCATGAATTTGTAGTGTTCGGTGCGTTGCAGCCTTTGGACTGACATATCCTGGCTGTTTGATTAGTGCTTATTGCTACTGAGCACATAGTGTACAGTGGGTAGTATTTAATCATTAAGTAGTTTTAGAGCTAGTGTCACAAAAGTGACTTTTTTTTTGTTTCACAAAAAAACATATATTACAAGGACTTTTGATGACACTTTTGCAAATTCATAATCCCAGTTACATTTTACCATTTCTGTCCTCTGAGGGCTTCTTCACAATGTCCTGAGGACTGGCTGAGGACAGAGCCAGCAGCAACAGCAATGACAGCTTTAATAAAAAAGAAATGTTTTTTTATTATGACCAGTTTATATCGCAGTGATTAAACAGCTGACCACCACTGTTTACTTATTAATGACAGAGGCTGCACAAGAAACATGCACTCAAATGTATTCCTTAGAAATGAAATATTAAATTATCTGCAGCAAGAAGTGAACAGTCTGCTTTGTTTTGCAATTTTATATTTAAATTATTAAAGTTTCAAAACCTGTTTCAACATTTACAGTAAAGTAAAAAGTTACTCACCATCATTAGTATAAGTTGCTAAGTCTGTCTAGGTCTGACGTGTGGCAGGTTTATATATCTGAAAATGCAGACCAATATGTTTATTTTGGACTCTGGCCAATCAATAGGTGGGTGAAAGTAGAGATCAGTAACATGTTACAGTCTGTGTGTTTGTGGTTGTGTCACGTTGCATTTATTACCTTTCCCACAGACATGCATGACAACTATTTAACAAAATGTCATAATGATTCACACATGCTTGTTGCAATTACATATGTTTGTGCATTGCCGTATTGTGTTGCTGAAGTAAGTAAAAACAACTCAATGATTGCAAATCTTGGTCTAAAATCTCTCTATATAATCTCCCATTAATGGTGACTTCACAGATAAGCAAGTTAGCTGTGTTAGTTGAACAAGCGGAACAGTGAGCTGATAACAATCAAATGATCCCTGACGTAGCATCCACGATTTTCCAAAAGGACTTTTAAATGCTGACAGGTCCGTTTTTCACTTCACCTCAGGCCATCTTACATAACTTGAGGGCTTGAAGGCAGCTGGTTTCTGGATGTTAGAGTTCAATGTGGTATTTGTGCATTCGGTGATGAACTATGTTCACTTATCATGGTTGTCTGAAGTTACCTGTTACACATATTAAACAGCTCAGAAAAACACCAACTCTAAAGGGGTTTAACAAGAGAATAATGGAGCTCGTTATCTGCCATTAGTCCACAAATTACAGATTCTGGTACGCTATTTATACGTTATTTGTGCTGTGAAAGTGGTAAATACACTTTTAAATAAAAATAAGTTTCTTTTTCTTTTTTTTTTTGCCTGTCCCATTTGGTTCTTTAGCCGTCAGAATTGTTGTCTGAAGACCAACAAGAACACCCAATGGATTTACTTTGCCAAATGGATCATCATGGCCTTGCTGTATTGGTCCATTTGATCGATCTTTGTTGTTATTATCTATTTTATTTTCAGTTGTTACAGACGGGACAGACATGACTGAGGGATAAGAAAGGGAGAAAGAAAGATGAAGGACAAGAAAAACAGAAGGGAACAGGGAGTGTGAGAGAGGGCACTTACAAAGAGAAAGAAGAAAAAAAAATCTCCTGGATCACCTGTTGAGAGAAAAAGAATAGAAAACAAGCAAAAAAAAACAGAGCAACATACTAAACACAACACCATCACGTTAATCTAGCTAAATACTAAATATTGAATGTTGTTGTGCAGCACGCAGGACAGACAGCGCACAATGTGCTTTGATGTAGCAGTCAAGAAAGGTGTAGTTTATGTCTATGAACAGTGAACACCCGTGTGCACACCTGTGTGGATCAGTGCGCTTGTATTCAAAAGGTTTCCCCATGTAACGGTCTGCTAGAGGATGTAGAGAGCCATAGCCCCGTCCCCCAGGGCATGAAGCAGGCATGGAGGAGATCCAGGCTCCAGACATCCAGAGGCCCCAGAGTGCGAGAGCCCAAGGAGGACCACCGGAGGGGCATCCGTGCCACCCTCCTGGGAAGAGCTGAGAGCCCCAGACGAGGGGTCACCCAGTAGTCACAGAGCAGAAGCCAGGGGGGGCTGCACTGGCGTGCCCGCCGGCTCTGCCGGCAGCCAGCTGTGCCAGAGTGAACCGTGCCACAGGCCCAGAGGCCGGAGGCCCGAGGGCCCCCTACGCCCCGGAAGAGGCCTGACCGAGCAACAGGCGCCAGTAGCCACCGGGAGTGAGCTGGTACATACCTGAGCGCCCAGCCACGGACACCAAGAACCACCAACGCACCGACCCCTGAGGGCATCAGTCACCGGCAGGGACTGTGGTGAGGGGAGATACGCCTCCATACTTTGGAGGGCCTGGGAGTTCCCAGAGAGGTGGAGTCTAAGACCCGACCTGACATATAGACACAGACAAACAGGCACACACAGACACAAACATGCATTCCCACCCTCATGCACACATATACAAATATTCAGCACTCACCCAACGTAAGGATAGACATAAATGGACATGTACACACAATCACACTCCCCAAACATACTCTATACCCCGGGTCCAGGTACCCTCGCCCCCAGAGGGGGAAACGGCACCTAGACCCAGGAGATGTTACCCTTTCCGCCGCAGACCGCCCCAGGCTCCGCAGCAGCAGGAAGGCCCCGCATCCCAGATCCCAATCGGACGGCCAACACCTCCTCCCAGCCCCCCTACCCCGATGGCAAGCAGAGAACGGGGGTGTGTGAAGACCCCAAACCTCCCTCCTCTCACTCATGTGTAGTGTTGCTGCGTGAATGCCTCCCCTGCACCCTGGTGACACACCCGCACCCCAAGGCCCTACTTGTGTGGGTGGGTGTGGTGAAGCGGGAAGAGGGAGGTAGCCGGGGATGGGGAGGAAAAGAAGGGAGGGGCAAGATGCCCCTCCCTGGGGCCAGCTCCCCCGCTGACCCCAGGCACCCCCGTCCTTCAGCACCCACCAAGGCAAGGGAGCCCAGGCCCATCCAGACTGGGGCCTACGGCAGCAGCACCGCCAAGCCCCACAGGACCCGGGGCAGCCCACCCGACCCCACCGCAGAGGAAACTGTACTCACCCGAACATTCAATCATCTCCCGGATGGCACAAGACAGTAGAGACCCAGGTTAAGTTTATTCTCCACCTCTCCTATGACTCTTCCTCACCTTTTAGAGTGGACTCCTGCAAGGATGGAACAACCTCCTTGCCAGTTGAAGAGCTCCCCAGTTAGGCCGATGCACCAGAGGCCCCCTGCGCCAGGGCTGAGCCCCCGTGCACCCACCCGCCCACAACCTCGGCGACACACCAACGAGGACCGAAGCCCCCAAGGCCCAGCCAGAGCCCCAGCACGGAGGCGAAGCACCCCCGAACCCCAAGCCCCCACGCCTGCCCCGGATCCACTCAGGGGCAGCCAGGCTACCAGGCCAGTAACCTACGCCCGCCAGCACAGACCCTCCCCCAGCCCTGCTGCACGCAGCCACGAGGAGAACACCCTCTAAGAGCGACCAGAGCCACTAACCAGGTTATGACCACAACCCCCGGGTTAAGCCCTCCAGGGATAACGTCCCTAGGGATTCTCCAGACGCCCTAAGCCCATCCCAACCTCCACATCAACCACAATGGCGAAGGCGGGACCAAACCACGACCCCCCACCGACGCTAGGTGATGGAGCCGATCAAAGGAGCCCAGAGGGATTGATCTAATGTGGTGGCAGAGGCTCTATCGAGACTAATGTGATCTATTAGATGGTTTCTATATTGGCTAGAATTAAGATTATTTTTATTTTTCAAGTTCATGAGGACCGTTTTCTTGGCAATGCAAAGGGCAGCAAAAATTTAAAGGTTTTTAAGCATACCTGAGACCAGACGTTTTGGTCTAAACTGACTGATAAAGCTGCTTCCCACTTTGCAATAGGATGAATATTGATTCATCTATTTTAGAAAGTGTTCTGTATATTTTAGACAATAATTTGGGGGATTTAAGAGTAAGAAAATGTATCGCACTTGGTGGCGTTTGTAATTCAACTTGACTGAGGTTAAATTTCTTTTTTACTATGGATTTAATTTGTTGATATTCTAAAAATCTTTTCTTGTTGATCCCATATTGTATAACTAGTCTGTCAAATGGAATAAAGTCTGTTCCTTCTTGTCAGGAGTCGTGGTGTGGAGCGAAGGAAAAGAGGACTCAAACGCAGGACTCATTGATGAGTGACAAACTGAAGGCCGTGTTTATTATAAAAAGTGGACAAACAGAACATGAAATGAAGGGTTGGCTGGCTGAATGACTGGCACAGGAATGACGGCAAGACAACATCAACATCAATGACACGACAGTGAACTGAGGAAAACCGAGGACTTAAATACACAGACTGATGAGGATGATAATGAGAGACCGGTGAGTGAACAGCTGAACATAATTGCACTAACGATACATGGAATGAGCTGGAAAAACGATACACAGGTACACAGGCTGAATACAGGAAACAGGAAGTGAAAAACATGGAAGTGGCAAAATAAACTGAACATGACAAAACAGAAAACACTGGGTCAACGACCCAGGAAACCTGACACTTCTAATATATGTTCTAAGTATTTGAGTATGTTGAGATTTAAATACATATTTTTAATGCTTATTTGCTGATTATATTGTTTTATGTATAAGAGAGGGCCAGCTTTGAGTTTGAGCTAAGAGTACTGACAGGAAACTGCATGCTTTTGCAGAGCACAGGAGCAGAAAGTGAAACTAAGTAGAGTGTTTTATCGAAACTTAAAGTGTGGGTGACGTCTAGAGGAAGAATATAAATAACCTGGCTTCCTGTTTCTGCTTGAGACTTTGCCTGGCGTGTCTGGGTGCCTGCTCGTCTCCATATTCCGGAATATGTAAAATTAAAAATCATTTTTTGAGTTTGACCACTTTGAGCCGTGTCTTTCTTTGCCATAAAGAATACAAAGAACTGAATTTAACACCTGACACTTCTGTAGCCAGGTGGAAGGTCAATATTATGGGACATGCCACTGGAGGGCGCTGTTTCTTTTGGGGTACCTCTGAGAGTGCAAGGGATGATGGGGATCTACAGAGACATTAACGGAAGTGCTAGCTTGCATTGGTGTTATGTGGGTGTGCAATGCCGTTTTTCGCTGCGTGATCGGTTTTAAATGCAAAGTGTGGAACAGTTAAGGCACCAGGAGTTGCTGCAACCAACTTCGCCGTTCATCTCAGAGGGATCTGTATTCCGTTTTCTGCTGGATTAATGCACTGAGAAGCCACTACAGTTATTTTTGCACTGCTAAGTTTGTTTTATTTCTGTATGGGTTTATATCAGTCACAAATTGACGCTAGACATCCTTGAGTTCCAGACGCTGATAAAGTTGGGGAAATAACCTGCAGTAGCAGTAGGTTACCAGTGCACAAAGCTGTTACTGGATAAGAACTGTCTGTAACAATTTTATTTCTTTATTTTTACAACCTTTTTTATTTTCTTCTGAGCGCTTACTTTATCATTCATATTAAAAGAACCCCAAAGATAATCTGTGTTCTGGGCTGGTTAATTTAGCCAGGCTACACAATTTGGTACCAGGAGTGGGGTACCTGCAAGGGGCAGCTCAGTGATTTTGTTTTTATGGGTTTCAGTTTAAGTAGGTTATTTTACGGTGCAAAAAAAATAACTGTAGTGGTGGTCACCCGCGGCGCGAGGGATTGGAAAGGACCTGACGATTGGGGCCATACCAGAGGTGTGCAGAGGAGCAGTGGCCAGTCTGTCCAGAAGAAGGCAATTTCGATCGAGGGAAGGATTCTTTCCAGAGGAGAGGAGGACATCAGTGGCACCTAGCTGAATAGACTGCTAAGGCATTTTCTGCATCCTCACCAAAGACTAATCTGGACACAGACATTTCATTATGTCAGACACAAACAGTGACGATGACCAGGGTTTGGCGGGGGCCACCGGAAGGGACCCTGTCACTGAGCTTCAGGCAAAATTGTCAGAACTGAGTAACAAACATGACCAGGCTATGGCCAGGATAACTGCTTTGAGTGACGGGGCAAGTAGGTCGTATGTATATCTGCCGCGAGAGCGACCTATTCAACCCTTTAGTGGGGATGCAACCGTAGATGGACGTTCTGTAGAGGAGTTTATTGATGAAGTACAGAGGGGTATCAGAACTAGAGGCTTGGGTAATGACGATCAGGTTGACTTCATTTTTTCCCTCCTCAGGGGTTCTGCACTTGAAGAGATCAAGTTGTGTACTGGGGGAGAGCAGACGGAACCCGAAGACATTTTCTGTTTTCTCAGAGAAGCTTACGGTGAGAGGCGCATTGTAGCACAGTTACTGCAAACCTTTTTTAGCCGTTTCCAGCTAGAAGGTGAAGATTTCTTTGAGTACTCACACGCTCTGTCCCAGATCCTCCGCTTAGCCCTTAAACAAAGGCCTGATGCAGTACGAGACGCAAAGATGGCAGTTAGAGACCAGTTTGTGGAGGGAGTAAGAGACTCCACTCTGCGAAGGGAGCTTCGCAAGATGGTGAGGGAAAAGCCAGAGTCTACGCTTTTTGATGTACGTCAGGAAGCAATTGCTTGGTCTATGGAAGAAAAACCTAGTGGCACCAGAGTTGCCAAGAGCAGGCCCATATTAAGTGACAGTGCGGTTGCAGGGGATCAGAGTATCCGTGAAGCTCCAGATAGATCATCTGCAACTCTAGATGAAATCCTTAAGGTGGTTTCTGAGCAGGGCAAGGCTATTGGGGAGTTACTCAGTGTGGTTCGGGAGAGTGTTACATCCGGAGAAAGGGCCCCTAAACGTCGGATTCCCAGATCAAAGTTCCAGTTCACTGAAGATGGGAAGCCCATCTGTTTCAAGTGTAAGGGAGTTGGACACATTGCTAGGGAGTGCAAAACCCTTAAGCAAGGAGCTTCTCCGGTTGCTGTTCATGCACCTGTTCAGGGAAACTAGCTGCCTCGGTTGCCAAGAGCCGGGCAATTCGAGGGGAGACTACTGGCCCAAAGACCCTAACTCGTGAGAGATTTTTTGACAGAGCAGTTGGTAAATGTCCTGAAGTTGAAATTGAGGTGGGAGGGATTAAGGCTAGAACCCTTTTGGATACAGGGAGCCAGGTTAGCACCATCTCAGAGGCATTTTTCCGACAACACCTAATGGGCGAAGATGATGACGTAACCCCTACAGCTAAATGGCTTAAATTGACTGCAGCTAACTCATTGCCAATTCCTTATATAGGTTACATTGAGCTGGATGTGCAGGCCATGGGGTTAACAGTGCAGGAGTGTGGGTTTTTGGTAGTCAGGGACCCCGCCCCAGAACCGGGAGGGCCACAGGACCAAGAGCTAATGTCAGCTAAAGTTAAGGTGCAGGAAAATGATGTGGAACAGCAGGTGGAAAAAGGTGCCAGCAGACTAGAGGGATCCCCCCCTGTTCTTGTTGGAATGAACATAATAAAGAGATGTAAGGAGCTAGCCATTGCTAGTTTTGATTCGACTCTCGGAGGAGAGTTAAATGCCGCTTGGGGAGAAGCTTTTCAGAGGGTGCAAGCCTGCGAAGTATTAGAGAGGTCATCCACCGCCCGGTTAGCTGGTAAAAATACTGTACACGTGCCAGCATCATCCGTGGCCACAGTATTTGCTAGGGGGCTTGGGAAAGTTTCAGATGACCAGACCTTAATGTTACTTGAGCCAACCAACACGCTCGTTCCCAGCGGTTTGGTTGTTGTTCCTACTCTTGTTGAAACTGACAGGCACGTGTTTCCAGTTCAAGTTGTGAACTTCTCTCAGGAAGATGTGTGGTTGGCTCCCCGGACCAGACTTGGTGTGCTTACTGTAGTGGAGTGTGTTGAAAATGCAGCTGAGGTGCAGTTTAATCGCATTTCTGCTGACCACAAGGAAGTGTCACTGAATAAGAAAGGGGCTAAAGAATCTGATGGTGAACTGAAATTGCTGATAGAGCAGCTGAGTATTGGTGGCTCCCAAGAGGAACAGACCAAATTAGCTGCACTTTTGGCTCAGTATGCAGATGTATTTGCTTTCAAGGATAAAGATCTAGGTTATACAGAGAAGGTCAGTCATGAGATACACCTAGTCGATGATGTCCCTGTCACCCAGGCCTACCGACGAATACCTCCAACACAGTACAAAGAGGTGCGAGAACACATAACCCAGCTTCTGAAAAAGGGTGTGATCAAAGAAAGCACTAGTGCCTATGCATCGCCCATTGTGCTGGTGAGGAAGACAGACAACAGCTTGAGGTTATGTGTCGATTACAGGCGGCTAAATGCCAAGACCAGACGTGATGCCTTTCCTTTGCCCCGTATAGATGAATCCTTTGATGCATTACATGGTGCAAGGTTTTTCTCGACTATCGACCTGGCAAGTGGCTATCATCAAGTGGCAGTTCACGAAAGGGACAGGCACAAGACAGCTTTTATAACTCCATTTGGGTTGTTTGAATATACCAGATTGCCCTTTGGTGTGTGTAATGGTCCAGCCACTTTCCAAAGACTCATGCAGGCCACTATGAGTGACTTAATCCTTCAGATTATGCTCGTGTACCTAGACGACATATTAGTCTACTCATCCACTTTTGAAGACCATTTGGCACGTCTTCAGACAGTGTTGCAGAGACTGAGGGAAACTGGGCTGAAGGTTAAGGTGGAGAAATGTCATTTTCTCCAATCTAGTGTACGCTTTTTGGGTCACCAGATCTCAGCTGAAGGGATAGGTACGGACCCAGACAAGATAGCTGCAGTGAGGCAGTGGCCAGTACCCACCACAGTTAAAGAGCTGAGATCCTTCCTGGGATTTTGCAGTTATTACAGGAGATTTCTCCATGGATTTTCACAGCTGGCAGGTCCTTTGCATGATCTGGTTAATGCATGGGGCAAAGATGACAGTCCAGCTAAATATAAAAACTTGCTTGAAAGTGTGTGGACGCCATCTTGTCAAGAGTCGTTTGAACAGCTGAAAGAGAAGCTCACAAGTGCCCCCCTACTTGCTTATGCTAATTTCTCACTGCCATTTGTTGTTGAGACAGATGCCAGCAGTTTAGGACTGGGAGTAGTTCTTTATCAGGTGCAGGGTGGCAGGAAACGTGTTATAGCATACGCCAGCCGAAGGTTGAGAAATGCAGAGAGAAATGACAGAAATTATAGCAGCATGAAATTAGAGCTCCTCGCCCTTAAATGGGCTGTGTCTGAGAAGTTTAGAGGGTATCTCTTAGGCTCCAAATTCACAGTTGTGACCGATAACAACCCCCTCTGCCACCTGAACTCAGCAAAGCTGGGAGCCATTGAACAGCGCTGGGTTGCCCAGTTAGCGCCATTTGACTTTGAGGTGCAGTATCGCCCTGGTCGGTGTAACACAGCAGCCGATACCCTCTCTAGGCAGCCATTAGCAGGGGAGTCCCAGCCTGCAGGAGATGAGGAGGAGTTTGATGAATGCATATCCATCTGTAACCTAGTCAGCAGAGGGACAACACTAGGGCGGGACTTAGTAAGTGCAGGTGTAAAATGTTGTCAGGTGAGGCAGGCCCGGGTCACAGCAGTTGAGCAAGACACTCATTTTACTGATTCCCAAGGGAATACACCCACTCTGCCAGGGTATTCTAAGGAAGAGTTGCGACAGTTTCAGAGCTCTGACCCTACTATCAAGTCCTTTAGGCAGTTTTGGGACAAAAAGAAGAAACCCACACACCAGCAGAGGAAAGGTTTGGCTAAATCTGTGATTTCTCTGCTCCGACAGTGGTCACGAATCATGGAGATTGAGGGATTGTTGTATCGGGTCATTGAGGATGGACATTTGGGGAGGTGTCAGCAGCTCCTTTTGCCAGCGTGTTTAAAGGAAGCTGTACTGGGGAGTGTGCATGATCAGATGGGGCATCAGGGGGTGGAGCGGACCCAGAATCTGTTAAGACAGAGATGTTTTTGGGTTGGCATGTATGAAGAAGTGGACCAGTGGATTAAGAAATGCTACAGATGTGTGCTCTCTAAGTTGCCACAGCCCAAGATTCATGCCCCTGTGAAGCCTTTTCTGGCCACTAGACCTCTTGAAGTGGTTGCAGTAGATTTTAGCGTGTTGGAGCAAGCCTCAGATGGACAGGAAAATGTGTTGGTGGTTACAGATGTTTTCACCAAGTTCACACAAGCTTTCCCTACACGCGACCAGAAAGCTGATACAACTGCTAAGATTTTGCTCAGAGAGTGGTTCATGAGGTATGGTGTACCAGAGAGGTTACATTCTGATCAGGGCAGAAATTTTGAAAGTGAGGTGATTCAGGAACTGTGCAAGTTATATGGGGTTAAAAAAAGCTGTACTACACCACATCACCCCCAAGGTAACGCACAATGTGAACGTTTCAATAGGACACTTCATGACCTATTGCGTACCCTCCCACCGGACAAGAAATGCCGTTGGCCTGAGTATTTGCCAGAGTTGGTCTATGCATACAATGTGACTCCCCATGCCACCACAGGTCACTCGCCGTATTACCTCATGTTTGGAGTGCACCCCCACCTTCCTGTAGATGCTTTACTAGGTCAGGAGCAGGTGCTTGATAAGAGACATGACTGGCTGGTTGTGCATCAGCAGCGCTTAAATGAGGCACATAACCGGGCGAGGCAGTACACTGAGCAGAAAGCAGCAGAAAGGCTTGAGCTGGACAAAACCCGGGTCTATTGCCCTCCTGTTGAAATAGGTCAGTTAGTGTATCTGCGACACTGGCCTCAAGGCAGGAACAAAATTCAAGACGCCTGGAGTCCTGTGGTTTATAGGGTTGTCGAAGTCCAGGACAGCACACATGCAGTGGAGCCTGTGGAGGGTGGGCCAGTAAAACGGGTTAACAGAGCTAACCTTAGACCTTGTATTGGCCCCATTCCTGCACCCAGGAAAAAGAAAAATAATGAGTCCCCTGTGGTAGCGGGTCCTATGACAGAAGAGAAAACAGGCTGTTCAGATTCAGATCCTGAGTATATGTTGTTAGGAGAAACCTCATACTCAATTGCAGAGCAGGGGTCTGATGAAGCCAGGGAAGCAGTTCAAAGCAGTGGCGTTTCAGAGTCTGTAAACACTGATGATGCTCGTGTTACTGCACCGTCTGCCTCTGAGCAGGTGTCCACACCAGAGACAGTTGCTACTGAGACTGACGGGGATATTGGGGTCATTACACCAACGCCAGTACCCCGTCGGAGTAAGAGGGCTAATGCTGGAGTGCATTCAAACCCTTACCATGTCCCTGTATCAGCATGTCATGCCATCACTTTGAGCCCGGAGGTACTGTCTCAGTTGTTGACTAATATGGGTACTGCCCTCTTTAAAGAAGCAGTGCATGAGTTGAAATATACCAATTGAGTCACCGGGGACGTTGACTCTTAAGCAGGGGAGAATGTAGCCAGGTGGAAGGTCAATATTATGGGACATGCCACTGGAGGGCGCTGTTTCTTTTGGGGTACCTCTGAGAGCGCAAGGGATGATGGGGATCTACAGAGACATTAACGGAAGTGCTAGCTTGCATTGGTGTTATGTGGGTGTGCAATGCCGTTTTTCGCTGCGTGATCGGTTTTAAATGCAAAGTGTGGAACAGTTAAGGCACCAGGAGTTGCTGCAACCAACTTCGCCGTTCATCTCAGAGGGATCTGTATTCCGTTTTCTGCTGGATTAATGCACTGAGAAGCCACTACAGTTATTTTTGCACTGCTAAGTTTGTTTTATTTCTGTATGGGTTTATATCAGTCACAAATTGACGCTAGACATCCTTGAGTTCCAGACGCTGATAAAGTTGGGGAAATAACCTGCAGTAGCAGTAGGTTACCAGTGCACAAAGCTGTTACTGGATAAGAACTGTCTGTAACAATTTTATTTCTTTATTTTTACAACCTTTTTTATTTTCTTTTGAGCGCTTACTTTATCATTCATATTAAAAGAACCCCAAAGATAATCTGTGTTCTGGGCTGGTTAATTTAGCCAGGCTACACTTCTAATATATGTTCTAAGTATTTCATTCCTTTACAACTCCATTCGGGAAAATTAATCATATTATTGTTTTGTAATATGTCAGGGTTATTCCAGATAGGTGTACGTTTGCATGGGATTAATGAAGACTCCGTTATTTTTAGAAACTCCCACCATGCTGTCAGAGAACAGCTGATGTTGATGCTTTTAAAGCATTCATGTCTTTTGATGTTTGAGCTGATAAATGGTAGGTCTGAAATCTCTAGATTATTGCATAGTGCCTGTTCAATATCTAGCCAGGGCTCATCTAAGAAGGTATGTTTTAACCATCCTGAGATGAACTGAAGCCTGTTGGCTAAGAAGTATTGTTGAAAATTAGGCAGATCTAATAAAAATAAGTTTCTGGTAACATCAGTGTAGGATTATAGCCACATTAATTGAGTGCAACATTAAACTCTCCACTCCTCATCTCCACTTTTTGGGTTAATAACATATTTTTGTGTCTGTGTGTGTGTGTGTGTGTGTGCGTGTGTCCCTGATCCTTGGACTATTGTGTAAGCCTTTTTCCTCTCTCTCTTCTGTTCCCTGTATTTGCTATTTTGTATGTTTGCATTGGTTTCATCATCTGATCTCTTTTTGTTGACCTTTTGCCAAGCAGCAAAGATTTGAGTTTCAGGCTTTCATTTACTAACATGGGTCCTCATCTCCCGTCAGTCAACCATCAGTCACAATGTAGTGAAAAAACCTGAACAATGAATTAATGTTGGAGCAGAAATCAAGACTCAGATAAGGCAAGATTTTTCTAGTCACCCAGTATTATGCAATGTCTCAGTTTCCTGTTCTTAAATGGCAAGAGTGACACCTGGTGTGGTCATCTGCTGCAGGCCATCTGCTTCAAGTTTTGACATGTGTTCAGAGGCTCTTCTGCAAACCTTGGTTGTAATAAGCAGTTATTCAGTTACTGATGCTTTCCTATCAGCTAGAAGCTATCTGATCATTGTCTCTGGCATTAATATGTCATTTTTGCCAGAGAAATGCTGCTCACTGCACTTTACAAATTAATTTATTCTTCATTTCAAATGAAAGATTTTATCTGTCTTTTGAACTGCAATCCTTTTTTTTTTCTCATCACACACGTTTGCTAATGTTTCCAGAAGCCCTGGTTCTGTATATGCAATTTTATTGAGCATCCAATTGAATTTGCATGTGATCATGATCAGCCTAGAGGCTAATAATACGGTGACAAAAGGAAATGTATTAACACCACTTTGTCGTCATAATGCACAGGTTAACCAAGTGGTGTCAAACTTACTTTAGTTGATCAGTTACAGCTCAGTTTGATCTCTGGTTGGCCAGACCAGTAGAAAATTTACATAATAGCCTGCCTTTCTTTTTCCTTTAAAGTAGGACACAGACTAAGGAGTTTGTCTTTGTGCTTATGTTGTGGTTATGGATAGATTGACCACTTTCACTTTAATTTTACCTCTTTAAATATTTTTTCACTACTGTAATCACATAATTTAGGTTTGACAGCATTTCAGCAGGTAATAGCAGATGGCGTGAGCATAAACTGAGCATGTGATGTTGATGGAGAACCAGTAAAATTCAGATAAATTATCCTCTATAAACATTAATAAAAATGTAAACATTGAAATAACATTTATATATCTTAACATTTAGATATCTTGACCTCAACGTTCTTAATGTAGGTCCCATGGAGTGGAAGAAATACTGTTGTATTTCTTTTGTAAGCAAAAGAGATATTTTCTGAAACATTTTGGAGATTAATGTCAGAGAATACATTTCTGAATAAATTTTGGTCAAAATTTTAGTTTTCTTTATTTTGTAACTGAAGAAGTCATTATGGATTACTGGTACAAACAGGTATATTATGTGCTTTATTTCTCTGATGCTTCAAATGGCATTAGCAGAGCATAAGCTTATAAATGCACATGTATGTAGGGCAGAGAGTCAGTAGGAGGCAGCAACTGACTAGAAAACTCCAGCTTCTTGTCAGAAATGAATTCTCTTCCCTCATACACATGTGTTTGTACTGCCTGACTGTAAATATTCAAAGATTTTGTGTGTAAGTAGGTAAGTAAGTAAAACTTTATTTATATAGCACCTTTATAGATAAACGATCACAAAGTGCTTCACACATGGATAAGAAAGTATAAAACAAAACAGACAACAGTTAACAAAATGCAATTCTAAAAAGATGTGTTTTTAGCTTTTTAGTTTTAAGCTACTGAGTCCAGAGATCTTAAGCTCAGTGGGATTGAGTTCCACAGTCTGGGAGCCACAGTGGCTAAAGCTCTATCTCCCTTAGTTCTCAGCCTTCTATGATGAATGACAAGTAGACCCTGATTACATGACCTAAGAGACCTGCTGGGGACAAAAGGCTGTAGAAGTTCAGTGATGTAGGCAGGAGCTTGTCCATGAAGAGCTCTATAAGTCAGTACCAGAATCTTGAAATGGACTCTGAATTCACTTGTGCACTTTCATTTAAATGGTTTGATTTTTCTATCCATTGCTCATATAATGTTATTTATATACATATTTATATTGTCCTACAGTATGACAGAGAATCCCAATAATCAGATGATCCTCTAAGACCTCCAGCAGAACCACTCAGAGAGCAGCAGCCATTTATCTCAATTGGTTGAGAAGAAAGAAAAGACAGAAAAGAGCAGCATAAGCAGAGCACTAATGACAAAGAGGACAAAACACAAAATACAAAAGAGTGAGCAAAAAAGAACATGTAGTGGAAAGAAGGTTGGAGATAAAATGGTTGGTACATAATGGGACACTACCCTAGCAACCTGAGAGTATAACAATCTCACTAAAAGAGTGGTTCAAGGTCACCTGGTTCAGCTTTAACTTTAAGCTTTTTCAATCAAACAAACAAACAAAGGAATTAAAGTTAAAATGAAAGATTGTAAAAGTAGAGAGGGCTTCTGTCTTTGTAACCCAGACTGGGAGCTGGTTCAAATGGAGAGGAGCCAGGCAGTTGAAGGCTCTGCACTTCGAGACCCAAATAAATCTTTGTTAGCCTAAAATATAATGAGGGTTTTAAAAAGTATCAACACTTTGTGCTTTTCTGACAATTCCAAAAGCTCAGAGCATAAATAATAAACAGTGCTTATTCAAACTTTTTGTTCTGAACTTTGGATCGACTAAATGTCTTGGCACACAAGGTGCTATGCTGGGTTCACAGGCTGGAGGTAGTGAGTGGTGAAGAATTGTGATTTTAGTTAAAGAACAGTGCTCTGTAGTGTGTTCTCATCCCAAGGCATCAAACATTGCTGTTCTGTCAGATACCACAATGTCTTCAAATTATTAAGGTGTCTTTCTTTCTTTCTTTCTTTTTGCTTTGCTTTCACTCATGATTCATGATTTTCATTTGTGCTTACTTTTTACTTTAGTCGCTGGTTAAGCTTAGACATCAAAGAGTGAAGTGCTTAAGTTTGAGCATTTATGTTAAAATACTAAAAAAAAATCATGCTAAACCCTAAACAGTGCATTTAAAAGCGAGAACTTTCTTTGACAAACATCCATATGTGGCACATCAGCAGCCATGGACCCACTATTTCTTTAACCGGGTGTGTCGGGCATGATGCAGGTTATGCATAATTTGGAGACGTCAACAGGAGAGTTGATGTAATGGCAGCACTTGATTCGAATGAGGATGACTGCAGGACACTTCCTGCACACTTGGCTACTGCTTTGGACGTTCCAGTGAAATGTTCTCATGCAGCAGTTTTACTGCAGCTCTCACTGCCACTTACCCACAAATAAATAAATCATAGACTCCAATCTTGCCATCTATCTATATCTTTCTGTCTCTTTGTCTCAAACACTCACAGATATACTCTCAAAGCTTCAAGTCCGCTGGCTCCTACTGAAGATTTAAATCTTTAAAATCCCACATTATAGAAGACGTGTATTTTATGTTTCCTAAAGCAGCTGGTCACAGTTGTTCTTTGCAAGCATCACTCAAACAGAAGATTGCAGCTGCAGATTTATTCTCACATGGGGCTCTGCTGAGTTTTTGTGATGCAGAATCATGTATGTGGGATTCATATTGGAGCATGTTTGTAGATTTTTCTTTTTTTAAATAGAGAATCTGAAAATTTGAGTCACTTAAAAATAACATTCAAAAATTTACAATAAAAAAGCCATTTTGCCAGATTATACATAACATTAGTTTTCCATAAGAAACCACATAATGGGATGGTGACATGGGATGACCTTTATTATGACCATTTAATATTTGTTATATTAAATGGGAGAAACCCACACATGCAGGAATCAAGTAAACATACGCGCAGAATACATGGAATACCATAGAACAGCTTAAACTTTGGCATACTACATCTAAGTATGCTTGGAATAAATACATGCAAGAATGTAGGGACTTTAACAATGGGACAAAGGCAGTAACGCTAATTTCTTCTCCCAATGTGTGTGTGTATCTACACTACACCTGAAAGTTTATTGAAGTGAATTAGTACTAAATTAATACTGAATTTAGTCGATGACTACGTGTAATGTTTTCATTGGGTAGTACGAGCTCCCCATCAAGTCTGAATATAAAGAGAGAGAGAGAGAAGCCAACAGGAAAAACATCATAATCTTTGCAGATTTTTCATCCTGTCAGCTCACTTGATTACAATTAAAAACGTACAAAAAAATGCATAAAGTATGTCCAGATATCCTGTTAGCAACCAATGCACTGCTTTTGAATTGTGGCATAGTAAATGCAGAACAACACTGAACTGAATGGAGAAAATCGGTGCGCACAGTGGCAGTCACCCGATCCAGATCAATATCTGATCCAAATATGAGATCCCTTAAAACAAGTACAGTTTCAAATGATTTCCAAGAATGTCAGACAGTCACAGTTCAGACCCTGTCAGCTGTGTGCGTTCACAGCAGCACATTCTGCAGACTGGGTCAGCAGTGCAATGGAAAAAAGGTCAGACAGGGTGACCAGCGTGTGTTTTAGGGCGAGCCGGCAGTTTGCAGTGTCCTTGACAGCCGTGTCAGGCTTCATTTCAGCTGAATGAGCTGTTCTGTTTTGGGTTGTTAGATGGATAGCTGTCTGTGCTCAGGGTGATGGTGATCAGGCAAACAGCTCATTAAAAAACAGATGAACTACCACACGATGCCAGTTTTAATGAGACACTGACAGTAAGGAGTAGCTTAGAGCCTGAAGCCGCTGCTCTCTGAGGTGAGTTACTGTGTGTCTCTCACACAGAGAAAAAATGTGATGTATACCTCATATATATGTATAAAATGAATAATTCTCAAATACTACCCCAAAAATAATGGTAAATGGTCTGTATTTGTATAGCGCTTTACTAGTCCCCAAGGACCCCAAAGCGCTTTACACATCCAGTCATCCACCCATTCACACACTGGTGATGGCAAGCTACATTGTAGCCACAGCCACCCTGTGGCGCACTGACAGAGGCGAGACTGCCGGACACTGGCGCCACCGGGCCCTCTGACCACCACCAGTAGGCAACGGGTGAAGTGTCTTGCCCAAGGACACAACGACCGAGACTGTCCAAGCTGGGGCTCGAACTGGCAACCTTCTGATTACAAGGCGAACTCCCAACTCTTGAGCCACGATCGCCCATAATATAATAATATAATATAATATAAAAATATTTTTAAGTTGTTATCTGCCTTATAAAACTTGATCCAAAATATAAAGAAATCTAATCTTCAAAGATCCCAGTTCCTTCCAGGAGGAAACACAAACCCAGCTTCATGGGATCACAAGCTTATATGCTGCATGCTGAAAGAGAGGGCTGCGTCAGGAAGGGCATTCATGTGTGATATAAAGTCTGTGCCAAATCAAACATGTGGATCCATCTGCAGCAGTGACCCATTTGGGAGCATCTGAAAGAACTCTCCATGAACTCCAGTTTGCAGACGACATTTTGATCTGTAGTGAGAGTAGGTAACAGGTAGAACTGAGCATGGAGAGGTAGAGGTATGCTCTGGAGAGAAGTGGAATAAAAGGCAGTATAAGTAAAACAGAATAAATGTGTGTAAATGAGACAATGCACAATGAGGAGAAGAGGAATGCTGACAGTGTGGAGTGGGTAGAGATGAGTGTCAGGGGTGATTTGTGACAGATGGATAGCAGCGACAGTGAAAGAGAAGTTTTAAAAGACAGTAGTGAGACCTGCTATGATGTATGGCGTTAAGATGGTGGCACTAACTAAAGCAGGAGCACTGTAAAAGTGTAGGTTAAGGTTATTTTATTATGCACTTTTACAGTGCTCCTGCTTTAGTTACCTGGGACAATATGAGCTCATTGCTGTATGAGAGCAGCGAAGCTGCTGTGTTCATCATTTAAAATGCAGGGACTTTATCTCTGAGCACATTCACCTTTAGGAGATTCATCTTACTTGCAGCAGGGGGGTATTTGTGGACAAACTGCAAACAGCTGGTCATTAGTCAAAGAGTCCATTATGCTCCAATATATGTGGCATATATACTGTGATTCACTCACTGGGCCCACGTCCTCATTTTAGGTTTGACAGCGTTTTAGTAGATAAAGGTGAATGGCTTGGACATGAATTGAGCTGCGGTTTGGGGAAGGCCTAGAAGGGGACTGGCGGAGGCTCCTGGGTCTGGCAGATCCCCCATGGACTAATGAGAATTGAAGAAAATAAATTGAAAAATGGGAGGGAGGGTGGGGCATGTAAACAAGAACAAACAGCTTGTAGAACTGGGGGAATATATATAGATGAGAACTGGAAGGAGAGCGTTTGGAGGTGTGGTCCCACTCCCGAAATTCAGATACTTTATCTCCAATATAAGGATGCACCTTTCTGTCTTCTGCCCTTTGATTTTATTCAACACAGAGGAAAAACTTTTCTAGGGGTAATTTTCTGGCTGTGTCTCTTCTCTGTAGTTGGAGATAAATTATCTGAATTTCAGGAGCGGGACTACACCTCCAAACACACCCTTTCTGGGTCTTATCTATATGTGACCCCCCAGTTCTACAAGCTGTTCTCATTTTCATGCCCCACCCTCCCTCCCCCTATTTCAGTTCTTTCACTTCTTCACTTCTCATTCGTCCAAGGGGGATCTGCCAGGCCCAGGAGCCTCCGCCAGTCCCCTTTGAGGCCTTCCCAAAACCGCAGCTCAATTCTTCTTTAAGCCATTTGCCTTTATCTACTAAAAATACTGCCAAACCTAAAATGAGGGCCTGGACCCAGCTAGTGAAAGAGGATTTTCCCAGTTAGAGAAGTCAGAGATGACAAAGTACAAGTTAAATTTGAGGAACATAGGAAGCAGGAAGAAGCAAAACTTTACTAACTTCCAAGTTGAACAGAGGAGAGGAAAACATCTGGAGTGGTAGGACTAAAGTAAACAACATCAGCACTATCATAGAACAGCTTGATTGTTCCAGCTTCTGGATTTTATCAGGATCAGTGTACATATATATAAAAAGTCATAGCCACAACCCAGTTGCTTTGGGTTCTTCCTATAGAGCCAAAGGTTACCATATTTGGAAAAACTCAGAGTGCAAAGTTAAAATGTAAATTTAACAAATCTGATTGACAGATAATCCAATTTAAAAAGTTCAAAAGTCACCACTAACACAGCTAAAAGTGTTACACCCTGGCTTTAAATCTTCATCAAACGCAATCAATATCAAATCAAAACAGATGAGTTGTAACTGGTAATAAGTCCTTTCGTCAGAACCAGAATAGTCACTGGCATGAATTGGCTTTTGAAAATATTGAATCCCTTTCCTGTTTATCTGTAGATTTAATTTAAATATATAAAGCTGCTACTGTTAAAAAGCCATCAAGGATAATTATGACAACCAAGGCCTGATACTGAATACTGCAAACAGATTTCACTCATGCCAGTAATGTTAAGATAACATAGCATTATCACATGAGTGTCATTAAACTCTTTCTAGTATTTCAGGAATATTGTGATCTATTGGCTCCACCCACTGACAGGAAGTGAAACAATCAGTGAGGTTTTACCTGCCTCTAAACCTGCTGTTCCTGGACTTTAATGTTAGTATTGTGAATGATCTCCTTTGCTGCCACCACTTTGTCAGGCCTTCCTGCATCTTGTCCAGCTCGTGAACATAATGAATGCTGACCTGCTGTCCCCTCAGGGGGCTGATCTGCCCACTCTCTCTCTGCATGCCCTCTGATTCAGCTGTTCCCCTCCTGCTGACATTTATGTCACTGGCTATGCTAATTCCCCGAAAAATATGCTAATTTAAGTGCCAACGAATATTCATTAACTTACTGGAATACATTCAGGGTGACAGTTGGGAGCTGAGACTTGATGTCTTTGGAGGAAAGGTAAAACTTAACTTTATGGCTGCTTTGTCTAAATCTGACTCACCAGGTAACCTCAGGGTAGATCATACCTTCGCTGGTTTGAGTTCCAGAAAGGCCGGTTAGGAGAAAAAACGGTTCCCTGTGGGTAAAATCTCAATGTGACAGGACAGAGTGGGTGAGAAATGTTTAGTCAAGATTCATGTTCCCGAGAGAATAAATGCATGTGGCTGTGCAAACAGAGTTTTAAGCTTGGTAATGATTTGATTTTCCTTCAAGCACCACTGTCAGGTTTGCGTACCTGAACATATTTCCAAGGAGCTGTTTTTATCAAAGCTGCAGGCGTGGCTCAGTTTCACACTCTATTATGATTTGAATGTAATAGATTTTTTTCTTTAAAGTTGGAGGTCACTTTAAAGTTCTATTCACGTGTAACAGAGCGTTGCTAATGAAAGCGTATGCACTCAGAAAGTACCAGTTGTTTCTTCGACCTTTATTTTTATGCAATCTCCACCTTTTATGCATGGTTTATTAAAGTGATCTCTCTCTCTCTCTCTCACACACACACACACACACACACACACACACACACACACACACACACACACACACACACACACACACACACACACACACACACACGATTGTTTTTTCACCTGGACCTAATCTGCATATCTTAATAGCATGACCTTGAGTGTGACAAAGTTTTTAACCTTCATTTATTTATGAAAGACTTTTCCAGCAATTCACACAGTACAATAAGCTTCCTTCTTCAACAACCTGTCAGCAGGTAACACCTAAAATCTTTTACAGATATTGACAATTATTTCGGACCTTTCAGTTTCTCCCTTATTTGTTTGTTGGTGTTATTTGAGATTAACAATCACACAGTCGTCTGGCTCTACACATTCTGTATAGACAAAAGAAGCCAGAAATAATACAAATGGAGGAAGTGCAGAAAATGAGTTTTAAAGAACACTACAATTAAGACACGTTTATACTGTCACAGCTAGCAGAGAAGATGTCTGCGTGGAGTGAGGACTCATGCTGGACTCATGCAGTTGATATATGTTCTGTGAAGTGATGAATGATCTTCTCTATCAGGCAGACTGATGGATGAAAACTCTGCTTTCAGTTTTGTGCGAACAGTTTGGGAAAGGGCCTTTTCTGCTCCAGCATGACTGTAGCCCATTGTGCAAACTAACCATAATAGCATGACACCCCGTCAAACACCTTTGAGATGAAGCAGGAGGCGACTGGCAAGACCTTCTTGCCCAAGATCGGTTTCTGACCTCACAAAGCCTTGGCCACTGCAGCTGCAAAGGGGGGACCAACATCCACAATGCAATAAAAGCTTCCTATTACATCTGAAGGTGAAATTATTATTATTATTATTATTATTATTATTATTATTACTACACTTTATTTATTACATCAGCATTATTTTGACTCTCCCATAGTAATAGTTTTGCTACCAGAGCATCAATATCCATCAGCTCTTTCAGGAACAGTAAATTGTTAGGATGTGTTTTCTATCTTCTGTTTCAGAGCAAAGATCTTTCTACTCCACTGACAATTCATCTGGTTCATCCTTACATCATTTTTCTCTAAGAAAAATTAAGAATTTTTTCTAGAGCTGAACATTTAATCCTTCCAGCCTCTAACATCTGAATGTTTGAACCGTCTTCTGCTGTGTTAGTGGGACAGAAAAGGCTGAGACGGAGCAGGAAGATGGGGACGGGCAGGCGCTCTTAGGCTCCACACGCCATAAAAGCTTCCTCAAAACAGAGATGCTCTCGGCGCGCTTCACTGGAGATGAGTTGAAATATTCTTTGAAAAAGCCTTTTTCGTTTTTCTAAAAGTGTGGTCGGAGCATCACAGAGTGGGCCAAACCATCAAGTAGAAATCTTTGTGTTTCATTATTAATAATACTGTTGGTTCTCTGCTGGGCACTGCAGGGGGAGGATAAGGAGGTGTCTCTGCAACCAGATGGCACATGTGGGATGACTTTAGACCGTACATCTCTGTGTTACTACAAACAAATATGTTACCTTTCTGACCCAGTAACAGTGTTCAAAAATGATTAAACAATCATGTTTTTTAGAGATTTTTTCTTTGTCCTACTTTATGTTTCAGGCAAAAATGTCTCTAACTACCGAATGATTTTCAGTGAGAACTCTGCTACTTAGTGTCATTGTTGAAATGTTTCAAATCTAACTTTGTTACCAAACTGTGGACTCTCAAAAATACATGCAAGAGCACTTATCAGTTCTCTGATGTTAGCTTTTAGTTTGTGCTCAAATTGGTGAACTTAGCAAAAGTATTAAGATCATATTTTTTTCTTCTATCTTGTGAGACCATTTAGAATGTGAGCTATACTTTACGCTGTAGTGTCATCCAGCTGAGGTTTCCAGCTGTGGAGAAAACCATAAGAGTTAAGAGTTAAGGAGCCGCCGCAGGTGCAGATCTTGGTGGTAGTAGCATTTAACTTCTGCTGAAAAAAACTGAAGCCATTTGTTTCATTTATTTAGCGTCTTCTTTGTGTCTAATTATTTTTAGATCTTTGTGTGCAAAAAACAGCTTATTTCTTTTCCATAAAATTCACAACCCAAATGCAAAGACACAGATACTGATTCATTAGTGCTAAGTTCAAAAGGATAAACCTAAGAATAACATTAGCAAATTTATTATGCCTATACCAGACAGTAATGTAAGTATGCAATTAATATAGTCACATATCACTATAAAAATGCTCTAAAAGGCTCAAAAAGGGTCAGTGAAAGGACAAAGTCAAATGCATGATCTGTATTAAACCATAGACATGTTTGTTTCTGGTGTAAAATCTGACATTTTAACCACAGACAGCATCAAAGATGCTGATTTTGATGACTCAGCTTTTTTGCCACTGCCATGGTGGTTTGTCTGGAGCCCAGACTTACCTTAATAAGAATGAGAATTGGATGATGTGATTAGCTAACACTAGCAGCCTTGGTTGGAAGCTATGTCTTTATAGACATGACGCACAAGCACAAACATTTGCTAATTAGTGTTAATTAACAGACTAATAAAATACTAGAATTTCACTCACCAAAACTGAAGCACAAATTTCTTGGACAGGCTGTTTCTGCACAGCAAGACATAACAAGCAGAAAATTCCATTAAAAAGCCTTAAAAGGCACCAACAGCACACACACACACACACACACACACACACACACACACACACACACACACACACACACACACACACACACACACACACGATAGAGGTCCAGTTGAGTGACTCTAATTAGTGTAGATAAGGCCTAGCTGCCTGTGCAGAGACGCCTGTCAGTTAAAGCAGCCACACCGCTAACATTAGTATCTAGATGGATGATTTAGAAAAAAAATCTCCCCACTCAGAGTTGACGTGAAGGAGGAGACAAGTCTTTGTACCAGGCTGGGCATGTTAACACAGGAGTCTATAGGATGTGACTTTGGATCCAAACTGAAGTGGTCATTAGAGGAATTTCAGTTTTTATTATTATTATTGTATTCAGGCCTGGAAGTTAATGATTTAAGGCAGAGATTGGTAGTGGAGAAGGACCCAAGTCCTCGCTGAGTCTTTCCTCTGCCCTCTTGTTTCAGCTCTGTACAAATATAGTGTCACAAACATCGTAACTACTGAGACTTTTTGTAGAGTAGTAATTATTTTACTTATGCTGAGCCCATTCATTAACCCACTCCAATAATTTATTTACTGCTTTCATTTATTTGAGACTTCACAGGCTGCACAATAATTAAATAAAACATTAACTTATACACTTGTACATAAGTTGCTCAGACAGAATTATTACATCATTTCTTGAAACTTGCTGTTTTGTCTGGGTAATTACAGGGATTCAGTGTCACACGTAAAATCTTATAATATTACATTATTAAATCAAAGTGTTAAAAATATGAGCCACTAGCCAGTAAATTACATACATGTATAACTTTATGGAAATGAATTTGTATTTCTCAGTGCTGTAGCTTTAGTAATATCCCACTGAGAGAGTCAACTGACATCATTAAAGTAAAAGAAAAAAAAATACCACATTTTCTAAAGCTTGACCTGTCAGCCAAAAACCTCTAAGTCTGCAGCTGAGGTTGGTTTATCGATCCTTTAAAAAAAATCTAATTACACTCATTTAACCGCTGGAAACAGATCCACAAGGTAAGAACAGAAGCTCATGTCTGATGACAGGAGGAACACGGGTTCTTTCCTCTGTTTTGTCTGAAGGTGAGGGTCTGTTTCTGCACTCTTCAGGATCTGAGGCCGTTTGAATGGATCCAGGCTGACTGATGACGCAGGGAGACGGCGCAGAGCAGCAGCCTGACATCATGAGCTGTAACATGAGGATAACTCTATATACCCTATAAACATTGGGGTTTCATGGGAAAGGCTGGGAGGGTTAATGTAGCACTAACATCCCCATTGCTTTAAGGAAATCCAGCTCACCACAGCACCGAGGGCCTTCACACCACAGCAGGTAGCCATCCAGGAGTCTGTCCTTTCAAAGACAACCTCTGAGCTGATGAAATGATAATAAGGCTGCCAGGTGCCAAAAGCTCCCTCCCTGCCTTCCCTTTACAGAGGTCGTAGGTGCCTGTTTTTCTCACACTGGAATCCTTAGACTAAATAACAGGCAGAACAATAGACACCTGGAGGCAAACTGCTCTGATGCGCACACTGAATGTAGAAGTTCAAATGAAAGTCGCAGGATCAGGTGTCTGCAGCAGCACTCGATTTCAATGTTGAAATGCAAAGAAAAGTCCAAATATGAAGCGCATGTTTTCCTGCTTTACTTTGAGATTACAGTTCTTGTTGTTTTTGTATATTTTCTGAAAGTGGTTTTTTGCTTTATTTTGTACAAACCGGTGTTCCCTCTTTTCAAATCCTTCACTTCCTGTTTTCTATTCTTGTCTGCCCTTCTAATTTTCTGTCTTAACTCATGTATGTTCACACTTTCACCCTATTAAGAACTGCTACATGAAATACTTTCATTTTTCTTCTAGTTTTGTATTACATTGTAATAGTTATTTTACAGTAAAATAATTTTGTAAATGTGTGAAAATTGCAAATTGCTAACACAGTTCAGTAGTTAGCATGACAGCTGCAACCAAACTTTGCAAACATTTCTAATGAGTGCACATTTGGTCATGTTCTAATTAAGACAAAACTACATTATCAAAATTGAGATTCTTGTACTTATGTTCTCTATGTTAGAGCATATGCACCAGAACTGAGACACACTGTGTATTTCTGTGCCAACAGACAAACACGTGACGTGTTCATGAGTCAGGTGTTTCGCTATTCCGTCTTCTTCTGTGTTTTGAACCTCGCTAATTATCATTAAAAAACTGATATTTTGGACTTGTACCTTGGTTATGTTTGAACCCTAAAAAGTGGTGACCAACATTTGCTATAGTTTCCAGATAAACAACACATTTAATGTTTTTTTAAAGTGGGAAGCAGGCTTGTTTGCCCTTATTTGGTGGATGTGTCTAAAGTGTTAGACTATTAGGAGTGATTTTGCTTCTATTAAATCTATTATATGCCTCTATAAAAAAAAGAAGTGCACATGTAGAATGACGTGCTGTAGGTGCAATGCTTGCATAACCTAACATTGAACTCACTAAGCTACATTTTCCAATTAAAAGATATTTTTCCATGTTTTCTCAAAGCTGAATGCAATCCTTTTTCCGAGGAATCTCAACATGAATTTAACCACCATGGTTTGCTGGGACGGAGGGCAGTGCTGACACAATCTAAACCTGCAGGCCAGTTTGTCAGAGCAGATTTAGCTGTCACTGAATGCCAGAAGACAGAAGAGTCATCTCTGCTAAAAAGCAGTTTTAATGAGTATCTGTCCCGGCTGATGACTGCCACAAAGATGTCTGTGTAATGCCAATCTGATGCGCTGAGGAGTCTCAACACTCTATCTATAGCTATTTTTTCTACTGTCTGTTGTGGTGTTTGATTGAAGTGAATGTGAAACAGTTAATCGGAAAGAAAATGGCTTGCATTGCTGTACGCTGATCCTTCTGCACACCTAAGAGACAAATGTATCTGTGGTTGTTGGACTTGTATAAAATGACTGAAATTTTGAGCTTAATCTTAAGAAATAAAGGCTTTCTTCAGAATTTCTGTGGCAAGTGAAAATGTCACATCAGATGAAAAATGAACTTTATGGCATTTATGTATGCTGGTTGGCAGAAAGAGCCTTAAGCAACCAACACAGGATCCAATTTGATCCAACATTTGACAGTCAAAAAAGGTGCAAGTGCTGATTTTGAGTTTAGATTATTTGTATTGATTTATATATCGCTCTGCAGTTGTTGCAAAAAAAATGCAGAAAATGTAAAAATTTATTAGGTGAAGTTGGTGAAGGTGAAGGTCAAGCAAGTTACCTGAAGTATAGAGACCTCACTAAGAATTTGGGGGCTGGCGAGGTAATTTCAGGCTTAAGTTAAGGGATTTAATTGCTGTTTCAAGAGCAAATCCTGTTTGTGATGCATGACCAGTATGTAGAAAAGCACTACCTACTGACCAATGGAAAAGTCTTTTAAGATGCTGCGGAGCTTGATGTGTAGGTAGTGGGAGTACGCATCTAAGTTTTGATCTTGTTAGAGGTTACTGGTTTGAATTATGCCAATTGAAGAAAAAAAATTAAGATTTTTATATAATGAGGAGTAAGACTTAAATCTTCCATAGAAAGCACTGATGTGTGTTTCAGGCTCTGATCTTGCAGCTTGTTGTGCTGATGCGTCAGCTGTAAACAGATTTTGTGTGGAGATCCAGAGGGAGATGGAAACATCCTGTCAGCCCTTGGCTCGCTAAGTCAGGAGCCATGTTCTGGATGACGCTCCGACTGAAAAAACAAGAGCTCAGATCAGTCAGAGCGAAGCAGAATGTGAGAGATACAGAGGAGGACTGAAGGCATCTGGTGGGTATCATGACGCCGTGTCACATCAAGTATTCTGCAGTGCCTCTGTGCCAGTTGGGCTTATGAACTGGAGTGGAACATGTCCTGGAGGACAGATACTCGCCTGCTTAGAAGATGAAGAGTACGAAGAAAAGCACAGACACAGATAATTTTATTTTAGCCCATTTTCAAACTTCAACAGGGCTGTAGTATCATTTTAATTATAAAAAAATTGTTACTTTTTCTTTGCTCTTTAAAAACACACTTAATCCCCAGACAGTTGGTTAATATAAATGCTGTGTGATACTCAGTTTTTCACAGTTTAGGTCATCATTTAACAATTACACCTTACATTTTCCTAACAGAGGCACTGATCTGGTGATACTTTTTTATCTGCTTATTAACTACTTGTTGTTGTTATCAGCTTTATAAAGGAGCAAATTCTCTTCTTTGTGTCCCTGTTAAATGAAGAAAATAATTTCAAATCCTTCTTTGCACATACAAAGTCCTGAATGTTTAAGCCCTGTCACATTTTAAAGTACTCGCCACATCATACTATTCCAAAAGGACATTTTGCTCTGAGACTGCAGGCTTACATGTGGTGCCTAGAGTTTCTAAAAATAGAAAGAGAGGCAGAGACTTCAGTTATCAGACTCCTCTCCTGTGAACCAGCTTCCAATTTGGGGTCAGAATTTCCTTTCTTGTACAGCTTACAGTTAGCCTGGTTCTTACTGAACTTTCCCATATAGGTGCATAAATAGGTTGAGACTGCTGGGGAACCTCCCATGAAGCACTGAGCACTTTTCCTCTATTCCGCTCTTTTCATGTATTTACATGCATGTCATAAATTTTTTTGTTTTCTTTCCTCTAGTTTTTGTTTTGTCTTTGGTCTCTTTATGCTCCTTTTTCTCTTCTCTTTCCCTTTATTGCCAAACCTGCCCCTGTCCCTCCCCGAGCCTGGTTCTTATGTAGGTCTCTCCTGTTAAAAGGAATCTGATTTTTAGGGTTTTCTCTCTAACATTATAGGTTTTTGCTATTGCTAGATTATTGCCATATAAATGAGATTGAACTGAATGGACATACTATGTACATGTATATAAATTGCAGACCGGCTTTTCAAGTTTCAGTTTCCAGGCTGAGAAATCCACACCTTTAATTTTGATAATGAAAACAGATTTTCAGTTGCTGGTTATTGTGACGTTACTGTGTGACCCACTGAATTCCTCATCTGTACTGGACTACGCCTCGTCAGTGCTTCAGTGTCTGTTACCTGACCTTGGCAGGTGCACCTGCTGTAAGCTAATCCATCGGCCCGAAGTGGAGATCAATGCGGATCTCCACATCAAAGTTACACCGAAAGCCTGTTTGTCTTATAGAGCGATGCCATTAAACGGCCAGTGAGAGGAGGAGGATGGAGAGAGGCAGCGTTTGAGTGTGGAGTCATGTGTCCGTCCTTTCACTGAGGTTTAAATAGCTTCATGTTCACAGTTTAATGTAGTCAAAATGGAAGCAACTAACTCAGCTTTGACCCCAGTGGCACTAACAAACAGTCTGTTAAGACAGCAAATTTGGACCACTTTAAAGTTTCCTTATGTTGTAAGTAGATACAATTTTGGAACTTTATTGAAAATCTTTTTCCTGATCCTGTAATGTTCATGTAGAAACATCAAATTCAAGATGAATCTCATCCGCTGTGGAGTTGAGCTATATGAATAATCTGACCTCCAGTGGTGGGTGTGTCATCCCCCTCATCACCAGTCTCCACTGCAGTGTCAGTGGGATACAGGAGATCCTCAGTGTTCTTTCCACCACTCGACTATATCCTCAGTTGAAGTCAGCAATGCCCCGTCCACTCTCTACACAATGAATCTGAGTTTGCTCAGCTGTAGACTGTAAAATATTTTTCTTATCAGTTTTGTGGTTAACATAGCAAAATCTGAAGCTGCCTTTTTTATGTCAATTGACAATTAAGTCAACTCAATGAGATTCAACTGAGGGCTCCAGCTGTGAGAAACAAATATGAGGACTCTCCATCTGTGTCGTATTAGTACCTTAGTGCCTCTGGTGAGGTCCAATTACACACTGGGTCATGGCATTAGTTAGAGAGATCTGTCACTCCCAATTGATTTGTTAGCAAGCAGTGTTACTGTAAGTAAGAAGTGTGGTTTAGCCCTAAGAATAACAATTTTCCTGAATAGATTTTAGTGCTTAAACCTAATTAAACCAAATGTCATAGACAGTAAAAACTGAATAAAAAGAATCAACATATTCCAAAACATAAATGTATCAATGGGGCAAAACCTGCACCTTATGCCAACATCACCCCGTCTGTCTAACATGAAACATGTAAGTAAAACTGGATCATTATCTCTCAGCAGACAGGCAAGAACACTTAAATGAGGCCTTGAATATGGTTATACACTGAAATGTTAGCTCTGTGACGAAAAATAATAAAAATGTTTTGCAATATTTTCAAAAAAAGAAAAGAAAAACCCAACAACACCCCCCACTAATGAGTTAGAAGCATGATTTTAAGAAGCATACTAGCATGATCCGAGCCTATTTTGGTGTATAAAAGTCTATAGGCAATTTACAACTTTAAACTCAACATCTGTTCTCTGGCCTGAAACAGCCTAATAAAAGACACAGTTTGTCACTGTGCTGTCACTGTTCCAGCTTTGACCCGAGCATCTTCATTTTTTGCTGCTCGGAGCAGAGGCTTCCTCAGGGAGCGGCTGCATGCTGAAAGAAAGAAGCACTGCAAGACCGCAGGAGGAGGAGAAAAGACGAAAAATAACCTCTAACATCTCAACTCCATTAATATTACACGCTCGTGTCAGTACAATACAGTGGAATCTCAGCCTGCTTTATCCTCTAAATAATTCACGCAATAAAATCTTTTCTTTCTATAAAGCCCTTAAACTCATCTCTTCTTGGTGCCGCTCCAAGTGTAGCAGTGGACGGGAAAAAAGAGACTGTGGCAGACTGCAAACAAAGAGTAACGCAGAAGAAACAAAAACTTATATTTATTTGGAACAAAGACAGACATACTCCAAATCTGAGCTTTGTTGCTTCCTTCCTGACTAAATCTTTTTGATATATCTTTATCTACAAAATTAGGAAAATCAAAAAGTTGAATTGTTTATCTATATCTATTTTGGAGGAATTTTAACCTGTTGGGTCATTTTAAAGATAAAAACAAACAACTCTTCATTAAATAAATTGTAATTTTTCTCTACAGTAAGTCAAAGTTTATAATTATGTTGTCTGTGAAAACACAAAAAAGGTGTGAATGTTTTATGAACAAGACAGGAATTTAAGAAATCACTTTTAAATTAGAAAACAAACATAAACTAAAACATCTTTCAGTTTTTGTCAATTTGTAGCTCATTAAAAATTCCTTGGACACAAGATCACCTAAGAACAACAAGTTCAGCTCTAATATGGGTGTTTTGTCCCTTGAAGAGCGAATATGAAGAGCAAAAGAAAGAGAATTAGACTTGATGCAGACAAAAATTAATTCAAGTTAAGCTAAGTTAAAGTTTTTATGTGACAGTCTAGGCATAATAGCTGCAGGTATGTGATCAGACAATGGATGATGTTTGGATCAAAATCAGTACTCTTTGTTGTCATCAGAAACAACACTGACACTGTTCTTTTTGGAGGTGATATTTATTTTACGAGTTATTTTTAGCTGTCTCATAGCCAAGTTATGCCTTCTTAACAACTGTACACTTTTTTCTACATTTAACAAAGAAAATTGCATTAAAAGCTAAAGTTTAGCTTTAGTAGGGGCCTGATTGCTTTAAGTGACAGATGGAATCTGACTAAGGCAGCTGTAAACATCTGTTAGACTTCACCTCAGCTTCAGTTGCACAGATGCAGCCTGCTAGCAAGGCTTGTGTTAGCTAATTAATTAGCTTTCCACCCTCTTTAAATATGGCTTCCGTTTCCATAAAACCAAGTCCAGAAAATTCCAGAGACCTGTGGGTGATAAAATGGAGAGTCTATGCTGTTAACTAACACAAAATAATAACATAATTTAGAGTAAAACCCCTTCACAGTTCAGATCTGTTCGTGTGTTTTAATTTAAGATAACTGGTGACTTTTAAGCTTTAAGCTGCTGACTTTAAAACGGAAAAAACACTCTCAGTATCCTATAATTGTATATATTTATTTGTATATATAATTGTGCATCGCACACAATTTTATATATGTTAAGAAAATTAGTGAGTTTAGAAGAACTGTTTTTTTCATTTAGGTCATTTAGTGTCGAATATTTATATAGTACTGGAAAATTTTCAACGTATTCTAAGAAGAGGGAAAGTAGACTATTACAATTCTTTCTATTTCCCCCCCTGAATCTACCTGGATTTACCTGTTTCTGCAGCGCGCTGCTGTGACGCACGTCGCGTCCTCTCTCGGGTCAGCATCGGGAATGTGTGCTGCTACACAGACAGGATGAGACCGGATCCAGTGTGCACAGCATACACCTTCAGTTACTTAGAAGCGGACCCGACCCTTTCTCCTCCTCTCTCGTCCTTGGGATCAGCCGCTTTTGAAGATTTTGTTGGGACCAAAGCCAAGAGAAAATCTGGGGACCTGAAACTCGCACTGGGAATATTTCCAATCAGATTTCGGGATTTTTGAGCTCATGAGCGCTTTTGTACCTCCAACTTGCAACACTGAAAAAGTAAAAGAAGAAAGTGTGAGAAGACAGCTCCTCGATGAAAAAGAGCTGTATTGTTTTTCAGAATTGCGTTTTTACGCATATGCATCTCAAACCTCTCCAGCTGTGGAGTGAAACACAGGCTGTGAAATTACAGAAGATATTTGATATTTGTCTTTCTCTAACTGAAACACAGATCTCTACTCCTGGTTGTCATGGCTCACACCAGCGCGTGGATGTAAATAAAGATAAACTCACAGAGTTAAAGATTGGGTAACATCCAGCTTAAACGCGACTTTGCTTTCCCGTCACCTCTGGTCACAAAACGGGACATTCTGAAGCGGAGGTGCCGTGGTTAACGCCATGAGACCATCCAAATACTAATGTGATGGGTAAGATTACCACTTAATGCACACATCGCCTGTCATGCGCGTTAATAAATCAAACATCATCTGGCCACGCATTTCCTTCCTTTGATCAGGTCTCCAAAAACGCTTCCCACAATGGGGACATGAAAAAGTCATTTTAAATCAATTGTAGGTTCTTGTTCAAATTAGTTTTTTTCCTCCAAATTTTTGGATAACGTTGTATTTTTATTTAGAACATAAGAATCTGCAAACGCAGCTCAGATGATGAATGGACGGAATGAAAGAAAGAGTGTTTAATGAAGAGAACCTGATCTGCGTTGAACAGCAGCCCGTACGAAAAATGATTCAATTCAATTCAATTCAATTCAATTCAATACAATTCAGTACTATTTATACAGCACCAAATCACAACAACGGTCCCCTAAAGGCGCTTTATATGGTAAGGTAGACCCTACAATAATAATTATTATAATGCTGGGTAATAATTAGATCATTAACTTCACTGTATTTACTGGATTATCTCCACATTCACTTCACATTCTACAAACAGAAAGTCAGTCATTAGATGTACTTATGTTTTATAAAACATGTCAGATTCATGATCCTACTCAGTTCTTTTGTATGAAAAGATGAGAAATCAGATTCATACATTTTGCCTCTGAATTGTTTTCCTAGTTGAAGTCACAAATGTAACCACAAATTTACTTTTTTTTTTTCAAATAAGAAACTCTAAACATTTCCTTGGTTTTTTAATAAAAACGTTTTAATCATCTGAATGTAATCTAATCAAATGGTTAAAAAATCAAGAACTGATTATATTTTCATAATTTTCTGGCTCAGACTCTATATTATGTTTGTGCATTTGGATCACACACTGTGATAGAATTTGAGTGGAAACTAACTGAAAGGGTTGAAGGAGAAAACCAGGTTTAATAGAACGGTCTTTTTATAACATAACTAGCACTGCATTAGTGCATTTTTCAGCACCTTTCCACCTTCCTGCCCTCTTTAACACAAACCAGTTACTCAACAAATTACGGCTCTCTCGAAGAAGCCACAGATGTTGGATAAACTGACGATAATTGTTATTATCGTAAGTTTAACTTTTCCTTTTTGTTTTTTAATTGGTTCTGTCGAGATTAAGAAACATCTAAAAGAATCTGTTGTAAAGTATTTTTGACATACGAGTAAAACTTTCAGTTTTTCCTTTACCTGCTTCACAATGTAAACCTCCATCACCAATGAAGAGAAATGCAATAACATCAGTTTGGTGATAAAATATCAGCCTTTCCATTACAAATAAATTCGTGTAAAGAATTTTCTAAATTTAAAAAGTGCAGGACAAAGGTTTTAGGATGTTATTGTGCTTTTCTAGAACATGTGCACAAAAATAGGTTGAAATATTTATATTTTTCTTGTTTTAAGAAAATTTCACTTCTTCAATTTTTAAGTCTAATGAAGAAGATATGTTGTGCTTAGTTGGAGTGAAGCGCTCAGTAAGCACTGAAGGGTGGACTGATGGCTGTTGACCTTTGAGTGTGTGTGTGCGATTGTGTGTTGTGTTTGGTCATTTGTGTATAATGCTGACTGGCTGTGTGGGTGTAAATGACTCTCCAGCCCTCAGGGGTGACAGGGTACTGTCACTATGGAAACCCAACGCAATAGCCAGTGATGAGTTGATCCTCAGCCTGCTGATGAGGGAGCTCATCAGCTCAGAGTGTGTTGTATAAAATTTCTGAGTGGCTTCAAGTTCAAACGTGTCCGACTTTGATCGTATCACAGCACGCTGACATACTGTCATCTTCAGCCTGGAGCCTTTACAGATTACAGATCATATGAAAATGATGCTGAGAGTTCAGATGGATTACGATGACAAAATGCATATCAAGTAGACCTATGGTAGTGCTTTTCTGTGATGTGCAAGTAACAGAGAGTTTACACCTCTTACAAAGACTCATCAGACTTGGAGAGTTTAATTCATGCATTAGTGTTTGGTTGCCATAAATTATGATCCATAGGGTTTTTAATTTTGGTTGAACAAGTAGCTGTGACAGGCCTTTATCAGAAGAAACGTGCATGTAACATAATGAATATTATATTATTATATATTCAGTATATAATAATATTTATTATTTACTGGGAACTGCTCAACTTTTAGCTCCTTAAATTATTTTCATACCAAAAAGTGCTCTAAAAAGATTGTGCATCCATAGAGCAGACTTGCCACATCCTAGTTTTCTGAACAAAAGTTTGCACTCAACCTTGCATTTATTTATTTTTAATTCTAGAAAGTACATTTTGGTTACTGTAGTTGTATTTGTATGTTTCTCCTGTTTTTCCAGTAACATGTAATCTTACAGCTCCGCAGAACATTTATGACATCTGGTAGCTTCTAGGTGGATTACCTCCACTCTCTGGTGATGAAGTGAAAACCTGTGGTTCTTCAAAAACCTGCATCAGGTTGGCTTTAAATATGGCACAATCCCTGTAGACTCCCAAAGAAAATGACAAACTTCAAAGCAGAAATATGTTTTCAGCCTGGTACAAAACACAGATTTGGAGTTTATGGATAATTATCCTATTCATAACAACTGTATGCTCAATTTGGATACTAGTGAGTCTTAAAGTTAAGGGTACAGCTGCCTTGATTGATAGTGGAAGCCCACACAGGTTGCTGTAGGTTAGGGGTCTCAAACTCCAGTCCTCGAGGGCCGGAGTCCTGAAACTTTTCCACGTGTCCCTGCTGCAACACACCTGAATACAATTAGTAGGTCATTAGCAAGACTCTATAGAGCTTGACTGCATATTCAGGTGGCATTCAGCCATTTGATTCATGTTACAGCAGCTTATGAGTGAATGAACATGGTGCACTAAAAGTACTTTTAGATGTACATTTTTCCAAACACTTACATTTACTGAAATTTACTTGAGTAGGGTTAGGGGTTGGCACTTCAGCATGCAGTCAAGTTCTATAGAGTCTTGCTAATGACCTACTAATTGTATTCAGGTGTGTTGCAACAGTCTCAGGACACTGGCCCCTGAGGACTGGAGTTCGAGAGTCCTGCGTATGTAAGCTGTATGCTAGCTTTTACCTGTGGTAAAAAATAATTGTACTTTTAATCCAGTTGCCTGACAATTATAAGGCTTTTTGTGAGGCACAAACAGCATGTTCACCAGTTTTGATGTGTTAAAGTCTAGCACTTTATTAATCTGTCACCTAACACTTATGGTAAACATATCAGTACTAGACTAGCATAATTTCTACTTTGTTGAGTACTCAAAGTACTTGCTACAAAAAACAAACTCAAACTGCTGAGCAATGGAAGATGATTAAAGACTCATATTCAGGATCCACCAATGAGGAAGGTTTTTCTCCCTGATGAAGCTTTTGGCAGTTTCAGAGAATTTTTGTATATTGTATTAAGATTTTAGCTTTATGTTAGTCACATCTCCTTTCATGTTACTGTCTGCATCTGCCTGCTGGCATTTTAGTGTCTGTCATGATTTATTTTGTAAATCATCAAGAAAACCCAAAGTAATGATGCAACATTGAAGTGACTGACTGCAGTCATTCAGTTGCCTGCAAGGGGAACTTGTCAGATTTCCTTCTGTTGACGCATTAAATGGTTGACGAACATTTGCTAGTGACTCAATTTTTCTTTTTTAATTTTTCTTTCAATTCACTAATACACATGTAATTCTGCTTTGGGACCATATCTATTAATTAAATATGAATGAAAAGCAAATGATACAATGTAATGATATAATGTTTCTGTTTTTCTCTTATATAGTTTGAAGGAGACAAACTAGATTAGGTATAACGTTTTTCCAATTTCTAATCTGAAAACAGTTTAGTGCATGTTTTTGGGCCAATGGCTGCTTTATTGTTTAATTCTCAGGTTGTTTTAAGTGCATTTAGCTGAATTCCTTCAAGTAACAGGCGCCAAATGTTTAATGGACAGTTAGCCTGTAAAATACTGACAAGTGAGGCTTGTTTAGATTTTTTTTAACCTTCACAAAGTGTCTGAGAAGCCCAGTTGACTTGAACACAAAGAAATTATACAATTTCTGTTAGAAACTATACATTTGTACACCTCCTGATTATTGTTCTTTAATAATCCAGACACGATGAAAGGTATGACTAAATGTCCATTTCAGAGCGTGACACAGTGGAACTCAACTTGACAATATTTCTTACGTGATTTCGCAATGCCAATGTGAAAACTCTGAGAAGAGCTGTTTCAGTGGAAAATCCAGATTAAAATGTCTCGAGGATGCTTGATTATGGTTTGCCATGTTAAACTGAGCTCTCCTTAAAGTCTGGATCAAGTGGGAAATGCATTTTCTTCCTTGGACCTCTCGATTGTTGGCCGGCTTTGCACTTGGCTTACTGTGACTACATTTTCTGACCAATTAGATTACTGACAAAAATGAAGTATAAGAATCAATAAGCAGTATTTTCTGTAATGGCTGCTGGCAAGAGTTCAAACACTTTATGGCTCTGCCATGAAGCTCTAAAGTATAGTTGTAAAAATGTAGCAGCAACATCATTATCTTTCCTACAGCCTCCCCACCCACCATCTGCACTCCTTTTCTCCTTATATATCATCATCATCTCTTTTAATTTTCCTTCCCCGTCACTATGTTCTCTCCCCCATAACATGATTTTCCTCATTACCTTCTTTTTCTCTGACCTTCTTCATCTTTGTGTATCCTTCACCCTGCTTCTTTCCCCTCCTCTCATTATTTTCTTTCCATCTGTTCTTTTGCACCTCCTGGCTGACCTGTGCCTCTCTCTCTTCTTCCTTCTCTTGCTCCATTTCCAACCCAATCTCTTCTCTAATAAGCGTTTCCTGCATAGAAACCCTCACTTTCTCCCAAAAGAGCTTTTGGGCAAAGCCCAAGGGAAACTGCCAGCGTTGTAATAAGTTTAGGTTTTTAAATGAGTTATTTTAATGAGGGTTTCAGTTACTCGACCATAACAAACATTCCTGTTTACAGAGAACTGAAAAAATCCACAGATTTCTGTCAAATAACATAACAAAGACTCATTGCAGACTCATTGCTTTCATGCTGACTAATTGTCCTTACGTAGGTCAGTCACCAGCCAAATCCCAGTGTGAGTCAGGAAAACGCTGCTAATATTCCCTCTGTGGTCTCCTTCTCCCTTTTCCCTTCTCTTCTTAGAAAAGTTTAAAATGATTTTAAACTTAAGACCTTCTCTCCATCTGGATTTTGACTGAGTTTCCTTTAAAGCAGTCATACATACGTTGCTTCCGTGTTTGACCATTTTACTGGTTTCTCAGTCATGTGTGAAGTCCTTTAAACTACTCTAACCAAAAAATAAACTCTGACTCATTGCTTTGATTGCAGGGTGTTGATGGAGAGGATTTCGAATGTCAGCCGGGACAGTGGTCATCGCAGGAGGAATTTTGGCTACAGTCATCTTACTGACGATCGTCGCGGTGCTGTGTTTATGTAGGTTGCAGGTATGATTGTCTCACTGTTCATTATACATCTAAAGTTTAACAGAATGCAAAATGCACCTCAGCACCGTATTCATGAAAACAAGAAACTTGACGAATGTTCACACATGTAAACAAACGGATGTGTGCAGTGCAAAAAGCTGGCAGTAATTTGCTGCCCCAGACAGTTTTCCTAATTATCAAAGCAGTCCAAGTGGAACATTTCTGTGTTTACTTTTAGCCAGACTTGGATTTGTGTAACAATCTTGCTTTTTTTTTAGAAATCTACAGCTGACATCCAAATAGTGCAACACAACCTGCCGAGACAGAGCATACTAATAACAAATAACTCATGTTGAAATAATCCTCAACTGTAAAACCTTTAAAACCAAATGGGACTTTTTTCTGAGACTTTCAGAAACTCACATCCACATGTTTTCTTCCTGAGTGAGTCCTAGCAGTTAGCATGTAAGGTTGCAACTGTAGTTTTAGGAGTGATGGGTGCTTTTTGTGATCACCTGCCAAATATCATTTGAAAGTGATGGTCTGCAAGTGCGTTTCATGCACACGCTCTCGCAGAGACACCAAGTATATGCTAGCTACTTCCTAGCTTTGAAAGCTCCTAAGGTGGCAGTTTGTTCTTCATCTTTGTGATTCTGTTTACACCTGATTTCTTCCATGTTACCAGTAGGTGGTCATAGATAGACGGTTCATTGCTTTTATGAAAATGCCAAAAATCAGACAAAAACATGCCAACTAGCTCACTACACTCACTTGCTATCTTTCAAAGTTACACAAACCAGCTTGTTTTTTCACGCCCTATATTTACTGTGGTTCATACTCGTAGTTAACACGGATCCGATTGGTTGAAACATTTGATTTGAAAGAGTAGTATGGTCAAACACGGAAAGTATGTATGTATGGTCGGAGGGTAAGATGGCGCCGCCATTGCGTGCAATAGGTCGGCAGCCTTAACATGAAATTTCATCTTGTGGGATTAATAAAGGTATATCAATCAATATCAATCAATCAATCAATCAATCAATCAATCATTCTTTTCTCCTTTGGTTTACTGTTTGTCTTTTTAAATGTTTGACTCTCACCTGCTCCAGTATTACTGCTGTAAGAGGGAGGAGTCTGAGAAGGGGGAAGAGGAGGAACCTGAGCTCGCCACCATGTCGCCGTCTCGCCCCCTGGCTCTGTCGGCTCCTCCTACACCTCCAACGCCAGAGCAATACAGCGACGAGCCCGAGACGTACCCTCCCACTTTCCTCACTGAAGCCAATGGCCCCGTCAGCTACTCACCTCCGCCTCCGCCGCCACGCAGGTGCTATCGCTCGCACGCCTTCTGCCCTTCCTGTGCCCGCTGCTCACTGCCCTTCTACTTGCAGCACCCAGAGAGGCTGTGCAATGGCGGTCGCAGGATCAGCTACAGGACTGTGCAGCAGCAGGACATGGAGTTGCCCATGGACTTGGCCAGCTTTTACCAGAAGCTGAACCTCATCCGCCAGGTCACCATGAAGGAAGTAGTCACCCACAGTGTCAGCACCGACGTTTAGCAAAACAGCACCGCTGATTTAAACGATTCAATACACATTCAGTTATTTCAGCACTATGCTGTCAGTGAATGGCTTTTAGACCAAACTTCAGGGCAGCAATGATGGAAGTCTGCAACGCTAAAGCAAAAAGGTGAATGCATCACTGAAACACACGAAGGGACTAATTTCAAAAACTGCGCCTTTTATTTGCTGAATAGCTAGGTAAGTAGCTACTCAACATATCTGCCGTCAAAGCATGAACAAGAATCGACAAAAAAAATATTTATAATGTGAGTTTTCTTCAGTAACTTCAACACAGATTTCATTTGTTTAAATGCACCACAGCAGTGCAAACAGAGGAGGTAAGATAAGTAAGTCTGGTTGTGTGGATATTAAAGCTAATGTCAGACCAAAACCAGCAAGTATTATGTGTGAGTGTATCAAAGCCTGCTCTCTCTCTGTCCAACAGAGCTCCACTGTTGTTCCTAAAATAGTTAAATATCTCACTGTTGACCTCGGTGACTTGTTCTTTCATTAGCAGGAATGCAAACATTGTAGCTTAGATAGGCCTAGCCCCGCACACACCATCCTGCTGTCACAAAAACCACTGAAGCACCAAATGTAGATTAATCTGTCACTGAAAATAGTCCCCAGCTAATGTTCTATTAAATCCAGCGACTGAGGAAATAATCTTTTCAATAGAGAGTATTTATTAGTATGTAAGCTGTTTTTCAGCTCTTACACAAACACTCAGTTTAACTTCAGGTAAAAGCTCATAACTGCACAGACACGGTCTCTTCCTTTGAAAGAGTGATGGGGTGTTGAGCCCAAAACGAACAGCAAAGTTTTCACACAGCAATTACATAGATTCATGCCAAAATCATTTTTGGCAAATATATATGCTTCACACAGAGTTGAGATTGTCCTAAAGCACTGACAATCACAAACAAATGACACGCTTTTACAAGTTGTAATCAGAACGTTCCGAGTAGAGTTTCATAAAAATCAAAAAGTCCACCCAGTTTTAATTTGGGCTCATATTCAAGTGCATCTCCTTGTGCACCTATGGACTGATTTCATCCTGGCTTCTATTATTGTTTTTTTTAGAAGTTTTGTTCTTCCCCCTTGTTTTTGTTCCTATGCAGTGTATGCTGGATCTCCTCCATTGTGTGAAAACATTGATCTTAAGAGTTCATTTTAATTTTGGTGGTAAAAATCCCAGTGAGGCAAATTGGGTGAGTGATTGTGTTGTTGTGGAGTTTTCAATGCACTCTGAGCGGACACGTCACGGCACATAGGACCACAGCATGGATGGCATCATTTCCTCTCACTGGTCTCCCTCAGACTCCTCGGGACTTTACAGTAGAAGTCCACATTGAATTAATGAATTCATGATTAATAAACTGAGCAATTCTGCCTTTGAGCAGCTTCTTGGTCATCACCAAGTGCTGATCGCCTTCTTGTGAAATTTGGGTCGGTTTTAAACAAAAGATGTTTGACCTCTGCCAAAGTTTAAGGTCACAGTGTAAATACCCAAAATGAGACTTCCGTGACATGGTCTAAATATCGCAGCTATTCGGACGTGCCTGAGAAGATGATTTTGAATGGGAGACTGGCTAGATTGATCACACCTTGTATAAAGAGACTGAATTACAAAAAACAGAATGTGCAGAGGAGGAGAAGAGGATGACCACAGAAAATTCCTGGATGTAGTGAAGGAGGACATGCAGAGGGTGGGTGTGACAGAAGAGGATGCTGGGATATGGTGATGATAGAGGCAGATGAGCTGCTGTGGTGACTCCTAAAGGGAGCAGCTGAAAGAAGAAGAAGAAAATGGATACATAAAAATGCATAAAAGCTCAAATAATTTCTCATACAGATTCTGGTTGATTCATATTTGTGTTCATTGGTGTAGCTGTCACACAGGGTCAACACGGGGTTGTTGGTTTTTTTGTTTGCCTTCTGACGTCAGAGGCTGGAGAGCCAGGCTGTGATATGTCAGTATGTGACTGTTTCAGTACTAACAGAGAAAACTAACATTATTTTAAAGGGCTTTTCTGGAGCATTCAGTGATCCAGTGACTGTGAATTAGGAGGGACAGCATTTACATCCTGTTAAGACATCATGCTGTAGATAAATGCTGTTCTCCAACTTAGATATTAAGTATTTAATACCTAAAAGAGGAGGAATGAATTGTATATACAGTATTTAAGGGGAAAAGATACAGATATATGTCAAATATTCTTGATGACAGAGCAGTAGATCCAAATGATATTTTACAAATTTTACATCCATAGAGAGAAACAATTCTACAGCTCCTGGACTCATTTCTTCTTCTTTCACAAAACAACACAGATGCTGACACATTTATCGGATCAGAATCTTTGTTTGGAGCAAACTTTCACTCTAGTAGCATGTATGATAAAATAGTACGCTGCTAATCCAAAAGGTTTGTTCTCATAGGCTCACAGAGAGACTGGGTGTATTTGCCTGTCTGTCAAACCGTGCACAACCTGCAGTGCTGTGATCTGAAACATATTTGGAAATCTTTCAGCAGAAGACTTTTACTATATGATGAAAACTTATGAGACTGTATATGCATATATGTATATCTCCCACTGGATTCCTGGAGTCTGATATTTTTTGGCCATCTTTTTTGAGCAAGAAGGTAAATCTAACCAAGAGCAAGAGCAGACCACACAGTTATACAACCGGAACTTACCAGCCATGCCCTCAATCATACACTGCTTCGCGATTCACTCTAAATGAGACCATGATTTAAAATAAACCTCATATTATATCAAATAAATAAAGGCTTAAAACTAGTAATAGAAGCTATCAATTCAAGAAAGCACTATCCTTCACAACCAGAGCAGTTGCTACATGATGGCCATTAAGAAATATGCAGGTTTACTTAGTTTAGTGCAGTGTTACTGCAATAAAAAAAAACTTAAAACTGGCTGTTTGTACACTGACACAGCTAAACTGACTGCACAGTAATTCTGTTCAGTTTTTGTTAAACATTAGCAAATGATTCTTCACTTTTTTAACAAGCTTCAAGCCGGATGGATGGTAGAATCACAGCCATAAAGACAGAAACAGAGAGGCACATCATCCAAGTCCTGTCTCCTCATCATAGTGTGGTCTGTACCAGCTGGTGCTGAACCCACCATCTTTAGTCAGTGCATTTGGTTTGTTTCTCTCCTCTGCTCTCTATTTCACTTTGTTTGTGTGAGGTGCTTCTAGTCCTTCAGTTCACAGCATCAAAAAATAAATGAACATAGATGTGCAGCATCTACACATCTTTCATTACCTCATACATGGATTATTGTCTCTAAGTTCAATGTCCACAGAAAAAAACATGTTACATATATTATGTATCATATGGTCATCTCATGATTTCTCCATGCAGCCTCCAGAAAGCTGAACATGCTTAGAGAAGATGTCAAGACAAGTTATATTTGGATTTGGTCGTCCTAAGTAAAGCACTGTCCTCACAGCTCCTTCTGTTCTGTGTGAGTTTGGGTCATGGATTGCTTCTATTTATTGAGGAATGACACTATTCAGGGTAAGAGAACATATTTGTGCCACTTAAGGTGTTTTTCGAGATACAGCTGCAGGTTGCTCACTGTGATGACTGCAGAGTTTTTATTATTATTATTATTATTATTATTATTATTATTATTATAGAAAAGATTGAAACTGTTGCTTTGGTTTTTTGTCTGCTTCAGTAGTTGATGTGTTTCAATTATCCTGTCAGTGCAGCAGATGAGACGTTTGGGTCTGTCAAACTGGCCAGCAGGAGGCGTCAGCCACATCTGCAGTCAAACCTTTGTTTACTGTAGCCGCTCTGTGTGTCAAGTTCATTTACTGTGTTAATAAAATGATGCAAAACTTTGGGGTGTCTGTGTAATTCCCTCCAGAAGAAAAGGACCAAAGCAAAATGTGCATTATTTCATTGACTTGTCTACATCCAAAACAGCTTCAGAGAGGAGAGGGGGGTCTTGGAGAAGAATAAACACAACGTCCTCAGCACCACTTTCACACTTTACGTTACTCTGTATGAAAAAAAATAACTACACTTACTCACATATTGTAGTTACAGTATATTAGCCCAGCTAAATTACAGACCATAGACTCAGTTTTAGGACTCTGAACTAGACTAAATTAGAATATGCCGCTCCGTCTGCTACAAATGAAACTCTTACACTTTCATGTCATTTAAATTGCAGTTTGCTTTGAGCCCTTGGTCCCAGATTTCTGTGCTGTTTTAGTGTTTGCATTTCTTATTCTTGAAGTTGTTAAGTTTGTGGTTCCTGTTTGCCTTTGTTGTTATTATTATTTTTTTTTACAATATGTTTGGGTTGTGTGATATTATCTTATTTCTGTGGTCTCTGTGTTGATTTTGTTATTATGACAGTCTCCCTGTTTATGCCTCTCTTTGTCTCATCTTCATGCTCAGGCTTAGTTGTTTACTTCCTTACTTTTTACTTCCTGTTTTATTTTTTTAAGGTTAGTTTTCTTTCATGTCTTACATTAATTTTACATTCTGCCCTGATTGTCTTCACCTGTGTGCATTTCTTCTCATCTTCGTCTCTTTGTTCTTCTGTCACGTCCCAATCAGCTCTCAGTGTAAATGTAGCCCTATTTTCCCTTTTCCTTTGTCAAGGCATCTGATAGATGGCTCATTTTTGCTTACTGCATGTGGTTTTCTCTAATTTGCTCCTTCGTATAGCTGAACTTTAGTTTATGGCTTCGGTCTTTAGCATTTTGCTAAGTAGACCAAAGATCATGGCCTTTGTTTTTAATTTTGACAGCATACTGCATTTGGGTCGTCTATACTGCACATCCCTGACACATATCTTTGACACCTGCTGTCAAATCCATAAGTATTTGAGATTTGAAAAATTAAAGGAAAAGATATAACCCTCAACTGCTACAGTGGAGTGGCCTATAGACCTGGTCCCTGTACTACGAAGCAAATTCACATACCCAGGATATCTGGCTTCACTTAACCTAACAATCAGGCTAAGCAGTCATGAGAAGGTGGATATCATCTTAATAAGATGAGCGAGTTCACGTGAAAGGGGCGGTGTTAAGAGGATTTGACCAATCAAAAATTGGCAGGAGAGCAACTGATCCTATGAAAAAGGAGCTAATTATAATATGTTACAATCTGCGGGAGAATAGCGGATCCAAATGCAGAAACAAAACTATAATTTAACAAAAGGCGAGCTGTTTATTTGTGGCTGGATAAAGGTACAAAACAAAAGGCAGACGCACACTGAGGAAAAACTAACCAGAACGAAATTGGGAAGAACTAAATGCTAAATACAATAGACAAAGAAGAAAAACCTGAACATGGAAAAACCTGGAAACATGGCGGCATGGAAACATGATGCGAATGCAACACACAACCTGACACTGGACAAAGGAAGACACAGGACTTCTTCTTCTTACATTTGTATTGGCGGTTGGCAAACAACTGAAAGGTGCATTACCGCCACCAACTGGTATGGAGTATGGTCTGGAACAACACTCAAAAAAAAGAAGACACAGGACTTAAATACACACAGGAGGTGATCAGGGGAAGTGGAAACACCTGGAAAATCAGCTGACCGAAATGAACATAATGAGCCATAACAGGGCAACCTAGGCAAAATAGAAACGAGCTTAGATAACTAAATGAGACTTAAACATAAACAATGAATATCAAAGTATAAGAAAACTCAAAACCCTGGGTCAAATGACCCAGAACCGTGCCATAATAGTTGAATTTTAATGTATAAGTTCACAGATTTATCAGTATCACATCATTAAGACACAGGATAATCTGATTGATTATAATTCTTATTACATTAAATGAGAGTTTAGATATATATGTGTGAGGCACAGCTGTCGTGGTGGTGTTTAACGATCTGAGAGAAATAACTAAATAAATAGAATTTAAATGCAGGCTTAATCTGCATGCAAACATGATATAAAGTAAACAAGTAAAAACAGGTGGGAGTCAAGGGCAAGGAGACATGTGCCACAGTGCAGTTCATTCATTCACAGTTCACATCTTGCTATGATATAGCAATGCAAACAAGCCCAGTAAAGCCTTGTTTTCAGTTTCAAGTCTTCTATTATAGCCATCTAAAGATATTAACTCTTCCGAAGATGAAGAAGATTATTTTGGCTGCTCCTGTATTCACAAAAGATGATTTGCAGACTATTCTTTGTGGCAGTTGCCCTTCGTGACACAATTTTATTGGAGATTATGTATCGGAATTTCAGGAGAGGGACCACGCCTCCAAACACGCTCCTTCTGGTTGTCATCAATATAGGTTCCCCCAGTTCTGCAAGCTGTTCATTCTCATTTACGTTCCCCACCGTCCCTGCCTCCTTGTTCTCAATTCTTTAACTTCTTCCTTTCTATTTATTACATGGGGATCTGCCAGGCCCAGGAGCCATCGCCAGTCCCCTTCGAGGCCTTCCCCAAACCGCAGCTCAATTCATGTCAGAGCGTTCACTTTTACCTACTAAAACACTGTCAAACCTAAAATGAAGACGTGGGCCCAGCTAGTGAATAGGAGTTTGGGTCTCCTCCTGAGTTTTAACAGGCACTTGTTAGGTAAATGTGTAAAGCACTACACTATGGGACCAACAGACTAACCTTTCTTATGAAAAGATGTGCGATTGCCCCAGTCTAACTGAGGCTTTGGAGATATTTGGCTAACAACAAACTACCATCCTCTGAACTGGCACAATAACTAAAAGTAGCCAGTCCCAGTTGTGTTTTAAGAATAAGAAATCTTCAAGTCAGACAAGTCTTGTTGTGACTATGTGTTAAAATGGTCCCACAGATTTCTTTCTACAGTTTGTTACTCAAATGAAAGCTGAGATGTGGTATCCATTCCTGTAAAGAAAAATATCCAAAATGCAAAAGTTAAACATGAGAGAGGCGAAATGTTTGAACTGTTATTTAATTGAAATACATGTCAGTACCATTAGGTTTTCAGTTTATTATCAACAGTACACAAACTCCATATTTAGTTTTGTACAAAGAGGTATCGGCAATATAAAAACACAGTACACATTAGTTAGACATACACGTACACGTCTTCTGAATACATTTCACCCATACTTCAAGTTTCAGGGATCTCTCTGTCTGTGTTCGGATCAACTCTCTCCTCCTCTGTCGTGCACACAGACCAGAGCTGGTATCAGTTGACCTGATGAATAACCATAGGCTGGCATCAGGAGCGTCACGCTAAATGAAAATGTTCTATCACTAATAAATATGCTTCCATATCCTGCAGGCACGCCGGTGTGGCGTCAAACGGCAGGAGACGGAATTGAAATATAAGCTATATTTATATTTATATATATTTAATTTTTTTTTTTTTACTTCCTGTTTGGCCATGCCAGACGCTAAAACTGAAACACATTTAAATAATATTTCATAAACAGTATCTGTTTTAAATATTCTACTCATGCAATATCTTCAGTTGAGAAATAATTTAATAGAGCTCTTCCTTGCAGCGATAACAGGAGCATGCTGCTAACTGGTGATAGAGGTTTGTGAGACCGCTTTACTGTTGACTCCATTGTGTCTCCGACTCCGCATGTTGTTTAGCGCAAATTTTCTAAAGGAACTGAAATGATGGACCCATAAATATTCAGTAACAACTGGTACAACAGGGTCTGCAGGGTTAAATATAAAGAAAATAAGAAGAAATATGATAATAAGGGAGAGGCATGCTCTGCTTTATTTTCCCCGAGGGGCTGATAAATGATAAATGTGCCAAAAACGGCGCTTCCTTGGTTCACTACTAGAGGCTGGGTCAAAAAGTGAGTGAGCTCAGGAGCAAATTTAGAGGGTACACAGCTCTGGCTGTGAGAACAGAGGCTCCACTCACCTGCTGTTTATACCTGCTGTTACTGAGATGCTGCCACAAGGGTCTTTATAAGATACATGAGGATTATTTTGAAATATTACTCATGCAAAGCTACTCTGGTAGAATCTAAAAATACAAATATTGACTGGAAATGAGCAGAAAGGAACTATTTAATATTTGATAATGCATTGTGTCAGAAATCCTCTCAAAACAAGAAGAAACTAAAAACTTTTTGTAGCAGTGAAGCAGAAAAAAGAGATGTTTGTTTACTCGTCCTCATTAATTTCAAAGTGCCTCCCAAAGTGCACATTTCTTTTGTCTAATTTTGTGTGAGAACACTGCAGCTGATGTTGTAACATCAACAGGAACTGACAGGAATTCATTTGAGATCATTTAAACTGACCCATCTAAATCCAAGTTATCTGAGGAAGTTCCTGTTTTTAAAAAAAGGCAGACTGACATTTAGCTTTCCCTCATTATTCACAGTAACTGCTGTACAGCTGAATGTATTTCCTCATGCCGGAGTTGAGTCGGGGTGGAGAGAGGCTGCGGCGTCCTCGACTAGGAGGCTGGAGGTCGAACGGCGCGGCAGGAGTGGCAGCAGGCCTTGCTGTAGTACCAGTGGCTGCACAGGTTGACCTTAAGAGCTAGCAGGCAGTTGGTGGAGGGCCGATCCTGACAGCTCTCATCTGGGAAACAGTCAGACTCACAATTAGTCCTGGAGGCAACTTTCAAACAGCTGTGGAGATTATACTCCACTCTGAGCTGTCTATCTTTCTTCAATACTGCCTCTGCCAAAACTGGCAAACATGAGTAAAAAAAGCAGCTGGCAGTTCACTTATAATGCCTGCAAGAGTCATTAGGAACAGTGGTTAGGATGGAAAGTAGCAGATTCTCTTTGTTGTTACCTGGAGGCTCAGTGGGGCATGGCTGCAGAGTGCAGGTCTGTTTGGCCACCGGTTTGGTGAGGGGGTCACAACCTCGGACCAGCTCCCTGCCCTGATAACACTTCACGTCCCTCATCCTCACACCGATGCCACATGTCTTAGTGCACTGAAGGCACATGAAGCCAGAAACACAGTCATTAAACACGTCTTTTTTGCTGTTATCCTAATTTATCTTCATTTTGAGAGCTTATTTCACACTCGAAGACTTTCTGTGGATCTCACCTCAGACCAGGGGGTGGTGTACCATTTGAAGCATGGCCTCTCGAAGCAGGTGTTTTCTTCTTCAGGCTTCTCGTTCCCCACACATGCCTCCTCATCGAAGATCTGGAACTTTCCTCCGCTGATGCCGACGCATTGAATGATCCTCCGTTTCACACCACGACCACAGGTTGTGTTGCACTGCAGTTAAAGGTAAAATCTTTGTAGCATTGTTAACATTAAAAAGGGACTTTGTGCATTTAGAGTTTCTTCATAAAGCTCTGCAAATATTTCATAAAAAATAATATCCTTAGTTTATTTGTCTTGGGGTTTTTTTTGTTAATAAACAGTCTGAAAAATGCAAAAGTTGCAGTGCAAGTTGGGCCTTTTGTTTTATAGAGGAAATTTTTGCTCAGTAAATGTTCACCCTGTGAATATATTCAGAACCTAACAGATCTTCCCTGCATATTCATGAAAATGATAACACTATCTCCAAACATGCTCCTTTTAGTTTGAACTGTTACCACTGTGTGAAATATTAAATGCTGTTAGATTGCATTATTTTAAGAAACCCCATGCTTGTAACAATTCTTTGACTATTCAGTGACAGGAGAGGAAAGTCTTTCAGAGAACAACGATTAAAGAGTCTTTGGGTGAGCATTGACTGTTTAGGGTGTTGGATGAAAATGTCCCAAGTCCCAACATTTGCTGTCTTCTTTATGATTACCGTCTGTTGATATCCTGAATGTGGTCTGTAACTGAGTTGGTACATGTGACTGATACATGTTAAAGTAACATCCACCTGAAAGGCAGGAAACCAATAACTGTGTCTGGCTGCCTTCCCTTCTGCACTCACACATACACTTAATGTAAATATCAATCCATTCTCTTCCACTTATCTTTTTCAGGGTCGTGGGGGGGTTGGACCTTATTCCAGCTGCCTTAAGGCGAGAGGCACGGTACACCCCGGACAGGTCGCCAGTCTGCCGCAGGGCTAACACATAGAGACAGATAACCATTCGCACTCACATTCACACCTATGGGCGATTTAGAGTTCCCAACTAACCTATAGCAACTACTGCATGTCTTTGGACATCTTTAGTGTCTGATTAAGGTTGTCTGATTGAATCTGATTAAGGTGACAGACCTGGTCACCCTAATCCAAACTAAAACTAAAACCTAACCCTTATAGGCTGCTCTACAAGAGATAATGATGAGAAAGTTCCATATGCAGCTTTTCAAATGAGTTAGTATTGAAATATAAGACGGCCTGTAAACAAGGTTTCCAAGCAGGGAGACCAAAACCCTAAGCTACTGCAGAGGTGACAGGTTCATATCCATTCCTATATTTTTAAAGGAATAACGCCGGGGGCATCCGGAATTGAACCAGAGACCTCGCGATGTGCAGTCAAATGCTCTTCCACTGAGCTATACCCCCATGTCTCACATTTTCCGACAGAAAGCAAATGCAGCACGCATAAGGCAGGGATTATAATCTGTTGCAGACATATGCAGCCGTCACAGGTGAGGAGTCTCTCTGAGTACACTCAAGTCTGCTCAAAACCACCTGAAGGGCAGATGGATAGCTTGTGCACTGACGAATAGTGTCTCAGCGGACAAATATGAACTATCACAAAAAATGTGCAGGCAAGCCAACATCTGCACATATCCAAGTCACTCAGACCCCAGCAGACCCTAGCATGCTCACTGAACTGTATGCTCTAATACATGTTAAAACCAGATCCTTAGATCAAGGCTGTTACTGGTAGGTTTAGACTGTAGTAACATTTCTTTAGCAAAAGTTTAAAACTAGAGCGAATTAGAATAAAGCCTTAATTAAATGCATTTACGTTTATAAAGGAACTATATCTAAGTGTTTTCATGGGATTAGTCAGTATCCATCCAGAGGAAACAGCTGCACGAAGCTCTTTACTCATAAACTAGTTTGAATCCTCTTGTAAAGCATAAATTTCTTTCCCCTTCTATTACTCTAGGCACTGGGATTTGAACCAGAGACCTCTTAAAGTGCAATCAAATGGGCTCCCACTGAGTTATAACTCCATGTCCCCCCAAACACGTGTGTCATGCTTTTCTGTGATTACAAAAATCACTTAAAATGTGTGTCAGGTCTGCTCGCAGTAACATCTTAATTCAGACAGTGTGTATCCGGGCCTCACCCTCTCCCAGTCTTGACTCAGCCAGTGCGGAGCGCAGTCTCTGTCTCCACAGGGGTGAATGGCTAAGGGCTTGTTCTCTGCTGAGCACTGGTTCTCGGGAACCACGCGACCCTCCGGAGCCTTACAGTACACATGACGCACCATCTTCCCCTGGCCGCACGACCCCGAGCACTGCAACAAACAAAGGTCGCGCCCGATGAGTCACTATCAAGCGAGAGCAATCGAGTTCTCATCGCAGTTATCTGCAGCCAAGCTTTGTCGCACACAGCGTGAAGTCATTTCAGGTCACCTCACATCATGGAAAATAAAAAATCAGCATGTGAGGCCATGTTTAGGCAGATGTTAAATAACAACACATGTCACCAGAGTTTAATATTTACTGCAGTTAAAGTAGTTCATCAACAACACGACAGCAAAACCTCACTATGCTGCGCACACTGAGTTTATTATTAAAACTATATTTGTTGGTCGTGCTGCGATTAAACTTTTAGACCAGGAGTGTGTAGCTCAATAAGCTAGTTTTGTAGCAGCATGGCTTTATCCACGTCATTTACATTTATGAGACAGGCGTAATTTCAAACCAATTTCCTTCCAGTACATCTGTACAGAATAAACTTGTAAATCTGAAGACATCAGAAATGAAAAGTTACATCTGGTTACATCTGTTCTCAGTTGATGAAAAATTTATGAAAAAAAGATAAACTTTTTTGGCCTTGTGTTGTGAATTGTAATTTTTGTGTGTCAAAGTGACAGCTCTTTAGTCTTCTGTGTTTTTCCAAGTCGGAGGCTGCGGTTGTAAATCAGTCCTGCGATTTTCCAGACTTTCACTTTGAATGGAACATCGGCAACTACACCTCGTGTCCGTAACACAATAAAAGCAATAAATTCACACCGTGGCACTTAAAAGACAGCTGGGACAGACGAGCTGTTTTTCCAACAACCCTGAAAATGATGGAGGAATGTTAGACGCAGGAAAAATAATTTAAAATAAAAGAAATAGAACGTTTAACTCAGACACGGATTGTAACATTAAACCATAAATTAAGTGTCTTTCCTTTTTTTCACTGTCTGAGATTCCAGCCCTGCAGGGACGAGAGATAAAATATGCAGATATGGTAATATTTTAACTTCTCATCACTCATGTTCACTGACATGCAGGTTTGTGTAAAGTAAAAACACTCACGGGTCCCCACTCGGACACAGTCCAGTGGCGTTCGCAGGGAGGGCCGGTGCAGTTTTTGACGTTCGGCGGTTTGGTCAACGGGTCACATGGTCTGGTCTCGTCAGAGCAGCGCACATCGCGGGTTACCTGAGCTTTGCGGCCACATTTAGCAGGACACTGCAATAAGGAAAGAGTCATTATCAAGAAGAAGATGAAGCACGTTGATTGGTAGAAATGCATAAATTACATTATATTCTTTATTGTTTATCTTTGCTTTGAATGAATATCTTGAAAAGACAGAAAAAAATGATTTCAGAATCAGTATGAACTTTTTACTATACTTAAAATGTATGGGCGGCCTAGGCATCACTTTTAAAGCTTTTTCCTCAAAAATGCACAAAACCACCCCCAAAAACATGTTTATTACGTTTTCCTAACAGCACAGTTTATTGTTCGTTTAACTAGAATGTAAAAGAATGAATGAATGACTGTGAAATAACCCAAAAAGTACAAAACTATTAGAAAAACACTGCAGACCTTCATCAAAGATACATGGGGAACAACTGATCTGTAATTAAATGGTCATGTCTGCATTGATCCACAAAGAAAAAAAACATCAGCATGCGTACCCGACATTTCTGTCATTCTCTCTCTGTGTCATACAACCTCTAACAATCTAACAGAGTCACATTTAGGGTTTTTGGTGTCTGCTAAGTGTTTCTGGAGAATCCATCAGTGACCACAATTTGACCACAAGACTGTAGCACACAGCTGCAGCACTCAAAGCTTGACAAGAGAAAGACAGAGACATCTGCACTGCAAGAAAAAACAAATCCTGCAGAGTGCCGGGGAATGTTTGCACAGAAATCAAATGCAAAAATCCAAACAAACAAAAAAATATGCAAAGTAAAGATACTCTGTATGTTTTAAAGGGACAGTTCACCTCAAAAGTACATGTCTTTCTTCAGCTTTGAAGTGCTATTTATTCAGCTACATCTACTCAACACACAGAAAAGTAAATCAGATTGTTTTAGTATATTAGTACAAGTTCACATTCCTGGTTTATCATACCTCCGTCCACTCGGCCACCTCCCACTGTGGGCCGCACGCGGGGCTCTTGCAGGCTCTTCTCTCCACGGGTCTCTCCAGGTCAGCCATGGTGCAGAGATCACTGTAGACCGAGCTGTCCAAACCCGGCGAGAGCATCTTCCAGCAGCGCACCTGACGAAACTGGAAACCTTCCCCGCAGGTCCTGGAGCACTCGCTCCAACTGCTCGCCTCCCACCTGAAAGACCGCATTTGTCCATAATTATCAGAGGAAAAGAAGCAGTCACAGTAATGATCTGTTTATTAAAAGGTTTATGCTCCTCCGGGGGATCGCACCTGGGCTGACATTCTCGGCCAATGCAGAAGTCATGGACCGGCTCTGGTCTGGTCAGAGCATCGCAGTACATATCGTGTACTTCCACGCCATCGTAACGAACACATGTGACAAAGGACCTGGAGACTCCTGGATTGTAGGCAGAGTGAACTGATTTATGCAACACATTTTATATACAAGGAAAAAAAAGCACAGTGCACACAGAGTATCAAAATTTTAAGTTCTTTTTAAGTGCATTTGATTTCTGTATATTAGTGCAATTCCTGTTTTGTCTTGAAGCTGTACCTATATTGAAAAGAAAGTCCAGTGGAAATCAAAGTGACCACTAGTTCAGATGAAGTCAAGCTCAGCAGGAATCTCAGTAGATCAGCTTATCCTAAACTGATGGCTTAGGTGTTAGCTGTCTGCTAAAAATCTCTATACTGCATGCTATCTGAGATGCTTTTGCCTGTTCACTGTTTTTACAGGTAAAGTTGCTGTGCTGCTTTCCAGAATTGGAAACAATTATTCATTCATAACATCTATTCATTAAAAAAATAGAGAAAAAACATGAAACATAAAAGTAAGAGCGGGAGAGGAGGTGGGTTGCAATGCAAACCATCTTGCACATGTGCAGCTCCTGTGGACTGGCTAAAACTGGTATATGTTCAAGCTGGATGCATAGACAGCACAGCTATCAGCTCACGTGGGCTGACACTGAGATCACCAAATTTGCAGGAATTGGAGTGGAGCTTGAATTTGTGCCCTGGCACAAATTATATTAATAATAACTTGTTAAATCTATCTTCATTTTAGACATCAGACAGACATTAGAAATCAGAAGTTTAAACTTTTTTTATCAGAGGTGTTCACCCTGATTTGCATACAGAAGTCTAGACCTCCAATTTAAGCAGCTGACGGCAGGCACCTCAATTGCTGGAAACACAATACAATACCAGAATGCATTGCATGTCTTACATAGACAATGGGAAAATTACAAATTATATGGAGAGGAACAATCAGTTCGCTGCACTGCAAATGCACAGAAAGTTGCTGCACCACACAAGCTCTGTCAGGTTTCAAGAGTCAAAGGTGTTACAGAGACCTGTCAGGTCTGGGATCTTAACAGATATCACACTTTCATTGAACATGGATGTTTTCATGGATGTTTTATGTGTGCTTTGAGTGTTTGCATACCTATGGAGCAGGTCATGCTGCACGGCTCCTGTGATGAAAGTTTCCAGCGGTACATGTCAGCAGGACTCAGCTTCAGGTTCTTCTGGTAGAGCCGCTGATTCCCCCTGTCACGCACAAAGGACGCAGGTCAGTTGTGTATGTTTGAGTATAGTGCAGCATGATATGCAGATGCAGTTCCTATGAATCCTCAACCTGCGGATATCAGGTTTTCAGGGCAACATTTTAAGAGCACGTCTTCAAACCGGGCAATTTGAATGAAATATTCTTTTCAGGACTTTTAAGAATACCCAGGAGTAAACACACAGACACCCACGCAGAGGGAGGCTGTTTCCCAGGCCTCAGACAAGCACAGCATGACAGCTGATTCACAGCCCGCATCCCGGCAGACGCACTTTGTTTTTTCACCACGTCACATAAAAGTCATGCACACATTCCTGTCATAACACGGTCGTTCCCTCGTTCCCAGACATTTATCTGAAAATCGGAGACACGTTGAGTTATACCTCACCGGCATCCCTCCATGCAAGCCGGACCAAATCCTGTCCATTATTTTCTCACCAGAAGTGATGGCAGCCTGACAGCAGAACACGTTCCCCTCTGCATCATATTTCTCACTTTTCTTGCAAATACCTTGAATTATTTGTTTCTAAGCACGGCTGCATTTCCCACCTCCTCCACCTTCCTCCCCTCTGTGCTCCTCTGCTCCGCTCGTTTCCTCTCCTGTCTCTGTCTCCCTGAGGAAAGGGCGTGTCACTGTATGTTTTATAGCTGCTGGCTGCAGAGCGGGTGAAGCCAACATGAATTATAAATATGACGAATGCAAAACCTGCCAAGTCTACCTGTCGGCCTGTCCTGCAGCATATATCTGCCTGACTGCCGTACTGACCGTATATCTACTTGTCTGTCTGCATTGCTTCCTTGTACAGTACTGGTCCACCTGCTTTTCTGCCAATTGGTCTACCTGTCTGACTGATTTACTGCCTGCACTGTTTATCTATGTGTCTACCTGCTTTGCTGCTTGTCAGTTAACCTGGCTGTTTTTTCTTGCAACCAGTACGGTGTATATTGTGTATATTGTCTCATCTAACTGCCTAGCTACATGCACATGTGCCTGATTACCTGTCTAAGTGGCCGTCTGTCTTTCTACCTGTGTTACACTGACTACCTGTTATTTTGGCAAAGCTGTCTGTTCCACTAGCACTCTCACTTTGAACCTTTTCTTGCCGTCAGTCTTGTCTCAATGTGACACTCTGTGTCTCTGCCTGGACATCTCTTTAAAAGCGCCCATTTCTCTCAGCCTGCCTCTCTTTAGCCTGCAGCCAGAATCAAGTCCAGAGGTTTGACAGTGTGTGTAAAGTCTGAACAGTCTGAACACTTTCAGTCCAGACTTCATCCGATTTGACATGAAATGTCTTTATGTGAGCCCAAACCTGAACCTGTGAACAACGGGCTTCTGCTCTGCATCATCTTAAAACTCATATGTGATGCTGATGTCCTTCATGCTCTTTTTACATTACCTGGTTCTGTTGGAGCGGTTGGAAGTCCTCCCACTGCTCGGCACCGTCCTGTTCTGGCTGTCTCCGCTGTCGTTGCGTTTCTGGCCCAGAGTAAACTCGAGTGTATCGTTTAGATCATCTCGCTCCAGGCTGCTCAGACCCACTTCTGCTAGTCCCACCTCAGAAGAGAACAAACTGTCTCCCTCGGTCAGCAGCTGGTTGGTCGAAATGTTGATAAGTAACTCATCTGCACCAATTCGGCCGTCCATCAGGACCCTCCAGATGAGGTTTGGGGAATCGGGTGGTGTATCCAGGCCCCCACCATCAGTAACAGGTTTGGCAGTGCTGTCTATTTGGCTGCTGTTACCTTCACACAAAGTCAACAAATTCAGCTCTGCTTATGATGGCAGTCATTACAAGTTATCTGAATAAAGGATTTCATAAAAGTATATTTAAAAAAAAATCAGGAAACACTAAAATTACCAATAAAATCTGTGATTTTCTGGAATCTGGAGAAATCTCTGCATGGAAAGGACAAGGCTGAAAACATGTAAGGGTATCAAACACAAGTCCCGGGGCCCAAAATTGGGACCAGAAAACCTCTAATCCAGCCCATTGGATGGCTTTGGAAAATGTGAGAGAGGACATGCTCTTTGGACTCTATTTATTTTTGTAGGTATTTTTATTTTTTTACTTTTATAGCTTTTCCTAATAATAAAGACCTCAACCATGGCCACCATGTATGTCTGTGCTTTACCCTGTTACTAGTTACAGAGAGCTGTGCTGGCAGATTTCTTGTATTTACTAAAGCAGAATCTTTTAACATGTAGAGAAAGTGAGACATACTATTTAAAATTTCACTTCTTTGTCTTACATTGAGATATCTCACTGAGTAAACGTGGTTACATTTCTGTATACTGACAGGAAGGTGAGTTTCAGCCCACATAAGATCAAAGTGTGCTGCTGTAACAAATGGCCGTTTGAGTAGCTGTAGCTCAGGCAGTAGAGCTGTTCATCTGCTAATCGGAAGGTTGGAGTTTTGATCCCTGGCTGCTCCAGTCTACATGCCAAATATTCATGGGTAAGATGCTAACCCAAAGTTGCTCTCTGGCACACCCACCGGAGTACGACTGTGTGTGAATGAATGTGTGTAAAGTTTAGATAATCGAGATTTTATTTTTGAGTTATGTTTCATGTATTTTCATCATATGTAATTACATTATTGAAATTTTTTGCACTGACTGAAAGGCCTTGCACTTACTCTAAATGTTCTTAGCTTCCAAATGCTCATTAAGTTACTTTTGTAATGACATGTTATAGCAGTCAAAGCCCAAAGAAGTTTCGCAAAGTCTGAAATACAACTGTATTAAAATGACAGTACCAACACTTGCTTCTCCTGAATAAGAGGTACAGAGACAACCTAATGAGGATTTTTGGAGGATTTCTGTACTGGCTCACATGTACAAGCAGTGTATTTAAAATCCTGAATGACTCTGTAAAAACTCAGTGAGTAAAAACAGAGAGTGAAAACACGAACGAGCTATTTTCAGTCAGAGCGCAGCATCTTGTCCGTAGTATGATGTCGACTGGAGTAAAAAGTGTACGGCGAGCCTTTCACCACCGCCGCCTCTCCCTGGAGCAGTGGTGTAATGGCCTCAGCAGTCAGCTGAATGAGCTGAGAGCCCTCAGGAAGTGCCATTACTGCTCATGTTTGTGATGCTGCCTTTCTTAAAAGAAGAAAACGCCACAAAACTCTGAATTTTTCATCTGCTGCTGATTCTTTTTATCTAGCCGTATCATGAATAATACAGAGTTGCAAAGGGCCATCTTACACACATCCAGAATAAGGCAGTAAGATGGAGGGTGGTGTTAAAAATCTGACCTATGTGCTACGTTGCTTGGGAGCCATCATCTGCCTTACAGTCATCTTATATCAGAACTTATTTTTTATATTGCTTTATATGTCCTGAGATACACTTCCAGGAGGTATAAAGGTAAAGGAATTTTTTTCTACTAAAAACGTGCATGTAAATGCATTGTGTTCTGCTGTATTGTACGTATTAAAGTAATAGTTTATAGAGAACTTGTCACATAATCTCTACCTGTAAACTTTGGGGTAGCTACTCCATCTTCACAGTCGATGGCTGCTGTCTCCTCATACACCTCGTTGGTCTCTTTGCCCTTCTGCCCATCTGTACCTTCTGTCTCCACCTGGCCCCCAGGAGCCACCTGGTCACAGATGCTGCCATTGGGGGCCAGTAGACCACTCACTTCTACAGACACCTCTCCGGCTGAGGTGTCTGACCCGGTGTAGACAGGAGGAGGAGGAACGGGTGGCAGGGAGTCTCGGAGGACTGTGTATTCGTAGGTGATGTAAGGTGTGCGGCCATTTTGGTTCCACACCTGTCAGATGAGGAGAGTAAATCGAAGATGTTTATGGAGTCAAAAAACAAAAACTATAATTAGACCAACTCAAGGTGGTCTCAAAGATAGACTCAAACATTCAGCCAGAAAATGTTCGGTTCAATTCAGTTTTTTTATATAACTGTTGCCTCGAGGATGAATGTGTTGTCAGTCTCCCCTGCTACGGTGAAAAAAAAAACATGCCGTCAGTCTGAATCAGCGGGACCTTTAGCCCATAGCTAGCTAATAAAAAGAGGCCATGACAACAAATATCCCTACATTTCTATCATAAAAAGGTTTTTGTGAAATATTGTGTAACGATGTTTAATGAGGAATTAATTTGTGATATATACAGTCAGTCTATACAGTCATGTGAACAAGAAAGTTTTCATATATTCTCAGTTTTCAGTTTGATCCGACTGTTTGTGCAGCTTTTCGGCTGTCCAGCATCTCTCTGCATAGCCATCTCCTCGGTCCCAGCGACCTCCCAATAAAAGAAGAGCCTAATTAGCCGATCAACCCAAGCTGCTCTGCCAGCCTCCGGACACCCCCTGAACCCACTGCACCACGACTCCTGTGCAGCAGAACTGCAGACCACACCTCCACCACAACAACATTGATTCATTATGTTTTGTGTGTGATTGTCTATGCTCAGCTCTCTTAAGGTCCCGTCAAAGACACGAGGTCTGTACTGGGCCATTGCGAAACATTGATTCTTTTCTTTTTCAGCCATTCTGTTGTAGACTTGGCGTTGTACATGAGATCATTGTTATGCTGCATGACCTAGTTTTGGCTTTAGCTGTCGGACAGATGGCCTCATTTCTGACTGTCATGGGCAAGTTCATGGGCAACTCAATGCAAGATGCCCAGGTCCTGAGGCCACAAATCCCAAATTATGACCCCCTCCACCACCATGCTTACGGTTGGTATGAGGTGTTTGTTCTGGTATGCTGTATATGCTTTTCTTCAAATCTGGCTCTTTGCAGTATGGCCAAACTTCTCCACTTTAGCCTCCAAATTGTTCCAGAAGTATTGTGGTTCATTCATAAGAGACTTGACGAACCTAAGCCGTGTTGCAATTTTTCCTTTAGAGAGGTTTGGGCTCACATATGCTCTTGCATATTCGAAAATTTTCATCTTAAAATTGCTAACTGGTCACCGATTGAACCAACACAATAAATGCTCACAATGAAAATTCATAGTTCTTTTGTGCGCAGGTTTGAAATTCATAGGTGTTGTCTGTGCACATCTACACTTTCCAAGGTGAAAGCATCGATTTCATTTTGGTTTTTTACGGATGAAGCCATAGTACTTTAACTTTGCACCATGGCAGCAGCGTGGTTTCCACAAGCTATAAACAACAAGACTTAAATCATGGAATTCAAGAGTAAGGGAGGATAGGATAATGTGTACCAGAATATTGATGGGTTGGTCAATGGGGCCTTTGGCAACAATGTACTCGATACCAGTCTCATACACGTCCATAGGTCGGCGGTATTTGAAGACGGTGCCTGCTGCATGGAAATTCTGTGGACTGTCCACCTTGTAGTCACCGTTAAAGAAGAAGTTTCCTGCCTGATCAGTCACAGCTTTAGGGGGGAAAAAGCAGAATTAAGAGAACTTTAAAATAGTTCTTTGCTCTTTTTTTTTTTTTTTACACACTGCAATAATATTTGTATGTGTGTGTTTGGGGGGGTATGTACCGAGAACATCAGCCAATTTCTTCCTCTCGATGATCTGTATGTCCCAGGAGCCTTCAGGGATTTGAGTTATAAAAGAGTAACCTACATGACAGCAGAGAGAAAGTCATCAGCAACATGGCATGCTCTTTGTTTATTTATTGATTTGATCAACAGTAATGATAGATCGGTCAGTTTTTAATTCAGTGTCTGGTCCTGTCCTAGTTACTTAGGCCATGCTACACTGTAATAGTAGTTACAGTGTAGTTTGTGAACATGCATTGGGTAACTGAACTGCGAGGTTTACCCAGAGTCGAGGGTCCTCGACGGAAGTTTCCCGTGACTCGGCTGCAGCTGCTGCCGTCACCCTGACAGACACCACACTTATCCAAAGTGTTGGAGGAGAACAGTACCCCATCACATCCAATTGGCTGAGCAGCAAGGCAAGATGCGGGAGTACAGAAGACAAAGAATCATACTAAAGATCAGATAATAATTAACTGGCTTAATACCACAATCGTTTTGGGAAGGTTATCCAAAAGAATTTACTCTGCACAAGAGTAACATGTGTACAAATGATACCACTGAAAGATTTAGCTTCTTCATTGCTTCCTTACTTCTTCATGTTTTGTTTTATCTACACATTGTAACTCTTGGGGATTTTCCAATTATTGTCTTAAGGAGAAAAAAACATAGTTCTTCATGCTGCATTGAAGGTGTCTGTATCTTTATTGTACTGCGTCTAAACAGTGTTTCAAAGCAATGCAAAACCTGTACTTCCTGAAGTGTCCACTTGAGCCTGGCTCCAAATCCCCACAGATTCACATCTTAACATACCTAACTTTGGCTATGTGATTAGCACATTTACAGTCTGAAACAAAATACAGTTTCGGTCTCTATAGCTAATTTCCGCCCTGTTCTCTTCCGCTTATCCAGTGCAGGGTCACGAGGGCGGTAGGAACTATCCACGCTGCCATAGAACGAGAGGCAGGGTACACCCTGTCAATTTAACCTAACCCCACCTACATGCTTTTGGACTGTGGGAGGAGGCCAGAGTACGCAGAGAGAACCGACACAAACATGGGGAAATATGTAACCTCCACACAGAAAGGCCATGAACCCAGTACTCTCTTGGTGTAATGTTCATTATAGAGTGCAGAAACCAACAACTGACGTGATGCTACATCCCTTATATACAGTCAGTCGACAGACATGTTTTGCAGTGTGGCTCGGCAATAAATACAAATAATGTTGTGTTAAATTTGATTGGGAGGCATTAGCATTTAGTGATGCCAAATAAATAAGAAGCTGGACTCACCTCACACTTACCGTCCACGCAGACGCCGCGGTAGCTGCTGTACTTGCAGGACGTGCCGTCTCGTGCCGTCACCATCAGCTGCCTCTGGCCGTCGGTCGTGGTGCAGTGGAGGTCACAGGGATTGCTGGAGATATGAACGTAGTCATCTGGAGACAAATGGTAGATGTTTTTCTCTGTTTTATAACCACTTAAATTCGCAAGGTCAGTCTGCATACTGCATATTCCTAATAACTTCTGGCAATGTTATACAATTATTCTTTAGCCACAACTGTTCATTTCTTTACTACTGTACTGGTACAAATATATGCTGGTATATACCAGTATGATGTATATAAATAATATACAACTATTTCAATTGTAGTTTCATTATGAGGACTCAAAGCAACATCAACTCTCACTGGTTTTGTAATCTGATGAATCTAAGTAATACTTTTACTCCTTTTTTCTCAGGTTTGGTTTCCATTAATCAATAATAATAAAAAACAAATTGGATTCTTTAACTAATCCTCAACAATTAGTCATGAATTTATCTGCCATCATACTGTTCTTATACCATTATATCCTGGTTTCAAGTTGTCACGTTTCCTGTTTTATTTTGAAACATCTCAAACTGTTTTCCTTCTTGTTAATTTTGCTTCTACTTCCCAGGCCTGCCTCAGTCCTGCTGTAGTAAGTCTGAGACTGTCTATCGCGTTACCCTCTGTTCCAATAAATTAGGCCGTGCCTGTTAGATCCTACAAGGCCATTATAAAAGTAGCTTTTTTGAAGGAAATGCTAAAGCATCTCAAATGTGCATTATTTTTAAACACCACCAGAGGGCGATAGCTCAAGTTGCAAAAACACTACTGGTCCTATAGGAGTCTTTAGGAAAACGGCCCTTTGCTGGTGTTTCTTTAAACACTTTCCTGCTAAGTTTATGGGCTCAGTCACTCATTTCAGGTCATATGAATAAAACATCAAGTCCATTTTATAAATCTTGGTCATTCTAAGTTTCAATATGCTCCACCCATAAATCACATCCAGGTTCAAAACACCAGAATGACAACTGCGGTAATGTCACGTCTTTTTCAGTGTCTGCTGGTCCCACCTCAGCTACAGTAACTGATGTGAGTTGGACTGCTCTTTCAGGAGCATTTTCATGGCTGGTGTGATGAATTTTCAGATGTGCTGCAGTTTCAGTGAAGAAATTCTGTGATTTTGTTTATTTAAATGCTTCGTAGCACTAATTGGCCAGTGTCTGTGTAACGCTCCCATACAGTCTATGAATGCACTAACAAAGATAGCATTGACTAATGCCTTAGCACTTGACCTGGTCATCCGCTATCAGCACATTAAAAGCAAAGAGGCCAAGTCCATCTTTTATATGCAGTTAAAACCACTTTATCAGAAGATATACAAAGTTTGTTATTTTGGGTTCTGGTTGTGTTGAAGACTAGCAGGTCATAGAGAAGAATTCCCTCATCACTGCACTATTTAAAGAGAGGCTGTCAAGGTTTTTTATTGGTGTTATTACCGGGATATAGAGGTTTCCACTGATAGTTCCTCCCATTATAACGTTGTGAGTTAAAGGACCAACACTGCTCCTCTCTGAAGCTCCTCCCAGTGGGAGGACATTCCTGCAGAGCAGAGACACAACACAGACCATTTAAACAGGTTTGTTTCACACTTGTTAATATGTGGTTTTACGGTATGCTATACAAATAAATTCTTGTTAAGCCTTTATTTGTGCAGAGGTGGTTTCTGAGAGTACACTGTTGGGAACTCCACCCAGCTCCATGACAGCCATCCTGTTCAGTCAGCCAGTCAAATCCACCGTGTTTGTTTTAATAAAGGTGTGACACAAAAATGAACTGGAAGTGTGTGACTCACTTTGGTGTTGCAGAGATGATATTTCTTAGCAGTTCCCGTACAGGTCATGTTGTCCTTCCCAGCAGCAGCTTTCTTTCTTTGGACCGAAAACAAACATTCAATGAAAAAGACAAGGCAATAAAAATCATACTGAGTAGAAAACACAGTAGAAATATATCAGCATTGTTCATGTCTGTTAGCTAAGCATAAAAAACAGTTTACCCACAACTTATCACTCTACTGAGTGATATACCTACTATATAGTCTCTACAACTGAGAGACTATATAGTAGGTAGCATTGAAACTGTTGACTGTCAGGTCCTACTCAGTATGAGTATTTAACATACACTTCATTGGGTACACCTTGCTGAAAAAGAGATTTTGCCCCATATTGACATGATGGCATCAAAGAATAGCTTCATATTTGTTGGCAGTAAATCCAAGATGTGAATGTTTCATTCCGCCACATCTCAAATGTGCTCTATTGGAGTGAGATCTGGTGACTCTGGAAGTCATTTGAGTACAGTAAGCACATTCTCCTGTTCAGGAAAGCAGTTTGAGATGATTTGAGCTTTGTGACATGGCAAGTTATTCTGCTGGAAGCAGGGATCAGAAGATGGGCACACTGTGGTCACAAAAGGATGGACAGAGTCAGCAACGATATTCAGACTATAAGAGTTTAAATGATTCTTAGTTGATATTAAGGGGAACAAAATATCCCCCACATAACTGAACCACCACTAGAAATCTGACTTACTACTAACAACAAGGCAGGATGGTTGATGGTTCTGTGTTGGTTATGCCAAATTCTCACCCAAGCGCTCGAAAAAGTGAACGTTTCTCTAGTTTCCTGTTGTTAGCTGACAGGAGTGGCACCTGGTGTGGTCTTCTGCTGCTGTGGCTCATCTGCTTCAAGGTACAACAAGTGTGCATTCAGAGATGCTCTTCTTCACAGCTTTGTTGTGTTGAGTTATTGTTGCCTTTCTATCACTTCAAAGCAGTCTGGCCATTCGCCTCTCACCTCTGGCATGAAGGAGGCATTTTCAGCCAGAAGTTATAGTTTCTGTTTCCTCTTCTCAAATTTCCTACATTTTACTGTGAGCTCATTGAATTAGATTACATGCACAACTGGCACACATTACTATTAATGTTTCTGCATGAATATGTACTTTAATGATTTCCTGTTACTGCCATTAAAACACGAGAGTCTAAAAATAAGTTGATCTGCATCTTTGCTTCATGTGCATCTTTGCTGATTTGATGAATGCCCAATTAGGATTGGAGTTTCATCAAGTCAGCAAAGATGCACAGAAAAGAAGATCAGACACCAGCTAGGGAGGAATAGAAAAACAAACGCAACAACATTGTCATCCCCTATGTAGCCGGTGTATCAGAAAAACTCAGGCGAGTCTTCTCCAAGCACGACATCCCAGTGCATTTTAGACCCAGCAACACACTCACACAAAAACTGGTTCATCCCAAAGACAAAACTCCTAAACACAAACTTAATAATGTAGTGTATGCTGTACAGTGTAGCGAGGAATACTCAGACCTCTACATTGGAGAGACCGAACAGCCACTTCATAAACGCATGGAACAACATAAAAGAGCCACCTCCACGGGACAAGACTCAGCAGTCCATCTGCATCTTAAGGATAAAGGTCACTCTTTCGAGGATGTCGATGTTCACATTTTGGACAGAGAAGACAGATGGTTTGAAAGAGGAGTGAAAGAAGCCATTTATGTCCACTGTGAGCGACCATCTTTGAACAGAGGCGGTGGCTTACGACACCAACTGTCTGCCATCTATAATCCAGTTTTGAGATCCCTTCCCAGACGCCTTAACGCCCACTCACACCCTGGGCCATCTGACCTCAGGAAATCACATGATGCGGGTGGGGCTAGGTTTCACAGTGAGCTCACCCGAAACCTTGGCTGATTGTGGCCCACACCCGTTTTCACACCTTGGCTCATGTGATTAGGTAGAGGATCATTAGGGGGTCCATTGTTCCTCTTGAGGGGGCACTCCCACAGGGCTTAAATCTGGGACTCTCCACCATTTGACCCTAGAACTGAACAAGCTTCTCAGATGAGAGGTGAAACGTCTTCAAGCAACTTAAAGAAGTCCAGACGCTTTTCTTTCCAAGCTCCTTAGACCAGTCAGCTTTACAGTCACAAAGAGCACCTTATAGGACAGTCTGCCTACAAAGAAAAATCAACTGGAGCTCACAGTAGAAAAATTTGGAAGTTTATTGGAGGCAAGTAATTTTCCCCTCTGCAGTGATCTTAGGCCAAATCCCACTTTAACTGCTGACTGTATGTAAAATACCAGACACGAACAGTATTGAACAGGGTTGGAGATGTGTCCACTTCTGGGATATTTTAGCTTGTCGTCTGGTGCAGACTGACTGACCTCTGTTTGAGGCAGTGACGCTCCTGTGACATCACTCCTCCTCCACAGGTACGAGTGCATGCTGTCCACTTGGCCCATTCCCCCCACCAGTATGTGGTCACCTCGAGCTGCTCCTCCAGACTGTTGGAGGCCACTCCATCCTCCTACACACACACAGACACACACACACACACACAAACTTTACTACACATAAAAATAAACAAACACTGCTAAACCAGCCAATGTAGTAGTGGCTTAGTTTTGTGTTAATACTCTTAAAGATGCCATATGGTTTTTATTTTAAAAACTGTTTTATAAAGCAGCTGGCCGAGGTCTTCCTCAGTGCCATTTGGGTTCCTCTCTAGCGAACCAAAGATGGATTATAGCCTTGATGAGCTTGGCCTAGCAGGAGAATAACCTCGTCTCCCATTTACTACTATATACTCATATCTTCTCTAACTGTAAACTTTCGAATTTGTAAATATTTGATCAAAGTTTCTTTGCAGCACAGGAAGTCACATTATCAGGTTTATTTAAAACATGCAAATTTCAATCCATGAAAGGGGGTATTTCATTTGTTGCATTTAGATCAGAATTGCAAATTCCCGATTGTACTCTAAAACTGACATGATCAAGTAAACTTCACTGTAGGCTAATGGGCTAATAATTTGCTAAACCTTATGATATTCTGGGCATCTGCCACTAGTGCTAGCACTCGCTGTGGAATATTGACACAAGCAAAAGTGGCAGAAAAAACAGAAGCAGCATTAGCAGCTGTCATAGCGTTGATGCTAGTGGTACAAAAACAGAGTTAGCACAACAGCGTGCGTCACAGTCGAGCAGAATCACGCTAAATGATCGTCAGAGTGTTTTGTGCTGAGGCTTCGGCTCGTGAAGACGTTCAGCGTTTCACACATTCCTGATGTGCACCAGCAGCATTAACTGAGGCCGGTGGCTGTGTCGCCTTTTATTCAGACAGATTTATCAGAGTGACCGCTGGAATGTGCACTGAGCTCCTTGAAAAGGTGTGAGATGGAGCAGCTGTGGGAGAGAGAGAGGGAGAGAGACACTGGAAATACCAGACACTCAGCGTAAGTGAGAGAGAATGGGAGATGGGCAAGAGTTAGAGTAGAGGGAGCTGAGAAGAGTCATTGATCGGTGGGCTGACGGATCAGTTGTACGGCCGATCATCAAACTGCTTAAATTACTGAGTATTTGGTATTTTAGACTTTTATGTCTTTTAGTTTCAGCTCAGTTGGATTAAATTGATTTATTTTGCCTTGTTGGTGCATTCTGTCACTCTTTACTTTTCGCTCTCAGAGAAGGAAGTGATATTTCTCAGTCTGCCCATCCTATTAAGATCAATTTAGTTTTAACATGGCATTTTACATTACGCTACCTCTGACACCAGGCTTGTTTAATGTGACTACTCATGACTGATAGCAATGGTTCATGCACAGTGGATCTGAGCCTACATTAACTTAACTGGTTATAAAAAATGTTTTCAGTGGCTTTCAGTTTAAACACGATGTCATGGTTTTACTTTTAGTTGTTTTATTTCTGGGGAGGAATATTGTTTATCAGAAATCAGATCATTCAAAATGTCAGAGTTCGTAATTAATTTTTAAAAGCCCAATATCATATTTTAAAGGCTAATTATATGTTCTTACTAATGTAGGGTTTTTTTAGGAGTTGCAAAAAGCTCATACTGGAATGAAAAGCGTAAGCTTTGTTCCATAATGAATTATTTCAAATATGAAGTAAACGCCATAGATGGACCTAGCCACTGTGGTCATTTTGAAGCCTCTTTCACGGTTGCTATGTTGTTTCTTGGAGCCCAAAGTTACCATATTTGGACAGAGGCTGGAGTTGTCAGTTCACCCCAGAAAGCTTGATTAACAAGCTGTATTAAAAATTAGGAGAAACTTACTGGACAGTCTTTACCATACAGCATGTCATGTTTAGTGACTCTTATTAGAGGAGGTTAGGCTACAGCTGCCTGTCCCAATCAAAGCCGTAATCTCAAGATTTAGATTTTTTTTTAATTCACCCCTGTATATTTTTTATTAAGCTAAAAGTCATCGAGATCAAAGCTGTTCTTTGTACCTGACTGTAAACATGCATTTCAGTGCTGCAAAGATTTTCATTTTAACATGGACATCTACAGCGACTGATTTGCATTTGAGCCACCCTCAAGTGGCCACTGGAGGTAATGCAGTTTTTGACACTTCTACATCGGCTTAATTTCTGCCCATGAGGTTTCTACTTTGTATAAACATAAATTCGCCAACTAAGGCTATGTCCACACGTACACGGGTATTTTTGAAAACGGAGATTTTCCGTTTTCGTTTTAAAAAATAATCCCGTCCACACGTAAAGGCAGAAATGAAGGAAAACGCTGCTAGGAACATGCCAAAGCAGCAGGTGGCGCTATATTCCTAACCGTGTAGAAATGTTGGCCAATCAGAAGTCTAGAAGCCTCGGTGGGAAATAGTAAACAAAGCTGGGGCGTAGAAGCAGAACCGAGTCGTATGTGTGGAGGGACAGTAACTGTGTGTGTATATGTAAGCATTTAAACACTGCAGAGAGGACAATTAACAGTAACAGTATTGTAGAAATTCATTTCACCGAAACAACAACATGGCGCACACTGTGACGTCAAAAAAGGCGCACACCTTTGACGCTGCGTTTTCTCCGTTTTTCTCGTCCACACGTAAATGCAAAAACGGAGTTTTAGAAAATATCCACCCTGGCCGGAGTTTTTAGAAATCTCCGTTTTCACTGACCGAAAACGCCGTTTACGTGTGGACGAAAGGTGCAAACGCATAGAAAAATCTGCGTTTTCAAAAATACCCGGGTACGTGTGGACATAGCCTAAAAGTTCTATTTTCTCATCTCCCTTAGAGATATCATATGACGATCCATCATTCATCCTCAAACTGATTTCGCTTCCTATGTGTCAGGCTTATTGTTCAGCACATGTTAAAGGTTCTAAAGCACCAGATCCAACACATAAAATAATTTTTACCTGTTTTAACAGGTTTTAGTTACCACATCAAGATATGAGCGTTCAGTACAGTGATGTTTATTCCCACTGAAGTATAAGTAATGTTTCTGAAGACTGAACATTTACTAGTTGTAGTTCATATGCCACTGTTACCTTCATATGCAGTGTTACAGTGCTCACTCACTCACTGCAGCAGAGGCAGACAGTATAAACATAGTCCTCTTTTGTCTAGGACTACGCTTCATCCATCTCTGAGAGTCCTAAAGTTCTTGCTAGACAAAATGTGCTTCAGTTTATCCGAGTGTAATGTTTCCCTGTAACGGAGGAAGAGTGTTTTCCTGTTTGCTGTGTACCTGCAGCCCCCTGGTGGACAGGTTTCCCAAACACATCGTCAGCGTCAGGAAGCCCAGCAGAACCACGCCTGTCTCCCCACACTGTTCCCATGACCACACCCTCATCCTGATGAATGAGAGAGAGGAAAGGATAAAAGAAAGAAAAATAAGTTTTAAATGTCAACAAAAATATCTTGAGGTTTATGAGACAGCAGCCCTGATGCTGTGATTAATGAAGGGTATTTGGGTAAAAACTTGTCTCTGGATGGAAGCAGCCAGAGATGTGTGTTTAACAAAGGTGGAAGAGTTTGAAGGGAAATCTGATGACCGCTAATGACTTCTTGTGGCCAACCACTTAGGCGAGCTATGGGTGCTGAGACATGTGGGTGTTTTTTCACTCTAAATTGAGGTTTCTCAGCTTCCAGACTCTCAGAAGGGTTTGAAGTGGGATACATTTGTGGTCATAATATTTCCTTTCTGACTCTGCAGTGAAAGCCCTCACCTCTCACATCTGTAGTTGTTTAGCTGAGCATAAGTGCTGCTGCTGTCTTTTACCTTTGCAGAGAGTGAAGGGTGTTTTACAAGAAATCACATAATTGCTGATCCAAGATTCAAGAGAGCACTGAAGCAATTATGGGAGTGGTGTCAAACAGCAGATACACAATAGACATGCAACAATGTGCAAAAGAGCACCACTGGCACTAAAATATTCTGTCAATCCTATTTTAAAAAGTGAAGATCTTGCAAAGATTTCATTGTGGCAGTCCTATTCAATGATTAGAAATATTTATGCCAATTCAAGAAATACGGTTAAATAATGAAGCAGCTAAGGAGGTAAAAGGTCCTGGAGTTGATTTAAAATGTTGCATTTGCAAAGGTGATCTCAGTGCAAATAAAATCTTTTCCTTTAGTAGCACAAAAAAGCAAAAGCAAAACATTAATAAGAAACAAATTCATCAGAGAGTTACATTAAGCGAAGTCAAATCAGTAATTCTAGAATGACCTCTGTAATACAAAACTGCCTGGATGCAAACATAGATCAGCAGTGAAGGACGATCACGGGATCGTTTCCACTGTAGAGAAAAATTACCGTTGCGATATCCAGCCAAGAGAATAACACAGTTCAAGAGGAACACATATTATTATTTCAGTGTAACATAAAAACAAGAAGTCACGCAAAAGACAAAGGGGGATCATCAAAAGTCACAAATCATTCATTGGCCTCAAGAACTGAAAGAGTTAGATTAGATTTTTTAACATAAAACAGCTACAAAAAATCCCATCAGTTTTTTAATTACTTCATGATTATTTAGTTTCAATTAGAGCATTACGCAAGATGATTGTTACCACTGGAGAGGACAGGATTAACCTGTGCTGTCAAAGGAGTTAAAGGTTAACTGCCATTATTTTCTTAATTGCATTAAAGTATCTAAAAGATCATCTGCATCAGGTGAAGTCTGCTTTGAATAACCCAGTACGTTATGCACAGTCAGGTTTCCGAGCACATCAGACAAATGCAGACAAAACAATGGCAAGTAAAGAGCATTTTCTCAGATAATGCACGCTGGTTTTGGTGTACCAGCTGTAGGTATCCAAATGTGTTGGCAGTCTGTGGAGACTAGCGTTGGCAGGTGGAGAGTGGCACAGACAGGCTGTTGAAAGGCCACAGGTGTGTGAGACGGGAGTTGGACAGCACAGAGGCCAATGTAAAACTTAAACAAGTCCCGATGTGCTGGAAGGATGAAGGTAAGTTTCCTAGAACTTTACACAGGTAGGTCTTTGTTCAGCTGTTCAGACTATAAGGAAATGTAGATGTCTGTATGTAGAGGCTAACATAAACATGTACAGACATACAGGAAAAGGAGGGTACTCAAAGGACTCTGCAGTTGTATATATGAGTTTGAGGAGTGTAAGAGTGAATACTTAATTGTTGAAAGGGTCGTAGAAGAGGTAAATGCTCCTGTTTCAATGCTCAGAAATTAATTCCTGCAACATATCCCAGTTTTCTTTTGTTCATTCGAACATTGCAGCCACATACCTTTAACTTAGCACTGTTTGCCGATTACTTTTATCATACCAAACTCTAGTGCTGATTCAAGAGCAGATACATTTTATTTGTAGACTATCATTGATTAGCTAAATTTTTCACAAGAAAAGATACAAGAGAATTTGGAGGAAGGACAGTTACATTACAAAGCTGCAGAAAGGTGCAATGAAGAAAGGGGTTCAGCAAGCTGCCCATACCTGAGGCCTTGGAAACTGCCAAGCAAAGACTCACAGCCTTGACCAGTTGCTTGAGCAATACTGGAAGAGCAACTGGTAGAAGGACACAACACATGAGCCAGTAACCATAATAGTGGCAGACATCCAAGAAAGGGTCTCCAGTATGAAGAACTAGACAGCACCAGGCCCCGACATGATTCACGCCCACTGGCTGAAGAAGCTGACTGCACTCCATAAGCGTCTGGCAGCATAAAACACCAGCTACTGGTAGACAGAACAGTCGCTCAAGATTGCAAGACCAGGCTCACTAGGCACACCACCTAGTGAGCCCACACATTGATCCTGGAATGCCTAGAGCTACACAAGATCAACATTACCCTAAGAGCCTTCATCAGGAATTCAATGGGGCTGTGGCGTACAACACTAGACAACTTCAAATCTATAGCACAAGTCACCATGTAGTGCGGAATCGACCAAGGAAATACTCTGTCCCCACTGCTCTTCTCCAAAGCTCTGAACCCCCTCAGTGAGATCATTAACAAGACTGGCTACAGATACAGACTATGAAATAGAGCAATCATCAGCTACCTCCTCTACATGGATGACATCAAGCTGCATGCCAAGAGTGAATGAGACATCGATTTACTCATCCACATCACTAAGACATAAAGCAATGACATCGGAATGTCATTCGGATTGGAGAAGTGTAGTTGGATGATAACAAAGAGAGGGAAGGTAATCAGAACTCAGGAGATTGAACTACCAGAAGGGAAAATTGCAGACATCAAGGACTGCTACGAGTAGCTGGGAACAGCATCAGCAGGTCCATGCATGGCATGTACCACCGCCAGATACAAGAAGTGGCTGACATTGAGAAATTCTACCAGTTCCTGGACAAAGGCAAGGCATAAATAGAACTCCATAACCAAGTGGCTGGCATAGTATACAGGAACATGTGTGCCGTGTATGGCCTGTAAGTCTCCATGTCAAAATGGGACACGTCCCTGAGGGTGGTTAAGAATGACTGAACTAAGATCCTGTCGGACTTCCACAGACAGACAACAAACTGTTGGCTAACAGAGCAGCGGTGGACAAGCAGAGGAAAACGGCCACACTGATAGATGTAGCTACACCAGGTAATAGCCACATCAGGAAGAAGAAGAAACATGCGAAGTTTTAGAAGTACCAAGGGGTGAGACAGCTCAGCCCTTGGTACTAAGATGTAGAGATATGGAGGGTAAAGGTAACAGTGGTCCCAGTTGGGGCCAGCCCAGCCCACAAGTGCCAAACTTAGCAAGTGTCTCCAGCAGATCCGAGGAGCGACATCTGAGATATCTGTCCAAAAGAGCACACACTAAGGAACAGCAATGATGATGCGCAGGACCCTCAATCTCCCAGGCCTCTGATAGAGGACTCCAGCTTGAAGGATAAAGACCGCCCATGAGAGGGTGTGTGTAGAGATAAAAACATCGATAACCACAGTCGCCATAACATTTGTTTTGTTTGTTATGTTGTTTTGACTTGTCAATTTTGACGCAATCACCATGTTGGGTAGGCTAGCAACATTGTTACCAGGTATAAAACACAAACACCTACCTGCTACGTACCAGGATAATCAAAAACTGCCTGAAATATCTAACCTAGGAGGTGTTCAAGAGACAGACCAAATGAAGTGCCCAAACCACGTCCTTCACTTGTAGAGGAGCAGCAGGTCTATTCTGAACTAGTCCTGAATCACTAAATTCCTCACCCTATTTCTAAGGCAGAGTCCACCCACACTACAGAGGAAACTCAATTTGTGCCTCTTGTGTGTGGGATCTCCACTTTTTTAGTAAATGATCTCAGCTCCAGTGGGGAAGTGAGGGTAGGAACATATATCGCAGAGTAAGTCAACAGCTTCACTTTCACGCTCAGGTTTCTTCTCACTACCAGACCGGCACAGCATTCGCACCACTGTTGGCTCTATCCATCTGTTAGTCTGTCCTGTTCCCCTCTTTCTTCATTTGTAAACAACACCTTCCTCGACTGAGCAGAAACTTATTCCCAACCAAGAGTAGGCAATCAACTCCTTTCCAGCTGGAGTCATGGCTTCAGACTTTTGAGATACTAGTTCTCATTCATATTCAGCTGCAAAAAAGTGAGGTGGAGATTGCTGGTCATTGAAGGCAAAAGGACGAGACCATCATCAAACTGACTAGCCACTGGAAATTTATATCCAGTCCAGTAAGACAGCTAAAATAGCAGAATTGGCGTAACTATTACAACTGATTTAGTTAAAACCACACTTTCTTAAGCTTAGGCAGTGTTTCCAGCTGAAAATGCTTAAAGAATGATTCAAAAATAAAATAATACAAATGTATAAAATATAAATGTTTGATGGGTTCTAGTGCTTCTCTCCACAAAAAATATGTTTTTTAAGCAAACAATTGTATGTACGAGTCTGCAAGCGATACAATGTTCAAATTCATGCTGAAATTAAATGTTTTCTCTCCCTTAATTTAAAATCCTAAAATTGTGTTTATTCCGTAACAAATGATGCAAATATATGTTCATTTATTTTGAATTTTGGAATCTTGAAAATCTTGTTCCTTTTGAGGCTAAATTTCAGGCAAACAATGTGAATCCGCAGTAGCAGACGGAGTTGAATGAGCTCCGGAGACGCATATGCAGACGTATACGTTCATATACACATTGAGCTTCTAGGAAAGATCTCATAGTACATCCTGTCTCCTCAGGTCCAGTTAGGCAGCCTTGTTAAAATAAGCAAGCAGCTCGTCTCGCCCCTGTTTGCAGTCTGGCTTTCTCTGGCACTAAATATTGGTGACAGGTGTCTTAAAGCAGGCACAGCAGCACCTGGACTTCATTATCCAACCAGACGCAGCTGGAGCCCGGCCAGCTGCCAAACACACATACAGTCAGACACAGCCACACATGTGCATACACTCAGCCAGTTCGTGACTCCGTACACACACACTTAGACAGATGCACACTGAGTATTGTGCACGTACAGGTATGCAGACATCATGGCATGAATGTACGCACTCAAACACAGTCAATCACTTTCTCCAACTCTCCTTCTTCGCTGCTTACGCATATTTGCACAATGATATTAACCTACACCCAAGTGTATTTTAATTTCAACCCTAATTGCTCTTTTGAGAAAGTGAACTTGCCAACATGTCAAAAGTTGGTGCTACTTTGAATGGTCTGCTATTGTAATTATCATGGTGTCAGCTATTAGCCATATCTGACACTTGTTGAGGAAATCATTTCAACTCCTTTTCCGAAGGTTCCAAGTGTGGCCCACAGTTTTCGATGAGCCACATCTGGGCTTAACAGACGGTGTTGAATCAGGGAGAGTTTGGCGGCTTTAACTTAGCCACAGGTACGCGTTATATCACCGCAGGCCCCACCTAATGACGTCTGGGCCACAACATTTGCCAGTCTAATAATTGAGCTCTCAGTGTCAAAAGTAGCCTAGACTAGGCCCAGATGTTTCTATTAGCTGAGGTTGATCTGGAAGACTGCGCCAGCACGGACAGACTGTGACGTTTACACAGGAGGGAGGACAGCCTTAAGGTCTCCAGGCGTTGCACGATTGACAAAGAGGCTGTTCATTGCCCAAATCATTTCGATTAAATAACAATAAGGCATTGATGTTTTTACTTATTGATCTGTCTGTTTCTCCTCACACCTGCCCAGCCGTCTAAAACACCATGTACTGGTAGTCGATGCTCCGCGACTCAAAAACGCTGAAAAAATATTATCACTCACTGTTAGAAGATTTAATGTTTCTGTAATTCTTCGTTATACAGTCGTGTGCAAAAGTTAAAAATGTATTCCCAATGGTTTCATTAGCGACAGTATCCTCTTTTTTGTATCTTTCTTGGTCCTTACTACAAGTATATTACGTGCAGAAATGTTACCCTAAAATTCAGTTTAAATACACTGTAAACTGCATCATAAGTCATAGGCACTATTATAACTAAACACATCTGGTCCTGGTAGAAGGAATACCTTATACCTGGAGAGAAATAAGCACACACACACACACACACACACACAATCCAGACACAGTCTTCCTCTTTCCGTCTTTCCTCCGCTGTCGTTTCCCAGGCGGCCAGGCATAAGACAAAAGTAAACAGTCCCTCATCCTCCCTGACTCTCCCTCCCTCACCCCTGAGCCGTCCCCACCCTGAAGGCCCCCTGGGGCCCCTCGCCTTGCCGTTTTGTTTATGTAGCACTGGCAGCCTCAGCAGATAGACAGCAGTAGTCTGTCCTCTGAGAGGTTGGACTGAATAAGACTGGTCTGACATATCAAACAATATATCCGACCAATACTTGATTTTTATTATCTAATATTGGATGCTTTCCAGTCTCTGGTGGCCACATGTAATATGAATATAATGCTGAAAGTCTTCTAGTGGAGATGGATACAGTTCTGCAGTTGGACAGAAAATAACTGAATAATTTACTACGTATTGTTTACATTGTGTTTTAAAGCTATTCTTCTGTTAATACCAATGAGATATATGTTACACACTGGTTTTAGGAGGACTCTGTCTACGATCTTCCATAAATGATAACCCTGTCTTCTGAAATACCGAATGAGCCTGTCAAACTCGCCCAACAATCTCCCTCTCTACTTTTAGGATTAGATTTCAAACTTTCTTTTTTGATAATGCTTATAGTTAGGATCAGATGACCTTGAAGTATCCTTTAGGTATTCTACTACAGCGCTGTGCAAATGCTTTAAGTCACCCCTCTTTTCTTTATATTTTGGTTCTTGAGCAATGGTTCTCCAGGCTTTCTGAAGGCTTTTCAAAGTTGTTTTTGGACATTGTCTGCACTCTTTGTCAGCCCAGTTCTTGTTTCTGAACATCAGACTAGACTCTTAACACTGACCCATGAAGGCACCTAACTCAAGGGATGAACCAGTGTCGGGTTCAAACTTGGCACACTGTGCAGTGTGTCCTTAAAAAATGTGAGGAAACTGGATCAGTGGAGGACAAAATAAGATGTGGCAGGCCTAAAAAAGCAAAAGCTAGCTTTAGCAGGTAAACAGTATCTGAAAGTCACGTCCTTAATAAATAGGAAAAAAAATCCTGCAATCCAGTCATCAGTATGCATGAAAAGTGAAGGTCCCTGTCATCTGTAAAACACAGTGCAGGCTCTGCTATGGATGGGTGGTGAAAATGTTTCGCCCAACTGAAAATACTACGTCCAGATGAACAGAATCTACTTTTTAGGTATTTCCTTACCTGGACGATTGAGGTAAGGACAGGCTCTGTCATGGTTTGAGGTTACCTTTGGTGTTGGGGATTTTGTCAAAATTGATGGAATTATGAACAGAGAAAAGTACCATCAGATTTTGGTCCACCATGCAATATCATCCGGCCCCATTTTTCAGTGTGATCCCAAACACGCTACCAATCCTGCAAAGTCATACTGAGACAGAAAAAAAAGCGAAGTGGAATCCTAGCACTCATGGTTTGGCCTCTCCAGAGCCCAGATCCCAACATTATTGAAGCAGTGTGAGATCATCTTAACAGAAAATGGAACAAAAGGAAACAAACATCCAAAGAAGAGTTTTGAATGTCCTTCAAGAAGCCTGGAGAACTATTCCTGAAGACTACTTAACGAGCCTAATAGAGTTCAGGCTGTGTTGAAGAATAAAGGTGGTCATACTGAATATTGACATGCAAGCTCATTGTAATTGAAAACTCTTTTTTGCCTCTACACATACCGTACCGAAATTAGTTCTTGCATAGTACTTATATAGGCTCAGCCTACTGGCGGACTTCCCATGATGCAATGAGCACTTTTTCTCCCCTTGTATCATTCCTGATCTATTTCTTTGCCATTATTGCCTGTCATCAGTTTTTTTACCCCAAACTCCTGTAGTATGTATTTTGCCCTGTTTGTTCTTCATTGTTTCTGTATGCTTGTCATTTCTCCCATCTCTTTCTGTTAAAAGGGAGTTCGTATTGGACTGTGTGATTGTTGGAGCTCGCTCTAATATCTACGGGTACAATATAAGAAGTTTTTTTCGGTAGCAAATTGGAGCCTGGTATTTCTGATACTACTTCATCTGCTCTAGGAAGCAGATGAAGGAGTATCAGAAATACTGATATCATGTTCCCATTGTCTGCAGTCATCAGCGCTGTGGGCTGCAGTGGAACTTGTCTTGGTAATTTAAAATTCATTCTCACACAGCAAACTGCCATGAAAGGTGCCAGTCTGACCATCAGGAGTAATTCAGATTTCAGTGTCCTGAAGCACCGAATGTGCGATTAACAGTTCATTCTCTCTGCTGAGTCTGGCAAATTTTGCAAGCATTGTGTTTTTTTCACAAGAAAGCAAACACAACTTATGACAATTGTGGCGCACTTTACAGCTAACTCATAAGAGTTAACAGGATAATGCTTCTCCAAGATTTGAACCCAGAAAATTAGAGTTAATGGTAAATGCAATTTAGATGTAAACTGCATACTTTTGACATAAAAAGTGCAATGACACATAAGTGAGCAGAAAAATCCCAGTGTGTCATTGCTTCCCAAAACTCGGATAACGTCATGGAGGAGTATGGGGCGGTTGGGGATGTCTGTTTGTCTCCAGGAAGATTCATTCTTCTGCCTTTTACCCCTTGAGCCAAACTCTTTTCCTTTCTCAAGTGTGCATGCAAAGTTGAAACAGGATCCAGGCCCTTCCCTTGTATACAGCAAGGAAAAAAGCCATCAAGAGAGCCAACAATGATGGATAAGTGAGCAAAAGAAACAGAAAGGAGGGAAGACGCAAAGGATGAGTAAGCAAGGCAGTCTGAGAAGTTGAAGATGGGTCAGCAGAGTTCAGATGCCCCTGGGACAAACAGAGACTGGGTTAAATTGCTCACACTTGAACCCTGACCTATTTATTGATTCACTTTTCAGAGCTGCCTTTCCCAGGAAAAGGACCACACTCAATTCATCTTTATTAGACTCACTCACAGTGAAAAGAAGCAGGTTTTTTGAATGTGCTTGAACCAATCAGTAATCCACTTTGACCACAAGGCATCTTGGACTAAATCTGTGTGGATTGATAATCACATTGGTGAAGCGCAACAGTGCTTTGTTCACAAACTAAAGGTGAATTCTGTTGTTTTTGTGAGCAGTTACAATCTGTGAAAAACCAGCATATTTAACCTTATTAAGGGAACTCAACAATTGATTGGGTAATGCTAATCAGCAGCTCATTCATGTATTTATATGTAAATACATACAGAACTGTGGATAACAGCCAATGAATCAGGCTGTCCGAAGTTGCCCTTCTGCATGTGGTTCACAGCAGGGAACGGTCCACTTCAGACACATTTGCTCTACTAGCAATACTTGTTTTGGTTTCGGCAAGGGTGGAGCCTGGGTACAGCGTGCAGGAAGCACGACACACAAACTGTGAATTCACTTGACAATTAACTTCTCTGTTTCTCTATGAGCTCAGTCCAATTTATTGTAACGTGAACTTTTGTACTGTGGAGCTGGCTGGTTACAGACCTCTTTCATCTATTTGAACTGCATTCTGATAATGACCCCACCAGAATATGTTATTCTTTGTGGACAGTTTCACTTTTATTTTGGACAGAATAGTAGAATAGACAGGAAAAGGGGGAGAGAGGGCAGAAGGAACTCAAACCCAGGCCTCCTGCAGTAGCTTTTAGAAATATAAGTCATCTACTCAGTCACTGAGTTGCCTTTGTTTTTGAATACGCTCAGCAATCAGCGGACCAACAAAGTAATAATTCTTCCCAACAAAAGTCATTTAAATTTTCTAAAAAATTTGGTTTTTGGTTAAATTTGGAAACTTGTGCTAAGATCATCAGCAATGGTGACTTGTATTTTAGAGTTACACAAAGAAAGCATATTTTCAGAAATTACAAAATATCACCCTACTGTGTATTTTTGTTTAAGTACATGGCCAATAGGTTAAAAAAAACTGTAGACACTGTCTAAACCTAACATTTAATAGATCAGTGGCAATTTGTTAGGTGTTATGAGTTTAAACAATGATTATAGTATGTATATTTAAACTATTCCAAACCTCTTCATCTACATTTTTTTAATGGCAAAACCATCAAGTCTGTGCTTTTTAGGCATTTTAAAGGCTGACACAGCAAGAAGCCTTGACATTTGACTTAATTTCTAAAGTGTTACTTTAATAATGACCTAAATGTAACTTTCCTAAACTATTAGGAGGACCTTTTGCGGGGGAAATGCAACAGGCAAAACGTGGGGAGATTTTATTCTTCTAATTCTCTACAGCAGTTTAGAGCCACAAGAGAGAGAAAAAACTACACTTTGACAAGTAGCACTGGCACGAATATTAGCCTCTACCTCACCAGTTTACACACACACATACACACACGCACACACATCTCCCAACAGCTGACAAGTTTCCAGACAGACTCGGGCCTCTCCAGGATCTCACACACAAACACACGCACACATGCATGCCTGCACAAAAACACACACTCCTCTGAAGGAGAGTCAGCATTATTTTGTGGATTTGTTTTGGTCTGGTGCAAAGCACAAGTCTCATTGGCTCTGGTGTGCCTCGTAAACACACACAGACACACACGCGCACACTTAGGTGCACACACACATTGTACACAAAGAGCAGAGGCCAGAGGCAAACCAGCACATGCAGACATGCAAACAATCACACACAAAAACACACAGGATGAAAAACACACAACTCAGAAAAACTCTCACACAGTATAAACACACTCACACACACACAATCATGCACACATAGAAGGAGGTTGCAAGTATTTACCCACTCACCTCGCCTGCAGCAGTCCAAGGGCGTCTCAGTCTGTGTTGAGGATGCCGATTAATATGTGTATGTGTGCGTGTGTGTATGTGTGTGTATAGGTGTGTGTGTGTGTGTGTGAGTGTGTGTGTGTGTGTGTGTGTGTGTAGGGATGTGTAAGTGTGTGTCAGCCTGCCAGAGACAGTGGTGGTGTGTTGTGGTGTTTTGGTGAGAGCTGCTGTGGAGTGAAGAGTGGGAGAGACAGAGAAAGGGAGGAAGAAAGTGAGGAAGGAAGGGAGGGAGGTAAGGTGTGCTCTCCCTGCATCCCTCTTCCTCCTCCTTCTCCTCCTCCTTAGTTAGCAGGAGCAGCAAGAGTGGTAGCAAAGGGAGAAGGTGGGAGGATCAGTAAAGTTAAAAAAGAAAAAAAACAGGAGCACCCCTGGTTTGGTGCTCTGGCTTCTTTCTGTTTTCTTCCTGAGTTTATTAGAATCTCAAGTCCAAAAACATACAAACAAAAACTTCATATGTTTATATTCCATCCAAATGTCCCTTAACTTCAGTCTGCCTCCATCTTTCCTTCGGAGACTGCCGTTGGGATGAAGCGTGTCACTCTGAGAGGCAGACAAATGATTGAACAAAGACACAGACAGACAGGAACTGCCCATTTCCCACAGTGCTCTCCTCCCCTGGGTCCTCTGCCCTCCATACTGAGCTGAAACTTGACTTTCCGGAAGTTCTCAATCATTTTCTTGTGTTGCACTGATCTGGATTTTCTATGGAAGCAAAAATAGATGCTGATACACTTTTCTATGAGCACACACAGAGCAAGATGGTTCTGTCCTGCAATTTAAGGACAGCTGTAATGTCCCGAAATACAATCACAAACTTCCCAAGGTGGATGCGCTGAAATTATGATAGTTTTTTTCACATCTTGTTTTGTAGTAAGTGAGATGTGCCACTTCAAATTCAGTTACACTGAATATTTAGATATACATGAAAGGAAGGCGCAGACATTTGACAAGGTTTTTTTTCTTTCTACTGATAAATTATGGTGACGTATTAACTAATAGCATTGATCCCTCACACGCCACCAAGAGCACAGACCCAACAGGGGCATACCAGCACATCTCTTGCAGACACCTTGGGTACTGTGGATCGTGGGGGGGATCTCTCAAGAAACAGGAAAGGTCTGGGTTAACATCTTGAGTTCTTTGTTGGGTTCTTCAGTTTGTTCCTGAGTAGATTTTGCAGCTTTTTGGGGAAAACTGTTGCTATAAGAGGCTGATACAATCAAAGCATGTAGCTGTCATTTGTAGGTTTGCTTGGAAATTGAAGTAAAAACGAAACTTGAGAAAAAAAAACTCTGAAAGAATACTGCATAAATACAATAAAATATAATACAAATCTGCATGAAATGTCTTTGGCTTTGGTGTTTGTCAATTTATTGAAATTTGTAAGCACCCACAGGCTAAAAGGGCAATAATGCAAATGTTTACTGATCATGGGACATCTACATGACAGCTACTGTGTGTTTGCATTTTTTTAATCGTACTATTGTACTGTTGTGAACTAATAATCCAAACTGAACAGTGAACTGAAAAGAACAAAAGCACTCTAACTGAAACACACCTGAATTGAAAATAAAACATTTCAAATGAAATAAAAATAAAATTATAGCTGCAAATAAAATTTGGAGCTATAAGAGCGATGGCTTGCAACAAGGTATGTGTCAAGGTGACATCCACAGGACTGTCAGGACCTCACAGAGCATTACATAGTAACAAGGTGATCAATGCTGTGGCCGATCAATGAATATCCGTTGTGTTGAAAAAGGTGGACATGGAGCTGTTTTGTGTTTAGTGTGAGGGATTTGTCCTTTCATGCTGCGCTTTCTTTTTCAGGTGAACTAGTCCTTTAAGTGATCCGAAACACACTGAGGCAGCCAAAAACAGACGGGAGGACAGCGATTCAGACAGAGGAATGAGAGACGCTGTGGGAAGAGTGAATGATGAGAGGAGGACAAGCAGACATCTGAGGACCACCGTGTCTGCCCACCATGTCGTCTTCCCCTCTTTTCCCCCATCTGTCTGACTCACTCCCTCCTGTTCATTACGATTTCTGCTATTCTCACGTATGTTTTTCTCTATCGGCTTCTTATTTCTCACCCCTCCCTCTCCTCCTCTCCGTATGTGTCTCTCTCCTCTTTCAGTTTATTCGCTTCTCTGTTTCTACAGCTGTCTTTGCAGCGCTGCACTTGTTCTCTTTGTTACTGTCTTGTCTCTTCCCCCCTTGATCTCTCATTTAATTCTGTCCATGTGTAACTTATGTCCTTATTTTGATCCAAATAAAATGTGTCAGTTACTTAATAATGCACTTGATAATAACTTTAAATGTATTATTTGAATAGGGATACAGATGTCAATTTCCATTAATGATTACTTTTGTGTTGTATTGGCACATTGTGAAACCTAATGTGAGTCATTCAGGTGGGTGACTGTGTGGCGCCTTGGAAGAAATTATGTAAGGTGCATGTTGGGTTATTTGGTGATTTAAGTTGGCCATCAGTTGGAGGTAGGTAAAGTGTTTTAAGTGCATAGTATTAAACACTTTATGAATGTATGGTATGCAATGTATCCTATGTAAATGGCGCCCCATTTAAAGTATAATGCAACTGTACTGTTCTTTTAAGTCCAGCTGTGAAAATTCCTTGGTCCTAAATATTCCATATTCAACTTTTAGTGGTGTTATGACGAAGTGGAAGCGATTAATAATGACAGCAACTAAGCCACAAAGTGGTAGGTGTCGCAAAATCACAGAGCAATCACTCTGTGGTTTTACGTGGTCCCTACTCTGACCTCACAATTTTCTGCAGACGCAATAGCTGCAGGCCTCCTGACTTCATTTGGCTTCAGATTAGCTCAAGGACAGTGCGTGCAGAGCTTCATGGTTTCCATGGCTGTGAAGCTGCATCCGAGCCTTACATCACCAAGCGCAATGCAAAGTGTCAGATGCAGTGGTGTAAAGCACGCCATAAATGGACTCTAGAACAGTGAAGATGTGTTCTCTGCAGTGGCAGATCACACTTCTCAGTCTGGTAATCCAAATGATGTGTATGGATTTGGTGGTCCCTCTTCTATGGAACCAGCTTCCAGTTTGGATTCGGGAGACAGACACTATCTCTACTTTAGGACTGGATCAGGTGACCCTGAATCTTCCCTTAGTTATGCTGCAATAGGCGTAGGCTATTCCCATGATGCACTATTTCTTCTCCCATCACCTTTCTCGCTCACTATGTGTTAATAGACCTATCTGCATTGAATCAGCAGCATGGTGGCACGGTGGTTAGCAATGTTGCTGCACAGCAAGAAGGTCCTGAGTTCAACTCCACCATCAGGCTGGGGTCTTTCTTTGTGGAGTTTGCATGTTTGCCCCGGGAGCTCTGGCTTCCTCCCACAGTCCAAAGACATGCAGTTAGTGGGGATAGGTTACTTGATCAGTCTAAATTGCCCATAGGTGTGAATGTGGGTGTGAATGGTTGTTTCTCTCTGTGTGTTAGACTGGCGACCTGTCCAAGGTGTACCCTGCCTCTTGCCCTATGACAGCTGGGATAGGCTCCAGTGCCCCCCGTGACCGGGAAAAGGATAAGCGAATGGATGGATGCATTGAATCATGCCTGTTATTAATCTCTGTCTCTCTTCCACAGCATGTCTTCTTCCCCTCACCTCAACCGGTCGCAGCAGATGGCCCCGCCCCTCCCTGAGCCTGGTTCTGCCAAAAGTTTCTTCCTGTGAAAAGGGAGTTTTTCCTTCCCACTGTCGCCAAAGTGCTTGCTCATAGGGGTCATACGATTTGGGGTTTTCTCTGTATATATTATTGTAGGGTTTGCCTTCCAATATAAAGCACCTTGAGGTGACTGTTGTTGTGATTTGGCGCTGTATAAATAAAACTGGACTGAATTGAACTGAACTGGTTCCCAGGAGAACGGTACATAGCTGATGACATGTTGCCAAGTGTGAATTTTGGTGGAGTATCATGGTGTGGGGTTGTTTTTCAGGAGTTCGGCACAGCCCTTCAGCTCCACTGAAAGGAACTGTTAATTCTTCAGAATATCAAGACATTTTGGACAATGTCATGCTCCTGACTTTGTGGGAACAGTTTAAGGCATTTAAGTTTTCAACAGATGTGCCTCACATTTATCCACTGGCTATCATTCTCCAATTCATTTACTTACTGAAAACTCAAAGGATGTGTGAGACTTTGTTTTTAACTTTCAACCTTCATTAGAGTAAAATGTTTTATGGTTTTAACCAGACCTCTGTTAGCTCCATTTCCTCGTGGTTGCATCTTGTGCTTCAGTGCAGCTGCCATATTGTTACGGAACAACCACGCCTCCTACTATTTACGACAGCAGGAGTTCTGTCCAGACTTAAAATTATCGAGTGGTTTGGTTTGGTGTTTATTTCTGATATGGTTTTCTGATTCCTCGTGAATTACCCTTCTTCTTGGTCCCTCCTTTTGACACCCCATTTAAAATATCCTCCAAACACCCTTGCTAGAGGCTGTTTGTGAATTCTTTTGGGCAGTTTCCTGCACAGAAAAGCCTTAATTCCAAAAATATTCTGTAGAGTTTCCGCAAACTCAACAAGCCAAATTTATTGCTACTTTAATCGGCATAACACTTTAGCTGAGCTAAAGGGATTAAAGTCTTCAATCCTTGTGAATTCTTGTTCATTTGTAGTTAGTTTAATCCACATCTTCTGCAGTGTTTCATTCAAGTGTAGGTGACAAATGTGCCTTTTATTATATTCTCCATCATTTTGTGCTTTCTCTAACTTTCCACTGATCCTCCTCCATCCATTTTTCTCCTTCCTCTAAGCCTGCTGCCGGTGTGTCTGCTGGCTCTCCGCTCCAACGCTAGATTTACAAGCTGATAGAGGGAGTTTATGGAGGCTGCCAAACCAGAGGAATATGCCCCGTCAACCACTAGCAACACCAATTAAAGCTACCCTCCCTCCACATGACAACAAAATAAAAGCTATTATGAAAATGTGTTGTGCGAGGGCATACAACACTCCCATGGATGTGATTTGTGTGTGCATGTGTGAGAGTGTGACCATTTGCAGCATGCCAAACAAAGTCTGGAGTCATTAGGGTTGGCGCATGCAGACAAAAAAAGCAATTAAAGCAGTTATAAACACAACCATCCTCACAGAGAGAAGAGGAGAAATTAGGAGAAAAAAAGTTGCCAGTTTCAGCCTCAGCCTTAAATGTGTGAAACAAAACCCACTTGTACTTTCAGGAAGAAGGAAATGCAAAAGTAGATGAGCATTTGAGAAGGTGACAACTAAATATCTGAAAAACTAAAAGTAAGAGTGAAAATACATTAGTCGGGGTGAACGTTCGCTCTCAAGGTAAAATGACACGAGCAGCGTGTTGAAGAAATCTCTCGAAGTTGCTTTCCATTTGTCCTCGGTGACTGGGCTCACTAAAACTCAAGCACCTCCAGTTATTTGGAAAAGAAGGCCCAGGGGTCAGAGGTCGCAGCTATTCCTTACTGAATCAAAAAGAAGCCTGTTGTTTTTTCAGATGCGTTCAGGAAGTCTGGCCTGCATTCCCACACTAACCCGCCGTGTTTAGACTGAGGGGTGCTGAAGTGAAAGTCACCACAGGCCACAAACTCTCCTCAACAAGAAGAACTAATGGTCCTCACACTGCTGCCAAAAACTGTGCATTCATGGGCATGTAAGTCTCAAACCTGCTTTTTCAGTTCTTCCTAATTCCTACTGACATTACATGGAGGACAGAAACCGCCAAAATTAAAAATAAATGCAAATCTGACTCAGTAGAAATTCGACTAAACCACTTCAATTTGTTTTTTGGCATTCTCCTGACTTAGATATTCAATCAGCTATTTGTGATGTAAGTGAGTCTGGTTAATGAATAAATCGGGATGGAAGCTATAGAGGGGAGTTCATGAAATGAAAATACATGCTGATGATGAAGATGATCTATTTCAGTGCTTTTCAAGTGCAGCACAGTTTTGCCTCCCGGGAGAAATGATTACATCATTTAAATGACACATTCACATATCTGCAGTGATCAGCTCTCGGCCGTCAGCTCTTCATATGAAGTGGCCTCTTTGACCTTTTGACCGCTGTTTTGAGGGTGAGAGAGGGCTCAGTTCAGCGTCAGCTAAGGACATCTGACTCTTTCTGCCACTGGCAGTGGTCATGATGAAGACTTGCTTTACTGCCTCAGTTTAATCCAGTGCAGCGTTTTCAACTTTTCAACAAAGTGAGTTGAAGACACACATTGTTCTCCCTGAAAATGAACCTGTGCTGGGTCCTGCAGTGGGAAGCCAAAGGTTACAAAGATTGACCCACATTTAATTTGCACCTAATTAAATAGGTACTCATTACTTCAACACTCATATGTTAGAGTGGCCACAAAGATTGCAGACACTTTTCAAAAACAGCGTGCAGTTCCCGGCAGAGGGCGTGGTGAGGCGACTCGGGTTACTGAAGCACTCCGAGAATCTGAGGCGTGTGGTGAAAGCCCTCGGCAATACTGCACCCTTTGTGCCGTTCAGCAGGTGTAGCAGCTGACAGGAGAGCACCAACTGCTGCCTTGCTGCTAAAGGGGAAACGTTCAGGCTGAAATTCTTTCTGGGAACAACAGTGCCGAGAGAAGTCAAATATGGCTTCGCTTTGAGGAGGCAAACAGAAATCTGCCTTATTTGGTGCTCAAGTTTATACACAGAGCTTTGACTCATCTGAAACATTCATTAATCTGATTAGATTGTGTGCCGTAAAAATGACATGGCTGTGATCGATTACTGCGATCGTTCTGGGGATCTAGTTGTTCCCAGGTCAGATTGCAGTCTCTTCAGGTCAATTTCAAAAGAAATGTCTTTTATTTTTTATATATTTGGGAAGGTGAGCTGTCAGGCATGTTTTCTACTGTGCATTTCAAGTCTTCTTTTAAAAACCATGAAAGCTTTTCTTTGGTTTCATTGTTTTCATTGTTGTATCTCTAATACTTTAATCTAGATTACAGTCACTCTTGGAGCATATACTCAAATAAAATCTATTGTATTGCACATTACGTCTTAAAAGTAGTGGAGTATGTTACTGAATTACTCACAGAAAGCAGTACTTGTTACATTACTTTTGGATTACTCCATTACATGACCTGGAATGCATAATCACTCACACACTGACACAAATCCCTATCCTAATGATGGCACATGTGATCTTTCTTTTAGTGTTTTGTATGAACACAAAGACAACAACACAAAGCAACAGAAAACCAGCCAAAGACACTTCAAAGCGATCGCCACAGTGATTCTACTTAAGAAGCATTTATAGGCAGAAGGTGGCTACAGTGGCACAAGTCTGACAGCTCATCGCTGGCTTTGTTACCTGTTGAAGATCAGCCTGATAGGCTGAGATGAACATGCACTCTGCTGTAACCTATAATTTCCTTCGGGATTAATAAAGTAATTCTGATCCTGATTCTGATTCTGAACATCCCTCTGAGCTCTTTGCTGGCTTTTTGTTGACATGCAAAGACGCAGTGTTGTGTATGATGCAGTTGTTTCTGTCCTGGACGTAGTTTGCGCTTTACCATTGTGCTCTTGTTCTTTCATATAATAAAAACTGGTTGAGTTCTCTGCTGTTGTCCTGCTCGCTGCACAAAAACAAGAGCAGCACAAGTCTGAAGGATGTTTTTGTCTGCCAGGCAAACAGATAGCTGAAGAACCATCGTAATGTAATGTGATTACTGAATTTAGTACAATAAAATATTACATTACTGTATTAAAGAAAAATGTAATGTGATTACAGTAACGGGTTATTTTGGAAAGCATTACACCCAACCATCAAGCCAAAGTCTGTCAATAAGCAGAGCTCGACACTCAAACGCCATCTTGAAGGTTTCCAGGTAGTTACTCGGGCTGTTACTTTAGCTATGATCAAAATTAACTTTATTTCAGCGGTAGTAGGAGATGAAAACTGCATGCATAGAGTGACTGATGAATGGGAAAAAAAGGAAAATGCTTAAAAATGTTTCAGATTTTTGTTCTAAAAAGGGCTTAAAAACTTGTTTTCACACTCCTGGTAATTACTTTACAGTCCTTAAAGTATGCAGTGTCTGCGGTCTGATTCCAGTAGGTTTCTTAGTCGCATATGACTCTCACAGTCTACAGACATGCCTGTTAGGTTAGTCAGAGATCCTAAATTGACTAAATGTTGAGTGAGAATGTGATTGTTGTCTAGCCCTCTGTGTTAATCCTGAGGTGAACTGGCAACCTGTCCAGAGTGTATCCTCCCTCTAACCCAGTAATCTATCCAGCTCAGCCCCCCCCCCCCCCCCCTTAACTGGTGACCCTTAACTGGGCGAGCGGTGAAGAAAATGTATGGCTAGAAAAAGAGCTGGATGTTTTTTTGTATATGCTTGGCTTCCTAACGATGCAGACTACCCCTGCTGAGTTTACTGCTATTGCAAGTTGTGAAACATTTGAATGAAAGAGAGAGATTTTGAGCTAGAACTACCTGTTTTATTTTACGAATGAATACAAGTGTCATTTTATATCATTTTATTAGGTCAGACAAAAAAAAAAAAGATCGGCTGGCAGGAGAGCAGCAGCACAGTCAGTTGAGAGGAAAACTAAAAGTGAGTTTTATGTTTTGGTATTTGAGTCATGTTGAGATAATGAAAATTCTCCAGAAAAACAGACGATTCTCCAGAGCAGCAGAAGTATTTACCACCATACCCAGAGCCGGGTGAATGTCTTTACTTTAATGGGAGAACCTCAGCAGGGTCGGCTCAATGCCACATCGCACAGCCGCAACACGCTGAAACATATGACAGCTGTTTCTCAACAGATTTCATGTGTTGGTTTAGAGTGAGATTCCAGACTTGGTTAAAATCTAAATCAGAAAAAATGGTTGGTTTGTTTAAACCTCACTGAGCAACATATTCTTTGTAGTTTTTAATATGTTAGTGAGGTTAACTCCCAACTATTGCTATCGGATGCAATATTTCACGGGAGAAATATGGCCATCTAAAGAGACTAATTCACAAGGAAAGCAACCGCAGAGAAGAGCTGACCATGAAGTCTGCTCCCTCACAGTAAGGGACAAGTAAAAAAATACAAACTGTCTGCAAACATGCTGTTTGAACAGACCTGGACTAACCAAATGTACATATTTTCCAATCATCCCGGCTGATAGAAAGTAGCAGACTGACCTCAAAGCACTTCTGAGAAAGTGCTTTTTGAAAGCTAAGCTAGATTGGAGATGGAAGTTAATCCGTTCTGGTAAGAAAGTCTCCTTCCTACTTGTCCTCTGTGGTACGGTTGTGTATGGATGCATTACTAGAGCTGGTTGCCATCTTCCCTTTGCAAGATAGCAATTTTGGAGTCATATTTAATGAATTCCAACTAAAAAACTGCAAAGATGTATGAGATTAAAGCAAATGGAAAACATACTTCACTCAGGATGCTGTTAACTGCACAAAAACTTATTTATGTAGTATTTTATTAATAAAGCTTTATTAAAAAAAGAAAAGAAAAGACCCTAGCAAAAATGCTTTTGTGCATAACTGGCACTCCTTCCAACAATGAAGGTTCAGGGGAGAGACATAGTCATACGTTGATTCAACACCCGTTCTGATACCAGCCAAACTCACTGGATCAAATATCAGAGAAAAAAACAAAATGATCTTATCTGGTCTTTGAATGACATCACATAAAGATAGATGTAACATGAGTAGCACAGTCCTGAATAATGCATTTAGCAAGACTGTTTCCGAGGCTTTTTAAAACGGTGTGACATAAGTACGTTTCTTTATATAGAGCCTTTCAAAATAAAATCACAGGGTTCCTCACGTAAAATAAAAACAGCAAAATAAGGAATAGACACTAAGTTAAAATAAAATGAAATGAAGTTTTACACATTCTTTGATTTAAATTTGCAAAGTTAAGAAGGTGGGGATGGAGGGTAGCACGAGGTGAGTCAGATTTCTAAAACTTGCATCATATTTAATCAAAAATGATCTGCAGTTAGCAAAAGAAGATGTTTACATGGATTTTTTATTTCCCGGGAAAGGGGGATTTAGGTGCCATTCTTTCCACCCATAGTTGTGTGAAGGCCTTGTGAGGGGAAGTGGCCACATTGTGCGAGAGTTGTGTTGGGATGATATCATTAGATAAAGTTGCACAAATGTGGATTCGACCCAGATCTTTGGAACAAGTTAACCACAATAAAGATTTTGGGATTGGTCTTTCAGCTGGACGTCTGCTCATTCCAGCCTAAACTTCAAGTTGACTCACAACCACTTAGTGTCCAGTCCTGGTTTCAAATAGTCCATACATATGCTACATTATATTATGATGGCTCTCACCCTGCCCACAGCCCCTCCCATGTTGCACTGGTATGCAAACAGCTGACCAGCGATGACACTGCACATACAGGCCTCAGTGGACCTGCCATCCACGGGGACATTTAAACTTTAAAGGGCCAAAGTGGACAGCTGGGTGTGTTCATGCTGCGTGGGAGTGTGTGCTGTATAAGCATCCTCATTCACTCACACACCTAAAGACATAAGACACTCAAGGACTGTACCATCTGATCTCACACTTTATTGAACTTTGAATAACTTTAATTTTACCTGCCAAAGACTCAAGAACCTTTGAGGCTTAAAGGATAAACTATCATCTACAAGCTTTGAGTCGACCATCCCTTCAGGAGCCATGGGTGCATTTATTGCCAAGATGCTGCTCCCTACAGTCAGCAGCCTGGTGTTCCTGCCTACAGCCAGCGTGGCCGCCAAGAGGGGCTTCCACATGGAGGCCATGGTCTACTTTTTCACCATGTTCTTCACTGCGGTGAGAAACTGTTGCTGTTCTTTAATCTCAATGATCTGACAAGCAGTTAGCTGTGTTGAACTGTGAATGGGATGATGTGAGAGTGGTTAATATCCCTCCTGAATGCTGTATTCCTGCAGATCTACCATGCATGTGATGGACCAGGTCTCTCCATCTTGTGTTTCATGAGATACGACATCCTGGAGTACTTCAGTGTTTACGGCACTGCACTCTCAATGTGGGTCACACTTATAGGTGAGTCCTGCTACACAGAATGTGTTCTGGCTTGACTAGTTAATAGCAGTATTCAACATTTCTACATGTATCTCTATACAGCAAATATGTTTTTTTGGATTGATCTTTTTCACTCCAGTCTATTTCGGTACCAAATATTTAAAGGACACAAGCAAGAGATGAAAAACAAGCTCGGTTTGCAGCAGTTGGTGATAACACATGTTCAGGCTTTGCACACAAGTGCTCATGAAGACTTGCACATACAGACATAAATACATTTGCTTCTAACTCCCACCTGATCCCCCAGAGGTTTTGCAACAAGGGCTTTAAATCACGTGCTGCTAAGAGCCAAATGCCCTGACAGCTGATTTAACTGATGGGGTCCTCCTGTGTCTGTGGGAAGGCTGCCAGTAAAATATTGATCCATTTTCTTTTTGTCACCTTCATTTAATCAGGAAGGGAAATTCTTAAAATTAGAACTTCTTTTGCAAGATGGTCTTGAACCATGATAGGACGCATTCAATCTTGAAATTATTTATATAAAACCTTTAATGTTTAATAGTGCAGACAAACTGTGCTGTAGCTTTCCTTAGTTATTTTAAAATTGTGTACTTAACTGCATTTGCTGATGATTTCTTCTACTAATTTCAGAATTCTTAAAACCTTTTTTTCTTAGTTTAAAAAGATCAGGTCTGTTGTTAAATTCAAACACAGTCTTTACAATGTTTAGTTGTGAACATGTTCCTGAAGAGTTTATGGGCCTTATAGCTAATTTTAAGAAAAAAATTGTAAATTGCAGTCTCTATCAGAGTAAAAAAGTATGATAAAATGTAGCATGCTTCACAACCAGTGTTGGGATGGTTACTTTTAAAATGTATTCCATTACAGATTACAGAATACATGCCCCAAAATGTATTCTGTAACGTATTCAGAATACGTTACTCAATGAGAGTAACATATTCTGAATACTTTGGATTACTTAATATATTATCATGCTTTTTACAACTACATGAATGTACTATTGCTGTGATTTATTACTGCTACTGAAGGTCCGCGGCTCCGAACCGTAGTAAAGGGACCTCTGACTAATACGGCGGGTTCCGTGTCGGGCTCGTAGCCGAAAAATAGCTTTACTTTGTTGTCTGGGTCAACTTTGCTTGCGAGAGACAAAGAGAGGCGTTGAAAGGCTGCTCCAACGGAACTTATTGTTTCGGAGGAAAACACGAACACAGTGTACAGTCGAGTCTTAATAGCTTACTTACAACTGGGCTCGTCAGGCACTCTTCTTGGCTGCAGTGGTTATTATTATATTTACATGCTTCCAGCTCCTGTTTTTGCTCGATGACAGCCCGTACTTTTCCACTTGCCTTTTTCTCCCTCCTCTTGCTCACAGACACATAACGTGTATGGCAGTCCATTCTCCCTGCAGCACGGACTACACTGCCCATGATGCTACATTCTTTAGGGCTATGCCTGTAGCATTCTGCCTATTAGCTTAGCACAACAACAACAACAAAAAGGCGCTCTCTCACCCAGGAAACACGCAGAGAGAGAGCGTCACCCTGTAACCATGGCAACCGTAACGCTGCCGCCTGGAACAACAGAACGTAGCTGTCAAACAAACCCAAACAGTCCTGACCCGCGACAATATGAAACAGGAAAGTACCGCCGTGTAATCCATTTATTTCAACAAAGTAACTGTATTCTGAATACCACCTTTTTAAACGGTAACTGTAATGGAATACAGTTACTCATATTTTGTATTTTAAATACGTAACGGCGGTACATGTATTCCGTTACTCCCCAACACTGTTCACAACAGGACTTCGTAAACCAAACTCAGTCTTTTGTAGACAGTTGGTGGTAAAAACATTGCAGGAAATGTTCAGTTCAGCCTTTTTAATCTTCTTTCCTTATACACGTCAATCTGAACATATTGTTCACACCTCACATCAGTGGTTTTATGAAATTTTGCAGTTCCTATCTATGTATTAGTGAAATTTTGGTCCTGAGTTGATCAAATTTAGCCCAACAAGAGAATAAACTTCATCTGTAATCCCTACTTGGCAAATGGTGCAGTACCTCTACAGTATAATGATTTTATCCATGAGGGAAAGAGTTTGAAATCCTTCATCTGCTTGTCTCAGCTCTGGGTGACTTTGATGAACCCCAGCGCTCCACTATGACTATGTTTGGAGTGTTAACCATCGCTGTGAGGATCTACCAGGACCGCTGGGGCTACGGGATCTACTCCGGGCCAATCGGATCAGCTGTCTTCATCATTACTGTCAAATGGGTTAGTGGCAAAGAAATGGCAACGTGTATTTCAAATATTTTTCAGTGTTTCTTCTACTCTATCTCCTCCTCTACCTCTTTATTCATTATCTCTACCTTGAATAACTTCACCCTTTCTGTTATTCTGATGTGCTCTTGTGTATTTCTTCTTCTTTTCGACTAATCCATCCATTCCTTGTACTCTTTCCTTTCTTTGCTATCCCCTGCACCTTTCTTCTTCGCCTTTTGCACTTTCTCTTTTTTCTTTTGTGTGAAGTCTGATGTGTGAATATGATTGTGATGAACTCCTGCTGTTGCAGCTGCAGAAGATGAAGCAGCTGAGGGCGGTTTATCCAGAGAAGACAGTGTACACGCAGCAGGTCGGTCCAGGCTGCTGCTTCGGTGCTCTCGCTCTAATGCTGCGCTTCTACTTTGAGGTGACTGCCGCCAAATCACAAACAGATATTTAATAAAAACATACAGAATACTAGAACAACTACTTAAAGAGTCTGAGGTTTTATCTTCTGTCACAACATTTTGTGTTGTTCATCGATATCCGGTTACATACTGAAAGAGTGTGATGTTTTCACTCCACAGGAGTGGGACTACGCCTATGTCCACAGCTTCTACCATCTGTCTCTGGCTGTTTCCTTTGTGCTGCTGCTGCCAAAGAAGAACCGCTATGCAGGGACGGGAGAGAACGCTGCTAAGCTCAGCTGCTTCACTCTCTGCTGCTGTGTACGTTTCGTTTATACACACTATAGAAATCCTGCAGTAATGAGACTTTCAGTTATTTCATCTTTAAGTAAAATGAGCTTGTTCCAGTCTATCTTATACTGGGGTGCAATACAAAGACGTTTTATGAGATGTGTTTCTCTACAATGGTAGAGAAGGTGGGTGTGGCTCAGGAGGTACAGCAGGTCATCCAGTAATCGGATGGTTGGTGGTTTGATTCCTGGCTGCTCCTGTCTGCATGCCACAGTATCTTTGTGCAAAACACTGAACCTCAAGTTGCTCCTAATATGTTCACTGGAGTGTGAATGTGTATGACAGAAAGCTCCTACACTTAGAAAAAGTGCTTCTTATGATTGCCTGTTTGAATGAGTCTTGTAGCATAACGCTCTTTGAGTGCTCAAGCAGAGCAGAAAACTATATAAGAACAGTCCATTTACCATTTATTTTGGTGGTGGTGCCCTGACCAGCGGTTCCAGTAAAAGCCGCAGGTTTCTGGTTGACTTTGACAGACCTGTCTGAATAATGCTATAAACAGAGCACCAGGCCACAGATGCCAAAATACAACTTCAGTGTAAGCGAGCGGCTTACGAGAGCGAGAGTAGGCTGATTCTTTCAATGACTTTATGTTCATTCCGGTAAATAAGGTCTGCGGTTAACACGACATTTTTATTCTATGTTGTTGTACAAAATAGAAATACGGCCATAAATACGCCACTGCTTTTATATGTCCCCAAGAAGGTGTTTGCTGAGCAGCTAAATGGAGTCCGTTTATCACCCATGATTAGCATTTTACCTCTTGGGACGGTTTTTACGCTTCAAAAAATCATATATTAGAAAGTAGTGACAGATTGGGGAGAATATACTGACGAGCAAAACCTGTAAGTATATACTTTTTTTTTCCAATGAGCTTATTTTCTGGGATAATCCAAAAGCCTATAGTCATGAGAGTATGAAAAAAGAGGGAAACTGGACTTCCTTTGCTTTGCAACATTTGTGACATTTCACCTCTTAAATACTTAGGACTCAAATGTTTCTTTTTCGAACTGAAGAAGTCTTTTAAATGAGAAGCCAAACTTCTTCAAACACCTACAGAAGTCAGTTTGCCTTTTATTTTAAGGCTCTCAAAACTACCTCAATGAATGAGAATGTACACAGACAAGTGTATCAGAGTATGTGTTATTGTTTTTTGACAAGGGGACCGATGTGCCACTACCTTCAAAATAAATATCACCCCCAAAGGCCTTTATTAAACACCAACAAGAAAGCTGGATGTGTTTGACAGCCTTGGAGGTGATCACTTCAGCTTTTTTTAAGCTCATGTCCTTAATTTTGCTCTAATCCTGTTACCTAATTATTCTTACTGCAGACCATGTCCCCTGGTTCTTCTAAAGAGAAGAAAGACAAGAAAGACAAACCGAAAAAGAAGTCATCTGGGACTGTGTGGACGGTCCCCACAGAAAAGCCGTGGGCACGAGGCTGTAGCACCCCCACCCTGCCTCTTTATAACCCCCCTCCATCCACACCTGTCAAAGGGACCAGTATCAGCAAGCTCAAAGAGATGAACGGCTGGAAGTGAACCCAAAAACATACCTACATGTCAGTGTGCGTAAATTCATGCAGAAGATCAGGCGTAGATAGAGGTCAACTGGAAAATCACCAAATAACTGACAGTCGAATGCTGATAGACTCGTATATGGCTGGTAAGTTAATCTACTTCAGCAGGAAACCAACAATCATGTGGATGTTCCCTTCTACTCCAAGAAATCATTTTTGGCTGGTAGATTATTTAAGGTCAGCAGCGACTTTAGGAATCCACCAGCAGATAAAGAAAAAAAAAGTACAGAATTAGGTCTCTGGTGCCCTCAGAGACCCGATAAAAAACCCAGCTGTCTGAAGCTGAGGACAGGCAGCACGCTACTAAAGAACACACGCAGCACAAACAGGGAGACGGTGGCTGAGACAAGCCAGTAAAACTGACTGGAAAATTTATGAGAAGAACAAACAGGCAGATGGTTTATCTCTCCAAAATATATAAATTGTCTTTAGAAATGTTCCTCAGGGGAGACCCTTCGTCTGCTCGCCTCTGTCTGCCCTGTTCCCCTCCTCTTTTCTCTTTCCAGTCTCTCTCAAGGAAAGGAACCACGTGGCCTGTGAGAATTATAAGATTGTAAAGCACCTTTTAGCATTTTATGCATCTTTGAGGTGCCAAATATGTCATGTGGAGCATCAGTGACGCAAAGCAGAGGCCCAGACATCAGTCTGAAGTGTAATGTGTTTCTGGAGGTGCAGATGGACTCTGACTGGACAGCTTTGACTATATTTGAACATGTGTAATATACTGTTATTTATTATAATATGAAAGGTTCAATACTTCGTATGAAGTGTTTTTGTTTTATAATGTTTCTAAATGAAAATAAAAAAGTCAGGACTCTGTAACTTGTCTTTATGGACCGGGTGGAACTTTATCATAATGCAGTGATATGTACTTTACAGAAGCAAATCATTGACAAAAGCCCTGAATGGCACATACTTCAAGGATCTCTTCAGTCTAGCAGCACTAATCTAATTCCAATCCCACATATCCCATTCTGCTTTCACTTCAGGAGTACAAGGAGCCATGCGTCCAAGCACGTCACCTGCCCCAAACACTACCCAAAGACTACAAACGTGCTCAGCGTATCTTAGACAAAACAGAGAATCTACCTCCCCTCCACCAGGGAATGTTTTGAGCTGGGGCCAAGCCGCCAGCTCCTGTGCCCAGAGAAAGGTGCTTTTGTCTGGACTCAGAAACCTGGCTGGCTGGGCCACCGGCACCTCCTGGCTGGCTGCACGTCCCGGCCCTGAGCGGAGAGTAACTTGAGCCTTTTATTGCACAAGCGTGAAGCACTTCTCAGCTCCTTTACAACCACTGTCTGTGCCACACTGCTCTGCAGAGAGCCCACACACATTCAAGACTGTATGACTACACTTGTGAAGGCTTTATACTATTCACAATCCCTGATCCAGCTAACAAACTTTATACATTAAGTTACCACCTGAATTTTAATCTTTACAAGGCCTAACATTTGCAGAATACAAGTAAATCTGAGCTTTTTACAGACTCTCGGGTGATGTGGATCATACACACTCACATCGTCTGAACCTCAGTCTGCCAGCTCACAATCATGATCACAATCATCACTGTAAGCCTTGATTGACATTAGCGTGACCATGTCCTCCGCCCCACACTCCACGGCAGAGTGGAATTTTAACGTCCATTGAAACGTAATGAAAAAAAAACATCTGAACAAATGGAAATTACAACTTTTAGGCCAGAAAGCACAACTTTTCCCAGAATTAAAAATGCTGATGGAAATAATAAGCATTATTAGTTTTTATTAGATCCAATTAAACACCAGAGTGGATGGCGTGAAGCAACTGTGACAGACTCTGGTATGTGTGGTATGTTTGTGATTTTAGCTATGCGGTGTTGGTACTTTCTGTGGTGAGACAGCAGCCTTTGTGCCACAAGTCCTTTCTCTGCGTCAGCTGTTGCCACAGCTGCTGTTAATGCCGCGAGGTCAGCTGCCTTGTAGAGACAACAACAGAGCTGCAGCCATAACATGTCTCCACTGCCGATCACCTGTAATACAATCAGATTTAATCCTTCTGTTGAAGTGTCTTGATGCATTCTCAATCATCCAGGAAAGTAAATCTCCAAAAGTTGAATCTGTTCATCTGGACGTAGCATTTTGTGGGAGAAACGTTTCGTCACTCATCCAAGTGACTTCTTCAGTCTCAGCTGACTGCAGGTTTCCCCAAATCTTATAAACAGTACATTTGCATAATGAATGAAACCAGCCCACTGAAGGAACAATGGGCTGTGAGGTCAGTTCCTTAATCATAATTATGCAAATTCCCACTTCTGTTGAAGTATGGTGTGGTTAGGCTAAATGGAAAATTAACCATCAACATGTAACATATACAGTACTGTAAAAAAAAAAAAAAAAAAAGTATTTGACTAGTGTGTGACTATGACTTCTAACAAAATGATGCATTCTCATAAATTTCTAATTAATTCATTAATTAATTACATATAAGTGAGAGCCAGTGAATGCCACAGTGTTGCTTCTTGAGTACATGGACACTGAGGTGGCTGAGGGGTGGCTGTATCGGAAGGTTGGTGGTTCGATCCTTGGCTCCTCCAGTCTGTATGTCAACTATCCTTGGGCAAGATACTAACCCCAAGTTGCTCTCTGATGCATCCATCGGCGTATGAATGTGTGTGAATGTATTTAGAAAAAGCACTAATTACAGATAAAGTGCTTGTGAGAATGGGTGTGATTGGGTGAATGTGGCATGCTGTATAGAGCGCTTTGAGTACTCCGGGAGAGTAGAAAAGCGCTATATAAGAATCAGTCCATTTGCCATGATGTTCCACCTAAGAGACCTCAGGTACACCAGAGGTATAGGAAAAGAGAATTGGTAGGCATATGTGCTGTGGAGGCAAATTTTAATTTGTGCCCTCACATTCAGACTCAAGATATGAAAGCTCATCCATATGTTCTATCACCTGAGAAGGGGTTCCCTTCACCAAGGAAGCAGAAAAGTGACAAAAAGCAGCAGGTACACAATTCCCACAACTACTTTCAAATTGCTAGACAGCCTCGACAACTAGTCATGTTCACAATCGCATGTCATGTAAGACAAAAAATTAGCAACGTTACCCCCATTATCTAAGACATCAGTATTGTTGTTCTGCTTTTTAGAATAGCTTTCTGAAAAAACTTGTGACAGCAGAAGTGTTTGGACAAACCAGCACAGACCACTCCATGTCCTCAGACAGCTGTCAGTCAACACATATGGCTCCCAAAGGGATTTTTGTGAGGAAATAATACCATATTAGATGTGCTGTGGCACATGTTTGGGCTTTGGATTAGAAAGGATCAGGTTTCAGACAGCATGGCTTCAAAGAGCGGGTGGTTTTACTGTATATGGGCAATAAATCAAGTTATTAATGTTCAATCAAAATGAGAAATAAGTGGAACTGAAACTAGTTTACTATTCATGTTAAGTCACATGATTCTGTGCAAATCTGTGGTTTGGCTGTGACATGTGGAACTAAACTCCTGACTGTGAACAGTGGCACACAGTTTTTCACCTTTAACCCTGTTCAGCATGGGTTCACTCGAGGAGACGCTCACCAGCACTACACTTTCACCAAAGCACCTGTTTGTTGTCGCATAAAGCGATCACACTCTATGTCAGGCATCCAATATCATCCTAAATTACGCCTGAATTAGTTAAACAAATTACATTTATAGATTTGAGAGAAACAGAAGCCTAAATTTTGTGTAATGCCAAATATAAAAGAAGATATTACCAGTCCAACATCATGTGAAAATGCCATACTAGGATATTATGCCTCTGCTGCCACCTATTGCACCTACCTGCTACAGTACATGATCATTAAAGGACAATACCACTGTGCTTTAGATAAATGTTGTTACCGTTGATTTAGAGTTTAAGTAACTGTTGTTGTATGATGCAATTTAAGACTATAAACCATTAGCAATATGTTTTCTCATTGTCTGTCTTGTGAACATAATATTGAAGAAGGGCTTTAAACTAGGGGTGATCGTGGCTCAAGAGTTGGTAGTTTGTCTTGTAATCGGAAGGTTGCTCGGTCGTTGTGTCCTTGGGCAGGACACTTCACCTACCGACTACTGGTGATGGCCAGAGGGGCCAATGGCGTGATATTGCAGCCTCGCTTCTGTCACTCTGTCCCAGGGCAGCTGTGGCTACAACTGTAGCTTGCCTCCACCAGTGTGTGAATGTGAGAATGAATGAATAGTGGAATTGTGAAGCACTTTGAGGGTCTCGAAAAGCGCTATATAAATGCAATCCATTATTATTAGTTTCTTGTCTTTCTCACAAAAATCTTCCTGGACTTATGAATAAACTGATTAGATTTTACTAGTCAAAAATTAAAGTCGGAGGCCACTTTGACCTAACCAAACACATTTCAGTCAGGTCCTCCTTTTTATCTGTAATAATTTATTTTGCCTGTATGCACTCCAGTTAAGCACAGAACAGAGCACATACCAGTTACAACAAAAGTGACATTCATTAAGAGAGAAACAGCACAGCTGTAGGCAGACTAAGTTTAAACAGCACACCCTATATCTGACTATATGACAGCTGTACTTTCGGCTATAAGCAGACCAATCACTCACTCTGGGCTAGAATTCAGTTCAGCTGATCTTGCAGTTTGACTTTGTGGCCTCCCAAAACTAACCCCATACTTGATTTTTGGTCATAACCCAATAACTTTTGCACTAAATATGAGAAAATTTCAATTTTACAACTGTTTGTTGAACATTAATAACTTGATTGTGACATTTAATTATCAAAAGGTCTGGGACCAATTTTACAGTAACATCATGTTTTGCAAAAGCATTTTTGCCACTAATTAGAACATTAGAACAGGTCATTAGAACAGGTCATCTACTAATTATTTTAGAAAGATCCCTGGCTTCTCCAGTAAATTTGTCTTAGTGCCCTTGAGCAAGATACTGAAACGTAATTTAGACCTAAATGCATCCATTAGAGTGTAACTGTGTGCTTAATAGATACAAACTCCATAAAGGCATACAACAACATGCTGTATGAACCACATTGAGTGCACAATTAGAGTATAACAATGTTTTATAAGTACCAGTCCATGTAACATTAATTAATTACATAACTCAGGAACAAAGGGGGAAACCACATTACATTTCTGGTCAGATACTAAGCTGGGCAACATTAATCTTTAGAGCCCATCTCCAAACCGTAAATACTATAGAAGACCTGTGTAGAAACACCATCTATATTTTAGAAATCATAGCTGTATTTGTAGCAGCAGCTATATGTATTAAACTTTAGGTTCATGTAAAGGTTTTATTCACAAAAAATAAACACGCCTAGTATCCTTTATGTTCTTCACAAACAGACATGAAACTGCAGTTTTCTAATTTTTATTTAGCATCTTCATATGAAGGGTTTGTTGTGATGTATCCAGGTAAAAAAATCCTAGAAAAGTGATCCTGTTCATCTGACGGCAGTATTTGCAGTGAGATAAACACCGACCCCTGCTGGCCAACAAAAAGAATGTCGTCTCTGAGACCAAAGAAGTCATTTCAATGAGTGATGAAATGTTTCTCCTACTAATAAACGCCACATCTAGATGAACAGAATCACTTTTTACTTAAGGCGCATGAACCGTTCTACTTTTCCTGATTATAAGGAACACAGTTATACACAATTTTGTGCAGGGATGAACTGATACGTTGTTTGATATCAGCCTTGTTGACTGACATGACATTTACCTTTGCTGTGTCTCATAGATTTCGCTAAAGCAGAAGGAACGACTAAAAGAAAAAGTACAAATACAAAAATATGCACTAGCTATCAGTCAAACTGGGATTTTAAACTCTGATATCAATCTACAGCTGATGTATCTGGAAGCACGTTTTCATCGGGCACTGTTAAAAATGATTCTCTCGATCATCAAACTCCTGTGTAATTCTAAATTACAGGAAAACACAGCGTTACAGCTGATGATGGTTGTTCCACTCTCTGTATTCCTGCTGCCATTTCTGAGATGTGGAACCCAAACAGGCCAACTCTGCAGCACTGCATCCTCTCATGTTTACAGACGCACTGATGGATGGTAGGTGGTGTGTAGTGTGGCACGTCCCAGTGTGGTTTAGCGATGCAGTGTCAGGAATGAACGGCTGACCTGCTGCACAATAACACAGAACAGCTGTGAAGTCACTGCAAAAAAGATCAAAACTGATTTGTAGCTGAAAATTACTTAAATTATCTGAGTAGACTTTTTAAAGAACTGAACTTCTAAAATAAATGAAGTCCTGCTCGGTACCTGCAGGAGGCTCCTCACAGTTATCTGCATGTCCTCTTTGTTCACACACAGCTCCAGCTCCTTTCCTTCTTCACTTGGCTCTTTTGATTGGCTCGCTGTGCTCTCATTAGTCAGAGTCATGTTGCAGAGCTTCTCACTCAGTCTAAGAACAAAATTCAACACAAGACAACGAAAGACTGACTTTGTCAGCTACCTCAATGTCAGGTATCATCCAGCCTTCAAATTCACCTCTGTGTTTCTGACCTTTGTGGATCAGAGGAGGAGCTACAGGCCTGCATGGTTTCCATCAGCTGAGCTCTGATCGCTTGTCCTTTTGGGCTGGACAATACATCAGAGACCCTGCAGCCTGGGAACAGACTCATAAGCATAGGAGCCACCTACACAAACAGACACACACAATTAACACAAGATTTTAAAATATTAAAATGAAATGCATCAGTAAAGTTTTACTGGTAAAACTTTTGAAAGTGTAAATGTTTATCCCACAAGAGGTTTTAAAGTTTCTTGTTAATTGATTAGAAGTTAACAGATGACCGGCCAATAACTTCCTTATTTTAGCTGTTAATTGGCTCCTTTAGTGTTGGGCTGGGATGACTGTTCGCATTAAAACAACTTCCATTCAGGGTTATTTGAGTGTCGTGTCTTCTCCTTATCTAAGGGCTCTGTCAGACATTGCGTTAATCTTATTGAATGAAATCTTTTGAAATGAAATGTGGTTTTACTGAAAACCACAAAAGATTAAAGAATTTGAGACCTCCTCGTGGGTGGGGTCCAGAATCAGCATGCAGATGAAGTCCTGCCTAGCCCCGCTCAGGTTCAGCAGCTTTCGAAAAGCCTTCGATCTGCTCTCGTAGTAAAGGCTAGAAGCAGGGTTGTGCTGGATGGCCAGAGAAAACATATCGACGGCCTCCTGGAAACGCCTGCAGATCCAGACACACACATTCAACAGTATATCAGCTAAGTGACATTTTATAACTTGACTTTATAAGTTTCTCTGTGTGGGTGTTAATGGGATGTTCTCCATGTGGTTCTGACCCATCCTGGAAACACAAAGATCCCAGCGTGTTGTAAATGACAGCGAGGCGGAGGCGGACAGCAGGGTCATTTGGCTGCATCATCTCCTCAGCCTGCCGGTAGTCAGCCAGAGCATAGTACCAATAACTCTGCTTAAAGAAACAGTCTGACATACACATATAAGCATCAAAATGGTTCCTCAGTTAAGCATTTAGTGTCAATATTTCATTAACTTTACACACATTAACTCTGGTTTTAATTTTCATAATAGCTGCTTTGATGATGTAAAGACAGGTGAAAAACTAAACCCTAACATGATGAACGGCACTCTTCCTACAGATATTCCCATATTTGGTGTTTGATTGATGCTGAGAGAGTTGCGTCTCACATGTTGGTCCACAATCTCCCCACAGGCACTCAGCTGGGTAATTGTGGAGGCCAAGCAAATGATTCACATCATTTTCAAAAAATTCAGTCTGGTCCAGCAGGATCAAAATGTTTCATCATATGATGACAGGAAACTATTTTTGTGTTGTTTTTCAGTGATGATTCTCTCTGAGGGAACACGTGTGGCCACAACATATCAACAAAATCCCCAAGTCCAGCGCCTGGCATTATTGAACTGGCTTCATTTTCCAGTGCTGCTCGCCTCAACCTCATTCCTCCTCCTCTCTGTGCCACCCCATTTAACAAAAATCCTGCAAATGCCCCTGGATATAACAATGAGAGGGAAAATGAAAGACAGGGTAGTGGGAGTGGGATGATGTTTAGCAAAGGGCTTGGGACTGAACTGAAATCCAAGAAGGATTCATGCTTAACTTATGCTCCCGTGGTTGTGTTAGCTTATGGAGGGATTTCCCTTTAGAAAGCCTACAGAGAGACGGAGAGGGGTTTTGAACAACTGCAAACGTGCTCCCATGCAGTCCTCCAAAATCCCAACTGCATGTTGCTCGACATGAATGACAGTGTGCATCAGTCAAACGCTGATTAGCTGACACGTGGGCCAGAATAGGAAGAGGAGTCTCAGTGGAGATCACCAGGAATGGGAAAAGTATGAAACAACAAAAAAAAAGAAAAAACATCACTGTTTTTAACATTTCACATCACCTTTTTGCATGTTATATGTCAATTCTTCTCTGACACTGATTAATGGACCAACAACAGCGTAAGCATAAGTGGCCCACAGACCGGTTGTACAACATATTTTTTATACAGCCCGCATCTGGCAGCAGATGCTCTCTGCAATCTGAAGCTGCATATGTACTGCCAACAGACTCTCAACGCACTACTGTCGCTGAACCATTCATTTCCAATCACCCTGGTATTACATGGTAAGATGTGAGATACAGGGGCTATCCAAATACATGGCTATTAAATTGTGTTTTATCCCAATCCATTCGTGATGGAGAGTGTAGAGTGGTGAAACTCTAAAAACGGTGCATGATCTTCAGTTGGAGCAGCTCTTCAGTCTTGCTGCCTAAAAATCTGGTTTGTCAGGTTTCCCCTGTCACATTAGATGTTTTGCCTCTTTTAACGTGCAGGAAGTCACATGCTTCAAACACTTAGAATGACACTCAGTGTAAGATCCTCTTTGACTAAATACCCTGATTCACAGTGCTGATGATCCATGACAAAATCTCGTCAAGTATAAGGTGTACTTTTGGCTTTAAAGTCTCACGTTCTGGCTGTTGCATTACTCAAACTTCCAAAGTGCTGAATATGAATGTGCGCTTGCACAGAAAGGAGAAATTTTCACACATTAATTCTCAAAAATGTCATAACAGGTTTTGAGATCATACAAAGTTGTTGTCCAGGCAATCACTCGGAAGGGAACATCAAACATACTTTGTACACAACATTCGACATTAGTTTTCTTACATTCAACTCAAATCAATAATGTTTAGAGCAAGCAGCAATCTCTGGGGCTGAGTGCCAAAGCCAATGCTGAAGGGCCAAAAGCTGCAGTTCCTCCAATGGCCACTTGAGGCTGACTCCAAAAGTGAGTCAACTGCCATAAACTCCTACGTAAAATGGACAGTGTCACAGCAGAAATAACAGTTTCCCCTTTCATAAGAACTGTACATGGGATGTATATAATAAATATATAATGCGTTTAAAAAAGAGAGAGCATTAAACATGAGCATTTAAGTAGGTAATGAATATTAATTATTAAAATCATGCTATGAGATTGCAGTTATGTGTATATGTTAAAAAACTGGCGTCTATCAGATAGTCAAAGAAAAGTTGTTGACGAGAATCAACCGAAACAAGGAAATCAACAGAAAAAGAAAACAAAAAGCAGGAAATAATTTATCTAAGTTTTACATTTCCATCAGAGATCTGATTAAAGGTTGAGGTGAGTCAAAGAAGATGTTCAGTATTTTGGGGGGTGCTTGATCTAAGAACATCTGGGGTTTCATTGCATGGGTGAAAAGAGCAGAGGACTCACACACAGACAGGTCAGGTGTCACAGCCTCACCTCCTCGGTTCACGTACAGGCCTGCCTGGCCCTTCTCTTCCTCAATGGCTTTGTTGAGAAGCAGAGTCGCCTCTGCGTAGAGACCTTTGCAAAAGCACTGAACGGCAAAATCATTGTAGATGAGAGCCAGCTGAAACTGCGCCTCCTCCTGCACAGAGCAACTCTTAGCCTTATCATCTCTGACCTCCACCTTCTGACTCCTGATTTCCTGCTGTCCCTCCTTCTCCTCTTCTCCACTCAGTTCCACAGCCTGGATTATATCCTCAATGGCTGGTATGAAGTTCTTCATCCGTCTATACAGAGTCCCTCTGCAAATGCAAGGGAATAGCATTCAGCTGAATTAAATACATGTCAGCAAGTCAACATTCAGCTGTGTAACAGTCCCAAAACAGATTTTGTTAAGGTCTACACATTGGCTGGACACACCTGAACAGGTAGAGGCGTCCGTCCTCTGGGCTGTTGGCTAGAGCGATATTAATCATGCAAAGGGCTTCAGGCAACTCTCCACACAAAGCTTTGTCCACAGCCCTTTGTCTCGCCTGTTCACTCGCCTCCCGCAGCTGGAGTTGCAGAGCTCCAGCCACCGGACAGGTCGGGTTCAACGCCAACGCCGACCGCACGTCATGATAACAAACTGATGTCTGGATAGAAGAAGAAAGCTTCTGCTGGTTTAATCATAAATCTTAAACAGTAGACAAAGTATACTTACAACACTATATTGGCATGAACTGATGAGATCTTCAGAAGTAAAAAAAAAAAAACAGACTAAATGAAATTGTTGAGAATTAAAGCGCATTTCATCTCAAGAAAGTTTGCAGGTTATATCTGATATGAAACTTAAACACTTAAAGATTGAGGAAATAGGAAATAGCAGCAACTGCAAATCTGGCCAAATCTGGCTGTTTTATTACAGCAGTCATTATGATAGCAACATTAGTGTATAATGTTTGTAGACCCTTTATCTACAACATCACTTAGCATTTACACAAACATTTCATATGACTTTTTTCCGCTTGGCTGAACACTAACTGAGACCACATGATATCTTTGTGGTTACAATGTGATGACAGACAAGATCTTACATGAGAGGCATCCATGGATCCACAACCTCAGCACTTTGTTCTCTTATTGCTGATTTATTCTTGACAAAATCAGTTTGTGGAAGCCTCAGTTCCCAATTTCAACTGTTTTTTACAGCCTATGTATTGTAATGCTGCATGTTCCGTCCTGCTCTGTAGCTATAGTTAGTACATTGGCCCATTACACAGAGATCAATCAAAGAATCTTGGTATTAAAATATCCTGAACATGAATGCAAAATGCAAAATGTTAAGATTTTTACATAGGTTATACAGAGAGGTGTAAGAGATGTGACCTTGTTAAGCTCTTTGTGCAGTCGGGCTCTGAGGATGTATAGGTCGGAGGTGGGACCTTCTGATGCCATCCAGTCATTTACCAGCTTCAGACAGTCAGCGTGGCGACCTAAAGCTGTCAGACAGGCCAAGCTGGAATGAAAAGTATATGTATGTTTGTTAATTTCACATTTGAACTCTTGGGGACTTGTTATTAATCTTTTACCTTCTGTACACGAATAACAAATGCTCAAATCAATTATAAGGGAACTATAAGGTAACTTAGACACTAAACATATATTGTACTTCAGTCTAGATGTTATGGCTGAGGCTCCTGACCTTCTGACCTTGTGAGCTCTGCAACCCGGTTTCACCTCAGCAGCTTTGCTGAAAGCCTCCAGTGCATCTACAAAAAAACCTTGGTCGAACAAACACTGACCCTGGGACAACAAGAGGCAGAGGGATCTCTGTTAGGATAGTTCTCTAATGCCCACTTAAATCAAAATAGGATTCTTATTTCAACTGTAGTAATTAATGTTTGGTTGCTCTGCTCTGCAGCAGTATGCATCCCCGCCTTTCCATGGAAAGGCTAAAGGCAAGGAAAACCGCACCAAAACCCTTCTCATAGAACAGAACAGGCATTAATGACATCAAATATAACCTTGATTATTTCATAAACAGAAGGAAACAGCGAACCTGGATGGTAAGTGGGTTGCAAGGAGGCATACATTGGCAGCAGTAGGTAAATCAGTGCATGCTATATGAGATTTGCAACTTGGGTGTGTAGTTTGGCACTAAGATCAGCTGATCTGCCAGGCCTGTGGCTGAGTTTGACTCAGTTAGCCACTAGAACTAAGTATAAGCTCAGTTCTATGTAGAATAAACTTAGATTCCAAGGAGATATATGATATAATGAACGTATATTTGAGAGAAACACTGTCAAACAATATGCAATATTTTTCATGTCAACAACTTTAAATCAAACAGAAAATAACATGTTTTTTTCTTTTAAATTATTTTTTGCTTAAGAGGTGCTCACAGCTAGAGTCGTGTCCTGAGATGACCTGAATAAAAATCCTCAAATAGAAAAAAAACTTTCTGAAACTGAGTGTTCAGACCTTCTGTGTGTATCCAGTATTGTAGCAGTATATTCATGACAGAAAATAAGGAACGACATGGCAGGTCTTCATCATTGGACCCCGCGAATACTTCTACCTGCAGATAGTAAATGAAGGCCAAACGATCCTTGAAGGCTCCAGGCTCCAAGAGCCAGGCCTGTTTGTAACAGGCTGCTGCTGACTGGAAGTCACACAGCTGTAGGTAGGCCTCTGCCTGGCTCACATACAGCTGAACCTAGAACATGTAATATCACAGGCTATAACAATATAGAGAGTATAAGACACAGGCCAGAAAAGCGACGCATACATAATATCCAGAAAGCATAACTAAAGGTTATGTTTTTTAAAAAAAGCCTCTTCTGATCTATTTTATATGAAAATCAGCAACATCTTGTGTGACCACTGTGGAAGGTGACCTGTTGTGGCTGCAGAGTGATGGCTTTGGAGAAGCAGATGACAGCCCTCTCATACTGGGACTTCCCCATTGCCTCTTCCCCATTTGTATTACTGCAATAACAAAAACAAAAAAAAATATTACTTAACAATGAAAATACTTAAAATTCAATAAACTGTCTGTATATAAGTGGAAGGTAATCAGACACAATTTGGTTTTAAAGGAAGTGGAAGGGAGCTAAAACAACTTATTCCACACAGAGGATGAACTTAGATGAAGCACAAAGGCCCAATATAACATAAATAATGACTATAATAAGAAGTATAACACCATTTTAAATTTACTGCTGTACGTATTCAAGACACATAGATATCAGTCACTGTTGATTCTCACTGCTCAGCGGCCTTGCTCTGAATGATAAGGCTCCCCTGCAGGTCTGGTCTTTGACAGGATTTTTCTGTGTGAAGAAATATTTTACTGGAGCCAAACAGCCGTTTCAGGGTGCTTTTTCTCTTGGCCTCAACCAGCTCCTCTTCTGATACAGCAGTGGGGAAAAAACTCTGCTCTGCATCCTGGAGGTGGACAATCAAAAGATTTCAGTTCACTTTTTCTGAGGTGGCACACTGTTTTATCTCGACAACATCACATAACAGTTTATTAGTGAGGCTATTATTAAGGTAGTGGAAAACATTTATTGTGTGCTGTTATGCATTTAAAATTTTTAAATTACAAGTCTTATTCCGACCTAAAAACACTTTGCGTCACTTTCAATGTTCACTCAGTAGCAGTAACGTTATTTAACCTGGGTTTGTGCTAGTTAACTAGCTCAGGCATCATAAATGAAACAAACATCTTTTATACACAACCAACAGGCTGGGCCTGACTACATTTTCACTGTTGCTTTTCAGTCACTTTTTACCGTTTGGTCATCTGTCTCCTCAGATGTGTCCATTGCGTCACTGAAAATGCTGTTTCGAGCTGTTTTACACTTACGCAGTCACTTTTACGACCTTTATTTTTTGCTTTGCTTGTATAAAGTTGTTGCCTAATGTTGAAAATCCGAGGGTCGCCATGGAAACCAACTTCAACACTCCTAGAAGCTCTTATTTTGGAAACAAATCGTGAGCGAGAGATCGCTTTCTTCCTGTTGTTTCGCCGTGTTAAAATGCAAAATAAATAACATTAACGTCTTTTAATAAGCTGTAGCTATTAAGTAAAATTAAAACACATGCAAAAATTTATGAGCTGTGTAACGCTACGTATCTGCTAGCTTAAAGGAATGGGCTTTAACTAATTCTGAAGGAATGACCGCGATTAACCAGAATATAAAACGTTAAAAATTAAAGTGAGTTTAATTTTTAGAGTAAAGGTGTCTGTTACTCTATCTTTGCTTTAATAAAGATAGGAGACTGCAGTCTGTTTTGGGCGATAGACCTCATACTAGGAGTTTTACTGTGAAACTACTTACACGTATGGGAACAGGAAATAAGAGGAACACAGGACGATCAGCTGACTTCAGTGTTGACAAAGCAAGTTAACCGCCGGTGAGAAGCAAATGTTCTCGGTAATGGTCACATTGTTTTTCCAGCTGAATTGTCCGATATTTTCTTCACGGATATCTCAGATGGTCTAACTTCTTCTTTTTTCTGATTCCGTCCTGGTGGTTTATCGCTTTCTTCGACTGTTTTTCTAGCTTTTGTTCGGGGATTTTTAAATTAGTTTCTGACATGTGATCATTGTCAAAGGTGAACAGAGGTAAAAACCAGGAAAGATTGCTACTACTGCTGTCGGTATGGACATCCAAGATGAGAGGAGAAGGCTGCTGGATGCCGAGGGTGGAGATCCAACAGGACTCATGTCCGAGCAAGATGCTTATCTGAGGTCAGTGTAGCTCTACCACAGCAGATCATTTCAGAGGGTTTACGTATCATCTAAATATACAGAGTTATCTAGACCATGCAGATAATGTTGTAGTTTTTACTCTCCCCTTGCTGTTTTGGAGAAACCAGTTTAATTACGGATATTATTGCTTTGTTTAGTTTTAATGGTGTAGCATAATTTATTGGTGTGTGTGTGTGTGTGTGTGTGTGTGTGTGTGTGTGTGTGTGTGTGTGTGTGTACTAAATTTAAAGATTATGGCATACTGAACAAGCAGTTGATATTTGCTTAGCTTCTTTTTGCTTGCTTATTTGGAACCTGAAAGGGCCACAGAGGAGAATCTGGAGTTTGCTTGATAACAACTGTTTTATGTTGACCTAGATGAAAGCCAATGGCTACTAGAGGAATTACACAGATGAGTGACAAATTAAAGGAAAACACTGAACCCTTCACCTCTGCATTGGGGAGATGTGGTATGCTGTCATGGATGGGTTTTTTCCCCCTTAGCAGGAAGCTCACTGAATATCAATACAATATTCTTCTGAGTGATCGCCTTTATCCTACAGTGAAGCATTTCTGTCCTGCATGGAGATTTAAAGGAGCATCACGTCACTACAATGAAGTAAAGCGAGTACATCAGCATTCTGAGAACTAGATTTTAGCATGTGATTTGATGCAGAGTTTCCTGCTTCAGAAAGCTTCTACTGATCTACACTGCAGTAACAGTTGTAGGAGGGCCCCTTCCTGTCCCAACAGTACTGCCCACCATGGCTCAAAGAAAGGTCCACGAAGACATGGATGAGCAAGTTTGGTGTGGAAGAACTTGACTGGCCTGACCTCAACACCTTTGGTTTGAATTATAGTGATGATTGCAAAACCGGCTTTTGTATCCAACAGTCCAAGGGTGACTTGAACATATGGTCATGTGGTACACCACATACTGGTGTTGTAGCTGTAAAGTGGGGGCAAAAAAAAGCTTTTATTTTTATATTCTTAAGTTTTAATAACATTAATGTAATTACATTTTTTATATATTAATGTAAATCTGCAAAATAATGTTACGAACCCTGAAAAGATTATCATTTAGTACACCCCATGCCCCCTTTAAACTCACTGGAGCTTACAGACAATCTCATTAGAAATGATGCATGTCATCCATGCCATGATATTATAGGCTTAAAAGAAGTAGCAGAAATTATTTTCTCTTTTGTCCCTGAAGCATATTAATGAGGCTGAGCTTCTTTCTATCATATGTGAGACCTGACCTTTACCTGCTACACTAATCTGTGTTCCTCTTTCTCTCCACAGCAAAGTGAAGAATCGAAACTTGTACCTTGCGACACTTGCCTCTGTTCTGGGTCCCATGAGCTTCGGGTTCGTGCTGGGATACAGCTCTCCCGCCATCCCCGAACTCACCAAGATTGAGGACTCTCGGCTGAGACTGGACGATAACCAGGCTTCCTGGTTTGGGGTATGATGACAGCCATGTTCATTTCGTATTGCACCAGGCAATTTTAACAGCAGATTTGTGTGACATCTCATTTCATCCAACACATCCTGTAAAAAAGACACAAAAGAAAGAGCCGGATGAAATTAAAATCTGTTGACTGTATGTTTAAAATTAATCATTTTAGCACATTTTAAGCCAGGCTTCAATAATCATGGTCATAACAGTTTATGACATAAAACGGTGGAAGAGTCACTGAAGGAACAACTTAATATACTGATCAGCCACGACACTGAAGCCATGTGCCTAGTGGTTTGTAGGTTCCCTTCTTGGTAACCCAGTGGTAACATTTTGGCCGCCTCCATGTTTGTGTTTTTTTTGAGCCAGAAGTGACCACACTTGAACGAGAGGCTGGATTGTTTGGTGTAATTGTTTAAAATAATAGAAGCTGGCATCCGTAACAGTCACAACTCTAACGCTAAGCCTTAAGACAATCACACCGTTGAGTGGCTATAAAAGAAGTCACCTCCTGTATAGTAGTTGATAAATGGGGAAACTAGCCATAGAGACCCCAAAAGGTTGATTCTTTTCATCTGGACGTAGCAATTTCAGTGGGAGAAACTTTTCATCACTCCTTCAGTCTCAGCTGACTGCAGGTTTCCCCAACCTGCTGTCAGCTTTGTGTGTATACGTGTTAAAGGTAACATCTTCATGAATGGCAGTACCTAAGGTTTGCCTTCAGTATATTGTAATCTTCTTCTTCTTTTGACTGCTCCCTTTATGGGTTGCCACACTAGATCATCTGCCTCCATCTCACCCTATCCCATCCTCTTCTGTCACAGCAACCGTCTGCATGTTCTCCTTTACTATGTTCATGAATCTTCCTATTTTTCTCCTGCCTGGGAGCCTAATGTTCAACATCATTTGCCCAGTTTATCTACTATCCCTCCTCTGCACATGCCCAAATTATGTTAGCATTGCCTCTCGAACTTTGTTTCCAAAACACTTAACCTGAGGGTCACTACTCTGATGTACTCATTTCAAGTCCCGTCCACTGTAATGAGAGGATCTGTGTAATTTTTGCCCTTTTAATGTTGGGTATAAAGAGTATATGCACCCTTTAAAGCCAAGCTGTCTGTTTTTAAAATAGGTTGAAAGTATTTCACTTAAACATATGGTCATGTGTTACATGGCATACTGGTGTAAAGTTGGTCTATATACTGCAAGTGCTGGAGCTTTGGCCTTTTTCAAAATAGGCACTAATGCATAATAGAATATATAGTCCAGATGTTAACTCAACAGAAATAGTTAAACCCTGTTTAATTATTCTTTTAAAATAATAAAATTGATTAAATGCAAAATAAAGTTCAAATAATTCATTAACGTTTATTGCTGACGATCTGTTCTGTGTTTCAGTCCATAGTGACGGTGGGAGCAGCGTTGGCCGGGCTACTTGGTGGCTGGATGGTGGAGAAGATTGGCAGGAAGGTCAGTCTGATGTTATGCGCGCTGCCATTTGTCTCCGGCTTCACCATCATCATCGCGGCGCAGAACGTGTGGATGTTTTACGTTGGCAGAATACTGACAGGCCTCGCCAGCGGCATCACCTCACTGGTTGTCCCGGTATGTCATTTAAAAGCAGATTAAATGCCTCTTTAATATTTGACCCGACATCTGTTGATGTGAAGATTAGCCAGTTTGATTCCAGAAGAAAAAAATCCATCTCCAAAAATTGAAATGTCAGGCAGAAAAAACAAGGTATGCTTTCATTTTGTGGGATTAAGAAGTAGCTGCACAGTATCACTTGAACACCGATTAAAAATTAGAGAGTATAATCTGACACATTGCCTTAAATGGTGTGACAGCCAGACACCGAATGACCTGAGGGGCTGCACCTACACTCAGTGAGATAAATAAGGATTGTTTTGAGCAGTGAATCATGCAAAGCCATTGTAGACTAAAAATATGGAGCTAGAAATGAACAGAATAAGACCACCTTTGCTTTAATAACATAAATGATTGTTAATGTGGATCAGTCCATTCAAATGCCAAACATTTGTTGGGTTTGGCTTCTCAAATGTGAATCGTAAATGTGCTCTTAACTTTATATAAACAAAATTATATGTGTTTGGTTTATAAACCATTAAGAGAACAGTTCTGTGTACTAAAGGTTTGAATTTTTGATGTTCTCCCTTCTCTCCCCTCAAACAGGTGTATATTTCTGAGATGGCACATGAAAAGGTCCGTGGGACTTTAGGCTCCTGTGTGCAGCTCATGGTGGTGATAGGCATCATGGGAGCTTATCTTGGAGGTATGGAACTGATGTTTAAAGTTTTTATGGCATCTTTAAAACTCTCTTTGTAAAGTCTACATGGCTACAAGAACTGCATAAACTTTAGTACTAAAGAAAAAGTGTCAGATAACAACAACGTTTTACAACCTACAAATCATTGAAAGATGATGTAACAAATGTGGCATTCACATGATCATCGTCATATACGATCCGATTCCTCTGCTGCCTTTTAGACAACAGCCTCACTGCTTGACCTGTGTGAAAATGGCTGCTTCTGGCTAATCTTGTTAGCTGCGTGCTGTGCATGATTTCCTAATAAAAGCTGGTATGTTTTGAGATGTGGATTTGTCTCGTGGTGCTCTGGAGGTGGGTTGCTGTGCAGACACAGCAGCTGTTTGGTTGTGGGTAGATGTGGTTTTTGAATTGTATCAAAGGTCTCTCAGAGTTTGCAGTGATAAGTTGTGGAATAACATCATAAGGTTAAAAATAGAACAATTTATTTATGAATCAGTTGAACAGGAAATGATGAACAACTATTTAGCTGATCGGTAAACTGGTTTAGAACCTGTTTCTCTGTCTGAGCCTCGTGACTGAATTTTGACTTGACCATAATATAGCTGCACTCCCTCTGTGTGCCCTCCAAAGCTAAAATTACTCAAATAAATACAAAAAAACCTGAAACTCAGTTTTCTGGTAATCAGTTTAGAGTGTGCGCTTGAGTTTTATAACTAATCAAAAAAAGACAAGCCCAAACCTCTTCTTATTCAACGCTCTGAACGAATGGTTCCTGTGCAAAAGGTGCTCTGTTCTCATTCTTGGTAGACTGGCTTAATCAGGAACTGTAGTCACTAAAGTACTGAAAACTGAGAGAGAGAGAGAGAGAGAGAGAGAGAGGCGCGCACACACACACACAAACACACACACACACTTGTTTTCAAGTGTGAAGACATCGAGACATCTCATTGACATAATGCTTTTCCTAGCTGCTTACCATAACCCTAACCATGAAAAATGAATACCTAACCCTAACCCTCAGTCTAAACCTAACCACAACCTAACTGTAACCCTGACCTTAAAACCACATTTTGAGCCTCAAAAATGCCTTCAAACTGGTGGGGACGGTCATTTTGTCCCCCTAAGTGACTGTTGGTCCCCACAGGTATAGTAGCATCCCAATTTTCTGTCCTCACAAAGACGTCTAAACGTGTGTATACACACACACAAACACAGTATTATGTTAACTGTATTTCATAGACAATCTGGTAACTTGGGTAACATTTGACAAATAGAACTTATGGATAAAGTTTGAGAAACAGGAAAATGCTAAGGAATAAGGCAATTGTATAAGAATGCAGGAAAAACCTGAAGTAAAAAGCACGTGTTGGAACTGCGACATTTCACATTGGTCTATAGTCTCCAGGTCTGAAAAATAAAGCTAAACCTGTAATGCTTTTAATGGCCAGCAGGGGCTCACTACTCAGTTGCAAAGATAGCTTATCGCTCACTTGATTTATAACCTCAGTAAACAGGTTCCTAATTAGTTTATTGTATCAGTCACTAGCCTCCTCAAGTCTTCCTCAATATAACATGATGCTCATTGTATAAATTATTGTCTCATTAGCATACAGAAGGATCATAAGAGTACACATTAGGACAGACTTACCTTAATATTGACACGTTGCTGCCCAGTGAGCATGCATTGCCTTTCTCACTTAAATCGGCCCCTCACTTATAATGTTTGGTTTTAAACACTTAGATATGGGGGCAGCATAAATGCTCACCTTGAGGCTTCAGGAAAAACTAAAAGTGTCAGTTCAAATGGTTCTCACTGTTAAGACAAAGTTGTTTCAAAAAAGCTGCATGGTTTGATGTGATGGATCACATCATGGAATTTGTTAAAAATCAAATTGTCTTTCATATGTACAAGAAATGTTGCTTATTTCTATTGAGGCTTTTTTTGTTTAGTTTTTTTATTTGTAAAGGGGGAAATGTCTCTGTTAGATGTTTTTTAACTCATTCAGTGATTTAGTGATTACCTGTTTGGCCAAAATTAACAACCTTCTCTGAGCAAAAATTAACACATATGACACTTTAGATGCCAATTTTGAAATATAATAAATATCCTTGTTCCTGTTCTTGTAAAATTAAAATGAATGGCTTCTAAAACTTCTTTTCCACATTTCTTTAAACAAAAGATGAGGAATAGCTGTAGAAATGGCTCATCCTGAGTGTGTGTGAACCTGTCCTGCAGGTCTCTTTATGGACTGGCGTTGGTTGGCGATCTGCTGCTCCATCCCACCGACGCTGCTGATGGTCTTTATGTCCTTCATGCCTGAAACGCCCCGCTTCCTGCTGTCACAGGGCAAGCGAAGGGAGGCTGTGGAGTCACTGCGCTTCTTACGTGGACCAGACGCTCCTGTCGAATGGGAGTGCGCCCGCATTGAGGAAGCATGTGATGAGCAGGTGATATAAGACAAGATTTTCTGGCCACAGCGCCTTTGCCCTCCTCAATTGTAATTCAGCCACTGTGGGGAGTTTGGCTTGATGATTGATGTTATTCTGTTTTCCTCCTAGGGTTCTAAATTCCAGCTGTCTGACCTGAAGGATCCTGGTGTCTACAAGCCTCTGGTGATTGGCATCATGCTGATGATCTTCCAGCAGATGAGCGGAATCAACGCCATCATGTTCTATGCTGAGAATATATTTGAACAGGCACATTTTAAGGTAGCTCATTCACAGGCGTTACTGCTCTTTCTATCACTCACTAAACAAAGCAGATGAAGGAGCAGAAGAGCAAGACTTCACAGGACAGTGCTGGCACCTTCTTATCAAAAATTGATTTGTCGTGTTGCACTTTTCCCAAAAAGGCCTTTTTGGGAAATAGGAGTAGGGCTAAAAACAAAAGTCACAAGTTAGAATGTAACAAAATGCAAAACATTTCAGTGAACACACTAATAGAAAGCTCTCCCCTTGGAGGTGAAAATTGAATTCAACAGCAAAATTATCAATTTCCAAGTTTTCAGTGAAAACATAAATTCATTATAGACCTGTCTTTCTTCTTATTCTGCAGCAAAGTGACCTGGCGTCAGTGATCGTGGGTCTCATTCAGGTCGTCTTTACTGGAGTAGCAGCGCTTATCATGGACAAGGCTGGAAGGAAAGTCCTTCTCATTATCTCAGGTAGCCAGAATCTTTAAATGTAATTATTAACCATAATTCCTGAGATCTCTCTGTGACACCTCCTTGATTGTAATTTCATAACACAGGTGTTGCCATGGCCATCAGCACCACAGCATTTGGAGTTTACTTCTACCTGATGTCCTTACTTCCAGAACCCCATGGTGACCTGGCCTGGATGGCTCTGGCCAGCATAGCGGTGTTCATCACAGGTCAGTTTTCCAGCATATAAAAATGGGTCAATCAGCTCCACTTCAAGACGCAAAAATTATTTAGTCCTCACACCTTTTCCTTACCTTATACTTACTACAAATAACTTTTGATATTTAATGGTTTTGGCTATTCCATCACAAATTCAGAGATAAATTTGTCAGTCATCTGCAAAACATTTAATTAGGGCTGTGCGATATGACCAAAATCTCGTATCCTATATCCTAATATATCCTATATTTATCGTCCCGAACGACGATATTTATCACAAAAGTTTTACATTTTCTGTAAATTCTGTGAATCTCGGGCAACTCGACTTGCATGAAGTGTTTTCAGCTGGGAGTCCTGTACCTGGAGTCGGGGGTTACATAAGTTGAAACGGCCGCAATTTTCACAATTTTGTGAGTATTTATTACACAGCATGCTGAGGGGAAAAGCCTGTCCTAAGGTTTATTTTTTTAAGCACCTGACGGCTCTTTTTAGCGTCTCATCTGTAAACACTCTGCATACTATTTCACGTGATTCAGTTTATTTTGAAAAATCTCAACAGGATCTTCAGCTTTTTTGTGAAAGGTTTACGTGGAAAACAAGCGGACTGCGGAGCCACGCGATGGTTTTACCGTCGTTGTTGCTAACGACAACGCATAAAAACAGTCGCTTGTCCGTCCGTAATGTGGTTATTTTATATATAAGAGAAAGAGAGAACTTTAAGAAATTCTACAGTGACCATCAAAATCAATGACTGTAGAAAGTCATTGATCAAAACGATGAAAAACTATTGCCGTAAACAGTTCATTTTGCGACACCACGAAACAAGCGATAGCGTAATATGAAACATTAGACGTTTTCATATTGTCATCCGATATATATCGTTATGAACAGCCCTACATTTAATACTCCAAAACACCAAACAAATTGGTGCTGCTGATGGGGATTTTTTTTTTTTTTTGTTAAACTTGTGGGTAGGGGTGGGTTTTTATAATCGATTTATCGATTAAAATCGATTCTGGCTTGGATAACGTGAAATCGATTCATTAAAATCCTGAATCGATTTTTTAATATAAATTTATTTTGCCCGAAATGCCAGAATCTCAGGTGAAACCTCACAAAATTTCAACAACCACCAAACAGCTAAGACAGTAAATGAGAGCAGGTACACGGATTCTGCACAAGGATGTAAACACACAGTGCGGACCTGCGCCTTTCTCACCCGATGGCACGGACACGGTCGGGGCTGAAAGCCGACAGCTCGCTGATTCTGATGTTTCGGCGGGTCCGCGCTTTGTGTTCACGCCCTTTTTGCGCTGATTCTAAAGCTGTTAGTTTGATCTCTCTCCAAACAATATTGACCGAACCAGCAGCAGAAGAAGATCCAAACTACGCTTCACATAAACATCGTCATGAATTCACTCTGACTTTTACTTTTTTGCTGCCACCACCATAAAATCACACTTCATGCACAGCTCTCTCTCTCTCTCTCTCTCTCTCTCTCTCTGTACTTCAAGAACAGTTTCCCGTCTAAAAATCTGTTTTCTGCATTATTTGCTTGCTTGTTACGCACAAGTCTACTGTTGTTTACAGCGCTGTCAGCCGCTGTTTTTTCCCTTTTACATACTTCCGAAAAGAAAACTTTCTGTCGTTCAATACTGAACAAATTTAAACTTTTTAAAATTATGCAAAATGCAAAACGCTTAGCTCTGTCTCTAATAAAACCGCTGTAACGTCAGAGGTAACATTCATATGTTCATTAATGGTTTTCTTTCGTTTTTGATGTACTGCAGAATATTTTTATAAAATCCCAGGCCAGGAAAACCACCTTCATGTTTTTTTGTGTTTTATCTTCAGCTACTTTGACACAACGGCATCTGCTGTGAGGCTCACACCTTTGATAAAGTCTTGCGTGTGTCAGCTTCCTTTTTATAGATACAAAAATATGTAAATGTACTGATCTGAATTATAATATTTCTGACTGTCAAAATTTCCCAGATCGAATTGAATCGAATTGAATCGAATCGAATTGAATCGAATCGTGGATCAAATCGATTCGGGACCTTGTGAATCGGAAAGAATCGATTCTAGAAATCAGTGACGATACCCAGCCCTACTTGTGGGTGTATTCCCCCAGCAGACCATGCCACTTTAATAACTGTTGCTGTCCTGTTCAGGTTTTGCTCTCGGTTGGGGTCCGATCCCGTGGCTCGTCATGTCAGAGATCTTCCCAGTGAAAGTGAGGGGGTTTGCCAGCGCTGTCTGCGTCCTCACCAACTGGAGCATGGCATTCGTCGTCACCAAAAACTTCCAGGATATGATGGTGAGTGTTGAACAGAATACCAAATCTTATCTGTTAAAGATCCATAAAACCACATTTCAACCAGGATTGCAAACAGAAGTGAAATTTAATTAAACAGAAGTGAAATTTAATCTTACATCTGGGATCCTTTTTTTAGTGAACACATGAGTTTACAGCATGTTTACTTAAGATACCATAAAAAAAACTTCACTGCAAATTTTGCACATTGCAGCACCATCTGGGGGACAAAGTAGAGCCCTTTGCTGGGCTGGCTCTGGCACATAGGCCGCATGTTTACCACAATTGGTTCAATGGATGTGGAATAAGATCCTGTTGGAACAGTTAGCATAAAGTAACTCACCAGAAAGTCAAAGTGATGTCACACAGTAATCATTATTGTTTGTTATTATGGTTGTGATGAGATAGCAGAAATTGAGATGGCAAAATTTTGATGACTCGCCCCCATCAAACATAGTTTATTCCCAGAAAGCTTCCCTGCCAACACGAGACGAGCTGCAGAGAAGTGCATTCCTACTTAACGAGCATGTTAAGGGGAGCATTTAGTCCAGTATACACATAGTTGTTGTGACTGCCCTATTTTGCCATCAGTCATAACAGACTTAACTGGCCATTTATGCTCACCATTGTTGCTCTCACAAATGCTGCATAACTCCTGACTTAGTCAGGCTGGAAAAATGAGTGTTTGAAAAGCTTAATGTCTATTGCTGTTTCGGTGATGGATCAATACAGGCACATTGAGATAACCAGGGTACAAAGGGGAAAAGCTGTAACAGCTGGAGCAAAAAAAGATAAGATTTTGTGGAGAAAATTTTCAAACCACCATAATTATTTTGTTTCCTCTTTGGACTTGTTCTAGTATAATTTTTTTTCCGCTGAGTTGCAAAACATTTTGTTTACGAAAAGACTTCACCACATCCAGTGTACCACAAGCACCCTTATGAATAGTTATGGGTCTGATGTCACATTTAGACTGAGCAGTGACCAACATGCCAACCATAACAGCAGCTTAAGTAGTCAGTAGTCACTCCATAGCCTGCTTAGGTTCGCTGTTTTGTCTCAAAGCGCTGTCACTTTTAGATTGGATATTCTCAGCTCAAAGGGTAATGGGTTTCATTTTTTTGTACAGGATTATAGTTTTGTTTAATTTTTTTTAACCATCTGTATTTGTGAATTTAAAAAAGAAAGTTTACTCTACACCACCTCTGCTACCTTGAGAAGCCTCTCCAACATACTGAGGATGGAAAAATAACAGTTAAATTCATAGAAGTGACAATTTGTGAAGCTGTGAAAACATATTTTGATGCAGGGATGAAATTTTGAATTGAATTTGCACTGCAGTCGGGATATTTTGAGTGTTTTTGACATATTTCTCTGTGGGCTTTCCTCTCTCTCTCTCTCTCTCGATACCTGTTTGCCTTGCAGAATCTTCTAACCAGTGCAGGAACTTTCTGGCTGTTTGCTTCTATGTGCATCCTGAATGTCATCTTCACCATGGTCTTCGTCCCAGAAACCAAGGGCAAGACACTGGAGCAAATTGAAGCAACTTTCAGAGGGATGTCAGGTCCCTGAAGATGCCACATGTAAAGACTAAAAGACAAAACTGCTCATTTCTGAACTCACTGCTCTACCTGGGACACTGTGTGGGTATTCTTTGTTATTATTAACACTTTATCACCTTTGGGTATTACAGAAACAGCTGAAAGAAGTAATCCTTCATGAAGGTTATGATTTTCAGTATTTGTGTATGAGGCATTGATTCGTCTGTTGTTCGTGATGCCATTGAACTGTAATGCATCAGTGAGGTTCTGCCAAATTTGAGCTGTTTTCTTGTGAAATCTGTCTGGAATCCTTTAATGTAAGATAATCTGATAAGGCAATTAAGTGCAGTCCTTTCAGTTTTGTGATACTGAGAGTCTACAGAGGGGACCAGATTCAGGCTAAAGGGGGGCTGACTCCATACTGCCCCCAGTTGTACTCTTTCTTGCAGTTCTGATCAGTAAAGACAATTTTGGCAAGTTTTCCTCAGGACAGCAGTTTAGCATGAAGTTGGTATTTACGAACACAGCACAGGCACATATAACACACCGAGGGTTTTAGTAATGGATTCCAGTGTTGCCTTCCCTATAAAATGAAATGCCAAAAATACATATAAGCTACTGTTTTTCCCTCTGTTTGTTTAAACAGAGCTTCTAAATTTAGCAGACAGACACGTGCAGTGACTTCTTCCGGGTCATTTAGGGTTTTTTTCCATTGCTGGATAAGAATATTTCCTATTGTTCTAAGTCTTTTTAAGGACTCTAGCAGAAGACAGAACAAAAGTATAACATTTTGGTAGAAGTGAGTCAGCTGTTTACACTAATTTACCTGTGTAATTTACACCATCAGGGAAGATTTATGTGATGGCATTGTTCTTTTGGGGGTTTTTTAGCTGTGAACTGTAAAAATGTCTTTTTTCTTTTTCTTTAAAGTTTTATAATCATTTTTCTTTTGGGATACACTTGAAAAATGTTTTAAACACACATTATATGACTTATACACCCTTGAGGTTATGATAAAGTCACATTGTGAAGTAGTGACTTATGTTAATTAAATATCACCTTTTCTTAAACATATTGTTTTTGTTGATCACTCTACTGGAAAAGAATAATAATCATGTTTTTGTTTTTGTTTTTTTATTTAGTTTGTGATCAATAAAGATGTTTGTATTAATGTGTTTGTGTATTCTTTACAAATTCATTGTGAATTTCACCTGAACAGAATAAAGTCATGGTTATTTCCCTAGTTTCTCCTCTATGACTCTGGTATGACACAGAATTATTTCATACACTCGTAACATTTTTTGATGAAACATCTAAGTTCCAGGTGATAAATGTTTCAATCTTATCATAAAGACCCCTTAAGATGTTTTTGACTGCCACTTAACGGTAACATTAACAAGCAGGAAATTTAAGTCACTTTGAGTGTTGCATGGTTGTTGGTGCCAGGTCTTAAAGATGCCACTGATTGCATGTAGCTGGATCCTGGCAGAAATTAGGTTCTGAGGTATCCCAACCTTCCTCAGGAAGTATACACATTGTTGAGCCTTGCCAGTGACAGTAGAGATGTGAGTGGTCCAGGTCAGGTACTCTGAGAGGTGGACAGAGACAAATTTAATCTCCACATCCTGACCCCTGATTTATATTTGGGGGGGTGGGTCTGTTCTCTTGGACCTTCAGAAATCCACTACTATGTCATTTGGCTCTCTCTTGTCATTGTTGGTAATCAGCCCCATGCCTGTTGTGTATCTGGTGAATTTGAGCCACATACACCTGGGGTTGTTGTTCAAATCACCTTCTATCATCAGCCTTAATACAATGGTTGAGACTAGTAACTCAAATAACCGCTCGTTATGACCAAGGTAAGCAGAAGAGGATCTCTGAATGCACAGATGACCATACCCGGTGTCACTCCAGTCAGGTAAGAACCATAAACTGAGGCTGAGTATTTATTTCTGCTTCAATATTCAGATTACAGATTCAGCATTTGGCATAAATAACATATATGCATGGCTCCATCCTCTATGCATACTGTACTATAGTGTACATATTTTTTGATGACTGCTTCCAGAGAGATAACGCACTGATTTTCTAGTACCTTGTTGAGTCTATGCCACGAAGAATTAAGG